>NC_135812.1:79815250-80453544 GCF_964213995.1 Mustelus asterias | reverse complement strand
GGGGGGTGGGGGGCAGTGGGAGGGGTGGGAGGTGCAAGGGGAGGGGTAGGGTGCAAGTGGGGGGGGTGGTTGGCAGGTGCGGAGGGGAGTGAGGTGGGGGGCAAGTGGGAGGTGGGGGGTGCAAGTTGGGGAGGTGTGGGGGGCAAGTGGGGAGGTGTGGGGGGCAAGTGGGGGGGGAGGAGGTGGGGGGCAAGTGGGGAGGAGGTGGGGGGCAAGTGTGGAGGGGAGTGTGGGTTGCAAATTGTGAGGGGTGGTGGTGGGGGGCAAGTGGGGAGCGAGTGCGGAGCGGGCTTGGGATGCGAGTGGGGAGGGGGTGGGGGGCGAGTGGGAAGGGGGTGGTGGCAAGTGGGAAGGGGTGGGGGGCAAGTGGGGGCAAGTGGGGGAGGGGTGGGGGGCAAGTGGGAAGGTGTTGGGGGCAAGTGGGGAGGGTGGGGGGCAAGTGGTGAGGGGTGGGGGACAAGTGGGAGGGGTGGGGGACAAGTGGGAGGCGTGGGGGCAAGTGGAAAGGGGTGGGAAACAAGTGGGAAGAGGTGGGGAGCAAGTGGGGAGGGATGGGGGGGCAAGTGGCGAAGAGATGGGGGGCAAGTGGGGATGGGGTGGGGGGGACAGTGGGGAGCGGGTTTGGAGTGCGAGTGGAAAGGGGTTGGGGGCGAGTGGGGAGTGGTGGGGGGCGAGTGGGGAAGGATGGGGGGGCGAGTGGTGGGGGGTTGAGTGGTGAGGGGGTGGGGGTTGAGTGGGGAGGGGGTGGGTGGTGAGTGGGTGGGGGTGGGGGGAGTGGGGAGGGGTGGGGGGTGAATGGGGGGGTGAAGAATGGGGAGGAGGGTGAATGGGGAGGGGGTGCGTAGGGCGAGTGGGGAAGGGGGCATTCAGGAAGGGGTGGGGGCAAGTGGGAGGGCGTGGATGGGGCGAGTGGGGAGGGGGTGGTGTGGCGAGAGGGGAGGGTGGGGGGCGAGTGGGGAGGGGGTGGGTGGGGGTGGATGGGGCGAGTGGTGAGGGTGTGGGTGGGGCAGTGGGGAGGGGTGGGGGGGCGAGTGGGAGGATGGGTGGGCGAATGGAGAGGGGTGGGGGGCGAGTGGGGAGGGATGGGGGGCAAGTGGGAGGGTGGGGGTGGGCGAGTGGGGAGGGTGGGGGCGAGTGGGGTGGGGGTGGGGGTGGCAAGTGTGGTGGGGGTGGGGGGGCAAGTGGGGCGATTAAGAAGGGGTGGGGGGCAAGCGGGATGGAGGCGAGTGGGGGCGAGTGGGTAGTGGGCGGGGGCGAGTGAGGAGGTGTTGGGGAGGCGTGTGGGGGAGGGGTGGGGGTGCGAGTGGGAGGGGGGCGTGGGGGCAAGTGGGGAGGGGTGGGGGGCGAGTGGTCGGGGGTGGGGGTGCGAGTGGGGAAGGGGTGGGAGGGCGAGTGGGTGGGGTGATGGGGGCGAGTGGGGTGGGGGTGGGGGGGGCGAGTGGGTGGGGTTGGGGGGGCGAGTGGTGATGGCTGGGGGTGGTAAGTGGGGAGGTGGTGGGGGGATGCGAGTGGGAGCGGGTGGGGGGCAGTGTGTGTGCGGGGTGGGGAGGGTAGGGTGGTGAGAGGGGAGAGGTGGGGGGCAAGTGCGCAGGGAGTGAATGGGGGGTGAGTGGGGAGGTGAGTGGGGGGCGAGTGGGGAGGGAGTGGGGGGGTGAGTGGGGGTGGGCGAGTGGGGACAGGGTGGGGGGGGAAGTGGGAGGGGGTGGGTGTGATTGGGAGGGGTGGGGATGGGCGGTGGGCGAGTGGGGAGTGAGTGGGATGGGTGGGGGGGGGAGGAGTGGGGAGGGGTGGGGGGTGCGAGTGGGCAGGGTGGAGGGGTGAGTGGGAGGTAGAGTGGGGAGGGGCGGGGTGCGAGTGGGGGGCGGGTTTGGGGTGTGAGGGGCGAGTGTGGTGGGGCGAGTGGGAGGGTGGTGGGAGCGAGTGGGGAGCGGGTGTGGGCGAGTGGGAGGGGGTGGTGCGAGTGGGGAGGGGTGGTGGGCGAGTGGGGAGGGGGTGGTGGTGCGAGTGGGAGGGTGGGGGCGAGTGGGAGTGGGCGAGTGGGGAGGGGTGGTGGGCGAGTGGGGAGGGGGTGGTGGCGAGTGGGGAGGGGGTGGTGGGCGAGTGGGGAGGGGGTGGTGGGCGAGTGGGGAGGGGGTGGTGGGCGAGTGGGGAGGGGGTGGTGGGCGAGTGGGGGAGGGGGGTGGTGGGCGAGTGGGGAGGGGGTGGTGGCGAGTGGAGGGGGGTGGTGGCGAGTGGGGAGGGGTGGTGGCGAGGGGATGGGGTGGCGAGTGGGGAGGGGGTGGTGGCGAGTGGGGAGGGGGTGGTGGGCGAGGGGGCGGGGGTGGTGGGCGAGTGGGGGCGGGGTGGTGGGCGAGTGGGGCGGGGGTGGTGGGCGAGTGGAGGCGGGGGTGGTGGGCGAGTGGAGCGGGGTGTGGGCGAGTGAGCTGGGTGTGGCGGGTGGGGCGGGTGGTGGCGTGGGGCGGGGTGGGGTGCAAGTGGGAGAGGTGGGAGGGCGAGTGGGGTGGGGGTGGTGGGGGCGAGTGGGGTGGGAGTGGGTGGGGGCGAGTGGGGTGGGTTGGGGGGCGGAGTGGGGGTGGCGGGAGGTGGTGTGGGGAGGGTGTGGGATGCTAGTGGGGAGCGGTGGGGGGGCGAGTGTGTGTGCAGGTGGGGAGGGGTAGTGGTGGGTGAGGGGAGAGGGTGGGGTGCAAGTGCGCAGGAGTGAATGGGGGGGGTCAGTGGGAGGTGGTGGGGGGGAGTGGGGAGGGAGTGGGGGGTTGAGTGGGGGTGGGCAGTGGGGACAGGTGGGGGGGAAAGTGGGGAGGGGCTGGGGGCATGTGGGGAGTGGTTGGGGGGCAAGTGGGGAGGGTGGGGCTAGTGTGGAGGGGAGGAGACAGGGGCAGGGGAAGCGGGGAAGTGGGGAGGGGGCAGTGGGTGGGGCAGTGAGGGGGAAGTGGGGGGAACAGGGAGGGGTTGTTGGGGTTGGCTGTTATGCTTCATCTTCGTCATCTTGTCATGGTGTCATGACACAGTTGTGGGTTGCTGGCTGTGCATCAGAATGGCTGCCACTCCACGAACACAACCAGGCAGCTGTGGCCTTTTTTAAAACTTGAATTTTTGCTTGGTCTGCAGGGGGTGTGCCTCCAGTGTGAGGCTCTCTCGCTCTCTCTCTCTTTGCAGGCATCAGCCCCTGAACACCTCTGACAACGTGATTGTCGAATCAGCACTGCTGGAGGGCCTCCTATTGGCCCTCAAGCTTTGAGAGCCAACTCACTATCTTCAAATGGCAATGTGCTCTGTAAGAAGTTTAACAACACCAGGTTAAAGTCCAACAGGTTTATTTGGTAGCAAAAGCCACACAAGCTTTCGAGGCTCTAAGCCCCTTCTTCAGGTGAGCGGGAATTCTGTTCACAAACAGAACTTATAAAGACACAGACTCAATTTACATGAATAATGGTTGGAATGCGAATACTTACAACTAATCCAGTCTTTAAGAAACAAAACAATGGGAGTGGAGAGAGCATCAAGACAGGCTAAAAAGATGTGTATTGTCTCCAGACAAGACAGCCAGTGAAACTCTGCAGGTCCACGCAACTGTGGGAGTTACAAATAGTGTGACATAAACCCAATATCCCGGTTGAGGCTGTCCTTGTGTGTGCGGAACTTGGCTATCAGTTTCTGCTCAGCAACTCTGCGCTGTCGTGTGTCGCGAAGGCCGCCTTGGAGAACGCTTACCCGAATATCAGAGGCCGAATGCCCGTGACCGCTGAAGTGCTCCCCAACAGGAAGAGAACAGTCACGGGCATTCGGCCTCTGATATTCGGGTAAGCGTTCTCCAAGGCGGCCTTCGCGACACACGACAGCGCAGAGTCGCTGAGCAGAAACTGATAGCCAAGTTCCGCACACACAAGGACGGCCTCAACCGGGATATTGGGTTTATGTCACACTATTTGTAACTCCCACAGTTGCGTGGACCTGCAGAGTTTCACTGGCTGTCTTGTCTGGAGACAATACACATCTTTTTAGCCTGTCTTGATGCTCTCTCCACTCCCATTGTTTTGTTTCTTAAAGACTGGATTAGTTGTAAGTATTCGCATTCCAACCATTATTCATGTAAATTGAGTCTGTGTCTTTATAAGTTCTGTTTGTGAACAGAATTCCCACTCACCTGAAGAAGGGGCTTAGAGCCTCGAAAGCTTGTGTGGCTTTTGCTACCAAATAAACCTGTTGGACTTTAACCTGGTGTTGTTAAACTTCTTACTGTGTTTACCCCAGTCCAACGCCGGCATCTCCACAATGTGCTCTGTGGCAGCCACTAATTGGCCAATCCAGCACAAATCAATATTGTGTTCCAGCTCCCGACACAGTGCTGGGGCAGGACTCACATTTGATCCTGACATTGGGTTCCTGAAATAGATTTTTGTTCTCCCTGGTTTTCACCAGTTTAGGTTCAAGTGGCAGAAATCAAAACATACACTCCCACTCCGGACCATGTGGAAGATATTCACCCAATGGGAACTTTGGCCGGAACGTTTGGAAAGAAGGGGTCCAATCATGCCACTTCATGCTCTACCGACCAAAGGTTGGCAGAAGGTGGGACTTTCGCCTATTATTGGGAGGGTGCGTCACCTTGGACAGCTGGTGGGAACAGCTCATTCCAGGAACAGTGCTGCAGTGGCCAGAAGAGGCATTGCAAGGAACAGCCTGGAACTGAGTGCCAAGAGGTGAGGAAAAGTAAGTTGCAAGGATCAAGCGACAGGGACAGGACTGGGGATGTCACAAGGGGGGAGATTGGGGTCTCGAAGAATAGGTGAGGCAGAGGGATAACTGGACTCTTAGTCGAGGGTACTCCCAGTTAGAAGGTGGCTTCTGATGATGGCGCAACGACTCCGCACCACCCGAGATCAAACTCTGTTCAATTGTGGGTGTTCCCCACTCCCCACTCGCAATCTATCACCCACCTGTGAGCTTAAACATTGAGGCTTGATGGAAAAAAGCCCTTAAGTGGCCATTTTATTTTTGTTTTTATTCCAATTCAATCAAATCAAGTCCAATTCAGAGTCTCAACAAGTTGAGACATTCCCGATCCAAGCTGACAAGACAGGGCTCTCACCACCTGTCTTGGGCTTGATCTACATGATCAAAGCTGGTTGGAGTAGGCATAGCTCCTCCTCCAAGGTTTGATCTCATTTGCATCTTAGCCAAAAGGCCGAGATGCCACTTTTAAAAATTGCTTCAAATGAAGCTAAAATGTAACCTAATGATGTCAACCAAGCACAGCATGTCGATACTACACTTGATCTTAGCCAAAAAGTAGCAAGGGTTACCGACATCTATCAGTGTCGCTCGGGTCTTGTGAAACACAAAGAACCTCAGAGCAATAAGCAACAGTCTCAGCAAATGAGAAATTCATTTCAAGTGTTCCAGCCTTTCAATAAGAGTCTCTTCATAATCTACTTGGGCACTGTAAAAAAAAAGTAATAATGTAAATTGGCAGATATTTGAAAATCTGGAAGGTTATATGAGTAGATTCATCTTAATTTACTTCTCTGAGCACTTTTAATATGTTGCAACTGCAACCAAATTAGTTTCAGATTGTTGAACACAGATTTTCAAATTCAAACACTATTCTACCAGCAGTAGCTAATGACTGGAGGATGATGCCCAGCAAATCAAAAGAGTACAATTTTCTAAGCACATTGAATGCCACAATATTTACTTATTTGCGTTGATGACGCACTTTTAACCAGAAATTTGTAATCCTTGAGTCACACTTGATTTAACACCATGGACTACAATAACAGTACAGATTGTTACAGAACTAAAAACATGCCCTTTTCTTTGATTTGGGAAGATGGGTGGTGAAAAGTTTGAGTTTATGTTTGATTGATTCCAGCTGACAATGCTCAACATTCAAAATTCACAAACGATTGGCTTGGCATATATTATGTGATAGAAACACAGTTGAAAGTTAGCGGGGGGAGGGGAGCAGGGTTCAGTTTTAATGGGGTCAATGTAGTAATTTTAATCCATGTTACATTGGGTGCAGCAATATAGAATCATAGAATAGGATCATAGAATCCCTCTTTGCAGAAGGAGGCCATTCAGCCCACTGAGCCTGCATCCTGACAACAATCCTACCCAGGACCTATCCCCGCAACCCCACATACTTACCCTGCTGGACCCCTGACACTAAGAGGCAACTTAGCATGTCCAATTAACCTAGATCCCTGACACTAAGAGTGTAATTTAGCATGGCCAATCAAGCTAACCCGCACATCTTTGGAGTGTGGGAGGAAAGTGGAGCACCTGGAGGAAATCCACGCAGACACGGGGAGAACGTGCAAACTCCACACAGACAGACACCTGAGGCCGGAATTGAGTCTGGGTCCCTGGCGCTGTGAGGCAGCAGTGCTAACCACTGTGCCACCCAAGTGTCCCAATACAACAATGTGTAATGTTTCCCCTTACTGTTCATGTCATCAATATCAATGCTGAAATGATGATGCATCAACAGAAACAGTAACCTTTCATTACCTCTAAGATCAGATAGAATTTTAGTACATGTCATTCGGGATGAATATTTTAACTTCAAGTTTACGGTAGATTAACAAAGGAACGACATGCAATTAAGGAGCTAACTAAAGAACACTATGCAAATTAAGGTAAGAGCAGTAGGTTATTTTTAAAAGGGAAAATACACAAGGCAAAAATAATCATTAGAAAACTCCGACTGAAAACAATGATTATCTTTTTGAGCACTTCACTTCTAAATTACATGTTTCATCGCACATCTGGAAAATAGATGTTCTCTGAATTTTAAGCAAAATTATAAAAAGGAGTAAAATAAATGCAGTGAACCTTTTTTCTTCACAAGCGTGTTAACTCAAGGGAAGATAATCGATTTATATTGAACAGAAATTGAACCTCTCAGACTTTGCTGGCTGCCCGGTATTGTGTTTACAGAGGTTGACGCATCAAGATTGGTCTACAATAGTGCTTATTGTGCTTATTAACACAATAAAACATATACTATTATCTTGCTTTCTAATTTATGTGTTTATAATTACAACAAGGTACATTTTATTTGATAATAGGGAGCATATTTCATAGTTTGTTTCTAACGATGGAACATTTTTCTCTGCCAATACTGTGATACTGTACGATTCCGTTGATTGATGGCATACAACTTCACCTTTAAGTACACAAAGAAATACATTCCTTTAAGAGCTGTTGCTGGGTGAATAATCTTCCCCCACCCTTTGCATCCGACTTCGATTCCATTTAAGAGATGCCAGTCTTTCAATGGTCAAGGAAGCTTGTCTTCCCTGCTGCCTGACCAAGAAATGTCAGGGCTCAAGTTTCAGCTTTTAAACACCTTCCAACTCTTAATATATTGCAGCCAAAATGAACAGCAAATCTCTTGCTTTCTCGCCTGACCACATACCTTAATTCTAAGCTCAGAAGAGCAACGGAGCATCAACGAAACATTTCCAATTCCCACGCCAACACGTGTGTGTCTCCTTTGACTGAGATTGCAAATATGGTGCCAATTTAAGCCCATAACTAAAGGCAACAATGATAAAAAATGCCTCTCAGAACTGATCATTTTGGACCATTAACTCATCAATCATCATACAATGTTTAATTATTTTTTGAATAATTTACAAGTTTATGGCTCTGCGGTCTTGCCTGATAGAATTAACTCTTTTCAGTCGAGGTTTCCATGAAATGCGCACACGGAATCATAGAAACTTACAGCACACGGAGATCATTTGGCCCATTGTCTCTGTACTGACTCTTTGAACACACACATTTATTTTCCACTAATTTTTACAGCTGGACCTACTTTCTTGGTATACGTGAAACATAATAATCAAGGTATAGTGTGAGTATCTATCTTTTTAGAAAAATGTATATATTTAAATCATGTCTCCATTAAAACCCTTTCTTTAAAGATTTTAAAGCTTATAATTCCTCAAAAATTTCCCTTTCACATTCAGGAGTAACCTCCTTTTGGCATGATATTTGTTATTCGCTTTTACAATATAGTCACCAAAGCTAGACCTGGTATCATAAGTATGGTTTGACCATAACCTTTGTACAAACCTGAAGTAGACTGTTGTCCTTTTCACTCTTCCCTACAGAGAGCTGACTTTCAAATGCCTAAATGCATCTCATTTATGACAGCTATAATGCTTCTTGCAGTCGAAAACCTTTAAAGTAGTATTCAGTCTGTCCTATATCCTGACTTAAAACTGTCTCCTGCTCAGAATAGATGCCAGAGGTAGGAAAGTGTCCCATTTCCCAAATGATATTCTCATCTTGACAGGTACAAAAAAAACTGTTGTGCATATTCCTGGAGTGAGGGACACTAAATGATGGCCCGCAGGCGACAGTTTTATGGTTTGAATTTTAAAAAGTATATTTATCTCATAAAGTATGCAGTATGGCTTCTTAAAGCAATTTATTCATGTTACGCATATTTTTTAAGTATTAACAATTTAGATGTTGTAAATTGTGAGGTCATGCTTAAAGACCTTATATTCACTGTGACAATATTCAAGTTGGGAACTTCTAAAACTTGGTTATACCTTTGTAAATAATGAGATCTTCCTTCTCAAATTGTAATCAGTTCCAGTTGGGCTCCAGATCAAACAATATCTGCGAGCACTTTTAGCAGCCACCTGGCAGAATTTGAAAAAGATAAAATGAAAGACAGCACAGCACTTGGCCAAACTGAATATAATTTTTATTTTGAAGCATATTTCACATATAATTATGTTTAATTGACAATGAATATAATGTTTAATATGCTTTATTTGCAGCCTCAGAAGAAGATGCTCTACTTGAAAGAATTTATAAGCGAGAGTATGTGAGGTGATTATATTCATGACAGTGTTCAAATTTCTGAATCGTGCTCGAATTAATACCATGCATCTAGGCTGTGGTAAAATGTATTTTCTGCATAGCACAGTTTCCTTCTGGGTTGTTGATCTTGTCTTTTGGAAATGATCGGGGGTGGGCGTTGTTAGGAGACTGAATAATTTTTAGCAGGCCTAAGGAAATTTGGCATGTCAGCTACAACTCTCATCAACTTTTACACATGCACCATAGAAAACATCCTTTGCGGATGTATCACAGCTTAGTATGGCACCTGCTCTGACCAAGATCGCAAGAAACTGCAAAGGGTTGTGAACGTAGCCCAGTCCATCACGTAAACCAGCCTCCCATCCACTGGCTCTGTCCCCACAACCCATAAGACATAGGAGCAGAATTAGGCCACTCGGCCCATCGAATCTGCTCCGCCATTCAATCATGGCTGATATTTTTCTCATCCCCATTCTCCTGCCTTTTCCCCGTAACCTCTGATCTCCTTATCAATCAAGAACCTATCTATCTCTGTCTTAAAAACACTCAATGACCTGTCCCCCACAGCCTTCTGCGGCAAAGAGTTCCACAAATTCACCACTCTCTGGCTGACGAAATTCCTCCTCATCTCTGTTTTAAAGAATCGTCTCTTCAGCCTGAGGTTGTGCCCTCTGGTTCTCGTTTTTCCTACTGGTGGAAAAATCCTCTCCACATCCACTCTATCCAGGCCTCGCAGTACCCTGTAAGTTTCAATAAGATCCCACCTCATCCTTCTAAACTCCAACGAGTACAGATCCAGAGTCCTCAGCTGTTCCTCTGCCTCGGGAAAGTAGCCAGCAAAATCAAGGACCCCACGCACCCTGGACATACTCTTTTCCACCTTCTTCCATCGGCAAAAAGATACAAAAGTCTGAAAACACATTCCAACCGACTCAAGAACAGCTTCTTTGCTGCCCCCATCAGACTTTTGAATGGTCCTATCATATATCAAGCTGATTTTTCTCTTCACCTTATCTATAACTGCTATATAACTATCTATAACACTATATTCTGCACCCTTTCCTTTTTCCCACCGTACTCTATGAACGGTATGTCTTTGACTGTACAGTGCGCAAGAAATAATACTTTTCACCATATCCAAATACATGTGACACTAATAAATCAAATCAAGATTTCAAGGTTGCCAACTCTGACCGGACTTATGCCGACAGCTTTGATCGCGAGACATTTGATCCTATGACACTGATCACAGTTTGTAAGTGTTACTGGATAAATCCCAGTTGAGTGTCTCAATAGCACCAAGGGCCAATTAAAATATTTCAAACATTTTGTTCTCTAGAATATAAAATTTTTTGTGAAATAAATTACGACATAATTTAGAAATGTCAGCAACAGTGAAAAAAAAATTGTAAATGATGTTCAAATTAAAATTACTCTTCTGATATTTTCTACAGCATCAAAGTAAAAAAGAAAAGTAAAGTTTATTTATTAGTCACAAGTAGGCTTACATCAACACTGCAATGAAGTTACTGTGAAAATCCCCTAGTCGCCACACTCTGGTGCCTGTTTGGGTACACTGAGGAAGAATTTAGCATGACCAATCCACCTAACCAGCGCATCTTTGGACTGTGGGAGGAAATTGGAGCGCCCGGGAGGAAACCCACGCAGTCACGGGGAGAACGTGCAAACTCCACACAGTGACCCAAGCTGGGAATCGAACTCGGGTCCCTGAAGCTGTGAGGCAGCAGTGCTAACCACTGTGCATCGACTGCAATAAGAAATATCAAATAAATTCCATTGATTTTACAAAACATCCAAAAAAGCAGAGGTTTGCGGAAAGTGGAGGAGGAAGGGTGGATCTGATTGGATTGACGTGTAAAAGAGCTGGTACAAGCTCGATAGGCCGAACGGCTCCTTCTGTGCTGTGCTCATCAAACATGTCCAGCATTGAGGCGCTAATCACTCAAACCAGCTCCACTCGATTGGACATGTTGTTCGGATACCTGTCACCAGACCCCTGAAGCAATTGTCCTTCTTGAAAAGGTGACACGGCAGGAGACGTGGGCAACAGAAATGCTTCAGGGATGTCCTCAAAGCACCCATGAAAAGATCAAACGTCTCCACTGAGTTACGGGGGTCCCTGAGTTGTGACTGACCATACTGGAGAAGAGTCATTAATTAAGGCACCAAACACATTGACCGACTCCGTCGAGAACACGTTGGAGGAAGCACACATATGTCCAAACACTTTATTTATCTGACCCCCTTAGGCTCTGCCTGGCTCATATGTTGCAAGTCCAAAATGCTTCTTCTTTGATGCAATCTAAAAGGTTAATTTGAAATATCATCAGTGACATAAGATCCTATGGTAACAGAGCACAGAGCAAGATAATTCTATGGCGACCTCGTGCTGAGTCTGTATTGTATATAGTTAGCAGCATATTCAATAACAGGTAGAGTTTACCAATAGCCTTGCCTCTAGCAGTATCTATAAGACCAGATCCTTGACAAATCCATCTCAGACTCACAGCAATGGAAACAGATAGTGGCAGCAGAAAACACGATGTAAGGAGCAACAAGCAAAGAGCCTGGCAACTGGAAGAAGCAACAAGTGAAATTTCTGCAAGGCAAGGACACCGCACCAATGCCATATGGAAAGCCTCACAGGTTAAGACCAATTGCTTAGATGGGTCAAAATGTACTAACAGGTTCGAAGAATGCAGCAATTGCTTTACTCTGTTAAAATCTTCTTTCTTGGGGCGACTTCCAAAACCAATGCTGGTGCTTCCTTAGCACGATATGTAAGTGGGCCAATAATGTTGACAAATTTGGTAAAATAAAACACCCATAATAATTCACAATTCCTAAAATTGACTTGAGCTCAGATATGTTTTGGGGTCAGTGTGTCCTTTATAGCTCTGACCTTGTCTTCCATGGGGTGTAATCCTTATGCATCGACAGGGTACCTCAAGTAGGCTTCGTTGAGGCTTGTAAAGCACATTTCTCCTTCTTGAGGTGAACTCCAGCCTCTTGAAATCTCTTTAGTGCCTCCTGTAAATTAGCTAGGTGCTTGGCTTCTGTCCATCAGTCATAAGATCACTAAGGTATACCATAACTTGTGGCAGCCCTTGCAACAGAATTTTCATTGTCCTCTGGAAAAGCGTACCTGCTGACGACACACCAAAAGGCAAATGCATATACTGGAACAAACCTTTGTGTGTGTTTATCATGACATGACCTCGGGAAACATTGTCCAATTCAAAATGCATGACTCTTATCCAGTTTTCTATAAGGTTGACATCCAGCTAGCCTTACATGCAGGTCTTCAACCTTTGGATTGCATGTTTATCCAACATGGCAGTCTGATTAACTGTTAATTTGTAGTCCTCACAAATGTGCACGGTGTTGTCTGACTTCAACACGGGACGATTGGGGCTGCGCATTCCATGAACTGAACTGGCTAGATAATGCCCAGGTCTTCCAATATCTTTAATTCAGTATCCACCTATTCTCAAAGCATACAGTACTTGTCTTGCCCTAAAAAATCAAGGGGTCGCCTCTGGGTTCAAATAGATCTATACCTGCAAGCCTTTTATCTTGCCTAGCCTATCACTGAAGATGCTCTCATATTTCTTTATCAGTTTGAGCGTCCTCCTTCCTGCACTTGGAAAATCTCAGTCTAATTTATCTTGATTTCCTTAAGCCAATCGAAGGCTTTGTCCTTTGCCTGACATTATCATTATTGGGAGCTGAGCAGACTGTTGCCCATAGCTTACAGAGACTGTTGTTGCGCCCATTATTTTTATGGCTTCTCCTGTGTAAGTTGTTAACTTTGCTGCACTACTCTTTAAATTCAATGGCTGGACTCCTTCTCTCAAGTACCATAACGTATAGTGACCCATCATGGTAGCAGACGCCTTGGTGTCTATTTCCATCTTAAGAGGCTTCCCATTTACCAGGAACATTACAGTAATGGGGGCTATCTTTGCTGTTTTCACATTAAACAAGAAGTTTCTAGCACATAGAGGTAGCATCACAACCAATCCCAATCAGGAGAAAAGTTAAGAGGGTGCGGTAACCACCATTATTCAGTGTTCTGAAGAAGAGTCATATGGACTCAAAATATTGATTCTGTTTCCCTCTCCACAGCTGCTGCCACACCTGCTGAGTCTTTCCAGCATTTTCTGTTTTTGTCTGATCTTCCATATGTTTCCAGTAACAATTTCCTTCAGCTTCGAACGGGGATCTTGTTGATCTAATCCTATAACGCTGACCTACCTTGGTGGCACTGTGGCACAGTGGCTAGCATTGCTTTCTCACAGCGCCAGGGACCCGGGTTCAATTCCGGCCTCAGGTGTCTGTGTGGATTTTCTCCGGGTGTTCCAGTTTCCTCCCACACTCCAAAGATGTGCAGGTTAGGTTGATTGGCCATGCTAAATTGCCCCTTAATGTCGAGGGATTAGCAGGATAAATACGCAGGGTTACAGGGATAGGACCTGGGTGAGATTGTTGCCGGTGCAGCCTCAATGGGCCAAATGGCCTCCTTCTGCACTGTAGGGATTCTATAATTCATCAATGATAAACAATACTGCAAGTAGGTACTTACACTCTTCATTCTATAACTGCTGGTGTCTGGATCTTGACTAGATCCAGCTTCCTGCTTTCCAGCAGTGATGTACAGTAACAGAGTGATAAATCTAAGGTAATAAAAAGTAGATTTTTATATCCTTGTCTGTTGCTAGTGCAGAAGCTAGTGGAAGATTTGGTGTGTTTTCCCACTGGCCTCTGCAGCGGGAAACACTCCATGTTCCTGTCCCTACCCCCCGGCATGGGATTTAGACTCAAATTGGGAGAAATCTATCCAGCGCGTAGCTGATTGAAGTTAATGCAATATGGAATTAAGAGGCGAAGATTCTCGCTACAATTAATTTTCTGCTTCCTGTCATGTTGAGCTCGGGAAGTTTTATTACCACCAAAGTTTAACAATCTCGGATTTCAGCACCATAAAATAAATTCAATCCAGATTGTGAAGCCACTTTCACAAGTCCTTAATTCTCATTTTGACGAGTATTTTTTTTTCCAGAGTATAATTTTCATTCCAAAACACAAGTGACTGGCGCATTTGTCTTGAAGAAATGTGTGACCGCTCTGTAAGCAGGTTGAATAAGTTCAAGACCACATTTTAATTTGATTTTATATTCAGACCTGACAACCAATCAACTGAGCAAACAGACTCTCTCATTATTGAGGTTAATGGTCGACCTGCCCTTGTGGATTATGGTCTGTGAACAGCAGCGGGAGCTTATTGCGTGCAGTTAAATGACACCCAGGGAAACTACACTCCTGACATTATGCATCGTCTAGAATTCACATCATGAAGTGATTCTCGTGATCAATTATTTTAATTAATATTTATGAGCGATTAGCAGGGCTATCTTAAGACACTCTGTGTTGAGTTTTAGTTTTCAACAGTTGGGTTTGTCACGATCGCTGCTTTTTCCCCAATTCTAAACCATTTCTTTTGTTTGTGAACCGCTGTGCAATTTGTGCCCAAATTGTTTTAAGCGGCACAAGTATTGTTAGGCAGAATCCTGCGCTACTCTCGGGGTGTGGGGGGAAGCAGAGGAATTTAATTGAGCAGGAGGTCAAAAATCTAACTTCCCGATGGTGGGTGAAACTAAGCTTTTAAGTTATAGTGTGAAAGGATGTATTATATTATAGAAAGGATATTATTAAACTAGAAAGAGTGCAGAAAAGATTTACTAGGATGCTACCAGGACTTGATGGTTTGAGTTATAAGGAGAGGCTGGATAGACAGACTTTTTTCTCTGGAGCGTAGGAGGCTTAGGGGTGATCTTATAGAGGTCTATAAAATAATGACGGGCATAGATCAGCTAGATAGTCAATATCTTTTCCCAAAGGTAAGGGAGTCTAAAACTAGAGGGCATAGGTTTAAGGTGAGAGGGGAGAGATACAAAAGGGTCCAGAGGGGCAATTTTTCCACACAGAGGGTGGTGAGTGGCTGGAACAAGCTGCCAGAGGTAGTAGTAGAGGCGGGTAGAATTTTGTCTTTTAAAAAGTATTTAGACAGTAACATGGGTAAGGTGGGTATGGAGGGATATGGGCCAAACGTGGGCAATTGGGACTAGCTTAGAGGTTAAAAAAAGGGGCAACATGGACAAGTTGGGCCGAAGGGCCCGTTTCCATGCTGTAAACCTCTATGACTTTAAGTTCTTGAAAGTTCAAAGGTGGTTGGGCTTCCTGGCAGCAAGTATCGGGAAGGACTTTTGCATGCATCTGTGTGGTGTGCCTGTTCATTAAAAGACCATCTCACCAGAATTAAGTTATCCGTGAGCAAGCAAAATGCGCCTTCAGATTTCTGACTGCATAAATGGCGAGCAGCAGGCGAGGTCCTCAGCTTGCTGGAGTTGGGGTGAATAGCCATTGTTTCCCTGTTTGGTAAGTGTTGTTCATGAGATGATGGGGTGGCAGCAGTCTAAGGGACAAGGAGGCCAGCAAAGGGAGGGAGGGAGGGGTGGAGGGTGGGAGTCCAGGATAGGAGAGGGGCAAGCATCTCTCAAAAGTGTCCTGAGGGTGATGGAGGGAAACCCAATAATATTTGAGGAAGGGTACGCACACAGGGCTCTCATTAAACGGTCAATGTTGCAGTCTTCATGCACGTGGATTTATGAATTCCAGAACCCATTCATGGTCCCCCAGGATGGGCCTCACCCCGGCACACTGGCACGCACATCACTCTTAATTTGGCAGGGACACAAAGGTCTCACTGACACACTCTCCCAATGGGAATGATGCCTTACAACAAACATTGTCATATGGACACCAGCAAGACATGCAATGACTTAGCTGCAGACACTGCTCAGACAGCAGCTTCAGAGGGATGTAAGGCGGTATGGTGGCATAGTGGTTAGCACTGCTGCCTCACAGCGTCAGAGATACGGGTTCGATCCCTACCTTGGGTGACTGTCTGTGTGGAGTTTGCACGATCTTCCCATGCCTGCGTGAGTTTCCTCCCACACTCCAAAGATGTGCAAGTTAGGTGGATTGGCCATGCTAAATTGTCCCTTTAGTGTCCAAAGATATATAGGTTAGGGGAATTGGTGAGATAAATACGTGGGATTACGGGATGAGCCTGAGTAAGAGTCAGTGCAGACTCAATGGGCCAAATGCCCTCTTTATGCACTATAAGGATTTTCTGATACTATAACAAGGTAAATGCTACATGAAGGTGTGTTGATTGTCCCTTCAAGTATCAATGTGCAGAGTAAGGGTCACATGACCCAAGGTACCAATCAGGGAGCAGGGTGGGGTCACCCTGGTAAGCGCAGGCCTCTGTACTCAGAGTTGTTGCGGGTGCTGATTGCAGTCACAAGGCTGCAAGCCTCTGCATAGCTTTAACTTGTAAATAAATGAGTTGTGTTTTCCCTAAACTGGTGAATGAGCATCTTTACATATGGCAACTAAGATTTTTTTAAAATCCTCAAACTGAGAGTATCCAGTTTAAATTGGGTCATGCTTCATTGTTCATTGGTTGAAATCAATGGTTAGTGCGGTATCCATTCTTCCTTCATTTAACTCCAGCACCTCTACTGACAAGACTCTTCCCATTAATGACATTCCTTACTCTCCAGTGAATTAAAGATTATTTCTTATTGGTTTGATGATCATATTCTGTGCTCACTTCTTTCAATCCTTCTTGTTATGGTGCCATTTTCCTCTGATGGACTACTGAGAAATGATGTAATTAAGAATGGCAACCTCCAGTGTTGTACTCTGCAACATCCTAATATTAGAAAATCAATCAACTGGGGGCCGTGATCTTCAGAATGAAGAAATGTGATTTTAAAGTTGCTTTGACAGAGGAAGCCAAAGGGTACATCAAGAGGTAACGGCCATTTTGAATGAACACTCGTGAGTCTCTGATGGACAGTTCCCATGTTCAAGGAATAGCATTTACAAATCTATTAGTTTGTTCTCAATAATTTAGAAATAATTGGAACCAATAATAAGAATAAAAATGGAAGACTACCTGTATAGAATCATTTAAAAAATGGCATTCATCATCCACATGGTTTCATATGGATTGGATCATTATTGAGCAGGAGCATGGGATGGGATAATTACATGATATAATAAGGCATTATAAATTACTAAAATCCTTTCATAAAGTTTGACAAAATAGACATCTTTACAAAGTAAGGTGAAACAAAATGTAGTCTAACTCAGTGATGGGATTTTAAATCCATTCAGGATGAGATTTGTAATTGTCTAAATTGAAGATTTGATTTGATTTATGATTGTCACATGTATTAATATACAGTGAAAGTATTGTTCCTTGTGTGGTGAACCATCATTGGTTACCACTGTGGGGTTATTCCAATGTTACTGTTGGGTTAGGGTGTTGCCACTGTGGGGTTGTTATAATGTTGTTGTTGGGTTAGGGTGTTTACACTGTGGGATTAATATACCTGTGGTGGATGCTGTTATGGCACATCCCGGTCGGGCCCCGCCTCCTGGGGAGAGGTATAAGACCCTCTGCTCAGGCGGGACCCCTCCAGTCTGGATTGGTGTACTTGTGTTAGATAGTTCCATTGTTTGTCAATAAAAGCCTTCAATCGCTGAAGCCTTGTACCTCGTGCTTGATTGTCGCGCATCAATTTTATTGACAAACACAAAACTCTCGACAGTAAAGAGAGTATGGAGCAAATGCTGAAACCAGAGCGTCTGACGCTGGACCCACGTGCGGTCGGTGCCTCTAACACCTTCGACCACTGGCTGAAGTGTTTCGAGGACTACCTGGCGGCCTCTGCAGCAGTTACTACAGACGACGACAGACTCCAGGTCCTCCACGCGAGGGTAAGCGACACGGTCCATCTCGCGATTCGTGCGGCCACCACTTACCCGAGGGCCATCGAGCTCTTGAAAAAACGATACACGAGACCACCCAACGAGATTCATGCTCGTTACCTCCTCGCTACACGACGTCGGCAGTCGGGCGAAACCATGGAGGACTACGCCAATGAGCTCTTGCAGCTTGCCAGGGGCTGCGACTGCAAAGCTGTGTCGGCTGAGCAGTACATGTACGACCTCGCCCGAGATGCGTTTGTAGCAGGGGTAGGGTCCTCGTACATCCGGCTTAAGCTACTGGAGAAAGGGAACCTCAACCTGACCCAAGCGATGGAGATGGCTGAGATGCTGGAGGCAGCGTCGAAAAGCTTGGCTCTGTACCCCGAAGACCACGTGGAGCCAACGTGGCAGGAGCAAGCACAAATCCCTCCTCGCCCCACGGGCTCGCGCTCCCATATCGACCCGACGACGGCGGCAGCTCCAGGCGGCCAGCGGTGCTATTTTTGCGGAGGAGCCAAGCATCCACGGCAACAGTGTCCAGCTAAAACAGTGATCTGCAGTCAGTGCGGTAAAAAGGGGCACAACGCGAAAGTCTGCAGATCGAAGCCCAAGAACGGCAGTGCAGCCTGTGACCCTCCAGAGCGGAGACAATCTCCTTCGGCGTCGCAGTATCCACGAGGTCCGACCACGTGCGAATCCAGGACGACGCCATCGTGGCTGGCGGAGGAGGAAGATGACCACCAGGAGTCGCTACGCTTGGCACCCTCACCCACGTGCGATTCATGGGGGCGGCCATCGTGGTCGACGACAACCAGGAGCGACCAGCAGGGGTCCTCAGTATCAACCTCGGCTGCCTGCAGTGACGTCCAAGGGCCAACGGTGGCGTCGATCTCTCTGGACCAGACAAAGCATCACAGGCTTGACTGTTCGATGATGAACATCAAGGTAAATGGTCGTACTGTGTATTGTCTGTTTGACAGTGGGAGCACCGAGAGTTTTATTCACCCTGACACTGCAAAGAGGTGTGGACTCCGGGTTCTACCTGCCAAACAGACAATTTCTATGCCATCACGGTCCCGGTCTGTACCGATCCAAGGACGTTGTATGGTAACCCTGGAGGTGCAGGGCACAATTTACGAGCGATACAGGCTCCTTGTGTTGCCGCACCTTTGCGCGCCAATTCTCCTCGGACTAAACTTTATGGTCCACATGAAGAGTGTGATCCTACAGTACGGTGGGCCACTCCCTTCGCTGGCAGTAGGGAATCAGCCGCAGCCTCCAAATTGTCCAAAGCGCCCCGCATGCAACCTTTCCACACTGAAGATCACCACACCTTCTTTATTTAAGAATCTGGTACCAGGCTGCAAGCCCATCGCTACTAAAAGTAGGCGTTACAGCGCTGAAGACCGGATCTTCATCAGACCTGAGGTTCAGCGGCTCCTCAAAGAAGGGATCATACAGCCCAGTGCTAGTCCGTGGAGAGCGCAGGTCGTGGTGGTTAAAAGCGGGAACAAACCCCGGATGGTCATCGACTACAGTCAGACCATTAACCGTTATACGCAGCTGGATGCGTATCCTCTCCCGCGCATATCTGATATGGTCAATCAGATTGCGCAGTACCGGGTGTTCTCCACCATAGACCTTAAGTCCGCCTACCACCAACTCCCCATCCGCCCAGAGGACCGACAATATACGGCTTTTGAGGCGGATGGTCGTCTGTATCAGTTTCTTAGGGTTCCATTTGGTGTCACCAATGGGGTCTCGGTCTTCCAGCGTGCTATGGACCGAATGGTGGACCAGAACGGGTTGCGGGCTACCTTCCCGTACCTGGATAACGTCACCATCTGCGGCCATGACCAGCAGGACCATGACACAAACCTCCAGAACTTTCTGCGCACTGCGTCTCGCCTGAATCTAACCTATAACAGGGAGAAGTGTGTATTCCGTACGCGCAGGTTAGCTATCCTGGGATACGTGGTGGAAAACAGGGTCATCGGCCCTGATCCAGACCGTATGCGCCCCCTTACTGAACTTCCCTTGCCCGCTAGCGCAAAAGCACTGAGGAGATGCCTCGGCTTTTTTTCTTATTATGCGCAGTGGGTCCCCAACTACGCGGACAAAGCCCGTCCACTCATCAAGTCCACGACTTTCCCACTCACGCCGGAGGCCCAATTGGCCTTCAAGGCTTTGAAAAGTGACATTGCGAAAGCCACGATGCACGCGGTGGATGAATCCATCCCTTTTCAGGTGGAAAGTGATGCATCGGATTTCGCCCTGGCCGCCACACTGAACCAGGCAGGCAGGCCCGTCGCGTTTTTTTCCCGCACCCTTCAAGGTCCTGAAATTCGGCATTCAGCGGTGGAGAAGGAGGCTCAGGCTATTGTGGAGGCCATCAGACACTGGCGCCATTACCTGGCGGGGAAGCGGTTCACCCTGATCAAGGATCAACGATCCGTGGCGTTTATGTTCAGTAATACGCAGAGGGGCAAGATCAAGAATGATAAGATCTTGCGGTGGAGAATTGAGCTCTCCACCTATAATTACGATATTATGTATCGTCCGGGGAAACTCAATGAGCCCTCGGATGCCCTCTCGCGCGGAACATGCGCTATCATGCAGGAGGACCGCTTGAACGCCCTCCATAATGACCTGTGCCATCCTGGGGTCACTCGGCTCTACCACTTCATAAAAGCCTGCAACCTGCCCTACTCGGTGGAGGATGTCAGGTCTGTAACGAGAAGCTGTCGGATTTGCGCGGAATGCAAACCGCACTTTTATCGACCTGATCGGGCACAATTGGTCAAGGCCACTCGCCCCTTCGAGAGGCTGAGTGTGGATTTTAAGGGCCCCCTTCCCTCAACGGACCGGAATGTGTATTTTCTCAATATCATAGATGAATACTCCCGGTTCCCGTTTGTTGTCCCCTGTGCGGACACATCGACTGCCACAGTGATTAAGGCATTCAGTGATCTTTTTACCCTGTTCGGGTACCCCTGCTACATACATAGCGACAGGGGCTCGTCGTTCATGAGTAACGACTTGAGGCAATTCCTGCTCTCATACGGGATTGCCTCTAGTAGAACCACGAGCTACAACCCTAGGGGTAACGGACAGGTGGAGAGAGAGAATGCTACAGTCTGGAAGGCTGTCCTATTGGCGCTGAAGTCCAGGGGCCTTCCAGTCTCCCGTTGGCAGGAGGTCCTTCCAAATGCGCTTCATTCCATTCGCTCCCTCCTGTGTACGGCAACCAATGCTACTCCCCACGAGAGGATGTTCTCATTCCCTCGGAAGTCGTCCTCGGGGATCTCCTTACCAGCCTGGTTGACGTACCCAGGACCCGTCCTTCTGCGGCGACATGTGAGGGCCCGCAAGTCCGACCCCTTGGTCGAACCGGTCCAACTCCTCCACGCCAACCCTCAGTATGCCTATGTGGCATATCCTGACGGGCGAGAGGACACAGTCTCGATTCAAGACCTGGCGCCCGCAGGGGACGTAGCAACTCCTGTCGCTCCTATACCCCCTGTCACGAACCCCCTTTCACTTCTTTCTTCCCCAGACGTGGCGCGGTCAGCACCGGGACCAGTGCATAACAGTTATACTCCCATGTACAGCTTGCCTGAGACTCGGAGATCGGCGCCACCACAGAAGGTACCAGGATCCCCTGCACCACCGCTTCACCAGGGTCAACCGGCCCGTGAGTCCTCGAGGGGACAGCCGGACGCTGTTTTGGAGAGAACGCCACCGCAAGCACCTGCTCCGGTGTCACAACCGGTGTTGAGGAGGTCACAGCGACGGTGCGGTCCTCCAGACCGTCTGGACTTGTAGATTTTTGTATATATGTAATCTGTTTTCGCACCCCGCCGGCCTTTGTTTTCAAAGGAGGGGTGAATGTGGTGAACCATCGTTGGTTACCACTGTGGGGTTATTCCAATGTTACTGTTGGGTTAGGGTGTTGCCACTGTGGGGTTGTTATAATGTTGTTGTTGGGTTAGGGTGTTTACACTGTGGGATTAATATACCTGTGGTGGATGCTGTTATGGCACATCCCGGTCGGGCCCCGCCTCCTGGGGAGAGGTATAAGACCCTCTGCTCAGGCGGGACCCCTCCAGTCTGGATTGGTGTACTCGTGTTAGATAGTTCCATTGTTTGTCAATAAAAGCCTTCAATCGCTGAAGCCTTGTACCTCGTGCTTGATTGTCGCGCATCACCTTGCGCCCTAAACAGACAAAGCACATCATACATAGGGAAGGAAAGGAGAGAATACAGAATGTAGTGTTACAGTCATAGCTAGGGTGTAGAGAAAGATCAACTTAATGCGAGGTAGGTCCATTCAAAAGTCAGGGAAGAAGCTATTTTTTTGAGTCGGTTGATACGTGATCTCAGACTTTTGTAGCTTTTTCCCGGGGGAAGAAGGTGGAAGAGAGTATGTCCAGGGTGCGTAGGGTCTTGATTATGTTGGCTGCTTTTCTGAGGTACAGGAAGTGTAGACAGTGGATGGTACAGGTAAGGGGAGCTGGGTAAAAATGAAGGGGAAATCTTTTTGCTGGAATTCAATCTTCTCCCTTGCATCCTCAATGTCAAAGGCAGCTTCCTAGATTGAACTCCAATGCACCAAAACGTAATCTGATTATTGTGCTGAATGGGATTTAGTTTGACAATGCACCTTCTGGGTGAGACCAGGAACTGTGTGCATTGTTCACTGGCCACACCTGATCTCTACAATTGTTGGGAAAACTACATGCAACAGAACATATAAAAGCATTTGGATTTAATGCAAGACAAAATCGGACAGAAGCGAAAGGAAATGCAGTTAAAATAGCACTGCATTTTTAAGCTAGCTCAGCTGTTAATTGGAAACAATTCTCTTAAGCAGAAATAAATAACAAAGCACTTGAAAATTCTCACAGACCATTTTCTTAGCTGTTTTATTTTCTTAAGTGCATGGATGCGTCTTTGTTTCCATACTGCCATCTGGAACGACTGTTGAGCCAACTTAGATAATCCACACATTTCCTCTGAAGTAAGGGCCAATATTTCCAAAAATAAAACCCCAAAGATTATATCATTGCAATCAAAATTAAAACCAATTCCTCAGATATAAGCTGACAGATATAAATGTACAATACCGTATGTCTTCAACATGATTTTTGGAGATTTAATTCACTCGGCAACTTAGCATCCTGTTTGTTGCTGCACAGATTGTTTCAGTGTGCTGAGCAACACTCAACTGACACCCTCAGGTCTCAGTTCAAGTGGTATTTTAGGTTCTGGATGCTGCAACAAAGCTGGAGGATTCTGCCAGGGAGCTCGGAGGTGCCATGGCCAGAGCCACGTACATGCTGTTGGGAGCTGGAGAGCTTGACTTAAATGCTGCCAACATGAAAGTGAAAACAAGCGATAATTGCAGATTATTTTGGGACGGGTGCAGGGTGGGTGGGCACAGGCACGGGGTTAACAAAAGGCAAGCCGAGGGCTGTCATCAGTAGGTACCTCTTTACACCAGGGTTATGAGCAAATGGAATGGGATGTCAGGAAGAGGACCAGGCAGTGGACCTATTGAAGGAAGATGGCAGATTTAATGAGAGGATAGTAAATGGGACATGCCAAAGTGACGAGATTAAATGGGTTGAGGTACCTTGCTCGCTTGAACCTCTTGTGATCTTGATAGAGGAGTACTCGCGTTCAATGGTGAGAATACAGAAGATAAGTATAATTATTTTCACACACTGGGGTGATCCACAGAGCATGTTTTCTAAATGTGAATAACGGTTTCCCTAATTTAGAAATCTGGCTCTGACCAGATAAAAGGGACGTAATTTTAAAGAAAAGATAAAACATTTTTTTAAAACCAGTTACAGATACTAATGTTGCTCAGCCTTGAATTACATTCCCTCTGTTCTTTCCCATTCACACAGTCATTTAATAGCAGAGTCACTGTCTAACTAAGACTGCCTTATTTCCCATTTATGCATGATATGCACTCTATTCTGGTAGAGGTGAAAACATTTTAATGATGCACATTTATATTGCAATTCATAAATATATTAGGACAGGGCATATATTCAGGAGGAAGTAAAATGCCATTTTAGTGCCACTTTGCAATCTAGTTGTAATTTACAGCCAACTCTAGGTAGTGACACATCCGAGACACTGAAGACAGGTCCGAAGCAATATATTTCTTAACCTCTTTGAAAACTGTTTTGAAAATCCACAGAGATTTACATTTGCAACATAATACTGCTGTAACAATTCATACTGGAATAACAATTTAAGTGCAAATTGTGTATAATTAAATGAAGGGAAATGAATGTGTAATGAAATGGAAGGAATGACCTCACTGCTGAGGTCTCTCATACACTGCACAGTGAATTTCTCTGCAATAAACTGTTCAATTTCCTTGTATTCTACTGCTTTTTTTTTGTCCTGATAAATGTATATTAATGACGATGTTACAAAAATTAGAAGCAAATTAAGCAGTCAGCTCACTGCACTGAGAAAAGGTGAAACTTTAGAACTTCATTGCATTAGCACTGTGATCACTACACTGAACAAAATGTGTGAAATTTCCATTTTGGAATTACATTCCAAAGGCACCCATCAGAATAATTATAGATTTTGCCTTTGCAAACTTGGATTGTTTTCTTCCCCAGAGACAGGGCCAGCACGGTAGCGAGCACCACTGCCTCACAGCACCAGGGATTTGGGTTCAAATTCCGGCCTTGGATGACTGTCTCTCTGTGTGTGGAGTCTGCACGTTCTCCCAGTGTCTGCGTTGTTTACATCCAGATGATCCGGTTTCCTCCCACAGTCCAAAGATGCACATGTTAGGTTGATTGGCTATGCTAAATTGTCCCTTCATGTCCCTAGATGTATAGGTTAGGGGGATTAGCGGGGGTACATATGTGAGGATATGGGGATAGGGCCTGGGTAAGACGTTCTGTCGGAGGAGATGGGCCTCCATCTGCACTGTAGGGTCTCTGATTTTGAATAATGCAATATTAAGGTGTAGTTAACTGTTACAGGTTTCACTCGAGGGGCTGGGGCAACTGAAGCTGGCCAAATAAGATAAGTAACATGATTGGCAATAATATTTATGCTTGGCCACAGCACTGAATAGTAAAATCAAAATAACTTGGAGGTATATCCACAGTGTGTGTTCAGCAGTCTACGCGTTGAAAACAGAACACCCACTGCATATAAAGACTACTTTGTGCTAATGAGATTTGCCTCTATTTGCAGTAGCTCATAAAACCAATATGTAATTTCCGAAGCTGACTGAAGCCTCTTACCTTCCAACTGCTGAGGTTCTGACAAACTGAGACCTGTGAAATGTTGGTTTAATTTCATATGCGTGGGGGCTGGAATTCTCGCTGCCTGCGAGAACAGGGAATCTGGCGCTCAGTCAAATCTCCCTTCACAGCAGCGGGACCGGAAAATCCCAGCTGCAAGCGAGGTCGGAGAATTCCGGCAATAAAGGTTAACAATGTGAGACTCCAGACAGCTTCAATAGGCAGTTAGCACTGGCAACAACTTTGTCATCGCAAAGTGAAGACGTCAGGCTGCACAATCAGTTAATTGAAACTGCCAAAGATCTGACTTTGTCTGAAATCAACAGAACTTCTAAATTAATAAATATAGAGTAAGTGCTTATTGAAGTGAACAAAATAATCCAGGCACTTAATCTGTTTTCAGTGGCATTTTTGCAATTGGAGCTGTAATAATTCATGTTTGTCAGCTAGGTAAATAACAACTGCAATCTTGATTTACATATAACCATAATACAAAGGCTTGCAACCTCATTGCTGCCAGTCAGCTCTCGAGAAGGTTCTGGAACAGAAACCCCAGCTCACCAGGGGGATTCCTCCACCCTGCTCCCTGAGTGGTTCCCCAGACCATGTGATCTTACTCCACAGATGGACCCTTAAAGGGACAATCACCACAGGAACCGACAGTAAAGACAAATATTCTGTGTTGATGCAGGCAGCTGACTGATAATAGGATTGGTGTAAGAAATAAGGATTGGAGAAATTGTTTCGGAAATACTGAGCTGTGACTTGAGCATGGCCTGAGAGAGTAGATGCGGCACCTCCCACCTCTGGTGAACTATGATACAAGCTGGATCTTGTAGATACCAAGTCCAGTGCTGCAATGCCGGAGTACTTCAACATGGCTTTCTGCTTGGACTAAAGTTTTGGCCTTCAATTCTTTAATTGGGCCACATTGGGATGAAAGTGATTCTTCCCCATTAGCAGTCTAGAGGTGAATGGGTCCACAGCGACAATTGTAGGTATTGCAAAAACAGAAAATGCTGGAAAAACTCAGCAGGTCTGACAGCATCTGTGGAGAGGGAATAGAGCCAATGTTTTGAGTCAGGATAACCCTTCATCAGAGCATCCACAGTATTTTGCCTTTACAATTTTAGGTATTGTTTTAATTCGAAGAAGGGTAATCTTTTACAATGATATTAGCTTCTACTGCATGTTGGGGAGTGCTAGATTTTATCTTAATCTTCTATAAATATGGGAAATGTGATAAAAAACAACGATTACAAAACAGTTACAAAAATCATCATGGTCCAATGAAGTTCACTGATTCTTTAATCTTTATTCAATTAATTAACAGCATATATCTCAACTCCTTAGTTTCAACACAGGAAATTGAGCGTAGTTAAAAAGAGAATCGAGTTTCTCAGTTTCGATCTCTTGTTACCTGTCTGATCATATTACCTGTCTTATAGTCTAATTCTGCCCGTTGTGACACTTCCAATTCATTGTTAATCCATAGCAAACAGCACTGCAGAACGCTTCATAATTCCTGGCAAGAAATGTCACCCTAAACAGGGTCACTAATCACTCAAAAGCTTGGAGGAGGAATGAGATTCCTTTTGGTGCAGTTTGCTGTCCAAATATTTCTTATGTACAGATTTCACTCCCCACCCCCGCCCACAACTCACTTGCTGATGACTAAATTAATCCAGGCTGGTGTTTTCTGCTCCATATTCACATTTATCATTTTAAGAAATTAGTGAAAAGATTGGGGAATTCATAAAATTCCTACAGTACAGAAGGAGGGCATTCAGCCCACCGAGACTGCACTGACAACAATCCCAGCCAGGATTTATCCCCGTAACCTCACATATTTAACCTGCTTGTCCCCCGACACTAAGGGTCAATTTAGCATGGCCAATCAACCTAACCGCACATCTTTGGAATGGTGATTTAAAATAAATATGGGAATTTTTGGAACTGTAAGTTTGCAAGTTAAACTGCTGAGAGGTATCATCAGGACTGATCAGACTATCCTTTGTCACTGGGTGTGAATGGGCCGCTTTGCCTTTCTAACCTTTCCTGGTTTTATTCACTTCTCCAATACTCTCAGATTCTCCCCTTCATTGCCACTTGAGAAATGAAATTTCTCTCTGCTTTTCTCCGTAAATAACGACCCACCAACAAAATTGCCCAAGCGGAGATGGCGTGTGATTTCTGAGAATTGTAATTTAGTTTGTAGGTTGTTCGGTAGAGAGATTAAAAATTCATGTGTTGTTTGTTATAAGAGCAAAGTCACCTCTTTGAAGATTCATCTCTGCATTACCATGACTCCTAGTCACTAATTCTAAATACATCACAGGTTTCATGCCGTAATGTCATCTCCATTTGATCCAAATGTGTCCAGATGCTTCGTGGCTCCGTGCACTTGTATCAAGGATATCCTGAAGGTACATTCACTAACTCAGATAACAATACAGATACTGACTGCAATCCACTGATTAAAGCCCTCTGCCTCTGGTATAAAGTAGAAATGAAATAAAACTTTTGCAGTAATTGAAACCAGTATTTTTTAGTTGCCACATAAATACTCCACATCTCATACTATGGTGCAGTGGCTTCTATCATTAACTCTTTCAGTAGTGACAGAATTTCATCTAGTACAAAAATATAACGCATATGAAGAACAGTAAATGAGTGAGCATTTTGAGAACAGTTGATATTAAAATCTCAAATGGACAACTTTTCATGTGACTGGAGAATTTAGCCAGGAGCTGAAAATCAAATGTCCTTGACGCACACTCCTAGCATTGCAATGGCCTTAAAAACTCCACCATTACCAACCCCCAGCCCTGCACCACTGCCTGTCACAGCTGGAGCAACTCACTGCAGTTCACAGCCTACAGGGCATGTAAAGTCCAGGATATACCCTTACTGGTATAAGGGCCGGCGCCCTCTCCCCAATACCTTAGACTTAGTTGGGGTGAGTTCTTGAGTGAGAACATCCCAGCATTTACTCTGGGGAGGGACAATGCTTGCAAATTCTTCACCGCCGTTTGTACTGGCGCAGTGGAATTTTGTACTGAATAAACCTCATTTGGTTTGCCTGCTTTGTCAGCACACTGACAGTCTTCTTTACCAATTTAAGATATCATAAGCTCAATGCCAACATACACCCAATCTTAGCAAGTTGGTTGTTAGAAAACTAGGTACATACTAGGTACACACTCAGCATAGAAACCCCAGATCAAATTCATGCCAACTTCTATTTAGTGGTGCTCTAACTCAATAGAATGAGGAGGTCTTATGGTGCAGGGGGTAGCATCCCTGCCTCAGAGCCAGAATCTCCGGGTTGGAGTCCTACCCCAGGACTTGATGACCAAGGAAAGTGTGTTCATAATGAGGCCAACAGGTTGAGTACCAACCTGTAAAATCCTACCGACACACATCAATGGCAGACGGTAAGAGCAGGAGAAACCCCTGGTCAGCCATGCTCGATGCGGAGTGGCGCACTCACCTGATGAAGGGGCAGTGCTCCGAATGCTTGTGCTACCAAATAAACCTGTTGGGACTTTAACCTGGTGTTGTGAGACTACTTACTGTGCCCAACCCAGTCCAACGCCGACAACTCCACGTCATGGCTCCTCAAGTTATAAGCCTCTAGCATAAGAATAATGAACTGTTTCAGGAAAAACCTCGGGAACAGATAAAAGTCTGCTTTTTGCACCACTAAATGCAGGAAGAGAAACAACAACTCAATAGAATTGATAATACGCCACACTAAAACTTTATCAGTCTGAAGCAAATAATGTGAAGTAAAAAGGTAATTGCACAGAATGCCCACTTGATGCAGAAGGATTCTCAATGTTTACTTTTCCCCCTCGCACTGCTCATACTGGCTGCCATCCATGCTTGAACGCACATTCACATCTAATTTGAATTGCAAAGAATATTAATGTGCTTGCTCGCAGTGGTTGACCTGAAAATTATTTTTCTGCACGTAAGATGAATGCCAGGCTCATCTGACCACAGATTTGCAAATACAAGCATTTGCCTGCAGTGATGGCAATTAGTTTCCAAAGGTTTAATACTAAGTGATAACTCACTAGGTTAGGCAGGTAATTGCAGTAATAAGCTTTAATAAATATTAGAAAGAATGTATAGCAAAATAGACTGTAAGATCCAAAGCATCTGAGGTAGGTTTTCATTTGCACGGCCTCATGTGGCTGAGTGTGGCTGTTATACATTTATGAATTGCAAACATAGGATGTATACCCCCTAAAATACAGGGTTCCCTTTCTGAAAATGTCCAGCACACAAATTATGATAAATTCATGGCTTTGGCTCATTTTACCTCTCTCGTTTCATTTCTTCACCTCCAGTCTTTACCGAACCTAATCTCACTTTCACAAACCCAAAATACTACAGATGCTGGAAATCTGGGATACAAATAGAAGATGTCGGAAATACTCAGCACGTGGGGCAGTGTACGCCGAGAGAGAAACAGTGCTGAATGCCACGATTTTGCACCCACATTGGCAGTGGGCAAAATACTACAAAAATCAGAAAACTCAAATCTCGACAATGAGACCTTGTTTTCCAAATCCCTCCCTTCCCCAATTGTGTGGGGTTATGGGAATTGGGGGGGGGGGGGTGGGGGAAGAGAAGGCCTGGGCAAGATACTCTGTCAGGGAGTCAGTGCAGACTCGATGTGCCGAATGGCCTCCTTCTGCACTGTAGGAATTTAATGCACATTGGGACCTTCCCTCTCGTCGACATGACATCAGTGAAGTTTGTGACAAGTTGTTAAAAATGGGAATCGGTCAGAGAGAACCTGTCAGTGCTAGGACAGGGTGGGTAAGTATAGCCTCCATTATGCACTGTACACTGGGGCATGGTTAGTAAGTTTGCAGATGACAAGATTGGTGGCATAGTGGACAGTGAAGAAAGTTATCTTCAATTGCAACGGGATCTTGATCAATTGGGCCAGTGGGCTGACGAATAGCAGATGGAGTTTAATTTAGACAAATGCAAGGTGATGCATTTTGGTAGATTGAACCAGGGTAGGAGTCAATTAATGGTAGGGCATTGGGGAGAGTTACAGAACAAAGAGATCTCGGGGTACATGTTCATAGCTCCTTGAAAGTGGAGTCACAGGTGGACAGAATGGTGAAGAAGGCATTCGGCATGCTTGGTTTCATCGGTCAGAACATTGAATACAGGAGTTGGGACGTCTTGCTGAAGTTGTACAAGACATTGGTAAGGCCACACCTGGAATACTGTGTGCAATTCTGGTCACCCTATTATAGAAAGGATATTATTAAACTAGAAAGAGTGCAGAAAAGATTTACTAGGATGCTACCGGGACTTGATGGATTGAGTTATCAGGAGAGGCTGACTAGACTGGGGCTTTTTTCTCTGGAGCGTAGGAGGCTGAGGGGTGACTTTATAGAGGTCTATAAAATAATGAGGGGCATAGACAAGGTAGATAATCAATATCTTTTCCCAAAGGTAGGGCAGTTTAAAACTAGAGGGCATAGGTTTAAGGTGAGAGGGGAGAGATACAAAAATGTCCAGAGGGGCAAGTTTTTCACACAGAGGGTGTTGAGTGTCTGGAACAAGCTGCCAGAGGTAGTTGTAGAGGCGGGTACAATTTTATCTTTCAAAAAGCATTTAGATAGTCACATGGTTATGATGGGTATGGAGGGATATGGGCCAAATGCGGGCAATTGGGATTAGCTTAGGGGTTTTAAAAAAAAAGGGCGGCATGGACAAGGGCCTGTTTCCATGCTGTAAATCACGATGACCTCTATGAACCATTCTTAGCCAGATGTGTCGAGTGGATCATCCATCTTGGCTTCCTCCTGAAGTCCCCTGCAACACAGATGTCAATCTACTGCCAAATTTCAACTCAATCCATATGGTATCAAGAGGGATGAGTGCACTGGGTACAGCAAAAATGCCAAAATTATCCCAGTTGTAGTCCTGAAACTTGTGCTCCAGAACGTGCGCACAAGTTCTGTAATTGAGCTTTTCCAGTGCAGTTCCTGGAATCTTCTGCACTGACATCTGGCTGGCAATGTGGAAAATTGCCCATGGTTTGAAGGGAGACATAAAATACTGTAACTATTTCCACTGGAGCAGAGGAAGTTAAGGTGAGATGTAATTAAGGTGCTTCACTCATAACTGTCTCAAAATCCTGGAACTCCCTCGCTAATTGTACTCTGGGTGTACCTACACCACACAGCCTGCAGTGGATCAGGAAGTGGAGATGCCGGCGTTGGACTGGGGTAAACACAGTAAGAAGTTTAACAACACCAGGTTAAAGTCCAACAGGTTTATTTGGTAGCAAAAGCCACACAAGCTTTCGGAGCTCCAAGCCCACTCCCACTCACCTGAAGAAGGGGCTTGGAGCTCCGAAAGCTTGTGTGGCTTTTGCTACCAAATAAATCTGTTGGACTTTAACCTGGTGTTGTTAAACTTCTTACTGTGGATCAGGAAGGCAGCTCACCTTCTCAATGGGAATTAGAAACGGGCAATAAATACTGGCCTCATCAGCAACACCCACAACCCATTAATGAATTTAAAAAAAAATTGATTGCATCTCATCACCAATTGCCCTACCACAAGAAATTGTCTGTCCCTAATCAAACTTTCCAGATCCTTTATAATTTTAAAAGGCACCTTAATTAAATCTCCTCTTAACTTTCTCTGCTCCAGTGGAAACAGTTACACCACACTGCTTATGTCTAGTAGTTTATTAAACTACTAAACTACACTGTTTGATAGTTTATGTCTCCCTTCCTATCCCCAGTACCTCATCTCTGATATTATTCCACGAAACTTATGTTGTGCCCTCGCTGTGATTTTAGTACTGTTTCTATATCAGGTTGTCTAAAAATGTACACAGTATTTTAACTGAGACCTAATCATTCTTTTGTATATTTTCATCACACCTTCTCTATCCCTATTTCTAAAATCAGAACTGTAATTTCCTTCATTTTAGCTTTATCAATCTTGTACTTTGGGAGAATTTATTGACTTTGATATCTATGTCTTTGTTCCTCAGCCCATTCCGTCCTCATTTCACTCAGCAGATACATTTTTTAAAAAGTTTCTCTCCAAAATATACTCATTCTCATTTCTCTGTATTAACTTGAGCTGCCACTTGCCTGACTATTCTGCCAATCTGTCCATGACAGAGATTATTCTGGGCCCGTTTTCAGGTCTGCAATTCTTGCTGGATGAGTCACACACGCCTGAACAAACAAGGCTAAAAACTGCCCTGAAACTGGGCCCCTCTCTCATCTACATATTTGACAGCTCGCCCCATGAGGAAGGAAAGTATTTCAGATCTTTGCAGTTGCACTTAGGAAAATTTTAAGAAGGCAATGTTTGAATCAGGCAAAGGGTGCGCTGAATGTCAGGCACTTTCTGGTTCCACCTTATGTTGGTGGCCGTAGAATCCTAAAATGCAAAAGAGGCCATTCAATCCATGAGGTCTGCACTGACTTTTTGACAGAGTACCTCACCCAGGCTTCTCCCCCACCCTATCCCCCTAACCCCATGCATTTCCTATGGCTGATCCATCTAACCTACTCATCTTGGGACACTAATGGGCAATTTAGCATGGTCAATCCACCTAACTTCCACATCCTTGGACTGTGGGAGGAAACCGGAGCACCCGGAAGAAACACACACAGACATGGGGAGAACATGCAAACGACACACAGATAGACTACCAAGGACAGACTTGAACCAGGGTCTCTGGTGCTGTGCCAACCACTGTGCCAGCCATGAGTATCATTTGAGAATCTTGAAGCCTGAATCAAGGGCATAGATAATAAGTGCTTCAATGGAAGCGAGGGTAAAGTATAGGCAGAGATAGAGAAAGTTATAGAGATGGAAAAATAAAATCGTGATGGGCAGAATAAGAAAAGGGTGCAAGAAAGAATTCTTTTTTTTTGTATGATAAATTATCACCAAACCAACTCTGGGAGCTCCAATGTTCATCGAGGCGTTAAACATTGAAAAGGGTAATATGTATAAATCTGTATTTTGTGCATTATTCCTGCTTTTTGCAAAATATTATTTTTTGGGGGTAAATGTTTGCTGTGGGATTTTACTGCTAGAATTAATCATTTGTTAACCATTAGCTACAAAATATGAATGAGCATTTAAAGCAACAATGAAGAATCGGTCAAATGAACAGAACTAAACAAAGTGCAGCAATGACTCTGTACCATGTTTTGAATATGCAACATTGACATGATTTGAAAGAAAGATCTTACATTTATATAAGATCATAAGATACAGAGCAGAGTTAGGCCATTCGGCCCATTGAGTCTGCTCTGTCATACAATCATGGCTGATACGTTTCTCAACCCCATTCCCCGGCCTTTTCCCTGTAGCCTTTGATCCCCTTACCAGTCACAAACCTATCTATCTCTGACTTAAATATACTCAATGACCAGGCTTCCACAGCCTTCTGTGGCTGAAGCAATTCCTCCTCAGTTTGGTTCTAAAGGGTCATCCCCTTATTCTGAGGCTGTGCCCTCGGGTCCTAGGTAGGATATAACTGTTGATCATATCAGTAGGATGTCCCAAAGATCCTCACATTGAAATGCTTTTTCAATTGCTTTTGAAATGTCCTATTGTTATATGGAGGAACAGAACAATTAATCGCGCACACCACTGTTCCACAAACAGCAAATCAGATAAATGTTTAGTCAATGTATGTTATTGGTGGTGTTGGATGAGTGAGCTGGAAGACCCCGTGACATTCCTTTTCATTTACATATCCAATTCTCTTTAGAAAGTTGTTGTTGGAATTGCTTCCACTGCATTTTCAGGCATGTTATCCAGGTAACAATGGCTCAATTAATTGATGCACACTCATCCCATTCCTGTGCCTGCAGTTAGGTAAAAATAATGAACTGTAATATTACATTTATGATTCCTTTTTGACGATGGATATTTCTTAAGTACAGATTTTAAACACAGGTGCTATTTTCTGTTAAGTGCTTGGTGCACTAATATTGACTTCGCAAAAAGAAGCTATTGTGGTGTGTATTAAAGGAAATTCACCATTTCTTATGGCCTGATTAGAATTAAACCATTGTCCAAATCCTTTTAGCAACAAACCAGATCACTAAAACGTTTGCCCAAAGGCTCAATTTTGATCTCATGCCCTATGATACAATCAATTTACCTCCAGGATCCAAACTTATTTCATTGAATAAATTACAAAGGGGCTCAAACAACTCACCCTGCCTAACTTGTCAAATATAGATCTCAATTCCAATCTAATTTCCCTTCCCTCTTCCTGTATATTCTTTTGTTGCCATCAAATTCTTCTCCAATTTTTCTTTGCGATGTTATTTATGACTGTTTGAGATCCCTCAAATCACATTCCTGCTTGCGATCAAATGGGTTAAGAATAGAACGCAGCAAGGATAGTCAGATCAAGATGGAGAATGGAGGAGAGACAATGATCTTTAAACATGATTTTAACTCCATTCATGTGGCAAAACCCAGGCAGAAGGGCAGTTAAAGCCTTCCAATGTCTGCATTTTCTAGTTTAATCGGAACAATGGGAAGGATACCTGCCTGAAGCCAAAGAGGTCTATGTGACCTAACGTGTGCTTAAGAACATAAGAACAAGGAGCAGGATTGGCCATCTGGCCCCTTGAGCCTGCTCCACCATTCAATAAGATCATGGCTGATCTTTTCATGGACTCGGCTCCACTTACCCGCCCGCTCACCACAACCCTTAATTCCTTTACAGTTCAAAAATGTATCTATCCTTGCCTTAAAAACATTCAACGAGGTAGCCTCAATTGCTTTCCTGGGCAGGGAATTCCACAGATTCACAACCCTTTGTGTGAAGAAGTTCCTCCTCAACTCAATCCTAAATCAGCTTCCCCTTATTTTGAAGCCATGCCCCCTAGTTCTAGATTCATTTGCCAGTGGAAACAGCTTCCCTGGTTCTTTCTTATCTATTCCCTTCATAATCTTATATGTTTCTATAAGATCTCCCCTCATTCTTCTGAATTCCAATGAGTATAGCCCCAATCTACTCAGTCTCTCCTCATAAGCCAATCCTCTCAACTCCGGAATCAACCTAGTGAATCTCCTCTGCACCCCCTCCAGTGCCAGTATATCCTTTCTCAAATACGGAGACCAAAACTGTACACAGTACTCCAGGTGTAGCCTCACCAGCACCTTATACAGTTGCAACATAACCTTGCTGTTTTTAAACTCCATTCCTCTAGCAATGAAGGACAAAATTCCATTTGCCTTCTTAATTATCTGCTGCACCTGCAAACCAGCTTCTTGCGATTCTTGCACAAGGGCACCCAGGTCCCTCTGCACAGCAGAATGCTGCAATTTTTTACCATTTAAATAATAGTCCATTTTGCTGTTATTCCTACCAAAATGGATGACCTCACATTTACCAATATTGTACTCCATCTGCCAGACCCTTGCCCACTCATTTAGACTATCTATATGCCTTTGCACACTTGCAGCATCCTTTGCACACTTTGCTCTGCCACTCATCTTAGTGTCATCTGCGAATTTTGACACACTACACTTGGTCCCCAACTCCAAATCATCTATGTAAATCGTAAACAATTGCGGTCCCAACACTGATCCCTGAGGCACACCACTAGTCACTGATCGCCAACCAGAAAAACACCCATTTTCCCCACTCTTTGCTTTCTGTTAGTTAACCAATCCTCTATCCATGCTAATACGTTACCCGTAACACTATGCACCTTTATCTTATATAATAAAATTAGTTAATGATGGATGGGGCAGATATCTTTGTTTTCCCTAGATTTGACTTCTCCAATGCCCTATACACTGGCCTCTTAGTCTCTGACCTTCCTTAATTCTGAATTGTCAATAACTCAACAACTGGGTCCTGCCCTCCACTAAATCCTGATTGCTTAATCTTGAGCTATTATCTGAACTTCCATTCCTAAATTCCCCATATCTCTACTTTCCCTGCACATTGATTAGCCTTCTCAAACTCTTCTGCCTTACCAAGCTTTGATCACTCTTGCTGCATCTCACAAAAGCTTAGTGCCAGCACATTCCTCTCTACAAGACCTCTTGGGAGCACCTCTCTATCTGAAAGATGTTAAATAAATATAAGTTCTTGTCCTAACTTATTGATATCTGTTTTCTTTCTTTATCATTATTATAGATTTTATAGATGCATGTTCTTTGACATTTGCATATATTAGCCTTTGCATTCTTTTACAGTGCCTCTCCTTTTTTTGTTATATTTTCATTTAAAAAAAAAAAATTTGATCATAATGCATGATGGCCATGCCGAGGGGCATGGCAGTGCCCATCTGGAAAGGCCCAGCTGGCACCCTGGCATTGCCAACATGGCACTGCCTTTGCGCCTGGGATAGTGCCAACTGGGTGAGTGCAGGTGGAACTGAGTGGGGGTGGAGCTGAGCAGGGGTTATGACAGGGGTCTGTGATGGGATGCTATGATGGGGGCTATGACGGAGGGGGCTGTGAGGGTGGCTATGGAGGGGGATCATGAAGGAGAGTTCATGAAAGGGGAGGGTCATGAAGGTGGGCTCTTGAAGGGGGAGCAGGAAGGGGTGGGGGTCATGAGGGGAACCCAGTGAGAGGGCCCAATGCCAATGATCCATGATGGGGAGGGAGACGGGGAAACCTGCTGCCAATGGTGGGCAGATTCCTGATGTCTGTGGGGGAGAGAGAGGGTCTCCCAGTGCACTCTTGAGATCAGGGTGCCTTTCCAAAATGGCGTCAGATCGCTTTGCAGCCGGGCTCATCGATGTGTTCAGGCCCTGTCCCTTCCAGAACTGGCGCGCAGCTCACCACTCTCCCAAAAAAGGACTAAGTGTAGGATGATTGTGGTCTGGTTTGCACTGGTCTCACTTCGGTTTCCTCGCTGTTATGACACTTAGTCATTTTTTGGGAAAATCGCAGCCCAGATAAAAATAGCACATCAACAAGTATTGTTCTAGAAAACTGTAAATATATATTACCCAAACATCACATTACCATAATCTGCCCTATATGAAGGAAATTATAAAACTCTCATCTTCTCCCGAGTAACATATATATAATTCCTACCTTCCTGTAACACCTCCTGGGTTATTAAGAATTCATTCTGAAAACAACAGTTTGTTTTAAAAAGACTACAGGTTCTACCATCTATCCTATTCCTACAGTACCGTGAGGGAAGCTTAAGGGTAGCATAGAATCTCTGTGGGCCTCTGAATGACTATAAACCAACACGTCTGCCATTAAGAAGCACTTATGCAAATGAAAACCTGCTTTATATTTTCTCTTAAATTTTGTAACCTGCAATATTACTGTTTGGAATATCGCAATTGTAAAATTTACAACGCTTTGCCAAAATTAAAAGATTATTCACAACTCGCAACCTTCCACAGAATGCATTTTATACGGCTCATTCCTGTGTCCTAGTCTACTCTTAATTATGTCTTCATATACTCAAGTGAGAGTTAACAGAGCAATTAGCCTTAAGGAATGGTTTTCATTCATCTCAGCTTCCTAGTTGCCAACCCTCATGTGATAAAGACATTGCTCACTCAGCACTGTCTTCATTCTTCATTTGCCTTTGGGAGGTATGTCACTGACCCATCTTGCAATTACAAAGACTAACAGCTTAACTTTCACGTGATTGCACGTCTGAATGACAGAAAAGCATGTGCGTCTGCTTTTCACACGGATTAAATGAGCACATACATAATCTCAATGCAAAAAAATTCCCTTTCTTTGCGTCAACCATACTCCAGACCTACTTGGGATGTCTAGTGTCCCAAAAGTGTTGCTCTTCTCAAATCCATTTGATACCTGTTGTCACGGCAACCAAACGCAGAATGGCATGCTAATCAACTCAGATCCCCACTGTTCACAAACAACCCTAAAAGGCTAACCATGCAAGCAACCACCTCCTTGAAATTTTCCACACAGCTCAGCACAGTCTCGGGAGGAAGAGAGAGGCTAATATAATGGATTACTCGACACAGATCAGGAAAATCAAAACAAGCACTTAATGCAAATTTCATTTCAAAACAAAATCAGTCACAGATCAAATTCACGGCTATCTGGGAAAACACAATTCAGCTCAGGATCAATTCAGCCGAGCTTTCTTTGTTCTGTTGCAGCTAACAATTGACTAAAGCTCGCCGTTGTTAACGGGGTAATTTGTTTAATTACCAACATCACTCCATTTGTTTTGGGGCATCGAGTGCAATGTATTTATTTCCTGTAAAGAACTGTCATGTTTTAATTAAAACTGTTTGCCTCCAAATTGACGATATTGCAATCCAATCAGCGAATTGCAATTCAATTTAATCTGACTTTTATTTTTTTTTAAACAATTATTTTCTTCAATCAACTTGAGCCGGCAGAGCGTTAGTCCTCTTTCACCAAGCTCATCATTTCAAATGTGGATCAGCGAAGCAGGTTGCAGTCACTTATCTTGCTGTTCAGCCCTATCCTGGTCCCATTTCCAAGATAACATATGGTACAATGAAAAAAAAAACGCATTGTGCTTCCCATCATATGCATCATTTTAATAGATATGCTGCAAGCTAGGGCTGCTTGGATTAGGGAAATTCGGTTTGACAAGCTATTAATTTTTTTTAAATCCCCAAAATAATTTTCAAGTTACCCTCCAGATACCTTTGTATTCTCATTTTTAAAAGTCGGAATAGGAGAGACCACTGATTTAATTATCTGGATAATCATCGAAAGGAAATGTAATAGAAGTTTTTTTCTATCCTTAACGATTGAAGGTTTTGGTTTCAGAGTTATATTACTTTGTATAAACATGCGGCTCATTTACTGAAAATCCCAAAAGATTTCCGAGTTACCGATTAAGTATTAAAGTAAAAAAAGCTTTCAAAAATGTTCCTGTTGTTTCTATAAAAACACCAGCTTTGCCCTTTTCGAATGACAGTGAAGACAAAGTAAACATCATTGGATTCACTCACACACTGATTCAATCAGAGAAACATAAGGCAAACTCTGTGATCTGCAGAGTGCAGTGGTATGCGGTGGTAAACAAGATAAAACATAGGGACAGACAACTAGTAGGTGGAGACAAGTACTTCTAAATTTTATATTATATATCTTTAAAATCTTATTGATTGCAGACATTCTCCACTGCTTACTCCTAGCATTAAAACATTGTTGCCACAGCCGCAGAGATCTGCGTATATGTCAAAATATTTATGACAGTGAATTGATTGGCAAAGACAAATACTCACAACGAGAGAGAGCTTGAGAATATACACACAGCAGAAACCTGATAAAGATATGCACTACAATGACAACTTAAGGTCTAGGCACCAGCCAGATTGGAATTATATTGTTGATCTGATAAAAACTAGCACCAAATTAAATGATTTGGCATATGCACAGATCTCTATGTCTGCGACAATAACGTTTTAATATTGGAAGTGTGCAATAAAGAATGTCTCCATTCACCAAGATTAAAAACATTTCATCCAAGTTTTCGTCGTTCCGAGAATGTTCAAAGTAGGAGTTTCAAATAGTTTGACCTTAATGCACTCTTGATAATTAGGGATGAGGAAGCTACCAAGCCTATCTCAGATCACCCATCCCAACATCTACCGCTTCCCATTCTTGTATTTTATTGCTTATTAAATGATTCTGGGTTTTTGAATTCAATCCTCATTAGGAAATTTATTCCGCAAGTTGATGAAACTGAGTGAATAAAAATTTCCTATAATTTGTCAGTATCAGGCTCTGACTGAAAAATGACATGGCTGAATATCCAGTGAGTGGGGGATTGTGTGGCAGGGGGCTCAATGAGATTGTAATGGATTGTAATGAGATTGAAATGGATGTAAAGACATTAAAATTAGGTTCTTGCCCTTTGGGGCACCAACCTCATGACATCACTGGCGAGGGGCATGGAAAAAAAAAAATCAGGAAATGCAAGGATTGCGATTCTTGTCGCATTTTCCACCCACGTTGCCATACTCGCCGATGGCTAACATAGTTTGAAAATCGCCCAAGTATCTCTGTCCTAAAATTACCATTGACCATTTTGAGCCTGTATCCCATTTCAAGCTTATCCACTCTTGCCATGTAACTCAGACCTAAGCATATGACTTCTCTTTGAATTGCCTCCAGCTCTTGAATGTTTTCCTTATTTCTTGGCAATCCAATCTGGATTCTGGATTCAAGGTGCAGTCTGGCCAGAGAATTATTTTGTTTGATCATTAACAGCTCTTATTTATATCCTACTATTTTGGCCATGTAGTTATGTTTCGCTATGTCCAATTGGTTTTGTTGATTACTGTTCTTCATTGGTTTGAGATTTTCATTCATGCTGAGATATACTGCTGGCATCTTTCAGTTTCTTCCATAGATCTTTCATCTTCATTCATGCGAGTGGTATATTTTTCCCTACTATGTGTAGCACTTAATAGGTTTCTTCATTTGATTTCATCTGCTGCGGTTTTACCCATTTACAGATTGTGTCTAATCTATTTTGTCATTTCTGAGTGGTCTCCTCGAATTTCACTATCTCTTTTAGTTTAGTTTCAACAGGTAAATTTGATGGCCCGGATTTTCATGTAGTCAGATTGACTCTTGAAACCTTTAGCAATGGTGAGCTCGACCCAATTCCTGGATTCTCTCCCCCCATTCCCGATGCTGGCAACTTCAGGGATAAGGGTCCGGGTTTCGAGCCTGCCCTCTGCACTCCTGACCTGGTGGGTACCATTGCGGGGTAGGCATATCATATTCCAACCCCACACAAATTTTGTGGCATTTGGCAAGCATCCCAAGGACTCATGGCTCACGGTTGCTCAGAGGAGTCATGAACCGTAGTCTGGACTTGGGAAACTTTTGAAAGGTAAGTTTAAAACTCTAACCCAGACTTCCCCTTATTACTCACCCCCCTTCCCCTCCATGGCTCCCAGGCTTCCTCTATGATCCAATTGCACAGCATACCTCCCATGCCCCACTCCATGCCTTCCATGCCCCCTCAAATCACCCACCCAGTGTGCACTATGTACAGACCCAGTCACCTACATAATGATAATGGTAAGTCTGGAAATGCTCATAAAAACACCCATTCAAAAATCTGCTTTGAAAAATACTGCTGCTTTTATAATCTTTTAAAAACATCAATCAAACACTGTCATTCAGAGTTTCAATGACAGAAGCTTTAGCCCACTTCACATCTCTTAACATTGTCCAAATAAACATGCAGACATTGAAAAACTGATCAAAGAAAGAATAAATTATAATCTCATGAATATATCAAAGTTTACACTTCACTTCATCCTATGTAAACACATCTCTGATAAGCTGTTTCATTATTGGAGCTCAGCTGAACATTCATAGTTAGGCCAACTGAAGAAACATGTTGATACAGTTGTCAAATGGCCTCATTACAAATGCTTAGCTGAACTCAATTTAAATGGAAGATGCACTGAATGAAAAGAGGCTGCTGCTGATGAAAAGGAAAATGGAGCATTAGCGCACTGTGTTTCACAGAAAATGGAGCATTAGCGCACTGTGTTTCACAGATGTGATGGTGGAGGCCTTAATTCTGAAGGTGAACAGGAGGAGAGGTACATTGTGGATCCATGGGGAAAGGAGACCACCTACCAAAGGGAGCCCAAGCAGGTTGTAAGGGAACTCAACTCGTGGAGTCTGGCCCCAAGTCTCTAGCAGTGTGCTGGATTTACTGTGCATAGCAAATGTACATTGATGAAAGTGTAACTTTCGTGGTTCCTATACCATTGACATGGGTGTTTCAACAGAGCCACATGTGTGCAGTTGATGGCTCCTTGCAACACCGGAAATACCACTGTCATGGCATAATCATGTGCTTGCACATTCTGTTTCTGTGGACAGAACACAATGCATTCACCTCCCTTGGCATATAGGGCCTCCATCACTCCTGGATGCATCAATGGAGGGTGTACTGGGAGAAATGGCTAAGTCATTCTTCCTGTCTGGAAAAATCCAGTTGCATAGAATTTTAATGATACCGTGAACTCACGCCAATGTGCAAGGCTCCAGGTTACGTTGAAAGAAGTGATATAGTTTTGCCCCTTTAAATCGTGCTAGTGGACAGGGATCCTTGTACAGCTGATTGCATGTTCAGATGAGAGTGATTAACAGAAGGTTCAGTGAACATGTGGAGACCAAGTTTCAAAGTTGCGTGTCAAATCAGCCAGAATAACTGATTGACGTCATTATCCAACCGCTCCTTGCACTGCTGACACACGCATGGCATGCCATGCTAGTGCTCGGTCTAGCGTGGGGCTCTGCATGGAACACGCTGGAGGTGGCTGGCAGTGGGACCCATGCTCTTTTCCTTCTTCAGGGCCTCCCTCACGCCTGCAATGCTACAATTTGGAACACGTCCTAAGTTAACCTAATTTTTGCCACTTCTTATTTTTTCCCTCAGCAATTGAATTAGTCCAATGCTACTCTCCATCTGATACCAGTCTATAAGAATTGCCATCTGCAGCTCAAAAAACTGTTCACTCGGTAAATTCATAACATGAAAGATGATGAATACTCTACTTAATAATTTAATATAAAATAACAGATAAATGCTCCAAAGGGAACACTTTAGTTCAGACAGGGAAAAGAATAAGCAGATGCGAGTCTCCAACCAATAATTCAACTAAGAGAACGAAAAGGGTCAATAAGTGACATTAATTTAAAGACAATGAGGAAAACATGATTCAAAATGTAGCTGCCGAATTTAAAATCACATTGCTTGTCCTGTATTGTTCCTTGCAGACTCCTGTTTCACACACTTGTTTTTAGTGAAACATTTTGATGGCGCTCTTTAAATAAAATACATATAATTGATAGATGTAATTGCTTCTAAAAATAACAAAGCCCTGCTTCCTTATTATAATAATTTAAGTAATTAAATTAGGAACACGCTGCCATTGAATTCATGCAGAGAACCGTACCCAGGTATTGTCATTAACACCGCACAGCACTACTATTATTCATAGCTCAGTGCAGCCAATTTTACTTGGGATATGTGCTGCTCGGAATGAGAGATGCAAAGCAGGGTGACTACTCTGGGTCTCTGTGATTATTTACTTACTGACACTGGCCCACAAGGTCTGAAGCTTAATCATATTAATTACACACCAAAAGAATAGCACAGATGCTTTTCGCGAAGTTATTTAAATACATTGCTGATATTGGACAAAATGGAGCGTCGTATGTAGTAACTAAGCCTGCTATTCCTTTGGCTGTGACAGGAGTGTTTGATGAAAAATGCGTGCTAATTTTGCAGGTAGGGAATTGTAGATATTTAACATGAAGCACCTAGTATTTCATTGCTGCCAAACGCATATGCATTTTATAGTGCATGTGATGGAGCCACTCTTAATCGTCAGACACAGACACTGACTGAGTTGCCATGACTACAAAGGCAGTAAGTAAGCTTCCTTTCCTTAATGGCATTTTCAGCAAAATTGTTTCGCAGCACAAGGGAACAGAAAGTGTGCATTCTAAATTCAATTATATAGAACACACACACGCACATCTATAAATATATATATATATCATTATCATAAAAAGCAAACAAATCCAAATATTGTTACACTGTAATTTTCAATCTTTTTCACACATTATTGAATAATTATATTAAATGTAACCTAATATCCAAAAAAAGCACTACAGTACTATTGAATACTAATAGGTACAATATTTATCCACCATTCGGTTTGCTTTTGTTTGAGTTTTTCTGGAGCACCATCTCCCTTCTCTAATACAATATTCCCTGTTGGCCATTTATAGATATGATGATTGATCTTTTTGTCTTTTTGTGAACCACACAGCTACTTCCAAAACGCCACTTTCTTCTCGGCCCACATGCATCTGATTTTACAAATTTAAATATTCTCTCGCTGATTATTTGCACACATTTTTAAAGGCCCGTTTTGTGAGCCGTTTACAGATGTGCCGCATGAAAATCAAATCTTTAACGTCCACGCTATAGATGCTGGTTTGCCTGCCATTTGCTTCTGCCTTGAATTCATTATGGGCAGATGCCACAATGATTATAGTCCTAAGACATGGGACTGCTGTCTGGAATGGTGCTTTTAAAGGTAATAGTGCATTTGAGTACTTTAAACAATCTGTTCTACCCTTCAACCATTTAAATAGGGAAAAGCCAATCCACTGAAAAAAAAAGACAGCAGGCAGGCAAAAATGATGCTGTTCATGGGGGTACAAATGTGATTTTTGAAAACTGTTACAAATTGGATATCTCTACAAACAGATTTACACAGTTCAAGATGTTGAGCAGGAGGTGATCGGTCTTGAAAGCAAAGCTGTGTCCCCAATGCTGGGGGAAAATGAAATTCAATGATTTGATTCAACTTAAATTTGCAATTCTATCAGAATCCCAGTGAAGGGGGTTCTAGTGATGCCGTAACCTGTTGGAGTGAGGTTTAAACGGATTGTCATCTTAACACCAATTTTAGATTACTGCCTCTCATCGGTTAAAACAAGTGTTTGGTATTCCTGTTTGCATTGTTGTATTTCATGGCACTGAGGTGGAAATATTACAATTGTTTCAACACTGCAAATGTTTCAATACTTTTAAAGTTTTGTTTTGAAGTCTATTTATTCGTCACAAGGCTTACATTATCACTGCAATGAAGTTACTGTGAAATTACCCTAGTTGCCACACTCCGGTGCCTGTTCGGGTTAATGCACCTAACCAGCACGTCTTTCAGGCTGTGGGAGGAAACCGGTGCACCCAGAGGAAACCCATGCAGACATGGGGAGAATGTGCAGACTCCACACAGAAAGTAACCCAAGCCAGGAATCGAACCTGGGTCCCTGGCGCTGTGAAACAGCAGTGCTAACCTGTGTCTGTGTGTCTCACAGTTAGTTCAGCTGGTACAAAAGGTAATCGAAACAATAATTCCAGGGATCCAACTTGATCTACCTCCGAGGTTTCTCACGTATATGGCTCCATTTATCATAAATGATCATGCTGTACTCTGTGAATAATGGCTTGCTTTCTGATTACTTTGGCTGGCTTCTACCCTCCCAGCAAATTTGGAAACACAAGGCTCAGTCTCGTTCTGAGATGACATTTCATTAGCAGCTCTGCTGGTGGAACTCTCATTGGTGCATGTGGAGTGGTACGATAGCTAAGGGGGAAGTCATAAGATTTTGCTCCCCAAGGTTCCTCCTGACAGTATCTTTAGGCCAGACTTGAAAGTTTGGATGTCTCTCTCAGCTAGTCCATTTGAGGCTGGGTTATAAGGTGCAGTTCTAATGTGTTTAATACTGTTGAGACTGGTGATGTTTTGAAACTCAGCACTTGTGACTGCGGTTCCATGACTTCAGGTGATCGGTGAATAGAAAAACATTGATGCAATCTTCTGATAGTAGCATGCAATGTAGGTGACTTCACCTCAAAAATGTCCATCCATTTAGGGTGTGCATCAATCACATTGTGCCCAGGAATAGACCAATATAATGGATTTGTACCCATGGCTAGCTAGGCCATTCCCAAGGGTGCAGTGGGGCTGTCGCAGGCAACCTTTGTTGCAGTTAACGCTGTTGACCGTGCTTGACTAGCTTCTCGATATCAGCATCAATACCAGGCCACCACACGTAACTCCTGGCAAGCATCTTCACCTTAGAGATGCCACGATGAATGATGTGTAATTCAGTTAAGAGCAACTTTCTGCCTTGTACAGTTAAAGTTAAAGTTTATTTATTAGTCACACTACATTAACACTGCAACGATGTTACTTTGAAAACCGCCCAGTCGCCACATTCCGGCGCCTGTTCGGGTACACGGACGGAGAATTTAGCATGGTTAACGCTTTCAGACTGTGGGAGGAAATCAGAGCACCTGGAGGAAACCCACGCAAATGCGGGAGAACATGCAGACTCCACACAGACAGTCACCCAAGCCGGGAATCAAACCTGGGTCCCTGGCGCTGTGAGGCAGCAGTGCTAACCACTGTGCCGCCCATACAGGAATGACTACTCTTGCTCCCCAAGATACGATGCCATCCCGACAACTCAACTCATTCTTCTGAGTAAAGAATGCTTTAATTTCCTTGGAAACTGGCTCATTTACCCATCCTATAAGTATTTTATCTCTCACTGTGGACAGAAATGGATCTCAATTGGTCCAGTTTCTGATCTGCTTCGCTGAGACTGGCAATGTGTCTAAAAAATTTAATGCCACAATGATTTCTTGTGGTACTGGAGTACATGTGATACTTTCTTGCAAGGATAGGTGGCTAAGAGCATTCACATTTGTTATGTAGCATCAACTCAGTGCTTGAAAGTATATTCATAGGCAGACAGAGTTAAGAAAAGGGGATCGAATCAGTTCTTTCATGTTTAGCACCATGGATCAAACAACTTCCTGTGCTGCAAAACTGTATAATTTTTATGATCTATCCATTAGGATTTTGGCCATTATTCAAATCTGAGAGAATGGCTTTCTTTTTCCCTCTTCCCTTTGATACATTTGATCCATTAGATATATTAATATGCATGTTTGCCTGGATTATTGAGCGTGGTAAGAGTTTTAACAACACCAGGTTAAAGTCCAACAGGTTTATTTGGTAGCAAATGCCATTAGCTTTCATTTGCTATTTGCTACCATTTGCTACCAAATAAACCTGTTGGACTTTAACCTGGTGTTGTTAAAACTCTTACTGTGTTTACCCCAGTCCAACGCCAGCATCTCCACATTATTGAGCGTGAACATGGCCTCTCCCACTGAAAACATGACAGTCACAACCAGGTTGGGTAACAAACTGAAAGTGCGCGGAGATATGGCATCCAAACCTTATGCTTGGAGTACTGAGTATTTTCAGACAATGTATAGATAGTTTTTGACTACCTGTGGCCTGCGATTTGTACACTTACGGAGATTCTGCAATGAGCATGGTTTCTCCATTGAAGTTTTTCAGTGGCTTGTTTCGAGAGACAGGAACATTCACTTTAATTCTTTTCATCAAATACCTTAAGATGTTTCCTTCCAGTCTCAGATTTCCAAAGCAGATTGAACAAGCAATATTACAGCTGCTGTGGAACAAAGGGTCAGAGTTTGAGGTTTCTTTCTTTCTGCAAAACTGTACGGTGTCAGTGTTTGTGCGTCTTCATGCATTTTATGATTCATTTTCTCCAAATTTCTAGAATTCAATTCAGCAATCTAGATCAAATTGCACGCTGAATACGGACCAAGTCGAGTTTAATCCGGACAAATGCGAGGTGATGCATTTTGGAGGGTCAAATTTAGGTGTGAATTATATTGTAAATGGCAGAACCCTTAGGAACATTAGCATACAGAGGGATCTGGGCGAGCAGGTCCACAATTTCTTAAAAGTGACAACCCTGGTGGAAATGCCCTGTTTTCCTGCTAAAGTAATATACATAGTTCTTCATTCATAATAACATTTGTAATTGTATTACAAATATATTTCATGATAGTTATTTATAGAAACCTAGAAACATAGAAAATAGGAGTAGGAGTAGGTCGTTCGGTCATATTGGCCCTTCGAGACTGCTCTGCCATTTAGTATGATCATGGCTGATCCTCTACCTCAACACCATACTCCCGCGCTCTTCCCATACCTCCAATCTCCAATGCCTTTGGAGTCTAGAAATCTATCTATTTCTTTCTTAAATATATTCAGTGACTTGGCCTCCACAACCAGGTTCACCAACTTCCGAGTGAAGAAGTTTCTCCTCATCTCAGTCCTAAATGGCTGAGACTGTTACGCCTTGTTCTAGATCCCTGATCAGAGGAACCATCATCCCTGCATCCAGTCTATTCAGCCCTGTCAGAATTTTATACGTTTTAATGAGATCTCCTCTTCATTTTACTTCTAAACTAATACAGGCCTAATCGACCCAATCTCTCCTCATACGACAATCTGCCATCCCAGGAATCAGTCTGGTGAACCTCCACTGCATTCCCTTTATGGCAAGTATATCCTTTCTTAGGTAAGGAGACCAGCATTTCTTACAATACTCCAGGTGTGGTCTCACCAAGGCCCTGTACAGCTGCAGTAAGGCATCTTCACTTCTGTAGTCAATGAAGACCAAGATATTATTTGCCTTCTTAACTGCTTGCTGCACCTGCATGCTTGCTTTCAGTGATCGATGTGCAAGGATACCCAGGGTCCTCTGTACATCATTTTTTCCCCATTCTATCACCATTTAAATAATACCCTGCTATTCTATTTTTCCTACCCAAGTGGACAACTTAATATTTATCTATGTTATACTGCATCTGCCATGTATTTGCCCACTCATTCAACTTGTCTAAATCACCTTGAAACCTCTTAACTTCCTCCTCACCACTCTCATTCCCATCAAGTTCTGTGTCATTAACAAACTTTGAAATATTACATTTAGTTCCCTCATCAAAATCATTGATATATATAGTGAATAACTGGGGCCCAAGCACTGATCCCTGCGGTACCCCATTAGCTACTGCCTGCCACTCGGAAAAAGAGCCATTTACTCCTATTCTCTATTGTTTCCTGTCTGCTAACCAATTCTCAATTCATGTCACTATATTACACCCCAATAACATGTGCTTTAATTATGCTCACTAACCTTAATGTGGGGCTTTATCAAAAACTTCATGAAAATCTAAATACACTACATCCACTGGTTCTCCTTTATCTGTTCTGCTAGTTATATCCAGTATGTTTCATCAAACATGATTTCCCTTTCATAAATCCATGTTGACTTTGTCTAATCCTATTGATAGTTTCTAAGTTTCTTGTTTTCGCATCCTTTGTAATAGACTCTAACATTTTCCTTGTTACAGACATTAGGCTAACAAGTCTTAAATTTTCTGTTTTCACCCTCCCTTCTTTTATAAATAGTTACATTTGCCAACCTGTATTCTGCCAGAACTGTTCTAGAATCTACGGAATGTTGAAAGATGACAACTAACACATCCACGATTTCCATGGACACCTCCATTAGTACCCTGGGATGTAGATTATCAGGCCTTAGGGATTTATTGGCTTTCAATCCCATTAGTTCCTCCAGCACTGTTTTGGTAGTGATACTAATTTCCTTCCTTTCCTCCTTATCCCTAGACCCTTGGTTCCCTAGCATTTCTGGAAAGTTAATTGTGTCTTCCTCCATGAAGTCAGAACTAAAGTAGTTGTTTAATTGCTCTGTCATTTCCTTGTCCTCTACTATAAATTCTCCCATTTTGGACTTTAAGGGACCTACATTTGTCTTCACTATTTCTTTTGTATACTTACAGAAATCATATTCAAATTTTCCCCTCTTAATCAATATCTTGGTCCTCCTTTGCTGAATTCTAAACTGCTCCCAATCCTCAGGCTTGCAACTTTTCCGAGCTACTTTACATGACTCCTCTTTGGATCAATACTATCTTTAATTGATTTTGTTAGTTATGGTTGAGCTGCTTTTTCTCTTATATTTTTATAGCAGAAAGGAATGCACATTTGCTGCAATACAAACATTCATTCCTTCAATATTAGCCATTGTCTTTTAATGAAGTTCCCTAATCTGAATTCCCCAACTTGCACCCTCATATTTTCGTTTGTTTAGATTTAAGACCCTAATTTCAGATTGGAGTATATCACTTTCCATCTTAATCAAAAATTCTATCATGTTATGGTCACTGTTTCCTAAAGGATCCCACACAATAAGATTATTAATTCACTCCTTCTCACTGCACAATACCAAATCTCTAATCATTCCCTAGTTGGTTCCTTGATGTATTGGTCTAAAAAAAACCCATCTCATGCACACTCCAGGAATTAATCCACCATAATATTATTGCTAATTTGGATTGCCCAGTTTGTATTTAGATTAAAGTCACCTATGATTACTGTTGCACCCTTTTTACATGCATCTCTAATTTCCTGTTTAAAGCCATCCCTTACCTTACCAGTACTGTTTAGAGGTGTATAATTAATTGCAACTAATGTTTTCTGCCTTTGTTTGCTTCTTACTTCCTCCCACACTGATTCTTCATCTAGATATTCTGGGTTCATATCCTCTCTCACTACTGCACTGATTTCACCCTCAACCAAAAATACCAGCCCATCTCCTTTCCCTTTTTGTTTATCCTCCCTAAATATCGAATATGTCTGGATATTCAGTTCCCAGCCTTGGTCACCCCACAGCCATGTCTCTATATCATATTGTGCCTGTTTACATCTATTTACATTGCTAATTCATCAACCTTATTGCCAATGCTCTATCCATTCAGATACAGTGCCTTTAGATTTTTCTTTTTAACATTTTTACGCTTTTTTATACTATTGCCCTATTTGCTGCTAGCCATTTTTTCCTCTGCCTTCCACTTCCGCTTTCTACTTTTCTGTCTCTCATTCTATCTTTGTTTTCCTTTCTTGTGTCTCCCCACACAGGTTCACATTCTCCTCCCACTCTAGTTTAAACCGCCACCACCCCCCCCCCTCCACCCCCACAGTACTAGCAAATACCCTCGTGAGGATACTGGACCCAGTACTTCTGGGGTGCAAGCCACCTAGCTTGTACAGTCCCATCTTCCCCAGAATCAGTCCCAGTGCCTCAGGAATCAAAATCCATTCCTCCTACATCATCCCTCCAGCCACACATTCATCTGGCCCATTCTCTTATTCGGGTTTCTTGTTAGCGTGTAGTACCACACTACGCACCCCCCACCCCCATGCGACTGAGCCACTCATGGTGCCACTCATCTGGCTTTTGTTGCATTCCCCCGAGAAACCATCTCCCCCAGCAGTGTTCCAAGTGGGAAACGCGTTAGAGAAGGAAATGAACCCAGTGGACTCCCGCACTACCTGCCCAGTGTTTTTACTTTGCATGGCAGTCACCATTCCCTTTTTGCTGTGTACTCTTCTCCTGTCATGTGACCACCTCACTGTACATGCTATCCATGAAGATCTCATCCTTGGGGATGCTCCACAATGACTCCAGCCACAGCTCCAGCTCTAAAACTTGGAATTTGAGTAGCTTCAGCTGGAGACACTTTCTTCATGGTGGCACAGTGGTTAGCACTGCCGCCTCACAGCACCAGGGATCCGGGTTGGATTCCCAGCTTGGGTCACTGTCTGTGCGGAGTTTGCACATTGTCCCCATATCGGTGTGGGTTTGCTCCCACAGTCTGAAAGACATGCTGGTTAGATACATTGGCCATGCTAAATTCTTCCTCAGTGTACCCGAACTGGAGCCTGAGTGTGGTGACTAGGGGATTTTCACAGTAATTTCATTGCAGTGTTAATGTAAGCCTACTTGTGACACTAATAAATAAACTTTTTCATACATGGTCGACCTGAACACTGGAAGTGTCCATGAATTCCCACATCACACAGGAGGAGCACTGCACATGGCTGAGCTGCCCTGGCGTGACTCACCCTTACATTTTTCACTTTACTTTTACTGCATCTGTTTTAGAGAATATTAACAACAGTAGAAATACTCACCAGGTCCTACTTACCAAGGACGCTAGAAAGGTAGAAAATGAAAGGAGCATCTCCTTGCCCTGTCACCAAATTCCAATTTAAGCACTCTAATGCAGCCCAAAGCAGCACTCTCCCCTTGTTGTTTTAAACACTGAAACTCTCGGCTGTCCTCTCGCAGTTTCTAGATTCATGTTTAGCTAACTGCCGATTGAATGTCCAACTAAGTGAACACACTGCATATCTCTTGCTATCTATTAATTCAGATAGCGATGAAATGGAAAGTTTTAAAGTTGCATAGGATCAACAATGTTTTACACCAGTTGAATTTTTTTCAGGTTAAAATGAAAAATGGTGCAAATCCTGTTTTCAAACCTCTCGTATCATATTCCTGTCTGAAGGACTTTGAAGAAATTGTTTTAAACATATTTATAGATCCCGAAAAATATTTCATAAATCTGTTCATTGACACAGCAGTCTTTGTTTTCATGGATTTGGTTATTAGTTCAAAGTCAAATCAATGTAGTGAGTAGGGGGTGGAAAAGGCCTCCCCCCACCCCCCGCACAAAAACTACACAGCCCAGACAAGTACCAATTTCTGAAAGTACAGTTCTTACCATACAAACTTTATAGGAACAAGCTTGCACAGCATTAGACCGATCACAATTATAACGAAATGATTCTATCCACTTCAACAGTGGCATACTCTGGCACTTCAGCACAGCTTGCTACCTCCTCTTCCTGGGAAGTATATGTCAATGAAATCTTCATCAGTGCTCATTCTTCCCTCTATTCTTGCCTTTCACTTCTGCTATTTCATCAGAATCTTCGAGCTACAAAGCCTCAGAAATGCACCTACATTTCAGATTTTCAGTCATTTAGCTCTTGGCATTCCAGACAGCTGATACATCAGGGTACATTGTTCCTGCAGTTATATCTTACTTTTGCCAATGAACCATTGATTACAGCACAATGCAAAACTACAGGAAAGTAGAGGGTAGCTTTTCATAGCCAACAGACATCACATAGAATCATAGAATCCCTACAGTGCAAAAAGGGGCCATTTGGCCCATCGCATCTGCACCAACTCTCTGACAGAGTATCTTACCCAGGCTCACCTCCCACCCTATCCCCATAACCACACACATTTACCATGGCTAATCCATCTAACCTACACATCTTGGGACACTAAGGGGTAATACAGCTCAACAGGAAGGCCAAGTTCTGTGCCAGGCGACACCCACTGAAAACTAGCCTGCGCATCTTTGGACGTAGGCTGACAATTCTTCTTTCTCACCAATTTTTAAGTTTCAAGCACTTTTTCACAGAGGTGCATTTGTTATTCTCTTTCTGAAACATACTGTTAATAACATTGATATTACCAACATAACTTAAATACAGTGGAAGGCCCATTGCCATGGATATTCTCAGTTTGTCTTTGCATCTATCATTCAGACACATTTTTCATTAGATCAGTAATTAGGCTTTTACATAAATTTGATTGACTTTACGATGATGGTCCGTACCCTCCTGTAAAGTTTAACTTTTCAGGGCTAATACTTACAATCTTGACTAATTCTATTTTCTTCTTAATCATTTCCTCCAAATAAGGAAACAAGTTTTATTTTCCTCTTTGCAACATCATAACAACACTGAAATGAATCCACTGTTCTGTAATCTGAAAGACATCATAGACACTCTCATCAAAAGAGTAGGGCTGCAAACCTAGGCTCTGTCCCACTGTAGTTTAGGTGTTATAGATGGTGCTGTATGACCAAAATGGCAATCACACCACTTCTAACACATGCTGTGCTGAACACCATTGTAATGAGGACATTAACAATGGGTGCCAGAATTATGTAGAACAGGCAGATTATGATACCTGTCAGGGCCTAACGCTGCTCTGACACCAGCCTTGCCATTTTGAACTTCATTGTTCTCGTTAACACCTCTTCTAAATAAGCATTGTATAAGAGGCGCAGTCTGACGTTGAGAAATGCAGGTTAACTTTCAGTGGGTGTAGCTTGGCACAGACCTTGGCCTTCCTGTTGAAGTGTGTAGTCACCTAACAGTGCAGTGAGTGCTGGACTGTGCACCACTCTTATTAAATTCACCAGCAGCACAACATTGTGCTTATAAAGAACAAAGAACAGTACAGCACAGGAACAAGCTTTTCGGCCCACCAAGCCTGACCCCGACACTTATCGTCTTTTTAAACTAAAGACATTTTGCCTCTACATGGCCCATAGCCCTCAATTCCCTGTCAAGATGCCTCTAAAATGTTGCTATTTTATCTGCTGCTACCTCCTCTGGCAGGGTTTGTTGCTTACTTGCTTTGAACAAGCACACTGTATATCTCGATCTCCATGGCCAATCTTGGGCGGTCTACAATCTGGCCCCCTGCTCTACCCTGCTTGAACTTGGTCAGCTGTGGCATCTTAAATGCTTTGCTGGAAATACCAGAGAGGCAACATTTGGTCCCTACCATCAGAGCTGTAAAATTCACGTTAGTTTGAGATATCATCCTTTTGTTCCCAATTACTTTCCTGATAAATGACATGAGTTATTTGTTCTCCTATCAAGCAAGTAGCTCTCTCAATCCAAATTCCAAACAAGCAAATTCCAACTCACCAATTACTGCAACAATCAGCATTGCTGCCTCTTGAACCTTTTATTTACACACACATTCAGCTGCAAATATATTACATACAAAATTACTAATTATAGCTGTCCCACTGAGTAACCCAATAAACATGGTACATTAAAACCTGTACACTACTGTATTATGAATGAAGATCAGGGAAACAAACGTCACCTGAACAACAAAAAGATTTACTTCATGAGAAAACAATTAAGAGAAAAATTATCTGCCTGAACATTTGACCCAATTCTTGTTGATTCCTGTATAGATTTATGGAAATCTCAATGCTACCTTTTAAAGACAATGGAGGTGAAATATTGGTTTCTGTGATATTTTGTCACCAATTAGTACAGCAAGATAGAATATTCCATAAAGGCAAAATACAGCGGATGCTGGAATCTGAAGCCAAAACAGAAAATGCTGGACAATCTCAGCAGGTCTGACAGCATCTGTGGAGAGAGATGGAGACAATGTTGTGAGTCTGGATGACCCTTCGAAGGGTCATCCAGGCTTAAAACGCTGGCTCTGTTTTCTCTCCACAGATGCTGTCAGACCTGCTGAGATTTTAAAGTTAAAGTTTATCTGTTAGTCACAAGTAAGGCTTATATTAACACTGCAATGAAGTTGCTGTGAAAATCCTCTGGACCAGCATGTCTTTCAGAATGTGGGAGGAAACCCATGCAGACAGGGGGAGAACGTGCAAACTCCACATAGACAGTGACCCAAACCGGGAATTGAACCCGTGTCCTTGGCACTATGAAGCAGCAGTGCTAACCACTGTGTTACTGTGCCGCCCCATATATCCAGCATTTTCTGTAGAATATACAATGTTGTTAGAATAAAGGAGAAAAATATCGACTCACATTAACTCACAAATAATAGGAAGTGTTCTGTTCTTTGTAAGGTAGCATTGAACTCTACAGCATAGAAGGAGGCCACTTAGCCCTTTGTGACTATGCTAGATCTATGTTAGAAAATCCAACATAATTTTCACCGCCCTCCTTTCCCCCAGACCTTCCTCTGCTTCTAATATTTATTAATTTTTTCTTAAAAGATGCTTGGTCTGTGTCCCAACCACTCCCTATAGTAAAGCCTTTGTGATCCAAAAAATGTGTTTATGTAAACAAATTTCTCCTAATGAGATCCCAAGGGCTTTTAAAGGCATGTAAACATTTCTCAACGTATTTTCTACTTGTGTAAGGTTTAAAGGTGATACTGTCTTTAAAAATATTTATTCTTCTCCCCTTACTCATGTTGCAGTTACGTTACCAGACTTGTAATCAACAGAACATGAGTTCAGATCCCACTGTAGCTGTTTGAGGATTTGAATTTGATTTTTAAAGAAATCGGTAGAGAATCTGGCGCACAATGGCCTATCTGGCACAGATACCTGGCACATCATGGCTGGGATTTTCCAGTCCCGTTGTGAGGGGACACACTGCACAAGACTCTGCGGCCCAGACAAAAGTCCACTAACTTTCAGCAGGACTGGATGATCCTGGTGGTTGGAAGGCTAGAAAATCCCACCCCGTGTGTAATTATCTGGTAAGGCAGAAGGACGTCCTTAAAGTATTTATAGCAGGGACATTTTGGAAATTTCTGAAAAGGGTGCAAACATTGAAAACACAAGGGTAATTTGTTTTTATCAGCTGGGTATGACATTTTTTAAAGGCTGTTTTGAGCCAGTTGCTTCAAGATGAGCTGACCAAATTCTGAGAGCATCTTCCCACTTTCAGGAAGAACATCGCTGTGGTGAACCTGCAGAAACAACCCATCAAGCTGGAATAAGGAAATCCGACCGAGGACACTAACCAGTGCTTTCAGTGGAAATGCCAAGGACTGACACCCACCTCAACTGTCAATGCACACACTGCCTATTTATGCGATTCATAACACTGTAGCTCCTGAGTAGAGTAAGAAAACAGTGCCGGTGAAGGTGTGCACTGAGAGGGTGCTTCCTGTGTGATTCTTGTAATCATCAAGGTGACAGCTGAACCCCATTTCAGACACCTGGAATCAGTAGCAAGAATTCTCACTTAAGGCACAGAACAGCCCAAATGCAGAGTATAGCTGGCTCTAAAGTGTCCCAATCTTAGAAAAATACCATCCGCGCCCTAATGTGATTCTTTTTATTGATTTCAACCATCACGTGGCCTCTCTGATAAAATTTGCAATTAATTTATGACTCATTGACTATTGTAACAAATCCGCAACAGTAGACTATGCTAGTGGACTATGCCCACTGGAAACAGAATGGACACTATCCAAATTCAGTTCACAAGGAGCCCTTCACCCCATCGGTCTAAGCTGATTCGAACGCTGGTCTGAGCAATGAAGGGACACTGCTGTCTTGCTGCTTATTTATTGATTGACTAGTGTCACAAGTACGCTTACATTGACAGTGCAATGAAGTTACTGTGAAAATCCTCTAGTTGCCACACTCCGGTGCCTATTCGGGTACACTGAGGGAGAATTTAGCATGGCCAATGCATCTAACCAGCACATCTTTCGGACTGTGGGAGGAAACCAGAGCACCTGGAGGAAATCCACGCAGACACGGGGAGAATGTGCAGACTCTGCACAGACAGTGACCCAAGCCAGGAATCGAACGCGGGTCCCTGGTGCTGTGAGGCAGCAGCGCTAAGCACTGTGCTGCCTACTTGATTTATCCCTGACTGGAAGATCAGTTGTTTCTCTTAATGAGTTTTGCATGATTTAAGTCTTTTTATCTCACCTGTCGGTGGCTCCACCCTGGGAATGGGCGAGACTGTACAGAGACAGAATTGTTTCTGCCCATCAAGAGTTTCTTAAAGATAGTTCCAGTAAGAAGCAGTACAAATTGCCCATGGGCTGTCAGATACCCAAGTACAAAAAGCTTCTATAACTGTCGTAGGAATTAATTTATTCACGAATCCATGCTTGTTGCCAGACCTAGTAAAAAAATAAAGCACTATAATATCCTACTGATTTCCCCCATGTGTTTATTTAGGTTTGTCTTTCAATTTTTTTGAGGAGTAATGAAGTCTTTGCGAATAACAAAATTACAGCAATTCAAGTAATCAAAAGCTGTAGTATCTTCAGAAGGGTTTGTGTTGGCTCCTGACCATTGCTTCACATCCATCACTGTTCTATTTTTGTTCACTTACATGCCCTGATGCGCCTAGTTACTAACCTCATAAAATGCACAAATATAATCTGTATTGATATCACCTGCAGATCAGTGTGAGCGAGCGGATTGATTGCTGTGGACAATTTTGATTATGAGAAAATTATGCACTTTAACCAATATATTTACACTCCTGATCTATTGTGAACAATGGTTTGGTTTTTGTTGATTTTTGGATGGCACAGTGGTTAGCACTGCTGCCTCACAGTGTCAGGGACGTGGGTTCGATTTCTGGCTTGGGGTCACTGTCTGTGTGGAGTTTGCATGTTCTCCCCGTGTCTGCGTGGGTTTCCTCTGGGTGCTCTGGTTTCATAGAAATCATAGAAATCATAGAAACCCTACAGTGCAGAAGGAGGCCATTCGGCCCATCGAGTCTGCACCGACCACAATCCCACCCAGGCCCTACCCCCACATATTTACCCGCTAATCCCTCTAACCTACACATCCCAGGACTCTAAGAGGCAATTTTTAACCTGGCCAATCAACCTAACCCGCACATCTTTGGACTGTGGGAGGAAACCGGAGCACCCGGAGGAAACCCACGCAGACACGAGGAGAATGTGCAAACTCCACACAGACAGTGACCCGAGCCGGGAATCGAACCCGGGACCCTGGAGCTGTGAAGCAGCAGTGCTAACCACTGTGCTACCGTTTCTTCCCACAGTCTGAAAAACGTGCTGGTTAGGTGCATTGGCCATGCTAAATTGCCTCTTAGGGTCGGGGTACAGGCAGGGTAAATATGCGGGGTTACAGGGATAAGGCCTGGGTGGAATTGCCGTTGATGCAGGGTTGATGGGCCGAATGGCCTCCTGCACTGTACGAATCCTATGATTCTATGAACGTGCCTTAAGGTAACAACAGCAACCTATGTTTAAATAGCATCTTCAACACTCAAAAAGTTGTTTAGAAAGATAGGGCGGAATTCTCCGGCCGTTCACGCCAGCGGTCCCGTCAGTGGCACACACTTGTCCACCGGTTTCCTGGTGGCATGGGGTGCCTTCAATAGCAAATCCCATTGACAGCGCCAGGACCAGAGAATCCCAGCATCAGCGAATGGCACTCCGCCTTCCACCACCAAGAAATGCGGCTGGGAGGAGCGTGTTTCTTGCCCGTGGAAGCAGGGAAAACAGGAGCAGGAGTAAACCACTCGGCCCTTCGAGACTGCTCCACCATCCAACATGGTCATGGTTGATCCTCTATCTCAGCACCATAGGCCTGCGCTCTCCCCATACCCCTTGACACCTTTAGAGTCTAGAAATCTATCTATTTCCTTCTTAAATATATTCAGTGACTTGGCCTCTGAATATATTTGGGAAGGAAATAGATAGAGCTTCAACTAGTTATTTCATTATGACATAATTTCAGATTATTCACGTGATCGGTCATTATGAAAGTGAAATCGTACTTTTCATGAAATTATTTCTTCAAATTCTGAAGTCCACTTCGAAGAACGTACTTCTTATTTAGAGTGAGATTAAAACAAATAACCTTTCTTACAGCTTTTCAAGGCTGCTATCATTTTGGTAAAATATTCAGGAGATAAATTGGCCTAAAGCTCTGCAGCAAAAGTGGGTAGGTGAGCATGAAATGAATGCTACGAGACACGGCATTTTTGCAAAACAAGAATTTACATAACATTTTTATGTCACGGCAGTTCCATCAGTTTTGGAACTGCAATTAGGTCTGAATTGTATTTCTCCAGAGAAAGAAAGTGAATAAAAACAAAATCCAATTGGAAAACATATCGCATGCCAGAACACATTTAAAATTTTCTGTGAATTTAATGATGCTATATAAAAAAAACCTCATGTGGAATCAGTCTCCAGCTTCTTGCCAATCCATCTTGCAATTCTGTGATGTCAAGCTGACATTTTGCTTTAAGATGTGACAAGCTGCTTCTTAAAATAGGTGCTATTGATGCTACAACGATACTGCAGTCATGATTACTAGTCTTGGTGCTCAGTTCCAGGAATAATATGATTGAGTTTTCCTTTGTGTCAGTATGGCGGAAATTCAAAGATGCACGTCTCTGAGAATCCATGGGAATTCCAGCTGATTCTCTCCGGAATTGGGGCAGGATTTCCACAGGACACGTGGGGAAAAATGGCAGGGGCATTCTGCTGTTTGTGGCCAGCTTTGTGCTGGATACAACCTGCAGTATTGTCCTGCAAAGGTAAAGGAGTGGCCTGAGGGACACAGCTGGAGACAGAGGCCCTGTACTCATGAGGCTCCAGCTTGCTCACCTCATTCAGGGCCCAGGGTCGGACTGGAGGCTGGTGTTGGGCAATTATGTTTTTTTTATGCATTGCCTTCGTGGCAGAAGCTGATATGAACGAACTGACTGACAGGATGGTGGAATTCATAGAATGTATAGATGGCCATTGTTCTACTCTTGGAGTACATGAGGACATAGAATCCATACAGTGTAGAAGGCGGCCATTCGGCCCATCAACCCTGCACTGACAACAGTCCCGCCCAGGTCCTATCCCCGTAACTCCACATATTCACCCTGCTAGTTCCGCCTGATACTAAGCGGCAATTTAGCATGGCCAATCAACCTAACCCACATATCTTTGGACTGTGGGAGGAAACTGGAGCATCCGGAGGAGTTTCACGCAGACATGGGGAGAACGTGCAAACTCCACACAGACAGTCACTCGAGGCCAGAATTGAACCTGGGTCTCTGGCGCTATGAGGCAGCAGTGCTAACCACTGTGCCACCTCTTTGGCGTGAAAGTGAAACAGTAGAGCACCTAGTCGAAGCCACCACATGACCTCTGCAAATAGTCTCACAAGCCTTTTGCACTGCTTTCTCTCGTGAACAGGTAAAGCAACAATCTACGTGATATCCACTGTGTATATTTTAGCTCCTTGTGGACTAATAATATTTTTATTAGCATTGTGTTCTAGTGGAAATGCTGCACTATCGGATTTGCACTGACAACTACTAAACATAGCAATCCTGCTGAATCTTCAAGGGTTATCTTTAATTAAGCACTCGTTACATGCCTCCAGCCGATGGATTTGACATTCCAGATGGACCCCAAATGGGATGGGGAGCTGGAATATATCCAGGGTATTAGATTCAAAAAAGTAGTTCAGGAAAGAACTCAATGCCAACAGCAGAAAATGGAATCTGAGAGCTTTTGGGGCAGCTTAGGACACGTACCCCCTATTTATAGATGGCGAAGAGCAGGTCCTGCTTTATGCAGTTAGTGCAATAATGTAACTGTATAGCTCAGTATTTCTGCCAACAGTGCTGCCTGAGAACCAGATACGCACTTACTGTTGGCCCAACAACAGCCTTCAGACAACTTTACAGCTGTTTCACAGGACACATCTTTAACTTGCAGCTTTGAACTAAAATCATTGGCAGGCTAACATCTTATAAAAGGGCTTCATCTGAAAAGTCATTAACAGCCTGATGTGCAATCAGTCACTGGCAGACACACAAGATGGGCGACAGCTTGGACACACGTGTGTTACAATATGTGTTCCATTGACTTCTTGCAAACATTACCATTACAATTGGCATTCTGGTGTCTTGTCCGGCACATTTGCTTTTGCCTCAATATAAACATTCTCTGCATGTCCTGACACAAGAAATGCTCTTTTAAGAGTCAGTGGCACTTTGGCTTTAATGTATTCCATCTTGGTGGACTTAAAGCACAGTGAAGTCCAGTGAGAAATTATCTAAAAAGCATGGATTATGACAATTACTCTCACGTACATTTTATACAAGAGTACAGAGAAGCCAGCCATTAATTCAAGCACATCGCAAGCGGAATAGGGATCCGTTGCAATGGACCACTACCCCATTAGTTGCCTCTCATGTGCCTTATTTTTTTTGCCATTAGTATGAATCCCAGTTGGCCAGAAGAACCATCCTTATGTTTTATTCAATCTCTGTAAATAAAGACATTAATATGAGACTGTTTTCAAAGAAAGTCAATATAGACCTGTTCAATATCTTTATACAAAGTTCAATTAAACCAAGATTATTCAATTCTTGGACTCATTAAAACAATTAATTCAACACAGATGAAAAATATTGTTCTTTACATTCCCAATGCAATTCATGACAGCTGCCAGTAACGTCACTAAGCTAAGTATTTTCCTGTCACTGTCTTGAGAACAAATAATCACTAAAAGCAGAATTGATTCTGAATTACTGTGTCCAAGGGAACAATCATTAGTTTTCAATTAACTCAACAACATTTCATAGTTCAAAACTCTACAAGTGGCTTCCCGCCAATGTTTATTCACACCAGCATAACAAACATTATCTTCCTCCCAAAATTTACTGAATTTAATTCAATCAGATGAAAGATGTTGGCTGAAGCTTCTGTGGATTGGTAATCACTGGAAGATGCCGTGTCTTCTCCTATTTTCTTACCTTATGCTGAAGCTAGCATCTTAAAGGGGCTTCACTTGATTCCTTACTTGGACTTCCAACCCCTGGACCTCCTGAGAAAGGTAGGCCATACCTGTTTCTGGGGAGTCCTTCCCTTGGAGTGCAGGATTGTCGGGGAAGACCCATTTTTACAGCAGTAGCTATGATATTTCAGTAAGCTTAAACATCCCAAATCCATTTGGACCAGCTAGGAGAGAAGGTAAGTGTGTAGGTAAGTGGGTGAGCAGGTAGGGTGGGTTGCAGGGAGAGTCACGTGGTTAGAGGTGTCAGATGGTCGGGGCGACTTGGGTGATCTGGTGGTTGGTTGGGGGGGGGCATGTTTGAGTAGTCAGGGAGTAGTCAGGAGGGTAGTTATTCAGTGAGGGGTAGTCAGGTGGGGTCAGGGATTGGATAGTTTGTGTTGTTATAATGACATAACGCCTTGGGCTTATTTACTGCACAACACACAAGGCACCAATCGCTCAAAAGGAATTGAGTAAACATGTTGTGGGTTCATTTAGTAAGACTAGGCACATGAGAACAGTTACATGCAGGATAAAGTTTGAAGACATCAAAGCTGTGGCTGGGATTTTCTGATCCCACCCATGGGAGAGCCTGGCGTGGGCAGGACGGAAAATTTGGCAAAACAGCGATACGCTCTTTGACTTTGGGTGGGAATTTCCTTTCGCACCATGGGTGGAACCCAAAATTCCAGCCTATGCTTCTTTGCATGAATCAAATAAACTAAATCAACAAACTATGGGATAAATTAAAACTGCAGTCCCTTAAAGGAATACTGCTTGAAAGTAAACAGAATCTCAAAGAAAACTTAACGCATCAACACAAAATGCTGGCCTGTGTGTGTATTCTGCCCAAGCAGAAGTGAAAATAACACTGGATCACATGACACATTTCCCTTCCAGTGATGTCATGTTGATATCTCTAAAAGGCAACAGTTAGGTGGCCGGGGATGGGTGGGGTGGGGGGGGGGGGGGAGGGGTGGTCAGGGGGTTGTGTTGGGTGGATAGTCGAGGGGCTGGGAGTGCCGTCTGGGGTTTAGAAGTTAGTCAGGTGGTCAGACTCAATTGCTGGGGGTCTGGTGGGGGGGGGGGGGGGGGGGGGGAGTCGGGAGCAGTCAACAATATAGTTAACCAGGAGTTAGAACTGGCTTTAATACTCCTAACCTTTCCTGGGTAACTATTCTGTTAAGTAAGTTGGAACAATCCAAAATCTCCGTGTTTAAATCCGAGTTTCGGAAGGTTCCAGACACAGGGTGATTGGAAACAGAAGTTGAAACTCTCTGGGAAATTCCCATACATTCCATGTGGGGACTTCAAAGGGGTTCCCCAGCACATCTTACAAGGTCCCTCCAGGGTACAACCAACTGGACAATGGAAGATCTGAGCCGTGATAGATTTATTGAGGCTGACTGTTTTCATGAATTGAAGCTAATATTGCCCTTTTAGTTACCAATGCAAAGTAGAACAACTTCTCAAAAGTTGTACACTTATGTGTTTGACTGCTGTCTTGCCTCTTGCTTCAGTATAAAGTTGGAAACCTCTTCACAATCGTCATACTAGTTTTCTCTTTTCCCAGAGGTGGAATGCCAAGTGACCACAAAAATATCCATCCCACAAACTTGTTAACCGGTGATGTGTATTTGTTAATCAAGACAAAAATTTAGAGCATTTCTTTGAAGATCAGAACTCTACTAAAACCATTATTGAGCTGTGAAAACAAGGATATCGATGGAACAATATAACATTTAGTCACCCTGAATCAGCAAGTTGTCGGTTCAAGCTTTATTCCAGGATTTGAAGACATATGATTCATGGTGGTTGGCACTTCAGTGCATTAATTTGCCAACCCTTCGATAGGCCTTCATCTGAGGCCATGTGCACCTTTTGTTCAAGATCACTAGGTCTTAGTTGAAGAAGGAGTTTGTGTCTTTCCTTTGAGGGCCAAAGGAAAACTCTCATTCATCTGGGTTTGTTGTGTACAAAAGGGCTCCTGTGCTGTCTCGTGCTTACACTTTAAAATTCACAGCATGAAATCCACATTAGGGTCATCACTGAGGGGGTAAAGTGCAATTTTCTTTCTATTACACCTTACACTAGAGGGTGGCATGGTGGCACAGTGGTTAGCACTGCTACTTTATAGTGCCAGGGATTATTACTTGAATGGGCGTAAATTGAGAGAGGTGGATACAGTGAGCCCTTGGTGTCCTCGTGCATGAGTCGCTGAAAGTAAGAGCGCAGGTACAGCAGGCAGTAAAGATGGCAAATGGTATGTTGGCCTTTATAGCAAGAGGATTTGAGTATATGGATAGGGACATTTTGCTGAAAGTGTACAGGCCATACCTGGAGTATTGTATGCACTTTTAGTGTCCTTATCTGAGGAATGATGTCCTTGCTATAGAGGGAGCACAGCAAAGGTTTACCAGGCTGATTCCTGGGATGGCAGGTCTGTCAAATGAGGAGAGACTAAGTTGGTTAGGATTATATTCACTGGAGAGTGAGGAGATCCCATAGAAACTTATAAAATTCTAACAGGTTTAGACAGGGTAGATTCAGAAAGAATGTTTTCAATGTTAGGGCAGTCCAGAACTAGGGATCATAATTTGACGATAAGGGTAAACCTTTTAGAACTGAGGTGAGGAGAAATCTCTTCACTCAGGGGGCGGTGAATGTGTGGAATTCACTATCACAGAATATAGCTGAGGCCAAAACATGGTGTAATTTCAAGAAGAAATTAGATAAAGCTCTTGGGGATAAAGGGATCAAGGGATATGGGGGGATGGGGGGTCAGGATATTGGGGGTCAGCCGTGATCAAAATAAATGGCGGAGCAGGCTCGAAGGGTCGAATGGCCTACTCCTGCTTCCAGTTTCTATGTTTCCAGGTTCGATTCCTAGCTTGGGTCACTGTCTCTGCACGTTCTTCCCATGTCTGCGTGGGTTTCCTCCGGGTGCTCCAGTTCCCTCCCATAGTCTGAAAGATGTGCTGGTTAGGTGCATTGTCTATGCTAAATTCTCCCTCAGTGTACCCGAGTGTGGCGACTAAGGAATTTTCACAGTAACTTCATTGCAGTGTTAATGTAAGCCTACTTGTGACACTAATAATTAAACTTTAAAAACTTTGTTTTCAAATTTTATGCTGTCCATCCAATTGTTGCTCAAGAATCCCAAATTCTTATGTATCCTATATCCCGATACATTTATCTATTGAGCTCAGTGCTGCTTCAGTCAGAACATTAAATGTCCTGACCATTCCTGTAACCAACACGTACCTCCATAATGCCTGCCCTCTCATCAGACAAGATAGCACTGGCATTATTAACCATAGCAGAGACTGATAGCCAAGTTCCGCACACGAGGACGGCCTCAACAGGGATCTTGGGTTCATGTCACACTATCTGTAACCCCCATGACTTGCCTGGGCTTGCAAAATCTCACTAACTGTCCTGGCTGGAGACAATACACATCTCTTTAACCTGTGCTTAACCCTCTCTCCACTCACATTGTCTGCACCTTTAAGACTTGATTACCTGTAAAGACTCACATTCCAACCATTATTTTGTAAATTGAGTTTGTGTCTTTATATGCCCTGTTTGTGAACAGAACTCCCACTCACCTGATGAAGGAGCAGTGCTCTGAAAGCTAGTGGCTTGTGCTACCAAATAAACCTGTTGGACTTTAACCTGGTGTTGTGAGACTTCTTACATTATTAACCATGACCTGGATCTGATTTAAATCCCACTACAAACAAAGCCCAAATGTTATTACTTAGAAAAACAAGTCTCCATTTTAACACCAAACATTCAGCTGCTGCCTTGAGTTTACATTGTTTGGAAACTGGAAGACACAGAAGCAACAATGCTCTTCAGTAATATCTTAAGCTGAGGAGATAAATTCCAATTCAATCTTCTTGATATGAGAATTTACTTTGGAACGACATAGTTCAGATTTCCTGCTGATTTTGTGGCAATAATTGGACTGACGGTGACAGAAAACATCTAAAACTCCACTTTGCATATCAATGGAGTTAAGAGGTTATAGTAAGGCCTACCTCAAAGAGACGCACATTATTTAATTATGTACCTGGAGGCAGAGGCATTCTGTGTCATTTCCTACTGTCCTGGAGTGCAGACCAAGCAATGTGAATGATATTGTAACAACAGTGCCTCAAGTTGCAATAAATCGAAAGAGTCCTGAGGTTGTGGAAAGAATACAGCGGCATCAAGTTACATCTATTTTGGTAATTTAATCACTTTCCTCTATTTTTCTATGCTGGCACTAGCAGCATCTGGTACAAAAGTTCCTTACTCTCTCGATTATTTATTTCCTTACATTCACTTCAGCTCCTTTATTGGCCTCATTGGTTTCCCAGAAGGAACCCTCCTATTTGGGATGTTTAAAAAAAACAAGTTTTGCCTGGTAAGTCACGCTATATGAAAAGTGTTCTGTGCCCTGACACCCACACATGACGGCACGGTGGCACAGTAGTTACCACTGCTGCCTCACAGCACCAGGGACCCAAATTCAATTTTGGTCTCAAGTCACTGTCTGTGTGGAGTTTGCACATTCTTCACGTATCTGCTGGGTTTCCCCCAGTTGCTCCGGTTTCCTCCTACGCTCCAAAGATGTGCGGGTTAGGTTCATTGGCCGTGCTAAATTGCCCCTAGTCTCAGGTTATTGTCGGTGCAGGCCCGATGGGCCAAATGGCCTCCCTCTGCATTGTAGGGAGTCTATGACTTGTGTCTGCAGATGTTAGATGCTTGTATTTCAATTTGACGGAAATTAACATATGTAGAGACTGTGTTCCCCAAAGAAAGCTGATCTAATGGCACCACTTGCACATGATTGACTGACTTGCTGTTAAACTGGATATTTCCCTGGCAGCAACACAATCATTAGTACATCATACTTTCACTGGCATTAGATGAAAGAAAGCATGCCAGGCCGATTAACTGTTCAGTCAGGTGTCACCTACCATGTTTGCAGTTTCTGATAAGCCGACCTCACAAAAACCATGGGGAAGTTCCGGATAGAGTCTGGGTGTGCAAAAAGACATATGTGGAACAATGCCGTTTGCAGAAAGGACATTTGGTGCTATCTTACAGCATTGGACTGGTACACCCAATGGATGATGCAATGCTGTCCTTTTGGTTGTCCACAGAAGCCTACTACACTCTCAATCACATTGTGTAGCACCACCTAAAGTTTAGGACTCAACAGTGAGAAGGTTGAATGCTGAGTTGCTCTGTTATTTGCCTACAGACTCAGGTCCACATTTTGGGATTTCTCTCCTTTCGTTTCTCCTATATTAGAGTAATTCCCTGGCTGTTCAGTTTTAGCAATGGCTGATGCAGCCCTTTGAGTGCTTTCATTGTGACCTCTTTGTGGTATCTGCTTCAATTGCTTTTAAATGGCTCCTTCAGTTTCTTCAGTAGCCATGAGGTCTTCCACCTACAAGGGCAGCAGGTGAATGGGAACACCACCAACTGCACACTCACCTCCAAATCACCATCCTGACTTGGAAATATATTGCAATATCCTTACTATGACTGGGTTCAAATCCTGGAACTCCCTCCTTAACAACATTGAGAGTGTACCTACACCACATGGACTGCAGCATTACAAGGAGGAAATCAGGGATGGGCAATAAATACTGGACAAATCAGTCATGCCCCCATCACATGAACAAATGAAAAACATTCTTGCATTACAATAATCACCATGCTTCAGAAATGCTTGATGGCCTATCAAACTTGACTTTAGGTTGTCCCAAAGTTATGAAATGCACTTTATAGAACTAAGCCTTCCTTATTTTAACTTCACTCACATGCAATTTTTCTTTCTCATTATTGGCGTGTTCCTGAAACGTGTTCAAATTGACATCCAAATGGGATTCCATTCTCGACCAGATCGAATGTGCTACAATGAAGCAAAGTGGCCAACATTTAAAATTGGTGGAAGGAGGGAAGGAAGTCCGGAAGGAAGTCCAGAAGGAAGAAAGACAGACTGGGAGGACGGAAGGAAGACTGGGAGGATAGAAGGAAGACTGGGAGGATGGAAGGAAGACTCGGAGGACGGAAGGAAGACTGGGAGGACGGAAGGAAGACTGGGAGGACGGACGGAAGACTCGGAGGACGGAAGGAAGACTCGGAGGACGGAAGGAAGACTCGGAGGACGGAAGGAAGACTCGGAGGACGGAAGGAAGACTCGGAGGACGGAAGGAAGACTGGAAGGAAGGAAGAAAGGAAGACTGTGAGCAAGAAAGGAAGACTGTGAGGAAGAAAGGAAGACTGGGAGAAAGGAAGGAAGGGAGGGAGGAAGGGAAAAGAAAAGTGATGCCCAACGCAAAGTATAGGAGCAGCACCTCATTGTCCAATTATAATAAAATAATAAGAACAATACAGCACAGGAACAGGCCCTTCGGCCCTCCAAGCCCGCGCCGCTCCCCGGTCCAGGATTGAATCCTGAATCCAGGATCCCCGCCCAATTTTCCAGCCTATCTACATACCAATATCCTATCCACCGAGCTGTCCCTCACAGCTACGATGCTTTGTTCATTACAACCTATTAACTCACCCCCACCCCCCTATTCCAGACCATGTGATCCCCAGGGAGAGGCGAAAACCCAGAGTGAAAAACCCCAGGGCCAATATGGGGAAAAAAAAAAAATCTGGGAAATTCCTCTCCGACCCCCTGAGGCGATCGAAACGAGTCCAGGAGATCACAATGGCCCTGATCGGAAAATGCTTCCCAACCCTAGTCATTTCCACTTCCATGAACACCATATGAATTCCCTGCCCCCGAGACAGGTTCCCAACTATCCGCAGTCTCGCTCTGTACTGGCACCAGCAAGATGATCATAGAATGAAGCCTTGAAACGAGAAACAAGGAACAATTAGCCCGCGCCGCTCCCTGGTCCAAACTAGACCACTCTTTTGTATCCCTCCATTCCCACTCCGGTCATATAGCTGTCTAGATAAGTCTTAAACGTTCCCAGTGTGTCCGCCTCCACCACCTTGCCCGGCAACACATTCCAGGCCCCCACGACCCTCTGTGTGAAATATGTCCTTCTGATATCTGTGTTAAACCTCCCCCCTTCAAAGAACAAAGAACAAAGAACAGTACAGCACAGGAAACAGGCCTTCGGCCCTCCAAGCCTGTGCCGCTCCTTGGTCCAACTAGACCAATCGTTTGTATCCCTCCATTCCCAGGCTGCTCATGTGACTATCCAGGTAAGTCTTAAACGATGTCAGCGTGCCTGCCTCCACCACCCTACTTGGCAGCGCATTCCAGGCCCCCACCACCCTCTGTGTAAAAAACGTCCCTCTGATGTCTGAGTTATACTTCGCCCCTCTCAGCTTGAGCCCGTGACCCCTCGTGATCGTCACCTCCGACCTGGGAAAAAGCTTCCCACTGTTCACCCTATCTATACCCTTCATAATCTTGTATACCTCTATTAGATCTCCCCTCATTCTCCGTCTTTCCAAGGAGAACAACCCCAGTCTACCCAATCTCTCCTCATAGCTAAGACCCTCCATACCAGGCAACATCCTGGTAAACCTTCTCTGCACTCTCTCCAATGCCTCCACGTCCTTCTGGTAGTGCGGCGACCAGAACTGGACGCAGTACTCCAAATGCGGCCTAACCAGCGTTCTATACAGCTGCATCATCAGACTCCAGCTTTTATACTCTATACCCCGTCCTATAAAGGCAAGCATACCATATGCCTTCTTCACCACCTTCTCCACCTGTGTTGCCACCTTCAAGGATTTGTGGACTTGCACACCTAGGTCCCTCTGTGTTTCTATACTCCTGATGACTCTGCCATTTATTGCATAACTCCTCCCTACATTATTTCTTCCAAAATGCATCACTTCGCATTTATCCGGATTAAATTCCATCTGCCACCTCTCCGCCCAATTTTCCAGCCTATCTATATCCTGCTGTATTGCCCGACAATGCTCTTCGCTATCCGCAATTCCAGCCATCTTTGTGTCATCCGCAAACTTGCTGATTACACCAGTTACACCTTCTTCCAAATCATTTATATATATCACAAATAGCAGAGGTCCCAGTACAGAGCCCTGCGGAACACCACTGGTCACAGACCTCCAGCCGGAAAAAGACCCTTCGACCACTACCCTCTGTCTCCTATGGCCAAGCCAGTTCTCCACCCATCGAGCCACTTCTCCTTGTATCCCATGAGCCTTAACCTTCTTAACCAACCTGCCATGTGGGACTTTGTCAAATGCCTTACTGAAATCCATATAGACGACATCCACGGCCCTTCCTTCATCAACCGTTTTTGTCACTTCCTCAAAAAACTCCACCAAATTTGTAAGGCACGACCTCCCTCTTACAAAACCATGCTGTCTGTCACTAATGAGATTGTTCCGTTCTAAATGCACATACATCCTGTCTCTAAGAATCCTCTCCAACAACTTCCCTACCACGGACGTCAAGCTCACCGACCTATAATTTCCTGGGTTATCCCTGCTACCCTTCTTAAACAACGGGACCACATTCGCTATCCTCCAATCCTCAGGGACCTCACCCGTGTCCAAAGAAGCGACAAAGATTTCCGTCAGAGGCCCAGCAATTTCCTCTCTCATCTCCCTGAGCAGTCGAGGATAGATGCCATCAGGCCCTGGGGCTTTGTCAGTTTTAATGTTCCCTAAAAAACCTAACACTTCCTCTCTCGTAATGGAGATTTTCTCTAACGGGTCAACACCTCCCTCGGAGACACTCCCGGTTAACACGCCCCTCTCCTTCGTGAATACCGATGCAAAGTATTCATTTAGGATCTCCCCTATTCCCTTGGGTTCTAAGCATAATTCCCCTCCTTTGTCCCTGAGAGGTCCGATTTTCTCCCTGACAACTCTTTTGTTCCTAACGTATGAATAGAATGCCTTAGGATTCTCCTTAATCCTGCCTGCCAAGAACATCTCGTGCCCTCTTTTTGCCCTTCTAACTCCCCGTTTGAGATCTTTCCTACTCTCTCTGTATTCCTCCAGAGCTCCATCTGTTTTCAGTTGCCTGGACTTAACGTACGCCTCCCTTTTCATTTTAATCAGATCCTCAATTTCCCTGGTTATCCACGGCTCTCGAATCCTACCTTTCCTATCTTTCCTTTTTACAGGCACATGCCTATCCTGCAGCCTTATCAATAGTTCCTTAAAAGACTCCCACATGCCAGACGCGGACTTACCCTCGAACATCCTCTCCCAATCAACATCCACCAATTCCTGCCTAATCCGGCTATAGTCAGCCTTCCCCCAATTTAGCACCCTGCCCGTAGGACAGCACTCATCCTTGTCCATTACTATCCTAAAGTTAACAGAGTTGTGGTCACTATTTGCCACATGTTCCCCTACCGAAACTTTGACGACCTGACCGGGCTCATTTCCCAGAACTAGGTCCAGTATAGCCCCCTCTCTAGTCGGGCTATCTACATACTGTTCCAAAGAACCTTCCAGTACGCATTTTACAAATTCCTCCCCGTCCGGTCCCCCAGCTCTAAGCACTTTCCAGTCTGTGCCAGGGAAATTAAAGTCCCCCACTACAACAACCCTATGTTTTCTGCACCTATCCAGAATCTCCTGACATATCCTTTCCTCCACTTCCCGTGGGCTGTTGGGTGGTCTGTAGTACACCCCCAGCATAGTGACTGCACCCTTCCTGTTTCTGAGTTCCACCCACAGCGACTCAGTACATGACCCCTCTAAGTTGTCTACCCTCTGCACCGCGGTAATATGCTCCTTAACTAATATCGCTACTCCCCCACCTTTTTTAGCCCCTCCTCTGTCTCGCCTAAAACACTGATACCCCGGAATATTCAGCTGCCAGTCCTGTCCTTCTTTTAACCAAGTTTCCGTCACCGCAACCACATCCAAATTCCGCACAAGCATTAAGGCCCTAAGTTCGTCTGTTTTACCCGTTACACTCCTCGCATTGAAGCAGATGCACTCCAGACCTCCAGGCCCAGTCAGGTCCTCCTCCTCCAGAGTGCTCCTCTTCTTAGCTAGCCTTGCCCTGGCCCCCAGCTCGACCCCAGCCTCAGTATTTACTGACCTCCTGTTTTGTTCCCCACCCCCCTGCCACACTAGTTTAAATCCTGCCGAAACACTCGAGCAAAACTCCCAGCCAGGATATTTGCTCCCTTCCAGTTAAGGTGTAACCCATCCTTTCTGTACAGTTGCCATCCTGACTTGAAGATTTCCCAGTTATCTATGAATTTAAAACTCTCCCTCTTGCACCAGTCCTTTAGCCACGCGTTCAACTGTAGAATCTCCCTGTTCCGAGCCTCACTTGCACTAGGCACCGGGAGCAGTCCAGAGATTGCTACACTGGAGGTCTTACTTTTTAGCCTAGCACCCAACTCCCTGAATTTCTCTCGTATGACCCCCCTGCTCTTCCTACCTACATCATTTCCCCCAATGTGTACAATCACATCCGTTTGACTACCTTCCTTTTTAAATATGCTTCCTACCCTCTCGGAGACATCCAGTACCCCGGCACCAGGGAGGCAGACTACCATCCTGGATTCTCGTTCAGTCCCACAGAAGCGCCTGTCCGTGTCTCTAACTATTGCGTCCCCCACAACTATCGCTCTCCTAAACCCCTTCTTTCCCTTCCGGACCCCTGAGCCTGTCCCCGTGGAGGCGATCTGGTCCTCGTGGCTTACCCCTGGAGGGTCATCCCCCTCCACAGAATCCAAAACAATATACCTATTGTGGAGGGGGACAACCACAGGGGATCCCTCCACAGACTGCTCACTCCCTTCCCTTCTCCCATCTGTTGCCCATCCCTTTCTCTTATGGGAGACTGCCACTGGGGTGCTTTCTGGCACATCACCCTTCTGACTATTACCCCTCCTAACCGTGACCCACGTGTCTTCCTTCCGAGACCCTGGTGTCACTACCTGACTATAACTTTTATCTATGACTCTCTCATTTTCCCTAACTAAACTGAGTTCATCGAGCCTCAGCTCCAGCTCCCTTACACGATCCTTCAGGAGATGCAGTTCCACACATCTGGCACAGATATGGACTTCCGGGAGGCAAGTTGTCTCCAGGAACTCCCACATCCCACACCGAATGCAGTATACTGGCCTCCCACTCATACCAGCCATGTCCTTTTTAGTTTTGGGGATAAAACAAAAAGGGGGTGTAACCGAAGAAAAACAAACAAACAACCTTCCTCGCCGAAGCCCTGTGAGCCAAAGCCCTTTTAGCTCTCACTCTGTCCCCTGCTCACTCCACTGCCCGCTAACGACGCTGCCCGCTCAAAGGTGCGGCCTACTTTTAAACCCTCCAAAATCTTCCCAGGCTGCTGCTGGGCCTATTTCCTGTTTAGAAAAAAAATAACCTCCGATTTTTTTCACTAATTGAACTGAAAAATAATTAAATAAATTAATTACTCTACTGCAGCCCGAGCAGCACTCCCACAGTGAGACACCAACTGTCACACTCTACTGCAGCCCGAGCAGCACTCCCACAGTGAGACACCAACTGTCACACTCAATTAGGCATATTACAGCCCTCAGGACTCAACATTGAGTTCAAACAACTTTAGACTGTGACCTTTCTCCTTCATCTTGACCCTTTTGTTTATCCAAAAAGATTTTGTCCCAGTGCAACCCTCCCCCCTCCCTCCCCCACAGGCCCATTTGTCACTTGTTCTTATGTTTTGCTTCACTGAGCACCGGCCTTTGTACTCCTATTAACACATTCTGCAATCCTACCTTTCTACCACTATGAGCACCTTTATAGTCCTTCACATTGCCATTAACACTTCCTCTGTCTTATGCCCTACAATACTAGTGGCAATCTCTCCTAACTTCCCTCTATCACTCACCTAGTTTGCTCCACCCACTTTTATACACCTTACAATACATCTCTTTATCTTCGAGGAAGATTCACATGGATTTGAAATGTTAATTCTGTTTCTCTCTCCACAAATGCTGCCGGACTGCTGAGTTTTTCCAGCACTTTGTTTTTATACACTTAAATGTTGGTGTATAAATGTTGATGTCTGAAATGTTGAATTGAGATACAGCAAAACATATGCAACTAAACAGCCAAAGATAGCGGATACCAAAGGAAAACTGATGGTAATTTCACAAAATGTATTTCCTGAGGGCTGATTGCAAAAGAAATAAATGGACATGCTACTAACACCAAAAGAGAAAATGCTGTAAAATCTCAGCAGGTCTGGCAGCATCTGTAAGGAGAGAAAAGAGCTGACGTTTCGAGTCCAGATGACCCTTTGTCAAAGCTACATACATATGATTGAATTAAACAATATGTTCTCTGCAGTTAAATAACTAGAAAATAAAGATTTTTAGGCATTGTGCTATATAAGGCATGAATGGCCTGAGGTCAGGTCACATTCTCAAGTGCAACTGTCGATGGAAAGCAGGAAAGTCTGACAAAATTGTATTTGGTTAGGATTCCACTTACACGCCACTCAAGTGCCTGGCAATGACTATCTCCAACAAGAAAAATTCTAACCAACTCCCCTGACATTCAATGGCCTTACCATTGCTGAATGCCCTACCATCTACACACTGGGGGGCTACCACTGACTGGAAACTTCACGGAACCAGCCAATAAATACTGTGGCAACAGGAGCAAGTCATGGGTTGGGAATTCTTTTGTGCGTGACTCATCCTCTGAGTCCCCAATGCCTGTCCACCATATGAGAGGTGCAAGTTAGGGGTGTGATGTAATACTTTTCACTTGCCAGGCTGAATGCAGCTCCAACAACACTCAAGAAACTCAACATCACTGAGGACCAGCGGGCCTCTTGAATGGCACCCCACACACTAGCTTAAAAAATTTATTCCCTCCACCATCTGTGGCAGCGGTGTGTACCATCCAGAAGATGCACTGCAACAGCTCACCAAACCTCCTAGGACAGCACCTTTCCAATGTACGAACGCTACCACCTATGAAGAACAGAGGCAGCAGGTGCATGGAAGCACCAGCACCTGCAGGTTTCTCTCCGCGATGTCCTGATATTGAGTCAAAATCCCAGAACTCCTTCTCTAACAGCAATGTGGATTTAATATCATTGCATGGACTGCAGCAGCAGTACAAGAGATGTGCTCCAAAAATGTGCGGGTTAGGTTGATTGGTCATGCTAAATTGCCTCTTAGTTTCAGGGGGATTAGCAGGGTAAATATGTGGGGTTACGGGGATAGGGCCTGGGTGGGATTATTGTCGGTGCAGGCTTGATGGGCTGAATGGCCTCCTTCAGCACCTTAGGGATTCTATGATTCTAAGAGGGAGACTCACCAGCTCCTCCTCAAGAGCGATCAAGGATGGACAACAAATGCTGACCTAAGCAGAGATCAAATAAAAATGGAGGGAAATTCCACCAGAAGGGGAACAGGATAGATCTGTTCAATCCACTGCCGCCACATTTCGAGGGGGGAGATCTTGAATTTCCAGGAATTTTAGGACCAATATAAAATAAACACAAGAATAATTAAGAATTCCGAATGAAATCTAAAATACTTGTCTTCTAGACATGCAACTATTTGTCGGCAGGGCCCCATGAACACTCTAATGTTTGACACCTCATGGCTCAGTCTAGCCAACTGATCACTAAATCTATAATGCAGGAAAGCTTATAGAGATGCATTCATTTTCTTGCCCTCATGCTATTTTCACCTAGTCAGGTAAATGATGTGAACAATCTTGGCTTGCTTCTCTCCACTCTGCTCCATTTTCCAGTAAATGGAATAACAATTGTTTCTTTTTCAACTCAGCTGGGAGATGAAAGACAGATATCTCACCTAGTCCCATTGTTGAGTGTCTCTTACTCCTGCAAAGACTAATGAATTGCCCCCTCTGCGGTCATGTGACAATGCTGTTTTTTTCATTCTCCAAAGAAGAAAGAGGCAGATGAAAGGGAGCAGGAGTGGTGGGGGTGCGGGGAATGGGGGTGAAGAGCGGGGGGGAGGAGCGTGAGGGGGTGTGATGTGAGGACAGATGCACAAACCTTCATGTCCAAATGTTTTGTACTGAACCTGGCTGTTAGCTTTTGCGTTATCGCGTGACCATATTCACCCCAGTCCAGCACAGTAGGGCACGTAAACAAATAGGATAGACATGGCACACCGAACAACTTTTGAGAGAAAGAGAGAGCATGCAAGTGTATGAAAGTTAGAGAGAGAGATATAAAGTCCAAAGATGTGCAGGTTGGATTGAGTGGCCATGCTAAATTGCCACTTAGTCTCCCATGATGTGTAGATTAGAGGGATTGGCGGGGTAAATGCGTGGGGTTATGGAGTTGGTCTAGAGGTGGGCCTGGGACTCTATGATGAACGACAGGAAAAAGTCAGCCAATCGGAAAGACAATGAGAAAAAAAATTGGAAAGAATTAGCGGGTGAAAAATGACCAAACATGCCAACACTGGGGCTTATTTTGGACAACCTTTATACACTTCACTCTTTTATTTATGTTTATAATGTTTGCTCAATGCTTTTAACAATCTTCACATTCTTTGTGTGCGCAGCTGGAGCCAGAAACTCTAAAGCTGTTGGAAACAGTACAAATTCTTTATTCAGCATATGTGATAACGAAAGCAGAAAGCAATAATTTCATTAAGCCCCGATTGTAAATAAACCCACACAAACATTTCTTGATTTAATATAGGTGCGCCGGAAAAAAAAACGTCTTTTCGTTTTGGCTATTTTGATCAGATGATATATGCAGCTCCGTTTTTCATATGGTTAGATTTCATGAGGTAGAACCCATCTGCTCAATGCCACAGGCTGCTATCTAATAAATGAACTCTAATGTACTTATTTTTAAGTCATGGTTCTCCTCACTTCCTCCACATTTTACTACGCAGAATTTAATCAGCTCCCAAGAATCAGTATATTATTTATGGAGCTTCACTACAAAGCTACATAGTAATGAAGTTACAGCAAAGGCTAATCTGCAGTTTTATGAGCTAGACCTTTCAGGATGGAAACCTGGGCAAATACTTAAACGTATTTGGTTTCAAACTGATTAAACTTCTTGCATCCCTGAAGCCAACCAAAATAACTGAGCTTTGTACAAAAATAACACAGTAACAAATTCCAATGCTCTTTCTGCATCAGTAAATTAACCAACAAGACAGCGTCTGCGCTGAGGTTAAACAGGAAACAATAAAATACTTTACAACCAGTCTGTAATGAACAAATCATCTTGGCTTTACAGTGATATACTCAAGGCTCAGTTACGCTGTCATTTTAATGTTAACAGTTTAGGCTATGCATTTGTGTGAAAAGTGGCAGGGTGATATAATTCCTGTTCAGGTGAAAGGTCATTGATCTGAATTGTGAACTCAGTTTTCCCTCTCCACAGATGCTACCAGACCTGCACATTGCATTTGTTGCAGATCAAAGGCTTCAAGTGCAATGGCCAGGGTTTCAACGATTTCAGCTTGCTGGAGAGCCTCAGCAACTTCAAATCAAAGCTGTGTGCTTACATTGGGGCTGAGTGACACATCCGTCCAGAATGGAACCTCCCCTGCTCCCCAGGTGAAATTGACATCTCAGCCAAACTTTTACCGCCTTGCCCGCCACGGGAATTGGATGGGCGAGGGGTGGACCATAGAATGGTCAGTTGACCTTGGGCGGAATTTTACGGTTTCGGAATGAGCGAGGTCATCAAATCCCGCCCTTTCTCTCTGTCAGAAGACTTCAAAGGGATCTGTTCACACCTGCAGCTTCTGACAGGGAGAAAGGAAAATCTCTGCTGCAGAATGGAGTGCTGCAATGATTTAAAAACCCGCCATGTGACCAGGGAGCATGGAGATTAAAGTGACCAGTGGGGTATCACAAGGATCTGTGCTGGAGCCACAGCTGTTCACAATCAGTATAAATGATTTGGATGTGGGAACCAAATGTTATACTTTCAAATTTGCTGATGACACAAAACTAGGTGGAAATGTGAATTGTGAGGAGGATGCAAGGAGGCTTCAAGTGGATTTGGACAGAGTGAGTGAGCAAGATCATGGCAGATGGAATATAATGTGCATAAGTGTGAAGTTATCCACTTTGGTAGAAAAACAAAGAAATGCAGAGTATTTCTTAAATGGTGAGAGGTTGGGAAGTGCTGATGTCCAAAGGGACATTGGTGTCCCTGTTCATGTGTCACTAAAAGCGAGCATGCCGGAGCAATTGAGGCAAGCAATTAGAAGGCAAAATATATGTTGGGCTTCATGATAAGGGAATTTGAGTACAGGAGTAAAGATGTCTCATTGCAATTGTATAGAGCCTTGGTGAGACCACAGCTGGAGTATTGTCTACAGGTTTGGTCTCCTTACCTAAGAAAGGACATACTTGCCATAGAGAGTGTGCAACAGAGGTTCACCAGACTAACCCTGGGAATGGCGGGATTATTTTATGAGAAGAGATTGAAGAAACTGGGCCTCTAATCTCTAGAATTTTGAAGAATGAGAGGCAATCTCTTTGAAACTTACAGAATTCTTACCAGGTGTGATATGGTAGATGTAGATTGGGTGTTTCCCCTGGCTAATGAGCCGATAACCAGGGGGCACAGCCTCAGAATAAGGGGTAGGACATTTAAGTCTGAGATGAGGAGGAATTACTTCACTCAGAGGATGGTGAACTTTCTATCCCAGTGGTCTGAAGAACCTCAATCATTGAGTATATTCTGGACAGAAATTGATAGATTTCTGAATACTAATGACATCAAGGGATATGGGGACACTGGGGAAAATGGGCTGGAGGTAGATGATCAGTTCTGCTCTGTTTGAATAGTGAAGCAGGCTTGATGGGCTGAATGGCCTACTCCACATTCCCACTTACAACCAGATATTTCATGGGATTCAACAACATCCTATGTTATTTGTAAAAAATGGATATCACCATACATGCAAAACACTTTACACAACAGATTGCTTTAGTCATCAGATTTATTTAGATAATAAGAATATTTCCACACAGATGGTCATTAAACTTGGAAGGGGTAAAATTGATTGCTAACCAAAACTCAAAATAGTTACAAACGTACCAACAAGAAGCAGGAAGGGGAACAATGGCCCCTCGTTGTAGACTCTCCCACAAGAGGATTCATCTCCTTTCCACATCCCTGTCAATACCCCTCAGAATCTTGTAGGTTTCAATCAAGTCACGTCTTACTCACCTCAAGTCATCTCCAGCAGATATAAGACCAGTCTACCCAATCTTTCCTCATAAAACAATATACCAATTCCAGGTATGGATCTGGTAAACCTTTTCTGAACTGCTTACAAGCATTTACATCCTTCCTTAAATAAGATGACCAATCCTGTACCCAGTACTCCAAATGTGGGGCCCTATTTTACCATTTTGATTCTAAGTGCTGGATGGACTTGAAATTGGGAGACCTGTTCTCAGGTGCCCCTATACGCACTCTGCCTGAAAAAATATCAGCCATTCCGAATCGCGCTGCAGAAGTCTGGGCGGGGCTTAACGCACCCGAAATCCTGCAGCTCCGATTGGCGCCTCCAACTGTGCATGCGCAGAAAAAGAAATGATAGAACGTGGCTCCCCTGCCACATTACTCCCAGGCTGGATAATGCCTCCCCCTGGCCCCCAAGACATTGTCCCAACCCCCCCGCCAACATTACTGATCCCATTATCCCCCTACCCCCTCCGCCACCCAGACCAAGTGCAGGCTCCTTCCCCTTCCCCTTCACTGATCTCAGGCACAGTGAATCATAGAATCATAGAATCATAGAAACCCTACAGTGCAGAAGGAGGCCATTCGGCCCATCGAGTCTGCACCGACCACAATCCCACCCAGGCCCTACCCCCACATATTTACCCGCTAACCCCACTAACCTACGCATCTCAGGACTCTAAGGGGCAATTTTTAACCTGGCCAATCAACCTAACCCGCACATCTTTGGACTGTGGGAGGAAACCGGAGCACCCGGAGGAAACCCACGCAGACACGAGGAGAATGTGCAAACTCCACACAGACAGTGACCCGAGCCGGGAATCGAACCCGGGACCCTGGAGCTGTGAAGCAGCAGTGCTAACCACTGTGCTACCGTGCCGCCACGGAGCGGTGGCACGGTAGCACAGAGTGGCAGCAGATCCCCCCGTCCCTCTCACTGATCTCAGGCAGAGTGGCAGCGGACCCCCCCTCTCCCTCTCACTGATCTCAGGCAGAGTGGCAGCGGACCCCCCCCTCCCCCTCACTGATCTCAGGCAGAGTGGCAGCAGATGCCCCCTTCCCCCTCATTGAACTCAGGCAGAGTGGCAGCGGACCTCCCCTTCGCCCCCAACTGATCTCAAGCAGAGAACCGTCAGACGCTCGGCACTTACCTCCTCACTAACTGGAGCGCCCAAATCAGACTTTTGTAGAGCATGTCTGTTTTGCGCCAATTCTGGATGGGCAAACACGGTGGTAAAGGGGGAAGTGCCGGTAAGGTTGGCCGTGCAGCCCATTAAGTCAATTTAAGTCAAATGCATGCAAATGCATTTAAATTGCCATCGTGCCTGTTTCGGGTGCGGTCCTGATCGCGGCCATTTTCGGGCCTTGGTAAAGAGGGAACCGGCACGGAGGCGGGCGTGGATCGCGCTAGTCGCCTCACGCCCGACTTTACCAAGTTTTTGCGCCCGAAAACGGGTGCAACTTGATGGTAAAATCAGGCCTGTGGTCTCACTAGTACAACTGAGGCATAACTTCCCTTCTTTCATGTTCAATTCCCCTCATAATAAATTGTAACATTGTATTAGCTTTCCTGATTCGTTGCATTATCTGCATACTGGCCTTTTGTGATTCATGCACCTCAAGCTCTGAAATCTCTCATCATTGGGGCAATATGCTTCTCTTTTATTCTTCCTGCCAAAATGGACAGTTTCACATTTACCCACATTATACTCCATTTGCCAGATCTTTGCTTATTCACTTAACCAATCCATATATTTTTGTAGTCTCTTTATGCCCTCTTCACAACTGACTTTCCGGCCTATCCTGTATCATCAGCACGTCTGGCAACCATCCCTTCCATGAATCACTACAGTGCAGAAGGAGGTCATTTGGCTCATTGAGTTTACACTGACTCTAACAGAGCATCTTACCCAAGCCCACAACAACCCCCTCCACCCTACCCTATCCCATAATCCCATGCATTTACCATGGTTAACTACCTAACCTAAACACCTTTGAATACTAAAGGGCAATTTAGTATGGCCAATCCACCTATAACCTGCATGTCTTTGGACTTCAATCCAAGTCAGTGATATAAATTATAAACATTTGATGTCCCAGCATTGATTCCTGTGGCACACCATTTGTTATGTCTTGTCAATCTGAAAAAAGACCCATTTATGCCTACTTTCTGACTCCGCTGTTTATTTGCTATCAGCCACCTTTGTACTAATGATGCGAAGATTTCCATATCATTTTAAACAGACATTTGGAATGGAGGGATCCGATGATACAGGAAACAATTGGGAAATAGGGTCAATATCTTCAGTTGAAGAGCATGATGGGCTGAATGGCTTCCTTTTGTGCAACAATTTCCACCAGAACCAAATGATACCAGACGAGGCAAGAAGCCTAATATAATGTAGAGTACTGAGGCTTTGAGAAGGGGTTAAAAAGAAATCTAACAAGTAAATTGATTTGTGATTTGTCTTACCAATCATATGCCAAACCCCTTCTTCAACACAAATGGGCAATTTTCTTCCTCAGTGAATATAGAACACAGTCTTTGGGAAGGTTACAGAGTGTACCACAAGTAAAATGACTGACTATGTAACACATCATGGGGGAGGAAGTATTGATTTCCGCACCCATTTTCCAGGTAAATAAAGAGGGCAATAATAACCAACTTTGTAACATTACATTAGCAAATGTGAAACCGTCCATTTCAGCAGGAAGAATAAAAGAGAAGCATGTTGCCCAAATGGTGAGAGATTGCAGAGCTTGAGGTGCAGAGGGAAATGGGTCTCCGAGTGTATGAATCACAAAAGGCCAGTATGCAGATAAAGTAAGTAATCAAAGCCCTGCATTCCAAAGACATCTATGAACAACAACCAATGCCTTATTGGCTTTCAATGATTTGTCTGCTAATGAGAAACCTAGAGCAGGATTCTCCAGCCACGTGCGGCCCTGGACCGGAAATTCGCACCTGAGTTCAATGGACCTTTGAATGGTCGTCCAAATGTTCTGTCTTATCTGCTATGATTTCCGCAGTGGGCGGAGACAGGAAAACTTTGGGTTACCCTGAGTGTAACAAAGCGAATTGTTTAATCTGTACCAGTTTAATTCGAGAGATAACTTTCTCAACAGAAATGTTAGAACTGCTTTATCATCAATGTGTGCACTCATAAGAACACACAAATATATCAGTTATATTGTGCATACCAAGGCATATTTGCATCTATGGATGGAAAGTCATGGGTCCAGTGTTGGCTACATTCCCGAATCCCTGAAACACATTCCTGACACGCAAAGCTCTTTGCTGGGAACTTAAAAGAAGAAAATTATTTCACTGAAACGTGCATTTTTAAAAATAGTTAATGGGAGTTGCTAGTTCACCAGTCCAATTTATCTGAACAATTCTGCCTCCTATAAAGACTTCAATTCTATCGACTTTAGATTTCTGATCAAGGTGCCATCCAAATTTGCCTTAAAATACAGGTATAATATGCAACATGGTGATTCAGAACAAAGGTAGGCTTTAGTTAATTGGATCTGTCCTCTGAATAGTTGGCTAAATTTGAGTTAATTTTACTGCTGTTCTAAACCTGCTTCAGAATTTTCAAATTGACAATCATATTAACCAAAGAAGTCACAACGCTCATATAGCCACCTTTTGAAGCCACTCTGAATCTCTTCTTGAAATGTGGCAGTGTTGACATTAATGCCGTGAGGAGCTCGCAAGCAATCGCTCAAAATGCTGACAACTTGTCCATCAAGCTGCATCACTTTGAGTTGAAATGCCTTAATGATGAGGTAGAGCGGCCGCAGTGAAGAAGAGGAAGACAATCCTGTATTCTGATCTCACTAACTCATGGAACGCCCTGCCCCATGTGCCCGAAGATCTGCGGGTCGAGCAGATGGTGAATTCAATAAGAATCTGGAATTCAAAGTCCAATGATGGCTATGAAACCATTGTGGATTGTTGTTAAAACCCCATCTGGTTCACTAATATCCTTTAGGGAAGGAAATCTGCCATCCTTACCTGGTCTGGCCTACATGTGACTCTGGACTCTCAGCAATGTGGTTGACTCTCAACTGTCCTCTGAAATGGCCCAGCAAGTCACTCAATTCAAGGGCAATCAGGGATTGGAAATAAATGCTGGCCCAGCCAGCGATGCCCACATCCCATGGACGAATTAAAAAAAAGAATCAGCCTGCTCAGTCACTTCAGGACCCATGGCACAGAAACCCATGACCCTAGGTACAGACCATCCTCAAATCAAGGGACAGCAAACACAACAGCCACTTTTTGTCATGCAGCAACTGGGGACAGTAGAGTTATTGCTGTTGTGTTGTCTGTGGTTGGGGAGTGCAGAGATCAGTTGCATTTAGAGGTCCACATAAGGATTTATAAAAACAGCAGGAGGTTTATTTTAGGTGTGCATTGGACAGGCTCCAATCCCCAACTGCCAACAGGCTGTGGAGGCCCCAGTCAGGTCATGGAGAGATCACATGACTCAGAGAGGACACACCACACACAGCAATTCATGAATACACAACACCATAAACACCATATCCCCCCCCCCCCACCCTGCCTCCCCCCCCCCCCCCCCCCCAACCCCCCTTCCCCTCCCCAGATCAATTGTGGAATTGTTTATACATGGCATCACCAATCTGGGTAAACATTAGGCTCTGCCATCATACTAAATGTAACACAATTAATAGAAGAGGCGAGGAGGCTGTCACTGGTTGTATCTTTCACTCAGGGATGTCGCTAGATATTTCTTTCCATGGAGAGGTCATGGTATCATTCCCAACAGGGGAATTGGCAGTGGCAATAAGATCACTAGTAGCAGGTCCAATGTCAGGAACTAGAGAGGGAGTTTTGGCTCAAGGTCATTCTGGGGTAAGACCCTATGGGCACCAGCAACTGGTCAGCATGATGTCTCCAAACCAGTTCCTCCTCAGTTTGGAGTGTGTAAAGTGCGGACTGTTTGAGCCACGACAATTGTAGGTACCCACTTCTCCTGCATAATGTAGCTATGTGCAAGCACTCACTTCCCTTGGTGAAACAAGCATCTTTTAGCATTCGCTTGTGTTCTGGCAACTTGTGACTGTTGATTTCACTCTACTGCCACTGATGTCTCTTGGGGTATTAACAGACCTCTATGTGGTCGCATGTGTAGTATTCCTGTAGGATGTCTAAAAATATTGAGATGTCAGGTTAACAACCCTTGGTTGTTAACTTTCAGTGCATGTTTCAGGGATTGCACAAATCATTCAGCAAACCCATTAGTCGCTGGGTGATAAGGCATTGATTTGATATGTCGTATACCACTCCCATTGAGGTCATCTTCAAATTCTTGCAACAGAAACTGTGGCCCATTGTCACTGACCATTTGTTCTGGCTTGCCAAACTTTGCGACAATCTCCAGTTTCTCAATGGCTTTCTCTGTGTTGGTGGATTTCATCACAACTACTTTGGGCCACTTAGAGTGTACATCAACTATGACCAGCAAATACCCCTCTACTGGACCGATGAAATCAATATGTTGCCGTTATCATGGCATTTTAGGTCATTCCCACGGGTAAAGGGATGACAATGGTGGTGAGTTCCTCTCCCAAGTATATGACTGGCATTGTCCCACTTTTTCCTCCATTTGGGCATCCAGATCTGGCCACCAAATTTCCCTGAATACACAACAATTGCCCTTTCTCCCAGATATTTATTCCTGTCATTGTGAGAGAGTCATAAGTTAATGTCCTGAAGTTAGTGTTAAAACCAAAGCCTGTGTTTTATTTTTAAGAGCCAGCTATGAGAAACAACTAAACTGGAGTGTTCCTTTTTCCATTGTGGATTTGCACAATAAAATGGCTCCAAAGTTCCTATTTAGTACAAAAACATTTAGGGGGTGGTTCTCCCAGCCCGTTGAGCTGCTCTAAGCAGTGCAGTGGGCCGGGAGACATCAACAGAGGCCATTTTGTGATTTACCCGCTGGACGCCACGGCCTCTGGGTGTCTCCGGGGACAGGATTTCCGGAGTCGTCAGCACTGTGCCAGAAATTGGCGCGGAGCTGATTTAAGTATTTAAATTCACATTTAAATCCTATTAGCTGGCTCTGGACTGAAGTCTCCGATTGGAATATGGGATCAGGTTGGATAGCTCTTTTTCAGCTGACATGGCCACAATGGGCCGAATGGACTCGTCCTGTGCTGTAGATGTGCCACGTTTCTGTGCAAAAACACCCAGCTCAATTACAATATACCTTAACTCTACAATGATTATAAAAACAAACTGCCTCATGAACATATAGAATCTCCTGTTTCAAACTCATATTATAGAGATAAGTAAGAAAATAGGTCAGTCGGCATTTCTGGCTCTTATTCCTCAACGAGTCTTGAATAATTGTTTTTAGCAAGTATCCACTTTCTATTCCATTTCTTTCTTTTCGCCACCTGGCCAAGTCTCTGATACTTTTAGTAAAAAAAATACACCGCATCTGCTGGACGCAGGTATAATTATGAGACGAACTCAATTATAAGAATGTGTCTTGCTGATGTTAAAGCTTGTATCCAATATTAGGCTATGCCATTTTTGAAAATAGCTGATTAAAGAAAGGTGTTGCTCTTTATACTCAGTGCAAAGCAATCTGGTTTCCAAGGTGAATTAGCCAAGTCTCATTTAAATGCAGCGACTCAATCGGCTGAAGCAAGAAGATCAAATCTCTCCTTTAAACCTTCATCTAAGGCAAGCTATTGGTCCAGATAGCACTGGAGCTCAGAATCTTAAAGCTCGACTGTCGAACTAGCTAATCCACTCGTTTACCTATTTCAGTCAGAGCTAAGTGAAAAAATACACTTATCGCCAAGTGTCAAAGTCAAACTAGTGTCAGTGCCCCGTAACAAATGGATCAAATATCAGAAGACATAGCAATGAGACACTGACCGAGGGTTTTTGCTCAACTGCGTGGTTTCGTTTTGGCATATTTTGGGCACACATTGAAAAATCTTTATCACAAATTATATCAAACACAAATCAAATTTCTGTAAACCAGTGGGCCAGTTTAAAAAACATTGCACAGCCTCACCCAGAGGACTGATCAAACTGCCTGACTGAATTAATCACCATTGGAAGCTCTCAATTTATTTTGCTCATTTGCAGGCCTTTGATGAGCCTCCAAAAAAAATAATCTGACTGTTTTGAGCAAAAGGCCCCGCTAATAGTTTGGCACTTTGGGCGGCATGGTGACAGAGTGGTTAGTACTGCTGCCTCACAGCGCCTGGGACCCGGGTTCGATTCCGGCCTTGGGTGACTGTGTGGAGTTTGCACGTTCTCCCCGTGTCTGCGTGGGTTTCCTCCGGGTGTTCCAGTTTGCCACCCACACTCCAAAGATGTGCAGGTTAGGTGGATTAGCCATGCCAAATTACCCCTTAGTGGCCCAAGATGTGTAGGTTACATGGATTAGCCACGGTGAATGTGTGGGGTTACAGGGACAAGGCAGAGGAATAGGCCTGGGTTAAGATACTCTATCAGAGAGTCAGTGCAGACTTGATGGGCTGAATGGCCTCCTTCTGCACTGTAGGGATTCTATGGTTCTATTTTAAAAACTATTATATGTACATGTTTTTCATTCACGAAGAAACTCATTCCAGTACCCCAATATAATGAGGAAATAACTATATATTTTTTAAGAGTCATTTTCAGTTGATTTAAAATCAGGAGCTGAACTTTACAGCCTCACAAGGGTGGATTGGCAATCTGTAAAATTGGGTATCATGACATGGGCGCCATTGCCGGCACGCACTCGCCAACACCTGCCATAATTTTACCAGCAGCGTGGGAGGTGTCAGGGGACTTGTCCACCCTTGGGCCAATTGAAGCCCATAAATGGCGAATTAATGGTCTCCTCCCACCATCACTGGTATTTAATCCATGGTGGGAGAGGTACATGCCAAGTGTGCAGCCTGATAGCTGAGGCTAATGGTCATCAAGTGGTGGGGGGGGGGGGTTGAGGGTACCTCCTTTATCGGCCTCCTGTGTCCATTTGCCCTCCCCAAAATATTCCTCCCCTCTACCTTTCCATCTTTCATCTCCATTCCATAGTCTTCCAGACCAGACCCTGCAAGACCCTGGATTGAGCTCAAAGTCCAGCTCCATCGCGGAGTACTCTCTTCCGGACTGCCTGTAGTCCCAACAGTGGCCACTGTTCCCACTGGCATTGCTGGGCAAATGTCTACAGCTCTCAGAAGCAGGACTTTCTCCCCAGATGGAGGCAGGAGGCCTGCCTCGAGTCAATTGGAGACCCAACAGCTGTTAAATGGCTGTAGAATAAGCCCATCAAGCAGAGGTGGGCTCTCCCCAAATTTTTACAAAGAGATGGGCAACTCAGACCCCACGTAAAATCCTGTCTCAAGATACTTAGTGGTGGTTAATTTGCAATGTGATCAAAAATACTTAATTTTTTGTGATAAACCCATTTTTCAACCGAGTTAATCAAATTGCACCAAGTTACCACTCTTAAATATAACAAGGAGATATCAATTTTAAAATAAAATATATGTCTGTGCTGGTCCATGGCATTTGGTGATATGCATGAACTTGGACAGAGACTTGAGAATGGAAACAGGGGCTTGAATTTTTGCAGTGATGGAAGGGCTCTGGACCTCAGCCATAATGGCACTGGAACTCTGAATCCTCAAGTCCTCACCCATATCCGACAGATGCTATTTTTGCCGGCTGGGGGATGGGAGGGATTGGGGAAGCGGGCTGAACATGACAGACATAAATGGGAAGCCTGAACCCACCAGGGCTACTTGAACTCAGTGCTGAGTTCAGGCAGAGCCCATTTTCTCCGGAGCGAGGAATGTTTCCTAAAGTGTGCGAATTGCGACTGGTAAGAATAGATGCGAATGTGCGTATAAAGGCAGATACAAGTTCTGTGGAACTCTCAGGCAGTCAAGTTATTTAAATCCAACTCTCCTTAAATCAATTGTGATAACCTGCATGTTATGACTTGGGCTGCTTTCCAAGACTTGTTTCTTATGTGCTTTCCATCACAAATAAAATCTCCCACGAATGGAAATCTGCAGATAGAAATTTTTCACACAAAACTTTCAAAAGTGAATAGGAAACATTGTTAGTGTACAACTTAAATGCAGATTGTCACATTTGGAGATCTTTTTGATTGCTTGAGAAATTTCAGGTAGAATTTCAGGCTTCAAAAATATGTGGACCTTTTGGCACATTTCTCCTTTAATTCCCAACAGACGGCCAAGGAAATGAAGAAATAACTTACAATTACACAGCACCTTTCCAGACCTCAGCAGGATTCCACCTTCTTCCATCGGGAAAAAGATACAGAAGTCTGAGGTCACATACCAACCGACTCAAGAACAGTTTCTTCCCTGCTGCCATCAGACTTTTGAATGGACTTACTTCACATTAAGTTGATCTTTCTCTCCACCCTAGCTATGACTGTAACACTACATTCTGCACCCCCTCCTTTCCTTCTCTATGAACAGCTTTGTCTGTATAGCACGCAAGAAACAATACTTTTCACTGTATACTAATACATGCAACAATAATAAATCAAATCAAAACATTCAGAGCTATTTATGTAATTCTGAGCTATAGTCAGTGTTGTAATGCAAAAAGTGCGGTCGTGAATTTGTGCTCAGGACAGCCTGCTCTTCTTCTAAGAGTCAATCACATTGCTGTGGGTCTGGAGTCACGCGTTGTCCAGACTGGGTAAGGATGGCCAATTTCCTTCCCTAAAGGACATTAATTTTTACAACAGTTGATGATTGTTTCATGGCCATCATTACTGGTGGGATTTGAACCCATGTCTGCAGAGTATTAGCCTGATTCTCTGGATTGCCAGTCCAGTGATGTTATCACAGTGCCACCGTCTCCACCTAAATGAGGTCTTGTGGTCTTCAGAAACATGCAGTTGGATTGGGGCCTGGACCTTTCAAGGTCAGGCAGAAAATTTTGAAGTGATGTTTTGACAGAGTGGACTGCTAGAGGTAGAATCCTCTGAAATTGGTAATCCTACGTCCCATGGAGGAAGTCACCTTCTTTCCTAACTGGTCAATTGGCTAACTTCCAGACAGTGCCGCAGAGGATTAGAGGCCAAGTCTTGCACTTCCTTTTCAGCTTCTACAGAATCACAATCGGGAACTTTTTCAGTCAATGCTCTCTTACATTAGTAGAAATGTTATTAAAAAATTGGTGATGCAAAATTATGGGCACGATTCTTGGGGATGATGGGGTTTCCTGTCCTACCACCCAAAGAGTTGGCAGGATACTGGCTGCCCCGTAGCAATTTGACATTCGGTGGCACAGTGGTTAGCACTGCTGCCTCACAGTGCCAGGGGCTCTGGTTCAATTCCAGCCTTGGGTGACTGCCTGTGTGGAGTTTGCACGTTCTCCCCGTGTCTGGGCGGGTTTACTCTGTGTGCTCCGGTTTTCTCCCACAGTTCAAGGATGTGCAGGTTAAGTGGATTGGCTCTGCTAAATTGCCCCTTAGTGTCCAAAGATATGTAGGTTAGGTGGATTAGCCATGGTAAATGTGCAGGGTTACGGGGATAGGATGGATTGGAGGGCCTGGGTGGAATGCTCTTTTGAAGAGTCAGTGCAGACTCGATGGGCTAAATGGCCTCTTTCTGCACTGTGGGGATTTTATGGTTAATTGGCTATGGGAGAGACTTCCACCCCTATCTGGGGAGAAAGCCCAGCCTTAGAGAGCTGCTGGCCAATTGAATGGCCGGCAGCTCTGTAATCACAGACTTTAAGCAGTGACTCCTGCTGGGACTACAGCCATTCCCTGAAGAAGGGGAGCGAATGGCCTTCAAACCCATTGGTGGGGGACCGTAAAATCTTATTCTATGCTTAAATAACAGACCATGACTGCCTTATTGCCAGAAAGAGCCTTGTAACAATCTGTATAAATGCTAAAGCTAGGGTATGGGGTAAAGTGAAAATAAGTTGGGTTTATTCTGCACTAAAGGGAAAACAGAATGGTAAGTAGAGCTGAATAATTCTCATGCAGACTATCTAGTGGTGCTGCATAGCTGCACAGGCAATCTTCAGTCCTATTTGTGGAGCTAATGTCGAATGCAATTGGTGCTGACAACAGAAGAGAAATAATTGCAAAGAGACAGCAAGGTGACATTGTGTAGGGCGCAGGAAAGGTTCATATGGCATGCTCTTTGAGGTCACATGTCTGGAAAGTTTTCCATGTAGGATTTGCTGGCTTCACAGCATTATCTATCGTGCGTGAAGAAGGAAACGATTCATATGCACACTGATTTAATGATGCAGCATCTCCAAATGACTGTTGTCAATCAAACAGTAACCTGGGTTGAAGGCAACAATATCCAGGGCCCTGCTATAGTTTTGGAAAGGTTTTATGAAGGCTTTTGTGAGCAATGATGCACATGTCACAGAATATAAAGTAGCAGCTCATTTGATCGAAGTGTTCCTGATGCAAAATCCATTGAGAACAGTGAACAAAAACCTCATACTCCAGCCATGTAAATTCTTTTCAAGCATCTAGAGAACCAAGGTTAGATCATTAGCCCGGGCAGAATGATACATTATATTGAACAATCTCTTGACACTATTAATGGAGTGCCCAACCTGAATAAAGCTGTTTGATCTGCTTGATTATTTTAGGAATAGTCTCCAGGTGCATATCAAGCAAGTACCATTGGAAAAATGTGACGATAATTTAAAAGCAAAATCAGTCAATACTTAGGAGCAGAGCTTGTGATCTTTCCCTTTCTTGGGAATAAAAGCTATTGACATCTGTTTTCCAAGACACCAGGATAGTTATAGTGTTATTTAGATTCTCAACCAGATTCACCAGTGCAGGGGCCACCTCTGATAGAAGTTTTTCCTTAAAATTCACCATGATTTCTTCTAGATAGCAAACTGCCTCTGGAGTCATCCCTGGCAGAATTTTTTAAAATGAAAGCAATTGATTTCTTCACTACAAAAGAAGAGTGTCCATTTCCTTCAATGTGAACTGGTAATATCTCAAAAGAATGAAGATTTTAATCGTGACAAACTTTCTACTATGCTACATTACTAAAATCACTGGCCTGTTTCTTGGCTTTTCCTGTAACAGTTCAAAAGCCAAGTTTGGGAGGGAGAATGTTATCTCCCTTGATGTATTTAGAATCATTTGTATATAAACTTGCTGGATTCAGCTGGGTGCTTGCAATGTCTCCACAACGAACATTTCAACAGCCTATTCTCCATTATCACACAAGCGAAGATATTGAACACATCTCCACAATCCGGACTAATCTAGAATCTTGGCGCTTTATCTTCAAGCGACCCTTTGTAATCTAGGATTCTGCATTTCAGTTTGTAGATTTGTTTCATAGGACATTTTCTCCCCCTTTCGCCTCCACGGACCACAATATGATTGAAGCAAGTATTTATTCAGCAATGTGGCTTATTATTTTTATAAATGTATAAAGATTCTTATCTTTACTATATTTTGAAGTTAAGCGTAGCATCTAACCTAGAAATCTGATCACTCCTGAAAAAAGGAATGTGGTGGGTATGGGTTCTGATTCACCCTGCTGTTTCCCTGGTGTCAGTCTGAGTGGGGAATTGATGCTTGGGGACTTTTTCATGTTGAGGCTCGACCAAAGATTTTTGTATATATTGTAGATCTGTGACAAGCTCATATTCATGGATGAATTAATGGGTAGAAAATGTCACGGCAGAAATGCAGCTTGAGGTTGAAAACAAAGAGAGAGAAGAAACAAAAAAGGCAATGGCAAGCGAAGAAAGGCAGTGAATAATAGAGATACCAAAATATAAATAGAAAAGTTACAGAAAAATAAGGACATTCCATGGTGAGAAAATGGCAAGTAGGTAGAGGAATGCATTGGAAAGAGCACAATTTTCTTGATTTGCATACATTCAGGTTTCTCTCATCAAATATTTTTATCCCCTTTCCAAGGTATATTAGCAATGTTTCAAATACATAAAAAGTCATTAAAATATATTTTGCATATAATGACAAAGTTCCAAATAGACTAACTTGCATTCTATTCCTTAATATTTAGACGTAAAATCAAAAGAGCAGCCATAGACTCAATAACGTTCAAAGTTTGATTGGAATTTCATTTTTTTAATAAACTCTCTCCCCAAGATATTTATTTAAGGTGTCATATTGTTCATATTGATTCTGCAGTAAGTCAAACACAATTGGTAAACAATCCATATACTGTAAAATGACAAATTCTTTCCTCTGATTTGGGATAGGTCAGCTTTGCTTAGTAAGCCAATAAATATAATGTTCCCGATGCCCTTGAAATGAGTATGAAAGCATCACACCCAGCACAGCACCATGACTTGAGCTGTAAATATTTTATGTGGGCTATAAAACATTCAGTTCAATATACACAGCTCAGGTTTACATTCTATGTGGGTGCCTTAGTAACAAAGAAATGGTTCACTGGATTCATCATCCAGTAATCCAATTCTCCGGCATCTACTGAAATAAACTAAACTTTGTGCAAAATATTTACTATCGGCCAGTGGGCAGTGGGGATGACAGGGTTAATTTAATTTCATGGAAAAATCCAAATCTCAGCAATTTCTATTCCTGGGGATGTAATTAAAGTCCTGGTAGAATGGATAGCCGAGTCTCCATTCAATTTATTGATTAGCCATTCTCAGCATTTCATTGCCATCTAAAGCTTAGTAATTGGGAACCATTCTCCATGGTTTCTGAGCACAGACCAGCTTCGCAATGATTAAACATGGTCACAACAGATCAGTCAATGTTTAGTGCTGCGACTAAGGTGGAGGCATTCATACAAAAATGATGTGTCGATGCGTATTATGAAAAACAAATCTCTTAGCAACCTTGTTTTAAGAACTAATCATTTTGGATAAAATAAAAGCTCTACTTTCTAGAGATACCCATTTTACCTCTTTCACTGATGTGTGTAATATTTTAATTCCACATCCAGGGCTGCCTTTTTTTTAACCTAATACCTTATCAAATATTTTGAGAGATCATCTAGGAGCAAATTTTATTTGAAAATGACACAAATAATGCTATTATTTAAAAAGTAGTCATGAATTTTTAACATCAGGTCTCATGCAGCTATATGGCATCTATCACACACATACATTATTCTTCTGTACATGGTACATAATGTCCTAGGTTTATGCAAATGATGCATAAAAGGAATAAGGCAACATTCAAATCACTGTCAATATTACATTTCCATATTGCAATGCAGCAGAAAGTGCTCAATCATTTCAGATTATGTGACATTTCTAATTCTTTTATTGCTGATGTGGTAATATTAAAAGTTCTACCTTCCACAGAATTGTTTGATTACTCGACCCATCTGTAAATACTCTATTCAGCCTTTTTGAAGCTTCTATATTGGTTTATAGCAAATGTTTTACAAATAATCATTACTTATAATCCCATAATGTTCAGTCATTTTCAGACATACAGGATGTGGCATTGGACCTCATTACACCTGTTTGAAAGGTGCAAAGTGAGTGTAACAAGGGCCAATTTTGGGAACCAAACTTCCTGCATGTCTTAAATATAGGTAACATGAACCTAATGCTTGCTTTAGGCCACTCTCCCAAATTACTTTGCAATGAGGTGAGCAGGTAATGGCTAAACAATGATCACTACGGAATGATCAGTTTTAAAACAAAGGTCCAAAACACAGTCTTTTGGAGCCAAGAGGGACAGAAGTGCTCCCCTAACTCAACACTATTTGTTACTGCCAAATCCCTCGCCCACCTCCCCCACCATCAACATGCACTTATATTTTTTAAAAATGCAAGATAGCGAAGGAATTATGACATCCACCACAGAACCACCCAGTGGCCAGAGCCTGTAACTACATTAGGGGATTGTTGGCATAGCAAAAATTATATGGGAAATATTAAAATAGCAATTTAATTGTTGACCCATTAGTGTGGCCAAATGTCAGGACAATGAGTAGTGAGGTTGGTGGACACACCATACACGAATCATAATAAGAATCATAATACCACCTTAAAGGTCATGTAAAGATTAAATTGTTCTCTCAGTATGAATCCTGGATAGTACGCTGGTGCAGTGCCTTCTTTGAAAGTTAGGCCCACTATTTTAATTTTTACTTCCATTCAACTAATGAATCATTGTATCATTAGAATGATTACAGCACAGAGACATTCACCTCGTGCCATTCCCTTGCCTTCTCCCTGGAAACATTTCCTTTTCAGATAATGATCAAATTCCCTTTTGAAAACCATGATGACCCTGCCTTCACCACACTCTCGGGCAGTGTCCAGATCCCAACCACTCATTGCATAAAACAATATGTTCCTCATGATGCCTTTGCTTCTTTTGCCAATTGCCATAAATCTGTGCCTTTTGGTTCCCAATCCTTCCATCAATAGGAAAGGTTTCTCTCTTTCTACTCTGTCTAGTCTCTTCATGATTTTTCTAACGTGTTGTGCCCAGAACTGGTTGCAATGTTCCAGTTGAGGACAAATCAATGGTATGTCATGATACAGATTTACCATAACTTCCTTTCTTTTGCATCAATGCTCCAATTAATAAAACACAGTGCCACCATTCCTTCCACTCTCTCTTCCCTCAATATTCTTGGATGCATCTCATTCAATCCTGGTGCGTTATCAGATTTAAGCACTGCCAGCCTACCCAATACCTCCTCCTTACCAATTTTAAACTTACCAAATGTCTGCTCTACCTCCTCGTTCAATGCAATTCACAATTATGTAATGCACTGAAATCAAAACATGGAACCTATTGGTGTGACAATCCTTGAAAAGATTGTTGTTGGCTTGAAAAGAATGGAGTTGAACAGGCCATTATGCAACCAGATATATTAGACGTGGTTGGCTCAGTTGTGAAGTGATTGAGTACTTGACTTCCAAGAAAAAGGCTGTGAATCCAGGTCTCTAGGCTGTCTGTGTCTCTTTTTTTATTATTAATTGTGGGACATTGTCATCACTGGCTGGCCAACATTTGTTGCCCATCCCTAGTTGCCCGAAGGCAGTTGAGAATCAACCACGTTGCTGTGGCTCTGGAGTCACATGTAGGCCAGACCAGGTAAGGACAGCAGATTTTCTTCCCTAAAGGACATTACTGAACCAGATGGGTTTTTCCGACAATTTATATATAAACAGGGAAGTCTGAGATCCCACCGATATGAAGTTGCCCATCTTAAATCTATGGGCATATTCCACATCTTATAATTCAGGCCAAATACAGTGGAGCCCCGTTATAACACAATGGTTGGGGCCCATAAAAGCGGGGTCGCGCTAAATCGGGGTCGCGCTAAATTTGCCAATTATTAGCGGGAAAAAAGGGTCCAATGACACCATCGCGCTATATGCGAATTCGCGCTAAATCGGGGCACGTTAAATCAGGGCTCCACTGTACATACGCTGGTTGCATTCCAATAACTAGTAAAAAAATGGAGATTAACTCAAACTAAACTAGAAGAACAGATTAAAGCTTGTGGATCAGGGAATACACTATTACTTATTGAAGAACTGTAAATTTGAAAAAGGATGACTATATGAACAATCAAAACAAACAGAACACATATTAAGAGATGCTAAGGAGCTGAGCATCTTGATGCAGGGTCTTACTGTGACCTCCCAGTGAGACTCGTTCTCCAGATTTGAAGCAGCAAGATTCAAAAGACACCTCTGTGGATTTAGCTCTTTCTTGTGCTGAATGACTCTTATTAGTCAATTATCCTTGCATCGAATTTTTCTTTAAGCATGTCGGTAATCAGCAAGTTATTTTCAGCTCACTGATTAATGACATGTAAGAGTAAAAATAACACACAGAGGAATTTTAGTGCCCAGTGTATTTTTAAAAAAACTCTGTTCTTTAACCCATTTCCTGCTTCGAGAAGTTTATTTTTTAGGTTGAATGCCTGTATACAGCAGAATACAGTATTTATTTTCAATCACACAGGTAATAACATTTTAGGGTTAACAATGGCCAGACATGCTTCCATTTTTGCCAGATAGCAGGGCTCATATACAATGCACATTCCACTTAAACTGAAAAAATCATCTGATATGATTGTCTGGCATTGCATTTTTAACCAGTTGTGATGAACTCAGAATTCAATTTTAGTGCACGGCTAGTTCAAGAATTATAACTGAAGCATGCATTTAGACCTTCACAAAATAACTGATTCTCCAACCAATCATAATAGTGTACGTTAATGTAATAATAGATATTATACTTGCTCTGATTTGTACAAGGAGGGAACTGTTCCACTCATCAATTCTTCATCAATCTCACTAATCAGTCTGGATGTATGGTACTATTAGCAGTTTCCATTTACAGATACTGCAAGACAGCCCTTTTTCTCAATTATACAAAAGCATCTGTCTGAGTGTCTGGAGGACAAGATCAATGGTTTTGCAAAACTGAGGGAAAATATCATTGACCCTCTTGTCACAGCAACTCTGAATTGAAGTGCTCGTTCCTATTTCAGATCCCTAAACTGACTTGGGAAATTATGAAAGAAATTAAACAAAAAGGGAAAAAAAATCTTGTCTTCATTAATTTTAACCTTAAGAATTGACATGACAAAAAAAATGGAATAATAATGAACGCAGACTTTGAATTTGTAGTACATATGCCAAATAGAACATTATCTGAAATAGTATTTGGCACCATAAGCACATGATGATATCAATTTCAGCCCAGTCATTAATAATTATTGTTATCAATGATGACAGTGACATCTTAAACATCAAAAAAAGTAAACCCCAACATTCAGACTAACAAATTAATTTTCAATCCAGGGTTGAGAATCCGAAAGCTGGAACTTTTCCGAGTCCTGCGTTGCGTTAGCGTTAGTGACACAATGTGATTTTTAAGATATGGCTGGTTGCCTCGGGGGTGGGTTCAGCACCCAATTAGAACTGCCCCCCAGACTTGTCCAGAGTGGCCTGGAGGGGGGTCCAGTAACTAATGGTCCTTTGAAAAGGTGAATGGCTGCCACGATAGAGTCATAGAGTCAGAGATATACAGCATGAAAACAGACCCTACAGCCAGGATTTTACCATCCTGCCTGCCACGGGAATCAGAGTGGGCAAGGGACGGAGCAGGGAAAGGTCTGTTAACCTTGAGCGGGACTTTACGCTTTCGGGGCCCTAAAATCCCACCCTTTGGCCCAACTTGTCCATGCCGACTAGGTTTCCTAAACTGAACTAGTCCCACTTGCCTGCATTTGGCCCATATCCCTCTAAACATTCCCTATCCATGTACCTGTCCAAATGTCTTTCAAATGTTGTAATTGTGATTGGGTTTGTCAAGGAAATGTTAAAGAACAGCACTGGCTTGGGCAGGCATCGATGGGTAGCTCCAAGGTTCTGCGATGGCTCTCTTGAGGTGTTAACTCCCCCCCAAGGCAGCTGCGGAGAGGTGAAAGATATTGGCCGGGATTTTCTGCTCCTGATTGTGAAGGGTGTCCTGACTGGTGAGAGATAAATCTTACGAGAAGACCAAAACTGGTCTTCCGATGATGTAATATGAGGAGGTGATTGTGCACTTCAGCTGTCAATGGGCCGGCTGAATGTCATTAGCACAAATCAACATCTTATTATGATGCTTACTTGCCAGGATTGTCCCTCCATGCTAGATTAAGAATCCATGTCGGCGTGCAATTAGAACGGTGTGTTTCACAACAGGATTTGAACAGTGTGCAGCTGGCGACCTGCACTTTGCTCGTTGACCCCAAGGTCAGTTCATCGACAATGTATCAGTGACAGGCTTCGCAGGCTGCACCATGGTGCTTTCTGTGAGCATACCACAGCAAGGCGAAGGCAGGGGGTGGCTTGTGCTGCAGGGCAAGGGCTCCACTGGAGGCAATGAGCGGGAAAGGTTGCACTCAGGCACATAACTGGGGGCGGGAGGCAGAAGAGCCACCAAACTGAAATGGTTGTTTCAAAATGAGGTCAGAGGCACAGCTGAGACATAAGCAACTGTTCCTTGGAAATGCAGGGAATCTGGAAAGCTAATTTATAAAGGTCAGTTAGGACAACACTGATCCCACAAACTGGCAATGGGTGTTTTCCTGGTTTTAACTCCTTGTACACAGTTCTCACATTCCCCACAATATTGTGGAACTGCTGAGCTTTTCGCCGCCTGCATTATTACTTATAGGCAGGAGAGAAAAAGGAGGATTGCGACGGAGGTGCCAAACTGTGGAGCAATGGCCAAGGGGCAGCAGGACCTCCTCTGGATACAGAGGATGGACCTCAGAAAGACGTAATTCATAGACACCTTGTTAGACCCAGGTTGAATAGACATCGCACATGTTATCTGCAAATGAGAGAGATCCAGTGTCGCCAACACCATCCTTCACATGTCAAGGGATCTGGTGAATCACATTTGCCACCGTCTACAGGATTTAGTGCCACAGAGACTTGGAGGGCATCCATTGCCAGTGGCTGTGAAATTAAGCACTGCGCTCAAGTTCTACACCAATGGTGCTTTCCAGGGCTCCAGTGGGGAACTCTGCAGCATCTCCCAAATGTCCAGCCATAAATGTGTCCAGAAGGTCATAGGCACCATATGTGCAAAGGCTCACAATTTTCTCAACATCGACATAGACCAAGCAAGCCAGGATGCAACAGCACTGGGCTTTGCCAAGATTTCTGAATTCCCACATGTGCAGGGTGCTATTGACTGCACTCATGTATCTATAAATGTTCCCTGGCAACAGGCAGTCCAGTAGGTCATTCAGAAAGGCTACTACTTGCTGGCGTGTGACCACAAGAAAATGATCATGCAGACACCCAGTAAGTGTCCGTGACTCTCAAATCCTGAGTAGGTCTCAGATCACTGACACCTACGAGGGACTACAAAGGATGCAGGGTTGGCTCCTATGGGACCAAGGTTACGCACAAAAGACGTGGCTGAAGCTGCCAGTGCGGTGGCCTCAGACTCGTGCTGAGAGAAGATTATGAGGTTTCTCCTGCGGCACAGAGATCCTGAGGTTGTGATTCCGATGCCTGGACTGATCTGGCAGAGCAGTCTAGTACAATCCTCAGAGGGTCTCATACATTATTGTGGCTTGTTTTGCGCTACACAGCATGGCCCTGCAAAAGGGGGAGGACTTGACAGATGATGAGGAGCTGCACATCTCCTCCAATATGGAGGACCTCGAAGGTGTTGAGGTCAAGGAGGCTGAGGATACAGGCGAGGGGGAGGCAAGTGGAGTGTGATGGAATACCCTCCACTTGCCTGGATGAGTGCAGCCCTAACAACACTGAAGAAGCTTGACACCATCCAAAACAAAGCAGCCTGCTTGACTGATACCTCTTCCACAAACATTCTGTCCCTCCACTACCAACAGTGCTGCACTGTGTACTATCTACAAGATCAAGATGCACTGCAGGAACTCATCAAGTCTCCTTAGGCAACACCTAATGGTAGGACATTGGGGAGAGTTACAGAACAAAGAGATCTAGGGGTACATGTTCATAGTTCCTTGAAAGTGGAGTCACAGGTGGACAGAGTGGTGAAGAAGGCGTTCGGCATGCTTGGTTTCTGATGCACTATCAATTACGACGTGAAGATTTCTGAGAGTGAGGGAAATCTAATAGGCTTTTATTCACAGAGAACAGGAGCACACCCTTGTAGCTGACCTGGTCTGGACTGAGGCAAGGAGGAGGGACCATCACCTTTATACCCCACTCTGGGTGGAAAGGGAGGGGTCTCAGGTGGAAAGGGAGGAGTCTCGGGCCAGGTGCAGCATGGGTGTGTCCAGGTACATACATGCAGTAACACTGGTTCACCACAGTTTCATCGGTCAGAACAATGAATACAGGAGTTGGGACGTCTCGTTGAAGTTGTACGAGACATTGGTAAGGCCACACCTGGAATACTGTGTGCAATTCTGGTCACCTTATTATAGAAAGGATATTATTAAACTAGAAAGAGTGCAGAAAAGATTTACTAGGATGCTACCGGGACTTGATGGATTGAGTTATAAGGGGGCTGAATAGACTGGGACTTTTTTCTCTGGAGCGTAGGAGGCTGAGGGGGTGACCTTATAGAGGTCTATAAAATAATGAGGGGCGTAGACAAGGTAGAGAGTCAATATCTTTCCCAAAGGTAGGGGAGTCTAAAACTAGATGGTTTAAGGTGAGAGGGGAGAGATACAAAAGTATCCAGAGGGGTAATTTTTTCACACAGAGGGTGGTGAGTGTCTGGAAACAAGCTGCCAGAGGTAGTAGTGGAGGCAGGTACAATTTTATCTTTTAAAAAGCATTTAGATAGTTACATGGGTACGATGGGTATAGAGGGATATGGGCCAAATGCCGGCAATTGGGATTAGCTTAGGGGTTTTAAAAAAAAATAAGAGCGGCATGGACAAGTTGGGCCTAAGGGCCTGTTTCCATGCTGTAAACCTCTATGACTCTATGACCTTCCAAACCCACGACTATTACCATCTAGAAGGACAAAGGCAGCAGATACCTGGGAACATTACCACCTGGAGATCACCTTCCAAGTCACTCACCATCCTGATTTGGAAATATGTTACTGTGTCTTCACTGTCACTGGGTCAAACTCCTGCAACTCCCTCCCTAACAGCAGAGTCGGTGGATCTGCACCTCATGGAGCGGCGCAATGGTATAGTGGCTAGTACTGCTATCTCACAGCGCCAGGGACCTGGGTTCAATTCCATGCCAGCTTTTCTAAATTAAATTTTTTACATTGTGAGGACCAAAACTCTTTAGCACTAATGATGTAGGATATAATCCATTGTTTTAGCCAACACATTCTTTTTTGAAATACATTATAAAGCATTTTTTATTAATTGCAAAACTGCTGGTACGTAAGCAGTCAGCATTTGATGAGATTTTCCTCAATATTGCCGCAGCATGCTTAACAATATTACCTTTAAAAGAATGCAAGTCTTGATACGTTGTGTGTGTGTGTGACTTAATATATGCAGATAGGAATAAATTAACAAGGAGAAGTGTAATTTTTGACTCTCCCAGTTGTTGAGTGTCGAGGCACTGGAGACCCAAGGTTAATGGGACCATTGCTACAACTTAATACATTATCCTGGTAAGGTGGTAATGTTTAGCGCAATGCAAGACCATTGGTCCATTTAACATACTCGTCCAACCATTAGTTTTCCTTACCATGTTGTGGCAATGAATGTGACAACATCACCTCATCATTTGCAAAACTCATAATTACACATCCCAACATTTCATTTGGCTTCCACACTGCCATCTGAGACATGATCCACCTTCTTACTTCTTTCTAACTTCATGAGTTTCTATGCGGAATGGGTAGGTGTGCCTTATAAATAGGTTTGTTGCATGGCACGTGTCATCCTGAAATCTTGGCGGAGAACACACACTAATTCACTCCTACTTAGAAAGAATTTGAGTTAACTTTGGTTAGAGTTAAGCAACTCATCTGACCTTGATCTTGCAGATGATCACTCCTGCTTTCCTTCATCAATGTCTTCAACATTAGAAACATAGAAACCCTACAGTGCAGAAGGAGGCCATTCGGCCCATCGAGTCTGCACCGACCACAATCCCACCCAGGCCCTATCCCCACATTTTTTACCCGCTAATCCCTCTAACCTACACATCCCAGGACACTAAGGGCAATTTTTAGCATGGCCAATCAACCTAACCCGCACATCTTTGGACTGTGGGAGGAAACCGGAGCACCCGGAGGAAACCCACGCAGACACGAGGAGAATGTGCAAACTCCACACAGACAGTGACCCGAGCCGGGAATCGAACCCAGGACCCTGGAGCTGTGAAGCAGCAGTGCTAACCACTGTGCTACCGTGCCGCCCACATTCCAATATACTTAAAGTTAAAGTTTATTTGTTAGTCACAAGTAGGCTAACATTAACGCTGCAATGAAGTTACTGTGAAAGTCCCCCAGTCGCCACACTCAGGCGCCTGTTCAGGTACACTGGGGGAGAATTTAGCATGGCCAATGCACCTAACCAGCACGTCTTTCGGTAAATAATGGTTAAGTTTGTACTCGAACCTTTGCATTTATACAAGATAACATTTTGAGGAAGTAATACCATCTAAAAGATAATTTTACATGTGCGGGAATTGCTATGTAAATCTTGACTGCTGGCATCCTGTGTAGATGACATAGGCTTAATCCAAGGATGAACTGTATCAGTGCTTGTTTTCTATGATCTGTCTTCACCAGTGACAAATCACCAAACATGATATTGTTGTGGACAAATTGTCTTTCATGTTGTTTTCTGGTATTGTTTAGGATGGACTCTTGCGTAGAACTAACCAAACATTTGTTGCCCCACATGAATTTTGAATGCATAACAAATAGCAAAAAGGACTTGCATTGAAAAATGAAATATGTTAAAAAAAAAATCAACTTCTCCAAAGGACAGTGAGCATTAAGTAAAATCCATGCCAAATTAAATAATCGGAGCACAAATAGACATGTACCATCAAATTACAAACAACTACAGCGCAGTGGTACAATGGTTTGCACTGCTGCCTCACAGTGCCAGGGATCTGGGATCAATTCCAGCCTTGGGTGACTATATGTGTGAAGTTTGCACATTCTCCCATTGTCTGCATGGATGCTCCAATTTCCTCCCACAATCCAAAGATGTGCAGGTTAGGTAGATTAGCCATGTTAAATGCATGGGGTTACAGGGATAGGGTGGAGGAGAGAGCATGAGTGGAAGCATAGGAGAGCGTTCGGAAAGTCAGTGAGACTCAATGGGCTGAATGGTCTCTGTCTGCATTTTCTGGTTTTATGGTACAATCATAGGAGATCTTTGCCAGGACTGGTGTATTTGATTGCAATAAGAACAACGATGGTGCAAGCTATTGCAAATGTGCTGTCCTTTTCTATGAGCTAACAGATGTATTCAACTTTCATTGCTATTCTCGACAACTGCTTCAACCAAATTTTCCCCACCCATCCCCCATCCCTCCCCAAAGTCAGCACATTTAGAATTTGCACAATAGTTTTCAGAAGGAGCTTTGAATGTGAAAATGTGCCGAGGTTTAATTTAGTCACACTGTATAACATTGTCAGTCATGTGGGCCATGCAAACTCTTCCTTTTCCATTTAGAATATATCAACATTATTCACAGGTTGGCCAAGCATGGCAAGTTAGCCCAGAGGGGTTGGCAAAGCTGCTTCAAAACCTAACTTCAAAATGATAATCTGTCAGTCTCTTAGATAATGTACTGAAGGAAACATCCCTTTCACATTCCATAACTAGGTGGAAATGATCTATATTTAGCTGCCTTCCTATGATTTTTTTTTCTTCCGTGCTTAGTGCAATCATCTGGTTACTTTTATTTTCATTAATAATGAAATTCATTAAATAAATTATAGACTACAGCAAGTACACTTCTTTAAAAAAAAATCACAAAGGGGTGTTCATTGGAGCAACTTCAACAGATAATTCCTTTAACAATTTGTATCATGCAATGGCCTTTGTCGAAACATTCACGTAAAATCAACTAATGTCACAGGCAATTCTTCGATTGTATTATGCTTCTACTCCATTATCTAAAAATAATCCTTCTACTTATCTGGCACACTGCATTTGGATCCCTTTCACATACAAATTTTTTTGCTAAATAATACAAAATGTTGCATAATCCCAAAGTAAATTGATTTACAACTTTGAATGGGCTACATTAGGCAGTGTACATTAAACACGATCCATCATTAGTCATCCTACATAACTGCTCATAATTTTCACAGACTTCGTTTTCATTTCAAGTTGTAAGGACATACACATAAGGCTGCTGTAGTCCATGGTTTGGAGGAAGTGACAAGCTCTATAGGAGCTTATGAAACAGAAATTACACTTAAAACAATTTGTGCATTGATATAGATTTGAGAGAAATGTAAGGACTGTCTTTAGTTAAATGGAGCTTACTAGTCTAATTCAAAGGGCACACAAGTATTTTGTTCAGACAGCTCTGTACATTCACTATTCCATGCTATTTTTCATGTGAACAATACCATCTTCTATTTTAAAAGACAGAAGTGATGATGAAACTTTAAGTAACACAAATGATCATTAGCTCAAATCATATTAAATCCTAAAAGAATGAAAGTACAAGCGGTATGTGAATGTGCTAAACTTCAGCTTGCATCTGTAAACTGGAGTTTTAGAACTCTGCAATTTTAAAACAAGCACCTGCATTTCTCTCTTTGGAAGCAGTGAAGCAGTGATTATACTGTTTTTACATTTCAATTATTTTAAGCAATGTTAAAAATAGATTCAATCACCATTAAAAAAAAATCTCAACTACACATGTAGTTCCTCAAATATACACACTTTTAAAATTTATGAATTGTTCGGTTAGCATATTTTCAGAAATTGAAATGGTAGAGAATAGAAATTATATAGTATAATCTGACTATCATACCCAGAAAAGGTTCGAATCCTGCCACGGAGTTTGAATTCAATTAAAAATATTTAGAATTAAGAATCTACTGATGACCATGAAACCATTGTTGATTGTCAGAAAAATCCATCTGGTTCACTAATGCCCTCTTAGGAAGGAAATCCGCCGTCCTCACCTGGTCTGGCCTACATGTGACTCCAGAGCCACAGCAATGTGGTTGACTCTCTGAACAAGGCCAACTAGGGATGGGCAATAAATGCTGGCCAGCCAGCAATGCCCATGTCCCATGATTGAATTAAAAAAAAAGGTAAAAGGGTATTATATAACTTTCTTTAATCATGTGGGCACAAAATACTTGACAAATCATTAAATAATTTAGCCAAACAATGACCCTACTAAAATACTAGGCAGAATATGCCCATATATTTATTAATATTGAAAATTCCTTTCATCTATGCACACGTCTCATCAATGGGTGGAATTTTGTTGAGGCAACAGGGGGTTGGGTCAGCGGGAACCCAGCATGGGAGGTCCGTCGCGATTTCAGTGCAATCGAGCACTTACCTGGACAGCTTTGGGTCTTGCATCAGGTCAAGCCCCAGTCAGGCAGAAATCCTACCTCTTGTTGCTCCTGGCCAATCAGAGACCTGCATTCTCCAGTGCCGGTAGCACCACCAGGAGTGGTGGCCGCTGCCGCCATGGTGCACTCAGGCCTGTGAGAGGGATTGGCTTTGGATCCCAGACAAAGGTGAGAGTGTGGGCGGGATGGAGGTCATGGGGGGGAGCAACAACGAGGACAGGAGTATGGCTTCCTGCAGCTCCTCACGCCACCCTCCCCACCCCTCCTGCCTGGATATCAGGTCCTCTTCATCGGGCACAGAATGCCCATGAATGAAGGACCATCCGCTGTAGGCCGCGGAAGGCCGACAAGATTTGCTGGACTGCTCTCCAGGGGTGTGGGAGCCCCATGTACGTCCCATTCAATCCACAAACCACCATAAAATCCAAGCAGGCACAGGGATAATTGCTCTTGTGATTCATTAATGAGCCATTAGACAGTTTGCCACCAGTTGGTGGCCCACCCCAGACCCACCCAGTCATTAAATTGGAATAGTTTTACTGACACTGGGAATTGGGAGTGGGTACTCCTACCATCCTCTTGGCAACACCCACTCCCCCTCGAAATGCTTGATCTGACAGGCTCCATTAAATACTGGCTAATAAATTCCTCACTTCACATTCATAACGGGATCTGCCTATGCAAATCCATCATCCTGCAATTATACTGTGCTGTAACTGGAAGCACTACAGCGTAATTAATAACAGGAGGTGGTAATTACAAGTCCTGCACTTCTTTACCTCATTACTATTTAGAAGTGGCATTAAAAGAATAACACATCCTTTTAGCTGGAGAATAGTTGCAAACATTTACTTATTTTGACAAAATTGAACAAATAGTGCGGTGATGTGGTAGAAAACAAAATCAAAAATGATGTTCCTTCAGAATATAACCTAAAGCTAACTTTCCTGACAAGGTGAACAGGTTGCTTTGAGTTTATGGGATTGAGTGGGATATATTAGGATGGATTGAGAATTGATTAATGGACAGGAGACACTAAGTAGGAATATCTGAGCTATTTTCAGGGTAGCAAGGTTTAACAAGTGGATTGCCGCAAGGATAAGTACATGAGCCTTCACTATTTACAATCCACATCAATGACTTAGGTGAGGGGACTGGGTGTAACATATCCAAGTTTTGCTGACGATGCAAAGCCAGATGGAAAAGCAGCTGTAAGGAGAATGCGTAAAAAAAAAATCTGCAAACAGAAATAGATATGTCAAGCGAGTGGGAAAAATGGCGGTAGATGGAGCAACACATAGGGATATGTGAAATTATCCATTTTGGTAGGAAGAATGGAAAGGCGAAATATTTTATAAAGGGCGAGAGATTCGTAAATGATGGGATTCAGAGGGATTTTGGTTTTCATGTAACAGAAACATGGAAAATTAACATGCGGGTACAGTAAGCAATCAGAAAGGCAAATGGGACATTGGTCTTTATCGCAAGGGGGTTGGAGTGTAAGAGTAAAGAAATCTTGCTGAAATGATATGGGGCTTTGGTGAGGTAAGGCCTGGAATACTGTGTGACCTCCGTCCTGAAGGAAGGATGTATTTGCTTCAGTGACAGGACAACATAGGAACACCAGATTGAATCCTGTGTTGAGAACATTGTCCTGTGAGGAAAGATTCAGGAGAATGGGGCTATATTCTGTGGAGTTGAAGTGATCTCACTGAAATGCACGATATTCTTCGATGGTTTGACAGGGCTGATGCTGCGAGGTTGATTCCCCTGGCTGGAGAGTTTAGAGCCAGGGAGCATGGCCTCAGGATAAGGCTTGGTGGTTTCAAATTCAGCTGAGGAGGAGTTTCGTTACTCAGAGGGTGGGAATATTTGGAATTCTCTATCCCAGAGATCTGTGGAAGTTCAATTATTCAGCATATCCAAGACAAAGATTTTTGGGCACTTACAGAATCAAGAAGTATGGTGTCAACCAATGGGGTGGCACGGTGGCATAGTGGTTAGCACTGTTGCCTCACAGCACCAGGAACCCGGGTTCAATTCCCGGCTTGGGTCATTGTCTGTGTGGAGTTTGCGCATTTTCCCCCTGTCTGTGTGGGTTTCTTCCGGGTATTCCAGTATCCTCCCACAGTCCAAACATGTGCGGGTTAGGTGGATTGGCTATGCTAAATTAACCCTTAGTGTCAGGGGGACTAGCTAGGGTAAATGCATGGGGTTATGGGGATAGGGCCTGGGTGGGATTGTGGTGAGGACTCGATGGGCCAAATGGCCTCCTTTTACACTGTAGGATTCTATGCCTTTCTCTATGATCTTACTGATCTTATAGGTGGCACAGTTACATTGCTGCCTCACAGTGCCAGGGACCAGGGTTCAATTCCAGTCTTGGGTGACTGTCTGTTTGGAGTTTGCATGTTCACCCCGTATCTGCGTGGGTTTCCTCCGAGTGCTCTAGTTCCCTTCCACAGTTCAAAGATGTGCAGGTTAGGTGATTGGCCATCCTAAATTACCCCTTAGTGTCCAAAGGTGTGTAAATTAGATGGATTGGCCATGGTGAATGTGCAGGATTACGGGGACAGGGCGGGGGGAAAGGGCCTGGGTGAGACGTTCTGTCAGAGAATCAGTGCAGACTCAATGGGCTGAATGGCCTCCTACTGCACTGTAGGGACCTTACGATTCTATAAATGGTAGAGCAGTTTTGAGGGTCCTCTCCTGCTCCAATATTTGTGTTCCTAAAGATCACTTAGTCTTATAGGAAGCAGCCTATCTCAATCCAAGACAGTAGACTTTCAATTAAGGAGAAAATACATTGCATTTCATCTCAGGAGTAATATACCTTTTTAAGCCAGATTGCTACTGCAAAGATGTTTAAAATTTATTGGCTGCAGTATCTTCAGAAATAAATGAACAATCGCAACTTTATTTTTAAGCTTCTCTATGATTTTAAGTAACTGTGCTAGTTCCCAAACAGATCACGAACAGCAATGTGCAAATACCGACCACCAGTGGCCTAAGCTGTGGACTTCAAAGTAAATACACCCAAATAGCTACTCAATTTTGCAAACCTGAATCAATTGCAGTATATCCTGAGGCACTTTGCCACCTAGTTCTCCCAATATGCACACAAAGCCATGCAGACCAATCTGCAAATTATATGATCTATATGTTGGAGCAACAGCACAATTCCTATATATTTTTAGTTGAAATTTATTTATTTATCAGTGTCACAAGTAGGCTTACATTAACACTGCAATGAAGTTACTGTGAAAATCCCCTAGTCGCCATACTCTGGCGCCTGTTTGGGTACACTGAGGGAGAATTTAGCATGGCCAATGCACCTAACCAGCACGTCTTTCGAACTGTGGGAGGAAACCGGAGCACCCAGAGGAAAACCATGCAGACACAGGGAGAATGTGCAGACTCCACACAGATAGTCATCAAAGCAGGGGAATCGAACCCAGGTCCCTGGAGCTGTGAGGCAGCAGTGCTAACCACTGTGCCATGCCATATAGGGATAGTAGTACAGGAAGTGGTGTTGAAGTACAAGATTGGTCTTGATGCCATTGAATGGCGGAGGGGGCTCAAGGGGCTAAATGGTCTACTCCTGCTCCTTTTTCTTAGGTTTTTGCATTATTAACTTGCCTCAGCACCCTCAGTTAGGGATGGTCAAAAACATATCAACCAGAGTTTCTGTTCCTGCTCACTATTAAAGTCTAGATGTGTGGATCATGCAGGAAAACAGAATCCAATTCACTCAGTAAAATCACAAATGAGAGCCCTGATACTTAAACAGTGCGACCCCGTTATAATGCGATGGTTGGGGTCCATAAAAGCGGGGTCGTGAAAAAAGCGGGGTCGTGCTAAATCGGGGCTGCGCTAAATTTGCCAATTATTAGCGGGAAAAAAAGGTCCAATGATTCATCGCTTTATATCTGAATTCGCGCTAAATCGGGTCGCGTTAAATCGGGGTTCCACTGTACTTGTATCTGTATAACCATAGTCCTTCATGGATAAGGAATAATTTAAGCGGAGGCAGACTAGCAATGAAGGAGGAGAAAGACAGAGGACGGAATTTTCTGGCCTCGCTCGCCCCAAAACCGGAAAATCCCGCCCGAGGTCGACAGACCTTTACATGGCCTGTCCCCCGCCCGCTATGGTTCCCGTAGTAGGTGGGACAGGAAATTTCCCTCCCAGAAAGTGAAGCTGGTAGAATTTCAATCTATATTACAATATATTGCCACTGCCTCATGGCAGTATCCATTAACATATCACTTAAATATGGTGCGACATTCCTGTAAGTAATGGAAGAATAATCTTAGGAGAGTTTCAGGTTTCTCAATGCCTCAGGCTGTATAAACAGAAAGCACGGAAATAAGCCCATCAAAGGGTTGTGTGAATCAGTCTGTAGACTACGCTGGAGTTGAAACAGGTACTCAAGGTCAAAAGTAGGATCCCAGTCTACTCTTTGTGTATTCATGGGGAATAGGCTAGAAAAACAATCAGGAATTGCAAGAAATCTTTTAAAATAAGCAACAATTATTAAGTGAGTCACTGCTCCAGGTTTAACTGGCAGAACATGCAGTCACATTTTCCTGACTTTCTTGAGGAAGTGGTATCTCAAGTAGACACTGGATAGCACTACGGTGTGGTGCACCCAGAGTCGAGAAAAGACGGCAATTGGTTAAACTGAACATTGCGGTGATCCAGGATAAATTTTGGAAGTGGATAAGGAATTGGCTGAAGGAGAGAAAAATTTAACGCTTGGGTTATTTCCGAGGACTCGGCGAATGGCTGAATGGGGTAATCATGATGTGGAGATGCCGGCGTTGGACTGGGGTGAACACAGTAAGAAGTCTCACAACACCAGGTTAAAATCCAACAGGTTTATTTGGTAGCAAATACCATAAGCTTTCAGAGCGCTGCTCCTTCGTCAGATGGAGTGGAAATGTGCTCTCAAACAGTGCACAGAGACATAAAATCAAGTTACAGAATACTGATTAGAATGCGAATCCCTACAGCTAGCCAGGTCTTAAAGGTACAGACAATGTGGGTGGAGGGAGCATTAAACACAGGTTGTACTGGTGTATTGTCTCCAGACAGAACAGCTAGTGAGATTCTGCAAGCCCAGGAGGCAAGCTGTGGGGGTTACTGATAATGTGACATAAATCCAACATCCTGGTTTAGGCCGTCCTCATGTGTGCGGAACTTGGCTATCAGTTTCTGCTCAGCGACTCTGCGCTGTCGTGTGTCGTGAAGGCCGCCTTGGAAAACGCTTACCTGAAGATCCAAGGCTGAATGCCCGTGACTGCTGAAGTGCTCCCCCACAGGAAGAGAACAGTCTTGCCTGGTGATTGTCGAGTGGTGTTCATTCATCTGTTGTCGTAGCGTCTGCATGGTTTCCCCAATGTACCATGCCTCAGGGCATGGTAGATTAGGGAAACCATGCAGACACTACGACAACGGATGAATGAACACTGCTCGACAATCACCAGGCAAGACTGTTCTCTTCCTGTGGGGGAGTACTTCAGCAGTCACGGGCATTCAGCCTTGTATCTTCAGGTAAGCGTTCTCCAAGGCGGCCTTCACGACACACGACAGCGCAGAGTCGCTGAGCAGAAACTGATAGCCAAGTTCCACACACATGAGGACGGCCTAAACCGGGATGTTGGATTTATGTCATATTATCAGTAACCCCCACAGCTTGCCTCCTGGGCTTGCAGAATCTCACTAGCTGTTCTGTCTGGAGACAATACACATCTCTTTAACCTGTGTTTAATGCTCCCTCCACCCACATTGTCTGTACCTTTAAGACCTGGCTAGCTGTAGGGATTCGCATTCTAATCAGTATTCTGTAACTTGATTTTATGTCTCTGTGCACTGTTTGAGAGCACATTTCCACTCCATCTGACGAAGGAGCAGCGCTCCGAAAGCTTATGGTATTTACTACCAAATAAACCTGTTGGACTTTAACCTGGTGTTGTGAGACTTCTTACTGAATGGGGTAACCCAGGGATTGGGGCGAGCACTATTGTTTCTAGTTAATATCAATGGCTTGTATTCAGAAGATCAATGCAAAGTGGACATATTTGAAGACGGCATCAAATTGGAAGGACAGTGGAACTGAAAGGAGCAGAAATTACAGAATGAATCGAACAATAAAATGGCAGGTGAAATTTGATGTAGATAATGTAAAGGAGAAAGAAAATGGATGATATATGGGATTACTGGCACTGATGTCTTGGGATGTAGTTGAATGATGTCTAGGCTTCTCAGCCCACTCAAAGCTGAACAGCAATCAATAGAGCCCATAAAATGTTGAGTTCCAAAGACAAAACAGTCAGAGGAACTCTGATCCAACCCATACATTATTCTGGGAATGATCCTTCAGTTCTGGTCATCAAAAGATGAGGAAGATCTTCAAGAACTGAAGGCAATGAAGAGAAAAATCATATCAGGCTGATACCAAACAGAAAAGGTCTACGTTATGAGGAAAGTCGACAAAATTGACCTGGAAATCCAACGTCTACGAGGTAAGCTCAAAGAGGTCATGGAAGAGATAAATCCAGATGTTATTTTAAACCAATTTGTGAAGTCGGACAAGAAAGACACAGAATCAGGGTAAGCTTGAGACAAAAGCGAGGAAGCTCTTCATATAAGGAGTGATTGGTATACGCATAAAATGTTTACATTCACTAAACAATGCTAATTATACCCATTTGTCTTCCAGAATTAGGCATCCTAAACGTCAATCTCCAGCACCATTCATTACAGAAGGAACAACTGCACTGTTACACTCATAATTTACACCAGTAAAAACCCCCATCAACTCAATCTCAAACTGAGAAAGTAATGCCTTCTTTTAAAGTATGAAATAAATCCAGTCCCAAATTTGGACTTAATTTTATTAACATTTGCATCTAAAGCTTATTTAGCTCAACTATGTTTTTTCTATGCACACTACTGAATCAACAATAACAACTACTCAATTACCATTTAAAAGTGCATGACCCAGCATGTACGTTTAGAAATTTCAGTGTGTGAAGTGCGGTTATGCAATAAGTCGACAATTTATTGCATTCCAACGAGGTCATGTTTTACAAAATGTTAAGGTTACCATTGTTGAAAATGATAGCTGTTAGAGGAAAGTGTGAATGTTGAATTTCCACTGAACAGTGTTTTAACATAGTCATTAATCCAACTATTTTGATTACATGAAACAATTTACATTTCCGAGATGGTGAATCCTTCTCTCCAGATATTCCCTCCATGGGGACAGCATTTTGTCACAGGTCTCGGTGTTCAAATATTTAAGAAAGTAAGAAATATGATTAGGAATGGGCCACTTGGCCTTTGAACCTGCTCCATCATTTAACAAGATCTTAACTGATCTACTGCCTTAATTTTCACACTATCCCTAAATTCCCTTAGTGCCCAAATATCTTTGCCCTGAATATACTCGATGACTGTGCAAACACAGCTTTCTGAGGTAAAGAATTCCAAAGATTCATAACCCTTTGGCTGGGAGATCCCCCCCCCCCCCCCCCCCCCCCCCGCCCACCCTCCCCTGGTCCCCGCCAATGCCCCCCATGGCAGGTTTTCTGGTGGCGGAGCTGGATCACCTGCTGAAGTCAATGGCCATTTGCATTGCTCACTGGCCCGCACCACTGGGGAACCTACCGCGGGAAGGTTATCTTTGGTGGGATAGGAAGATCCCATCAGTGGGAAGGGCCAGATAATCTCGCCCTTTGAGTGAAGGGAGTTTCCCTCATCTAAGTTTCAAATGGCCAACCCCTTTGTCTGAGATATGACCACACTTTCTAGATTCCCTGACCAGGACCAATATTCTCTCAATTATCCCTTAAGAATTTTGTGTTTCAATCGATTACCTTTTCATTCTTCTAAACTGCAGGAAATATAGATCAGCCCAGTCTACTCAATCTTCCCTCACAGGACAAACTCCCCATCTCAGGAACCAGTCCAATGAACATTCATTGAACTCTTGGGTATAAGTCCTTCCTTCGGTAAGGAGATCAGAACTGCACACAATAATCCAGATGTGGCCTCACCAGTGCTATAGTAAGATTTCTCTGCCCTTATACTCAAATCCCTTCATAATAAAACTTAGCATACCATTTACCATCTTAATTGCTTGCTGAAACTTTCTGTGATTTATGTGCGATAGAATCATAGAATCCCTACAGTGCAGAAGGAGGCCATTCGACCCATCAAGTTTTCACCTACCATTTAAACAATATTCTGCTGTTCTTTATTATTTCTATCAAACTAGATAACTTCAAATTTTGCCCCATTTTATTCCATCTGCTACATTCTTGCCCATTCATTCAACCTGCCTATAGCCCTCTGCATTCTTTTTGCATTCTCCGCATCATTTACTTTCCCACCTATTTTTGTATCATCAACAAATGTGGATATATTACATTCTGATCCCTCATCTAAGTCATTAATATAGTTTGCAAATAGCCAAGGCCCAAGTATTGATCCTTACTGTTCCGACTACTTACTGTCTGTCAACCCGAAAATGACCCATTTATTTCTGCTCTCGTTAATCAATCCTCAACCAATGCTAATATCTTCTTCTTCCGTTCTCTGTCCAAAGGAAGGTCTGACTCACCGCACCATAACCAGCAACATGGAAAGAGCTAGGAAGCTGGTCCCAAATTCATGCCAGCCAGAACAGGGATCAAACCCCATGCAGTTGGTACCAATCAAATCCACACCGACCAACCAGCCAACTGAGGCAACCTGCGCTCCAAGGTTTCAGAGCTGCTGTGGCATCATACACTTTTACATGCATGTTGTAGTCCAACGCTATGGTTAGTGATTGTAGAGGCTCCGATTTTCTTTCCATCATGTGGCTGACCAGGAATCTCCCCAACATTTACACATTGGCGTGTGTTGAAGGATTTGCAAGTCAATACTCAATTTGTTTGGCTGCATTATGATAACACACTTTCCTTGGCCATGAAGTCCTGAAATAGGACTTGAACCCAGAGCTTCTGGCTGAGAAGCAGGGACATTATACACTACATTCAAGACTTCCATACTAATACAGCATAAATATATTTGATGTTGTCTGAAAAGGAAGAATGTGCATGGTTACAGGGAGGTGGTGGTGGAGTGGTACTAGATAAATTGTTCCTCTGACACATGTTTGATGGGCTGAATGGCCACCTTCTGTGCTGTTACAATACCCCAAACCCATGCGTCCTAATTTTGTGCCATTTACATGTGGCACTTAATAGAATGTTTTTTTTAAATCCAAATGCACTTCAACCACAGGTTCCCCCTTATGCAGCCAACTTCTTACATCCACAAATATGATTTCCGTCAAACCCATGCAGTGCAGATGGGCTATCTCTGGACTCTGCACTGACTCTCTGAAAGAGCATCGTACCAAGTTGCGCCCCTCCACCCTATTCCCATAACCATGCACATTTACCATGGCGAATCCATCTAATCTACACATCTTTAGACACGAAGAAGCAATTTAGCATAGCCAACCCACCCACCGTGCACATCTTTAGACACTAAGGGGCAATTTAGCATTGCCAATCCACCTAACCTGCACATCGTTGGACTGTGGGAGAAAACTGGAGCACGCACAGGAAACTCACACAGACATGGGGAGAATGTACAAACTCCACACAGACAGTCGCTCAAAGCTGGAATTGAACCCGGGTCCCTGGTGCTGTGAGGTAGCAGTGCTAACCACTGTGCCATTGTGCCGCTCTTTCATAAATCCTGTTGACTTTGCTTACTCTTACAATCCAACGATAAAAGATCAATGTTTGAGCAGCAACAATCTTTTCTGGAATACCAAGGATCTTGTCTCTTCCCTGGTACATTTTCTGCCCTCTTTGATGCCTCTTTTAAGCTTTATTTCCATTTTTGCTTATTTTCTTCCTTGCTACGGAATATCCAGATCTGTTAGCTAATTTTATCTTAATGCTACGGCAGAAATAGTCGACAGATAGATACCTAATGGATTGATGAAAAAGTCATGAATCTTACCCAAGTTGATGAATCTAAGTGACAAGCAGCCTGCGATGTCCCTTTACCTTCGAGATAGAAGCAAAAGCCAAGTGCATTTAATATTAGCTGTGTTACGCATTGTGTACATTATTTCTTCTTTGTAGATATCCCCTCATCGTGAATTGAGTCAGTTACCTATCTTCAGCTCTGTGCATGATAAACCAAACACGCGACAAAGAGGTGCACAAGAGTTCAGTATGTTAATATGTTCTAGAGCCCACGTCTCTAGGTCGAAGAACAACTTGTAAATGTTTTATTTTCAGAAGGCAGCCTCAGTCTGTAAACTCACTGTATAATTTTGAAGGGTCAGCTCCATTGATACTGTTGAGGCAGGTTTCTGGTAGGCCAAATCAGATCATGGCTCTTTGGGTGGCACAGCAGCACAGTGGTTAGCACTGCTGCTTCACAGCGTCAGGGACCCGAGTTCGATTCCCAACTTGGGTCACTGTCTGTGCGGAGTTTGCATGTTCTCCCCATGTCTGCATGGGTTTCCTCCCACAGTCTGAAAGGCATGCTGGTTAGGTGCATTAGCCATGCTAAATTCTCCCTCAGTGTACCCGAACAGGCGCTGGGGTGTGACGACTAGGGGATTTTCTCAGTAACTTCATTGCAGTGTTAATGTAAGTCTACTTGTAACAAATAAATAAACTTTTTTTCATTCTCTCCTGGGAAAAGCGGTGCTTTGCTATGAAAATGCCATTTGATTTATCCATTTTACTGAGAATTAATGAACACGGATAATTACAGGAGAAACCATTTATGGGGAAGATAGTTAAAAATATTGCAACCTTTATTGGTGACATGATTGATTATTGTCACTTGCTAACTTCCCTTGATTTACAAGATCCTCCCCCTCACCCGCACTTGCAAGATATCACCTATTTTAGGACCCAAGTCTTAGTTTTATCGCTGGAATTTCCTCAAGCTGCTTGATAGCTGGCAGTGCCTGCCCATGTGACAGCATTGGAAAACTATCAAATTCTGTGGTATTCTTAATTATTTATGAGGAGGGAATTGGGAATTGTTTTGGAGCTGCAGTTGGTTGTAAAGAGCAGGTTCTGGGAATTCTGGAAGCACACAAAAGGAAGGGCAGGTCAGTGGGTCTGTCAGTGTGAGAGACAGCCTTGGGGAAATTCTGCAACAGGAAGGTTCCTCCTACTAACAGAAATAAGGTCAAGCAGGTACCATTTACCATGAGTAACACAAGGAAGTCAAGAAGATAATTGTACAGGCATTATGGAGAGGGGTAGCTGTGGCAGTCGTGCTACCATCATCACCCTTTGAGTAACCACACACACCAGTGGAAATAGCTCAAAGACCTCAGGGAAGTCAACATAAGGGAAGTCACTCGTTCCCAAACAAGTAAGATTGACATGAGCCACCTCTATATCGACCATGCCCTCAGAAGGAGTGAAATATTCAAAAGAGGCATCACTCCACACACATACACATGTCTCTGACATTATATCACTGTAGGAACATAGAAACAGGAGGAGGCTATTTAGCCTCTTAAGCTTGTTCCATTTTTCAGTGAGAACATGGCTGGTGTGTGGACAAATTCCTTTGCCCCATTGCTCTTGTTACAATCAGGTGAGGAAGCATCAAATGGCTCTCCTTTTTCCCCACTCCTCATAATAGGTGATCTATTTTTGAAAAAAAGGATGTGCTTGACAATTCAGTGGGTGCTTAGCCGTTTACACCCTGTGACTGTAAGAGGCACAAACAGGTTTCCTTGAGTTTTTCAAAAAGAAAAGAAGGTTGTATTTATTGTACTTAACCAGGTCGAAGAAAAATGTTTTAAAATGCTCCAATTTTTGCATGTGCACACACACACTTGAGGCACACACACACACAAATAAATTACAGAGTGGCTGGATAAATTAAGTGATACTTTAAAGTCCAACAAAGATCTCATAGGTTGCTGTCTTGGGTGCATCCAGGTTGAGCTTGGTTGTCTTGCTGGTTTTGGCATTGAGGCTGTTTAAAGATTATTAGCCTTAGGTCTCTTTAAAATCTCTCCCAAAGGCACATGGAGAGTCAAACAGCAGATAATGTTCGAGCTTGCAAGAAGGGTGGAGACAGAGAATGAGGCCCATACAGGGGACTTACCACTTTGGCATCTTTTCTGCTCTATTTCCGGGCTGGAGAAAACAGTTGCTTAAACACAAAAAAGAGTTTGCTAGCTTTTTCTATGATTCTCTCTCTCTCCAACTGGCCAGTGACCAAAATATGGTCATCATTAATGTATTTCAAGTGGATGGTTTCAACTTGATTAGATAATGGCAGGGGTGAATTCCTTTCTCAGCCAGAGTTCATTGTCTGAGGTGATTGCATCGACAAGTGTAATTTCCACCCAAGTGATTGTCAGGATGTTCTGTGAATGGATTGGGAAATGATCCTTGTCATAATCCTTCAAGGTAATTGTCTCTCCACAGTTTTCCAGGCAGGCTGGTCCCACTTGATGGCCTTAGAATTTATTGTGTACAATGGTGCAATTTTTCAGCCAACTTAGAAGCTACGGTTTCAAGTCCCTGCAATGTGGCCTCCATCTTTTAAAACAATCTAATCAGTGGCTTCAGCTAAGTATGGCTTTGTAGCACCCTTAATACCTTCGGTGAACAAAAATCTATGAACCCCATAATTAAAATTTGCAATTGATCTCAGATAAATTGCCATTGGCTGAGGAGAGTTCCAAACCTGCACTACCCCATGTGCATAGAAGTGTTTCCTAATTTCACTTTTGAATTTTCTGGCCCTAATCTTTAGACTCCTGAACCACCAGAAATATTTTCTCTCTATTTCTTCCCCATATTAGGCTGCATGGTGGCACAGTGGTTAGCACTGCTGCCTCACAGCGCCAGTGACCCGGGTTCCATTACTGGCTTGGGTCAATGTCTGTGTGAAGTCTGCACATTCTCCCTGTGTCTGCATAGGTTTCATCCGGGTGCTCCGGTTTCCTCCCATAGTCTGAAAGACGTGCTGGTTAGGTGCATTGGCCATGCTAAATTCTTCCTCAGTGTACCCGAACAGGCGCCAGAGGATGGCGACTAGGCAATTTTCAAGTAACTTCATTGCAATGTTAATGTAAGCCTACTTGTGACATGAATAAATAAACTTAAAATATTACCGTGAAAACGTGGATAAAATCACCTTTCAACCTTCTAAATTCCAGGTATTAAAACCCTATTTTCTTTGTCCGTCTAAGAGAAGGGTGAGTGTCATAGAAGAGGTGAGTAATGCTAGCTTGCAATGAAAGAAACATCACCTTAATATGGATTTGGATATCTAGTTAAAACGAATAGCATGCACCAATCAGATTCCTACAACTGAAAGATCACCCACAATGGGAGTGGAGGAAGCTCTTGTCAGACCATTCATATGAGTAAGAAGTTCTTCAACCCCTCATGAGACACAAGGTGGTGGGAGGTGGGGATTTAGAAGGCGAGTTGTCAGGAACAGGTTTGTAATGGTACGGATAGTTTACAGCACAGTGAGTAGTTCAAATCTAGAGGCAAACAAAGCTTAATGAGCTGTAACATCTTCAAATTGACATGCAGGAGTCAACCCGCCTAAAAGAATTGTTTTCCTTCCCAGTTGAATCACATCAGCAGGTTGATAAGTATTTGAAAGAGTCAGGAGCACATAGCTCGACAACTCCTGCCTCGACTTTACCAACCCACTCTTCTTTATTAGAATGTCAGTCCCAGGTATACCCAACTGGGAAGGTAAATTAACAAGCCAGGTGGATATCACTGGGCAATAGGAAGAGAAGGAGCTGTGCTCACTTAACAAAGAAATATTCTTGGCTGAGAAGCTCAGGGACTTGGATCTCAGGAGTCTGGTTTACCAGAGGAAAGGTGATACAGGGGCATCAATTGCACATGTCTCTATCTCCTGATAGAGATAGTGGTTAAATTGAAGGAGTTAACTATTTATATCTGCGACACCATTAGGGAAGAGTGCAAGGCCATGTAAATCTATGGCAACAAAGCTTCAAATTCAAAGACAGTTGTGGCTTCCAAAATGGGAGCAACATCAGCTTCCGTTAAATATCTTACAGGTTAGCCTTAACAATACCATATAGTTAACCATTGGCCCAACGGAGTACATGTTCAGCACCAACAGACCGATAGAAGGAATAGCACATGCCCTGTTTTTTGGTATAGTGACAAGGAGGTTCCATCCTTCCAGCTTACTCTGATGTCAGCGCAAGAGAGCTCAGGGCCACGTGTTGGAAACCTTTGAACTCGTAAGAGATGCGCAGCTGAAGGTCGGTCCTTCAAGGTCATCAACATCAGTAAGACGAGCATCATTTCAGACCTTAAAGGCTTGAATGCACAATGTGCCAGCAACACTCAACCTCCTGCCATACAACTGTGAGGTATAAGGACTGAAGATATAAGGGGCTAACACAGTGGTGAGGAGCAATTGTCATTGGAACTGGTTTGATGTCTCAATTAAAATGGATATTTGTTTAGAATAAAGTATATTCATTTTCTTGTCATTGTGTGCAACAAGTAACGCATCCAAGTAAAGGGACAAAGTTCACAGATATGGAGAATTGTGATAATATTGAGGCAACTGATGGAAAACCTCATTCCTGCATTTAGTGGGTAACATTTATTGAAAGAAGTTATTATTTATTAGCTGCCACTTCTTCCGACTTGCTTGCAGACTGTTCTCAGAAGAGACTTCTTCTCCTTTCCATTCAACTTCCTCATTTATTTTTGGAAGTGGGAGGCCTTTGGGAACGGTAGTCTTGTGCAATATGCGGCAGGTACCAACAATCCTTGAGGCACTTCATAGAATCCTACAGTGCAGAAGGAGGCCATTCGGCCCATTGAGTCTACACCGACCACAATCTCACCCAGGCCCTATCCTCATAACCCCATGCATTTACCCTGGCTAGTCCCCCTGACACTAAGGGGCAATTTAGCACGGCCAATCCACCTAACCTGCACATCTTTGGACTGTGGGAGGAAACCGGAGTACCTGGACGAAACCCACGCAGACACGGGGAGAATCTGCAAACTCCGCACAGACAGTGACCCGAGGCCGGAATTGAACCTGGGTCTCTGGCCCTGTGAAGCAGCAGTGCTAACCACTGTGCCACCATGCCGGCCAACTTGCCGGGTTGGCCTGTTGGGGCATCACCAGATTTGTCACCATTCCTGAAACTGTACTTCAGTTTTTATTGTAGGCAGCTCATTAACAACTCTAATGATTCAAAAAGCCTAATTGTGTCTGTCATCCTCTTCTGTATTTGGGAAGCTCAGAGTGGTCATTAGCAATGACAGCAGAAATTAACCACAATCTCCAATTAACTGCGAGACATTTTGGTTTGGCAACACAGAAATAGTTGGTTGATGATAAACTAAAGAGTGAAAGCAGCTATCTGGAGATTTTGACAAGCAGCACCATAGATGCATACTAATTAGATGAAAAATTAACAAATTGAAAAGCTCCTTTGAAGAGTTGTCATGACCTTCTTCACACAGTGATGTGCAGTTGTTTGACTAGTTTGACAGAGATCACCCAAGGCATCTTAGAAGAAATCAACGGCCAACAAAATCCAATTGAGTCACGGATTGTGCTCTGTTCCTTGTTGATGTCGGCCACAATGTCTTTGCCAATTGTTGGCCATAATTCCCAGCTGCCTCTGGGGCAGGCGGTAACCTTATCCGCAAATGCATTCAGTTGAGCAAACATGCTAAGCCTTATAAAGTTAGTTGATCCCTGCAATGCTTCATTGTCATTATCTGAGCTGTACAGTTACAACACTGGCATCCACCTGGCAATGGAAAAAGGTCCGGCATGTCCTGACCACAAAAAGCTGGACAAATCCAATCTGGTCAATTATCACACTATGGCTGGGATTCTCCCAAAGAAAACAAAATGCCACATGAGCCGGAAAATGGGAGATTTTTCAGCCCATTCTTCGGGCGTACTTACCTGAATGGATCTCCGGCAGCTGAGTGCTGAATGGGCCACTGCGCATGCGCTGATTTGTCAGTGGAAAGATCGGTGCATGCACACCGGCCCCCACATCGCTGGCCTACCCAATGGGGGGCTGGCCCACATCCTGACCAGCCCCCATTGCCATCCTCGACCCCTCCCCCTCAATGGCCAGCCCCAACCACCCTCCTCCCCCCTGTCATGGCTAGTCCCGATCACCCTCTCCTTCCCTCACCAACCGATCTCATTGCAAGTGGGCAGCGGGTCCTCCCCCAACACCGATCACTGCCCAGTAGGCCCCAACCCCTTGGCACCACCCAGTGCCCCGTGGGCAGTGTCAGGATGCCAGGCTGGCACTACCCAAGGGACATCCTGACCTTCCGGGAAGGTCTCAATGGCATGTGTGCCCACCAGTGGGGTGAGCACGCCTGTTTCCCATTGGTGGGGACCTCTCCTGGTGCAGGGGTAGACATTAGCGGGCCTGGAGAATACTGTCCCGGGCCCGCTACCCATATGGAAATTGAGATTTCCATAGGATAAACAGTCCCCTGCCAATTTCCGGTATGGCGCAGATTACATCAGAAAAAAGGGCCTGGGCAACTCACGATTGGCCGGCCACCAGTCATGAGTCCCGCTAAAGGCCCTCCACTTATGTCTCCTGGCCTGTTGTGCTACTTGAGCAGCGCAATGGGCTGAGGGAATCCCGGCCCATGAGTCTACCCTCAATCATCAGCAAAGTCCTTTACAGTGCTGTCAAACAACACTTAACACCAATACCCTGCTCACTGACACTTGGTTCAGTTTGTGCCAGAGCCTCTCAGCTCCTGGCCTCAATAAAGCCTTGATTGAACCATGGACCTCAGGAGTGACATGAAGGCAGCATTTGACTGAGTAAAACATCAAGCAGCCCGAGCAGAAGTGAATCCATTGGGGATCCAGGGTGGGGGGGGTGGGGGAATTCTCCATTAGTTGGAATCATATCGAGCACAAAGGAAGGTAGTTATGGCTGTTGGAGATTAATCACCTCAGTTTCAGGACATCACTGTAGGGTAGTGTCTGAGGCCCAACCACCTTCAGCTGCTTCATCAATGACCTTCACTCCATTGTAAGGTCAGAAGTGGGGATGTTTGGTGACGATTGCACAATGTTCAGCATCATTCGTGACTCCTCAGATACTGAAGCAGTCTGTGCCCATATGCAACAAGACCTCCACAATATTCAGGCTTGAACTCATAAGTTGCAAATAACATTTGTGCTACAAAAGTGCCAGGCAATAACCATTTCCAATAAGAGAGAAGCTGGCTTTCTCCGCTTGACATTAAAAGGCATTACCATTGTTGAATCCCCCACTATCAACATCCTGAGCATTACAATTGATCAGAAACGGAACTGGACCAGCCATTTAAATACTGTGGCTACAAAAGCAGTAAGAAGTCTCACAACACCAGGTTAAAGTCCAACAGGTTTATTTGGTAGCAAAAGCCACTAACTTTCGGAGCGCTGCCCCTTCGTCAAGTAAGTGGGAGTTCTGTTCACAAACAGGGCATATAAAGACACAAACTCAATTTATAAAATAATGGTTGGAATGCAAGTCTTTACAGGTAATCGAGTCTTAAAGGTACAGACAATATGAGTGGAGAGAGCATTGGGGAACACTTCAGTGGTCACGGGCATTCGGCCTCTGATCTTCATGTCCTATTCATGTCCCCATCCAGATGCCTCTTAAATGTTACCAATGTGCCTGTTTCTAGCACCTCCCCTTGCAGTGCATTCCAGACATCCACCACTCTCTGCGTGAAAAACGTCCCCCGCACATCTCCCTTAAACTTTATAGAACATAGAACATTACAGCGCAGTACAGGCCCTTCGGCCCTCGATGTTGCACCGACCAGTGGTACCAATCTAAAGCCCCTCTAATCTACACTATTCCAATATCACCCATATGTTTATCCAATAACCACTTGAACGCGCTCAACGTTGACGAGTCCACCACTGCTGCAGGCAGGGCATTCCACGCCCTTACTACTCTCTGAGTAAAGAACCGACCTCTAACATCTGTCCTATATCTCTCACCCCTCAATTTAAAGCTATGTCCCCTCGTGCTAGCCAACACCATCCGAGGAAAAAGGCTCTCACTATCCACCCTTATAGCTCTTTATATCTCCCTTTACGTACGCAGCGTGAGCTCTTTCGGGTCTCTTGCGAGCTATCAAGCTAATTTCTATCGGACTCTTTGCAAAGTTCTCAGTCTGTTTGATTCGAGTCCATCCCAAGAAGTGAGGTGCATTTCTACCTCTATCCAGCTCTCTGCCTGTTGCCAAGGCTTTGTTTGAGAAAAAAAAACAACAGGCTGTCACAGTCATAAGTGAACCAGTTAAGAAGTCTGTAAATATTGGGAAATATTGTGTTATATTTCTTCTCAATCTGATTACCAAGGAGACTGTGAAAAAAAACAAGCTTCGGAATATAATGTAGTCAAAACAGTTCGGAGGCTGGTTAAAATCTCATGTATTGTGCCTGATTTAAAGTGACAGCTACCAGACCAGAACAAGATAAAACTGCTTCAGATTTGTCACAGTGACCTCTGTGTTCTAGAATAGCAGACATTCATTCAAATAAGATTAAAGGAATTCCTTCCACATGTAAATTTAATCAGCTGTTACAAGTCCACACGAGCATGCTGTAATTAAACAGCAGATGAACCTCAGTGCTTGAAATCATCCGGTGTTATATCTTTTGAACTGCGATTCAAAACACGTAGGTGTCCTCCTCCACTCCCTATCCCAATATCTATATTAAGTGCAGATAATAATTAATCGGTAGTTACGATATTTCAATTTTAATTATCAACAGGACAGGCAGAGTATTGTCTGATTTTACATCCAAATGCCTGTTTTTCGGTGAATGAATACGATAATTGAATATTCCTGAGCACGATTAATTCGTCGCCGCTCATTGTCCAAGACATTCATGCTAAAAGACAGAGCGCAGACTAATCTTTTCTTAAAGGAAGAGATCCAATCATGCCTGAATACGATAAGCTATTTTAGAAATGTGTCGCACAAACTGAGATTAAAGTCACAGATTAAATCAGAGATATTAAAAGCCTATTATTCAGTGCAGCATTGAGCGCGCCCATTGTGGATGCTGCACACAGGATTATCATTGCGAACATGGCTAAATTTGACACTGTGACATATGGTGTTAAGCAGCTCTTTCGCTGCCCATATTGCACTATACAATATTACTGATGATAAAAAAGTTAAATCTTCTGCAGCACCCCCATTTTAGCCTTTCAAAATACTCTCCTTTTTGCCTTAATTTCTGAAAGCCATGGTTTAGAAATCCAATCTTGCCCAACACTGGGCAGTTCGAGGCTGGGGTGTCAATTGCCCAAGCCTGTTATAGTGCCATAGGAAACATACAATAACTCGTGAGGCATGATCCTTATCATTGTGCAGGCATCCATCCAACACGACTCATTGGCTGCTGGCCTCTAGGAGCGGGGCAGGGCTAGATATTGGGGACTAAGTTTCGTGGTGCTTGCTGGAATAGGTACAGGCAGTCCTCGGACTTGCAACACAACTGGTTCCTGAAAACCACCTTGAGAGTCAAAACATCATAAGTCAGAACCGATTTTCCCACAGGTACAATGAGCATCCCAAAGATATGCAGGTTAGGTGGATTGGCCATGCTACATTGTCCCTTAGTGTCCAAGATGTGCAGATTAGGTGGATTATCCATGTGCAATGCGTGGGGTTAGGCCGGGGGATTGGGCCTAGGTAGGGTGATTTTTTTGGAGGGTTGGTGCAGACTCGATGGGCCAAATGGCCTCTTCTGCACTGCAAGCATTCGATGATATAAATGGGGGATTGGTTCCTGAATCAAGGCTGGAAATCACTCATGGTGCATCTGGCAGTGTCAAATGCTTTCAACTCCTGCTCTGTCAAGTTGCTGAGGTGACGGTTGACGCCTGCACGCCTTATCACAAGTTCCTCGGTTAGTATGGGGGATATAATGAAGCCAGCGATCACTGTCAGTTACCTGTTTAGCCTTGAGCCTCTGTGAGTCTGAGCGCATATTAAATACAATATATGCATTAAAAATGCAACAGTTGTGCCAAAACAATTAACAAAAAACATTAATTTCCAACCTAATAAAGATGGTTTGATCTGTCCAGGGCATACAGACGGGCAGCACAGAACTTCAATGCGCATGTGTGAACGTGCTGGAGGCGCATTGTAAAGTCAAAACCGACACTGCAAAGTTGAAATGGCACGTCAGTTTGTCAATGTTGAAAGTGTCACTCATTGTAACTCGAAAGTCGCAAACTTGAGGATGCTTGTGTAATGGAGGGGGCGGTGGGGTAGCCACAAATATTCACTCCCTCCATGACTGATGCAAAATGGTAGTAGTGTGTACCATCTATAAGAGGCACTGCAGCAACTCACCAAGCCTCCTGAGACGGCATCTTCCAAAGCCATGACTGTTACCATCTAGAAGGACAAAGGGAGCACCACCACCTGGAGGTTCCCCTCCAAGCCACTGACCATCCCACTCACCATCTCATAGAATCATAGAAACCCTACAGTGCAGAAAGAGGCCATTCGACCTATTGAGCCTGCGCTGACAGGGGGGGGGGGGCGGGGGGGGGGGGGGGGGGGGGGGGGGCGGGGGTATGGGTGGAGTGGCCCAAGCCCCCTGCCTGGCAGTTAAAATTCCCTGTGAGTTGTAATGAAATATCTCAGATCAGTTGCACAATTCAGAAAGTGCAATGAAGGACAGCCTCCTTGCTTGCCTGCTGGCACTTGGAACTCAACGTAAACGCGAACAACTGACTTCTTTGAAAATAGGGAATATATTTACATGAGTGGAATATTTCTGTCTCTCAAGAAAAGTCTAGTAACTCTGTAAAACTGAGTGACATTTTCCTTGTCTCCATGTTTCTACTATTTACTATCTTCTATTGATGATTCCTGTATAATTGTCCTTTGATGATATTGCTATATTTCACCCATCCAGCGACATAAGGGGAGTGATGTACACAGCAGCTTCATTGCACAAGGACTTGGCAATCAACTCAATCAATCAGTTCAACGACTGAGTTACAGAGAAAAATAAACTTCCCGTCCAGAGGAACTTGTGCATTGAATAGACAACATCAATGGGAATTCCTAGAATAGGACTCCTAGAAACACAATTTAAACAGTAAATGTTTGTTCTGTGTGAGTATTTAAGATCTACTGTCACTTCAAAGATAAAATGACTGGCAATCAGTTGTGAAAACTCTTTTATATCTTGATAAAAGTAAAATACTGCGGATGCTGGAATCTGAAACAAAAACAGAAAATGCTGGAAAATCTCAGCAAGAATGACTGTATCTGTGGAGAGAGAATAGAGCCAACGTTTTGAGTCTGGATGACCCATCGTCAGAGTTGACTTGGCTCTGACGAAGGGTCACTCAGACTCGAAACATTGGCTCTATTCTCTCTCCACAGATACAGTCAGACCTGCTGAGGCTTTCCAGCATTTTCTGCTCTGAGGCGGGATTTTCCAGCCACGCACGCCCGAAAACTGGAAAAGTCCACCCGAGATCAACAGACCTTTCCGTGGTTCACCCCCTCGCCTGCTCCGACCCCCATGACGAGCGGGACGGTAAAATTTATCTCTTTTATATATCGCGCACTATAAAGGCATTCAAATGTTACCGTCAACCAACCTGAAAATGCTTACATTTGTCACAGCGCAGCCATGTTCTGTACTGAACACTCTTCTGAGCTTGGCTCGGAAAGAGTTAACAAAACCAATTTGACACCTTGATGAACAGCTGTCCCATCTGAATAGAAAATGAAGTTTGCTTTCAGTGACCTATAGCAAAATGGTGGGCGGCACTGTGGCCGAGTCCAGCAGTTTTGCAAAGAGAGGGTTAGTGGGGTGGAACAAAAAAAAAAATCGAAAAAAACCAGAAGGAATAACAGGCAAAAGGCCGAGGCTAATTTTACTCTATTGTTCGCCTAAATTTCAAACCGTCTTGGCGGCAGTACCCCCATGTCGACAGACAATGCTCTATGTTTACCAGTCAATCTCATTTTTAATTCAGTGCATGTGGCAGTAACAGCTGCAGAGAAAGGCTGCGGTACAGTTAATCAATATGCATTGTTTGCAGCTAATATTCACTAGTAGGTTCGCTTGCTCAGTCTTGGTGATTAATTAGATGGAAATGTCAATATCCGCAACCAAGTAACTAAAGCAAACTCCCTCGGCTGTAAAAAAATTAAGAGCATCGGAAGCATGCTGAAAAACCTGGATTTTGCTCCAGAAATAATGTTGAGTCCATTAGCGCTCACCCTTATTTTGGACTAAATTGGACAGCAATGTCTAGTGTCTGTACTGGATCGCTGTGAGGGAGCTCTGCTGTACTCGGCTGAGGAGGTATCAAGATTTGAGGTAGCATCCCGCATGCTGAACAATCTCACTATTATTGGGAAACAGCCCTTCCTCAAGACCTATCGATCGACAAGCTGGGGAGGAGGAAAGGCAACAGGAAGTGGAGGAGCAGAAAGAGGAGGGAGGCCAGAGATAGTGAATATTGGGCTGCCTATGGTGCAACAATCCAAGAGCAATATCAACAGCCTCGACTGCGACTCTCAGTCCCACATTCTTTACCTTTCTGCTATCAGTGACCATCACAGCCTTCTCTTACTGATAACACAAAAATGTAAACTGCCAAAAAATGCACATTCTGATCCAGATTTATCATTTGTGTGTGAGGTAATGGAGACAAACAGACAGGTCAGTATTGTACATTCCCTCAGTGCCCATTTTCCATGTCCCTGTGCTTCTCTCAGTGCAGTTTCACCGATGGCTGTGACAGGGCTGGTGGAAATCCTCTGATGTTCAACCAAGGGACTATTCTCTCTGTGACACCCAGATCCTCAATCACCCCCAACACCCCATCGCTTCCAATGGTAACTTCACAGACAAACGCAGGAGATGTAACACCTGCCCTTTTATCTCCTTTCTCCTCACAGTCCAAGGCCCCAAACATTCTTTTCCAGGTGAAGCAGTGATTTACTTTCTTTCAATTTAATCTACTGTATTCACTGCTCACTCTAGATCAGTGAGGTTTAGATGATTTGATTAGCCACATGTATTAGTATACAGTAAAAATTGTTTCTTGCACGCTATACAGACATAGCATACCGTACATAGAAAAGGAAAGGAGAGGGTGCAGAATATAGTGTTATAGTCACAACTAGGGTATAGAGAAAGATCAATTTAACTTAAGGTAGGTCCATTCAAAAGTCCAATGGCAATAGGGAAGAGGTTGTTCTTGAGTCGGTTGGTACGTGTTTTCCGACTTTTGTACCCTTTCCCCCCCCCCCACCAAGGGAAGAAGGTGAAAGAGAGAATGTCTGGGGTGCGTCGGTCCTTGATTATGCTGGCTGCTTTTCCAAGGCAGAGGAAAGTGTAGACTGAGTCAATGGATGGGAGGCTGGTTTGTGCGATGGACTGGGCTTCGTTCACGACCCTTTGTAGTCTCTTGCGGTCTTGGACAGAGCAGGAGCCATACCCAGCTGTGATACAACCAGAAAGGATGCTTTCTATGGTGCATCTGTAAAAGTTGGTGAGAGTCATAGTGGATGTGCCAAATTTCCTTAGCCTCCTGAGAAAGTAGAGGCGTTGGTGCGTTTTCTTAACTAAAGCATTCGCATGGTGGGACTAGGATAGGTTGTTGGTGATCTGGACACCTAGAAACTTGAAACTCTTGACCATTTCCACTACATCCCCGTTGATGTAGACAGGGGCATGTCCTCCACTGCATTTCGTGAAGTCGATAACTATCTCCTTCATTTTACTGACATTGAGGGAGGGATTATTGTCGTTGCACCATTTCACCAGATTCTCTATCTCATTTCTGTACTCCATCTCGTCATTGTTTGAGATCCAACCCACTACGGTGGCGCCATCAGCAAACTTGAAAATTGAGTTGGAGGGGCCTTTGGCCACACAATCGTAGGTGTATAAGGAGTATAGTAAGGGGCTGAGGACACAGATTGGGGACACTAAGGAGGCATACTGGGTTACCGCTTTGTGGAATCACCACGCAGTCTGTAACAATGACCCCGGGTTGTGAGCTTCTGGTTGCTTGGCATTTGAATTCACCGCGTTACTATGATGTTCACAATGATGTCCCTGGCCTACTACGGACTTCCCGTGAAGCTAAACGCAAATCAGACTGGCCAGCAACTCTTTACAACCAGAAGCGCCAATGACCACGACTGGGATTAAAAGCTGTCCCCTGATTCCAAGTCCTTAAGTCTAGGATCATGTAAGTGCAGGGAGCATCATGATGGTTACAGGAAGAGAAGATAGGGGGTGGGGGGAGTGGTCCCATGAAGGGTCAGAAGAATTAAAACCAGTTTTACTGACCCCCTACTTTCCACTGGACCCCCACAACTGCTCCTGATCCCTGGCTACTCTTGTAAACCACCTCCCTCCAACTTCCCTTCAACATTCGACTACTTCTTAAACCAAGTACCCTGACCATGCATCCAAACCCCCCTCCTCACTGACCCTATCAACCCCTGACTGCCCTCATCCAGAATCCTCGATCACCCTATCACCTCACTGCCCCCCTACCTCCAACTACCAGCCACAACTCCGAATACCGTGTCCACCCCTCAGACTATCCTCCTAACCCCCTAACTACCCCCCCCATGCCCCCAGCAACTCCCTGATTACACCCCAACCCTCACTACCGGCTTACCCTACCCCCTTAACGACTTACCTTCTCTCCATACCTTGTCAAAGTGAGATTTAAACAAAGGGACATTTAAATTTACTGCAATGTGTCAGCTAGTGCTGTAAAAATGGGACATGGCTTGGTTTCTCCCAATGCTCCTGCACTATGAGATAAGGATCCAGCATTTCCCAATAGATCCAGGGATCGGAAGTCTGTGCGAGAAATGTAGAGTTCCAGTGTGAGGTAAAGAAATAAGAGTGAGTCGCAGTCTGCTGGTGATCACTACTCCTCAGAAAATTTGGCCTAAATTGGCGGCACGGTGGCACAGTGGTTAGCATTGCTGCCTCACAGCGCCAGGGACCCGGGTTCGATGCCCGGCTTGGGTCACTGTCTGTGTGGAGTTTGCACGTTCTCCCGGGTCTGCGTGGATTTCCTCCGGGTGCTCCGGTTTGCTCCCACAGTCCAAACAACGATTGGCCATGCTAAATTCTCCCTCAGTGTACCCGAACAGGTGCTGGAGTATGGATTTTCACAGTAACTTCATTGCAGTGTCAATGTAAGCCTACTTGTGACACTAATAAATCAACTTAAATTATTTCCCCTGGTTCGGGTGTCGGGAAATGTCTAAAAATTTAACAAGACCTGTCAGGAGTGAAATTAGGAAGTACTTTTACACAAAGATTGACAGAAATTTGAAATTCTCTTTACAACCGGAAAATGATACTCAATCCATTGTTGATTTTAAATCTGAAATTGATAGATATTTGTAATGTTGCGAAGGGATGTGGGGGAATGGTGTACACTTGGGAATTATCTCACAGATCAGTTAAGATCTCCCAAAGTGCAGGAATATATTTAAATGACTCCTCCTGTTCCTTCGTTTGGGTGATCATAGTTGAATAGCTGCCATCCTGTGCTGAGTTTTGTGAGAGTGCATCTTGCAGCAGTGCAAAGTGTGTGGTAAAGAATATAAAGTTTGGATTGAGAAATGACTGGTAGTGATTGTTGGTAGGTAGGTAGGTAGGTAGGTAGCAGGCAGCACAGCAGCACAGTGGATAGCACTGCTGCTTCACAGCGTCAGGGACCAGTGTTCAATTCCAACCTTGGGTGACTGTATGGAGTTTGCACATTCTCCCCATATCTGCGTGGATTTCCTCCGGTTTCCTCTCACAGTCCTATAGGGTTAGGTGCACTGGCCATTCTCAATTTCCTTTTAGTGTCCCAAGGTGTGTGGGGTAGGGGAATTGGCGGGGTGAATGCATAGGGTTATGGGGATGAACAGAGAGTGGGCGTGGGTAAGATGCTGTGTTGGAGAGTTGGTGTAGACGCAATGGGCCAAATGGACTCCTTCTGCACTGTAGGTATTCTAAGAAAGGTAAAGGGATGTCATGAATTGAGCAATGGATTAGAGTAATTGTGCAGCTGGTAGACTATCGTGACCTGAAGGTAAACTCACTGAACTTGGCGATCCATGCGAAATCTTTTTGCAGTACATCCATGTAAAATCATGTAATACACAAGGAAGCACACATTTACCGTACTGCCTGCAACACAATCAATCAACATGCCTACATTCATCATGTATTGTGATCCCCACTCCTGTGTGTGGTGTTTAGCCAATTTTTCCCTCTTCATGTCACAACAGGGATCTGTTGGGGAGACATGTTGCTGCTTGCTCTGTGCAGAGGCTGCCACGCTGTTTTTGTTCTTTAATAATCACACATCCCAACACAAAAGCCCACAAAAAATTAGTGGGTAAGGGTCAGTGTAATGAAGAGTGCTAGGACTCTTCATACACCACTGAGCACAAAATCAGGATCAATAGCAGAACAGGTGGCTACCGTTTTACTTACGCTTTGCATGGTACTGCTTCTCCATTGTCATGAGCTTTCAATCAATATTATTCTGAATCCACAAATCACACACGCAAGATAAATACGAATATTTAAAACTCAGTATACATTGCTTTCCAAATGTTCAAGTGTTCATTCAATTCAGTCATTATATATTATGATTAACTGTTTCTTAAGCTTAAAAGTTTAAGATCAAATGCATGTCACATTGAATTCAGTGCACAAAGCAAACTTCTATTCCCAACCCTTTTAAGGTGAAAACGCTTCGTGAACACATAGTTATGTAGATTAAATTTCCACTCATCCCAGTCCTAAATGTCTGTTTTCATATGATGTATCTATGTTCTAGGATGAACAAATTTGCATGATCCTCTCAAAATATACTGTAACTTTACTGGAGGAATGAAGCCCAGGCTCTTTCTAGAGTACGGCTTCTCCAGTATCTTGCTGATATAGAAATGCTTCACGTGTGAGCCAGAACAGTGAGCATCAGATGCTCACGGGACCCTCAATGCGATCACTGCTGAACCCAATCCAGCGTAGGTCTGACATCTACATTACATTCCTTTTGTAGCAGGAGCCATGAGTTAAAACAAGATGGGGAATCTCAGATGATCTTTTCCCTACTTAATTTGGGAATGTAAACACAAAATACTGTGGATGTTGGAATCTGAAACAAAAACAGAAAAATGCTGGAAAATCTCAGCAGGTTTGACAGCATCTGTGGAGACAGAGTAGAGCCAACATTTTGTGTTTCTGACGAAGGATCATCTAGACTCGAAACGTTGGCTCTATTCTCTCTCCACAGATGCTGTCAGACCTGCTGAGATTTTCCAGCATTTTTCTGTTTTTGTTATAATTTGGGAATGCTGTTATGAAAAATAGTGGCTGGGATAAGCAAATTCAGTACATATTAACCAGCCTTCCTTATTATATGTCTGATTTAGTATTATACCTGGTGATACCTTTACCTATAAGCTCATCAGGTGAAACATTCTTGCCTACTTCAATTTGTAGGATCACTAGTAATATTTGTCAATCCATTTATTCACTGTGAAATACAAAATGACCTGTAGCTCCATTCATGTCAGGATGGATTCTTCCTCGAAAAGAAACAAATTGTTCTTTGTATTTTTGTTTGTCATGGATAATAACTCGACTTAGGTGCGGTGACCTTTGACCTAGAAGCAGTACAGTGAGACGATGTGTAATTTTATAAAAATGCCTGAAATTGTTGTTTTTAAGAATGTTGAACTAATTTTAAGAGTTTGCATCAATTGTAAAGGGATCAATTGTAATTTTCTTGAATAGTAAGTAATACTGGTCCATGTGAGTTGTCATGTGGCCAAACACAGAGAACAAACAAATAAGCTATTGCTGTAAAGAACACATACAGCCAGTCTTAGAGGGGAGAACAGAGAAGGCACATTTGTAAAGAGTTGTTTGTGTAATACAGTTAATCAGGACATCAATTTCCCCAACCCCATTTCTCTATTAAAACTGATTTCTTTCAGTTCCTCCTTCTCACTAAACCTAATGTTCCCCAACATTTCTGGTACATTATTTGTGTCCTCTTTTGTGAAGACGGTACCAAAATATGTATTTAATTGGTCAGCCATCTCTTTGTTCCCCATTATAAATTCCCCTGTTTCAGACTGTAAGGATCTTCACCAATCGTTTTCTCTTCACATACCTATAGAATCTTTTAGAATCAGTTTTTACGTTCCCTGCAAGCTTACGCTTGTGCTTAATTTCCCCCTCCTTAATCAATGCCTTGGACCTCCTTTACTAAATTCTAAACTGGGTCCCAATCCTTAGGTCTGTTGTTTTATCTGGCCAATTTGTATACTATATGAATTAAGAGTTCACTTTCAAACAACGATGCATTGCATCGACACTGTATGTGGCAAAGAGAACTTGACTTTCAACTTAGCACTGCATACACCCCCTCTCCAGGGCCCTTGCAGTGACCGTGACGTCTAATGAAATCCAGCCCTGTGACATGGAATATGGCACCACATTTTTGTGGGGAACAATGCAAATACTTTTAATTTCATGAGGTAGTCTTACTTATGTCTGCAATTCCATGCGGAATGTATAGTTTGTGCCACCCCTACGTTACCTGTCAATTCATGTTTAATTTGTGTGCATTCAGATTTGTGTTATAGTAAAAGCTACAAAAAGTTGTTTTTTGTTTCATTTGAGGATCATTCAGTAAATGGAGTTATCTGAGTTTACAATTCCCCCACTGGGATTCTAACAATAGTTGCCAAGAAGTATCTGAGCTTGATTTAGATGATTATGTTTTAAGGTTTTCCTCTATTCTTACCAAGAGAGGGTGCGTTAGTTCAGAGGTGGCAGTTTTAGCAGGACTATACGCTCATCATCTAACTTGCCTGGTCCATCGAGTTTAAAGCAGTAACCCACATAATGCTCATTTTCACAGCGAAACACTGTCATGGAAAGGATATATTAATTTCTGCTGCTCATGGAAAATGCCAAGTAGCATTATGTGGTACTAAAATTAATGCATTCATAAAAATGTGCAAATTACATCTGTAAACATTTGGTGTATGTGAGCAAATGGCACAGTCCCATCCAAAGTAGAAAGCCTCATGTCTGTTTTTCATCTGTCACAGATGTTATAAGATATAACTGCAGACATTAATCTGAAATTTGTGCCCATTTCTTCAGTAATTCAGGGGGAAAAAAATGTCAAACCGCGTCAATATAAACAGCAACTAAATTTTAAAATGCTTTTACGTGACACTTAATAACCACTTAAATGTCAAGGGTATACTCATTTAAATGTTTTGACATTACAGTGTGATGTTTTTGACAGCCATTTTATTCCTGAGCTTGTTTACTTCACCTTCCATATGTTGAGAGGTACAAATTGTCATTATCACAAAAAATATTTGCAGACCTTTTTTAACTGACAAAAATTAAACCAAGGTGAAAACTCTAAGAAAGGAATTGGGAGAATATCTTCTTTGGAGTTGTACTGTGGACTCATAGAAATCATAGAAATAGAAATCATAGAAGCCCTACAGTGCAGAAGGAGGCCATTCGGCCCATCGAGTCTGCACCGACCACAATCCCACCCAGGCCCTACCCCCACATATTTACCCGCTAATCCCGCTAACCTACACATCTCAGGACTCTAAGGGGCAATTTTTAACCTGGCCAATCAACCTAACCCGCACATCTTTGGACTGTGGGAGGAAACCGGAGCACCCGGAGGAAACCCACGCAGACAGGAGGAGAATGTGCAAACTCCACACAGTGACCCGAGCCGGGAATCGGGTAAGAATAAAATCCCTGACTCCTGGGTTAATGTCACTAATGACGTACACAATGTAATTTTTAATTCACTTTACATCTTTAAAATAATAGCACTGCATGGAACAACTCCAGTATTTCAGGTAAATCCCCCACTTTCCCTCGATTGTAATTCAGGAAACCACCATTCCCATCTGCATGTTCTCTTCCCACAGCCAATTTATTTCTCTTTTCAAGGTTGCAGGTTAGGCTGATTGGCCATGCTAATTGCCCCTTAATGTCAGGGTTAGGGGATAGGCCTGGGGGGATTGTTGCTAGTGCAGGCTCGATGGGCTGAATGGCGACCTTCTGCACTGCCGGGATTCTATGATTTGCTGGTCCCTATTATCAGGATGAATGACTGACAGGAGCTGACGCCAGTGGCAACAGCTAAATTTCAGAAATGTGATGCAACCAGTCACGGAAGTATGATTAAAGTGAAGGAACACCGGGCCGGATTCTCCAACCTCTCCCGCGGCTGAGATTCTCCAGTCCCGCTGCTATGAATGGAGATTTGGTTGACTGCCAAATTCTCCGTTCTCGCTGGCTGCGGTGAATACTGGAGTTGTTCCATGCAGTGGCCAGAGAATTCCGGCTGCCATTGGCAATATATCCTGCAACTGCATAAAGTAAGTATCGATCAGGGTTTAAATAAAAGTTACATTAATACAACTGATTGCTCACAATAGTACCAAAACAAATTTAATCTCATGCTTTAATGGTGGTTCTCTTGTATTTGCATGCTGAAGTTTTCTCAATGAAATTAGATTGGTCTTCATTACACTTTAGCTAATCACCATTTTTCCCAGTTTTGTCCCTCGTTATATCCACGGCTTACAGCTGCCTAGTTCAAAACCATCTGTTTTAACATGTGTAATTTATTTCACCATTTAATTAAATGTTTTATATCAGCATCTTCTTGGAATTAACTTTTCAAATATGAGTTATTGCAGTTTTAATGTTGTCATAATGCCAACAGGGGAAAACTAACACTATTTTGTTGATGTTTATAATGAATTCATTCAAAAGGTTCCATTGGGACATATTAAGTCATAATAATTAATCTAAATTACTAATGGGGGTTTGTTCTGATTTTTGATGAGAAAAATCATTTACAAAGAAGATTCAAAATGAGTAAGAAATCACAGGAGGTGCTACTTTAATTGAATTTAAAATGGTAATCTCCCGCTAGTAACGTTTAGTGCTATGAGCTCAAAATACATTGACAATAGGAGGCGATTTCTTGCAGCTGTACATTAATAAAGAGAAAAATGCATTTCATTTAATTTATTAAAATAATTAACAATTGCTTGCAGTTAACCATACAATGTGATTATCTACTTTGAATGGCCATATTTATGATAGATGTCTCAGTGCATGCAAATAGAATGCACAGCATGCTGACAGCTTGACTATAACATATCACTTATCCCCACTTTACCTGGCAGTCGTTTTAAAACCTTTGCCTCAATTTAAAAACAAATAAAGCTTACCTCATGAAATGTTGCTCCTCTCACCAGTTTCCTCTCTTCCCTTGATGACTTTGACTCCTTGCTGGCTACAAGTCCCTGGGTGTGGATTGTGTCACTATGAACCATTACTCACGTGGAAACCTCAGTAACATGTACTGGCACACCACTGGATCAAGGGGGCTTCAGAGCCAAACCCTTCCTGACCTCACCATGTTGCACATGTGTCATTTCAGCAGGGGTTATTGGATAGCAATCAAGACGTGGGAGTCTATTTTTTTCTTCCTGACCGAACACCAATTACAGTTCACCTAATACAGCTTCAGATGAAATCAACTAATGCAGCACGGGTCAAATGTGGAACCTAAACTTCTCCTGATATGTGTGGCTCAGCTCTTCACTGAGTAAGCTCACTTAGCTAGCAAAGGAGCAAAAGATATAGTTGTTTCAGTGAACTGTAGGGTGAAAAATGTATTTTGAAATGAATCTTCAGATGTGGAAACTTAAAATACATGGTGGAATAAAGTTAAAACAAATTGGAGCAGTTGTAAATGATGAATGATTTGGAAATTGGGGAGATAGTAATTAAAACTACATACCTATGGTGTCATCAATATATATATTTTTTAAAGATTATTTTGAATAAAAACGAACAAAGATTTCTGAATTCAATAATCTGAATTATAAACTAGACCTGAAGCACACCGATGCACCACTTACTTTATGCGGTGATATTTTTTGAATGTGTGTTCTTCTTAGAGACCTTCCCCACAAAGAATGCATACTGAGAATTTGCTTTGCATGACTTTCCACTTATTTGAACTGATAGAAAACTGTGGCGATAACGTATGAAGTGCTGATATGTGGTACTGGTGATCAATCCTTCCCGTGAAGGTTGCAATTTCATAAAATTGGTCCTTACATGCAAACAGTTTTCAAGATGGGGAGGAGCGTATGCTATATGCAAAAATATCATGGTGATGCAAGGTGATCACAGACAATGATTTAATCAGAGGGAAGGCTACTACAGTTCATAAAAAGAGCAAAATTAAGACAACAGGCAATATGCAGGTTTTAATATGTAAATTTGTGTAATAGGTCTGAAGTGGAAATGAATGGGATTCGTTGTTGAATGCAACAGGAAGTCAACAGGGCAAGAAAAAGTAACACAGTGAGAAACTTCTTAAAAATTGATTGCAATTAAATCTTTAAAAATCTAAACAGGTATTTTTCCAGAGCTACTCACATGATGTCAATCAAAGAGAGGGACAAACCCCTTTCAGGTGAATGGATTGCAAGTTGACTACAAAAGGGAAAATGAAGAGTAGCGATGGAAGGTAGTTACTCAGACTGGCTAAAGATAGGAACTGATGTTCCACAAGGATCAATACTGGGACCACTGATGCTCAATATTTTCCTAAACCATTTGGACTCAAGAAACGGAAGTGTAATTTCAAAATTTACAGCTGACACCAAATTGGGAGGTGCCATCAATGCCGAGGACGACTGTGACAAAATACAAGAAGGTACTAATAAACATGCAGAATAGCATTTAAGTGACAAATGGACTTCAGTATAGGTGGGGACAATAATTGTGCAACAGATAATCTATCCATCACCCTTTGACATTCAATGGGATTGTCATAATTGAATCCTCCACCATCAACAACCTATGGATCACTATAGATTAGAAACGTAACTGGACAAGCCAAATAAATTGTGACTGAAGACCAGGCTCGAGGTTGGGAATTCAGCAGTAAGTATCTCACTACCTGACTCTCTGAAGTCTCTCTGACATTTACAAGGTGTAAGTCAGGAGGGTGTTGGAATACACTTCATTTGCCTGGATGAATGCAGCTCTGACATGAATGCAGCTCTGACAATATCACCCAAAAGCAATCTGCTTGGTTAGTATTCACTTCATCAGCTGAAACATTCATGCTCTACATCACAGACACACTGTGGCTACAGTGTGCACTACTAACACATTGCACTGAATCAACCAGCCAAAGTTCCTTCAACAAATACACCTCTACCACCAGAAGAATCAAGGCAGCAGAAACATGGGAAGACCCCCATCTACAAATTCCCCTTTAAGTCACACACCATCCTGACTAGAAATATAATGTTAATCCTTCATTATCATTGGCCCAGAATCCTCTAACTCCCTTCCTAACAGCACCGTGGATGTCCCTACACCACTTGGACTGCAGGGTTTCGTGAAGGTAACTTACCACCAGCTTCTCGAGGGTAATTGGATAATAAACTCTCCCAGCAACATCCACATTGTATGAAAGAATAAAACAAGGGATAGAGAAGCAGAGAGATCTGGAGTACAGATATAGAAATAATTAAAGTTAACGATGCGGGTTAATATGACAATAAAAAAGCAAACATAGCACTGAGATTCATTTCTGGAGGCACAGTGCTGGAAAGAATAGAAGCTGTGCTACAGAATAATGTAAAAACCACACTTGGAAGCAGTGGGGAAGGTGCAAAAAAGGTTACTAGAATAATACAAAAACTCAGGTTATATCTAACAGGAAAGATTGAACTGTCAGGGGTTCCATTCTCCAAAATAAAAGCAGAAGGCAGGAGGATGACCTGATAGATGTTCTTATAGTCAAAGAAGTATTTGATAGGGTAGGTGATTGTGGACAATATTTTTCAACGTGCAAATGAGACCAGATGAGTGGCCATTAATCTAAGATAGTCACTAATAAATTCAGTAAGGAATTCAGGAGAAAATCCAGAGGGTGGTTAGAATATGGAACATGTCACCCTAAGGAGTAGTAAAGGTAACTAATATATGTATTAAAGGGGAGCTGGGTAAACACATAAGAGGGAAAGAAATAGCAGGATATGCTGATGGGGTTAGATGAAGATGGGGGAGAGGAGGGTCACGTGGTATACACCGACACAGACCTGTTGGGCTGAATGGCTTGTTTCCGTATGGCTTCGCCCTTCAACCAATCCTACTTCACGTTAATGCTGCTTATTGAATGAACATAGGAGCAAGAGAAGGTCATTCAGACTCTAGTGCCTGCTCCACCATTCATTTAGATCATGGCTGATCGATCTTAATGCCATTTACCTGCCTTGATCCATAATCATAATGCGCTAGCCAAACAAAACCACCTATTTGGCATGGTGGAAGACTTGAAGATTTCCATAACACTTCATGCAAAGAAGTGTTTCTTGACAACCCCCCTCCCCTTTTATAGTTTTAAGGTTACGCTCCCATGTTCAGAACTCCTCCAGTTGAGAAAAAAAAATTCTTTTCTCTACCCCCTGAATTGCAGTCATCATCTTCAACGCCTCAATTAGAATGAATTAACCCCTTAATCATCTATACCAGACACATTACAAAGCCTGGGCTTAAACTCATGCAAACTGTGGGGGCTATTTGATGGTCTAGTTGCTCTGCTGGAATTCTAAATGCAACTTAAGGATTATTTTAAAAATCTATTGATTGAATTCTTAATCGGAATGCATCACTCTTAATGTAAAAATTAGAAGTTTTCAGGAGGAATCATTTTCCTTCAACGCGCTTAGAAATGGAACATGGGATTGGGAGTGAGAGAAAAGTGAGAAATCCATTTGAAAGCAGTTTGGTGAACAATTCTAAACTTGTCTGGAATATTGTAAATTGGTCTTACAAGCCAATAAGTTGCGGCGGAGGAGCCAAATAAATTGTGACTGAAGACCAGGCTCGAGGTTGGGAATTCAGCAGTAAGTATCTCACTACCTGACTCTCTGAAGTCTCTCTGACATTTACAAGGTGTAAGTCAGGAGGGTGTTGGAATACACTTCATTTGCCTGGATGAATGCAGCTCTGACATGAATGCAGCTCTGACAATATCACCCAAAAGCAATCTGCTTGGTTAGTATTCACTTCATCAGCTGAAACATTCATGCTCTACATCACAGACACACTGTGGCTACAGTGTGCACTACTAACACATTGCACTGAATCAACCAGCCAAAGTTCCTTCAACAAATACACCTCTACCACCAGAAGAATCAAGGCAGCAGAAACATGGGAAGACCCCCATCTACAAATTCCCCTTTCAGTCACACACCATCCTGACTAGAAATATAATGTTAATCCTTCATTATCATTGGCCCAGAATCCTCTAACTCCCTTCCTAACAGCACCATGGATGTCCCTACACCACTTGGCCTACTGGTATTATCGCTAGACTATTAATCCAGAAACTCAGCTAATGTTCTGGGTACCTGGGTTCAAATCCCACCACGGCAGATTGAATTTGAATTCAATAAAATATATCTGGAATTAAGAATCTACTGATGACCATGAAACCTTTGTTGATTGTCAAAAAAAACCCATCTGGTTCACTAATGCCCTTTAGGGAAGGAAATCTGCCGTCCTTACCTACATAAGGTCTACATGTGACTCCAAAGTCACAGCAATGTGGTTGACTCTCAACTGCCCTCCAAGGGCAACTAGGGATGAGCAATAAATGCTGGCCAGCCAGCAACGTCAATGTCCCACAAATGAATAAAATAAAAAAGATGGTATATATCCTTCACAGTGATTGAACAACTTTTAAGAAAATAAGATTTTTTTCTGCCATTAACATGCTATCTCCTGGTTCTGAGAGAAAAAAGGTTTAAAATATCAGAGAAATGATAGCTCCCCAAATAATGATCCAATTCAATAAAATGAGATGAAATTTCCTTCAAAGATCAAATAATCATGCGACATTTATTTTCTTTGGAGACTGTCACTGGAAATTTTCAACCTGGACTGCGGCTGGCATTCTCCAGTCCCGCTGCAGTGAATGGAGTATTGGCTGAGTGCCAAATTCTCCATTCTCACTGGCAGCAGGGGTGGGGTGAATGAAATTGGAGAATCCCAAAACACCAGAAAATGCGTACAAGTCAACATTCTCTGGAGTGCAGAAATATTCCGAGCTATCCTAGAAAACACATTTTTTATCTGAAACTATAGAATCCCCACAGTGCAGAAGGAGTCTCCCCTTTGGCCCATTAAATCTGCACCAACAATCCCACCCCAGGCCCTTTCCCCATCACCCCACATATTTACCCTGACACTAAGGGGCAATTGAGCGTGACCAATCAAACTAACCCGCACATCTTTGGAATGTGGGAGGAAACTGGAGCACCCGGAGGTAAGCCATGCGGACACGGGAGAATACGCAAATTCCACACAGGCCTGGCCCGGATCCATGGCACTGTGAGGCAGCAATGTTAACCACTGTACTACCATGCCACCCATTTTGTACCTTCAATACTTGTTACCTCCTGTAGTTTTCATATACAAGTCAATGAGTGGAATTCTCCCATTTTGAGACTAAGGATAGGATTCTCCAAGCTCACCCACAGCCGGGGGTTTTCTGGTCCCTTTGCAGTGGATAGAGTTTTAGCTGAGCACCAAATTCTCTGTTCTTGCTGGCAGTGGCAGCAGGGTGTAAACAGCTGGAGAATTCTGTCCTAAGTCCCCTGGTTGCAGTGGGAGTGTTTCCCATTGCAGAGGCTGACAGGAAAACAGGCCAAACTTTCCAACCCCGACCTTATTATTGACGCACCCGGGGTATTTTATACCATATTCAGTGGTGGGGTAAAGTGGATGGTGGGTAATCTGCCATTTTGTCCAGGTGCCATATTGAAAAGGTGCCCAACACCTCTGACCCACCATTGAAGAAAGAAGGTGGACTGTCTGAAAATGAAGTTGGATTTCTGCAACCACGTGGAGACCAGAAGATGGATGTCCTGAGAAAGAAGATGGATCTTGAGGAACATTCTGAGGCTGGAAGATGGACCCCCTCCCAAGACATCAAATCTGGAAGGCCCACCTGTCAATGCTCCCCTGATCCACTGCAGTGGTGTTCAAGGGTCCAGTGTTGCACGTGGTCTCCATCCTGAACTCCAGAGATAGCCCCAGACATTGTTCAGGTGAGTCCCCACGTCTGCACATTACGTTGTTCCAAAGTGTTTCATGCCATTGTATTTTCCCGCCGGCATTATGGAGAATCTGGCGTGAGGGGTTGGTGGGGTGGGGGGAAAGAGTGTTCAGGCCTTCATCTACATCCCATTAAGAGGGTGAAAATGAGGTTCATGCAGTCCTCTGGTGGGTTTTCCAACCTGCCATGGTGGGCACCAGTGGAAAGTCCCATCATAAATTCATGCTGGTGTGAAACTGATTTCTGGGCCTCCTGTTAAACTCTCTCCCCACACCTGATATTGAACCTGCTGTAGGGGCTTGGGAGAATTCTACTCAATGTCCCAATGTACCTTCAGTATAAACGTGTGCCATGCAGAGTTAATGAGTTATCGAGCATGTTTGAAACAGTCAGTTTGCTCTTGTTGATTCACCCATGTATTGCTGCCTAATTTTCATGTGAGCATATGTATCTCTCTCTGTAATATGTTCTATATCTTATGTTTATAAGATATAGAGTAAGAAGTTTAACAACACCAGGTTAAAGTCCAACAGGTTTATTTGGTAGCAAAAGCCACACAAGCTTTCGAGGCTCTAAGCCCCTTCTTCAGGTGAGTGGGAATTCTGTTCACAAACAGAACTTATAAAGACACAGACTCAATTTACATGAATAATGGTTGGAATGCGAATACTTACAACTAATCCAGTCTTTAAGAAACAGTTAAAGACTGGATTAGTTGTAAGTATTCGCATTCCAACCATTATTCATGTAAATTGAGTCTGTGTCTTTATAAGTTCTGTTTGTGAACAGAATTCCCACTCACCTGAAGAAGGGGCTTAGAGCCTCGAAAGCTTGTGTGGCTTTTGCTACCAAATAAACCTGTTGGACTTTAACCTGGTGTTGTTAAACTTCTTACTGTGTTTACCCCAGTCCAACGCCGGCATCTCCACATTATAAGATATAGAAGCAGAATTAGGCCATTCAGCCCATTAAGTCCACTCTGCTATTCGATCATGGCTGATATGCTCTTTTTCCCCATTTTCCTGCCTTCTCCCCATAACCTTTCAACCCATTACCAACGAAAAATCTGTCTAACTCCATCTTAAATTTACTCACTGTCCCAGCATCCACTGCACTTTGAGGTAGCGAATTCCACAGATTCACAACCCTTTGGGAGAAGCAGTTTCTCCTCAACTCTGTTCTAAATTTTCTACCCTTTACCCTAAGATTATGACCTCTCGTCCTAGAATGCCCCACCAGCGGAAGCATCCGCTCTACGTCTAATTTATCCTTACCTTTTATCATCTTGAATACCTCAATTTGATTTGCATACACATATATGTAATGTACATAATATGTACACGTTATAGTAGTATGTACGATAAATATTTGGTATAAAAACACAGGTAGGCAACATGGACAGTACATTAAATTTCCTTAAAGCAAAAACATTTCCAATAAAATCAGAAGGTATGGTCTAACAGAAGGCTTGCAGTCACAGACACAGCTGAGTAAAGCAGAGGTTTTCATTGCTGATTCCAAGGCTCCAAATGGTAATGGAGAAATTGCTTTTCTCACAGATGGACTAATTCATTACTTGATGTTAAATATACTTGGAAAAGACATTCATTTCAGATTCACAACCATATATAAAAAACAGGATAGCAAATTTCTTGGGAGTGTAAACTGATCGCAAACAGATTTTTCTGTGGGAACATTTGTGGATCATTAGTCTCCAGTAATCTTCCTGATGCACAGTAACAGTGGTAAACATTTGAAAAATCAATTTCAATCTCTCATGTTGGAGAAATATATTCTTACCACTTTTGTCTTCTCGAGAGATTCCTTCTCTTCTTTGGCCTTTTTTCTTAGATCGTGAGAAATTTCTTCCATCTCCTGCCCCAAATGATAAGACATAATTTAACCAAAAGTGTCCATTAAAAGCAGGTACATAGATGGTTGGTCTCTCTACCTAGTCTGTCATTTAAAATGATGGAAGACCACAGTATGAAATACTAACTATAGTTCAATCAATTTGAGAATGCATTGAATGTTGTCATCTGATACAATTTGTCCATTATTTGTAACTTTCAAACATTTTCATTATGTTGTAAGGTATTACATTGAGCATAGAATTCCTACAGTGCCAGCTACAGGCTATTCGCCCATCGAATCTGCACTGACTTTCCGAAAGAGCATCCTACCCAGACCCTTTATCCCCGTACTCCCACACGCATACCCCACCAATTCCCCAAAACTACACCTCTTGGGATACCAAAGGGCAATTTAGTATGGCCAATCCACCTAGCCTGCACATCTTTGGAATGTGGAAGGGACCCGGAGGAAACCCATGCAGACATGGGGAGAACGTGCAAACTCCACAAAGACAGTTACCCAAGACTGGAATTGAACCCTGGTGCTGTGAGGCAGCAGTGCTAACCACTGTGCCACCGTGCCACCCACGTCTTGTAGACAATATTGACAGATGGAACTAACCTACAGATTAGCCATGCTCTAAGTGAATAGCGGAACAAGCTTTGAGGGACTGAATGGTGTACTCCATTTCCTATATTGTTGCTTTCACAATATATATCCTTAAAGCTCTTTTATTCCCTTTGGGGCTGCCTCGATTTCAAATGCAGGTCTCAACCCTGCACAATGCTGGGAGTTGTTGTAACCTGACAGTGCTTTTTGCTGTATTGGACAGTTAATAGTCAGAGCGTATGTGTTGTTCAATTATGGAAGGCAGCTGGGGTGCCAATAGGAGGCCCTCTAGCACTGAAGCTGCAGCCTACAGTTGGAGCTGAGGGAGAGAGCTTGATGTCCTTCTCAGCACCTTTTACAAAACTGCAAAAAAAAGCTCCAGCTGCCAGACAAGTTGGTATTGTGGCAGCATAGAGGTGGAACGGTGGGGTCGGTGAAGGGCAAAGCGATCTTGGAGATCTGGTCCTCTGGCTTGGCACTGGGAGGCCACCTCCTGGCATCTGCCATGCTGCCAATTCAGCAAGAGTCTTGACCATGGCCTTAATTGGCCTCTGTTGATTGTGTTAATAAACTACCTGCTGCTTTCAGAAAATGTCCAGAAGTCAAGAGCATGGAGGAGAACCAGCAAACACTCGGGGGTCGAGGAATTCTGCATCTCCCTGCCTCTGCCCCTTCCCCTGTATCAGCACCAAAATTCTGTCCCATATGCTTGAAGCACTGCACAAAGGGGAAACTCACAACAGATTAAATCAGTCTACTTTATAGGTGGATTACTGTGTACATTATAAGGCTCCAGATATCCAGGGAAATTAAAATTCAGTATTTAATTTTCACATTATCATTAGAACATCTGGTCACAAGGGTTTAGGGCACCACAATTCTTTATTTCAGTTCAGATGCTTGATACGATAAGTATTAGATCTGGCGTGACCTTTAATTTACCCAGAACAGTCTACACACAGTCAACAGTTTAGATTCTGGGTAGATGTCTTCTCATCCCTGAATATATTTGGCAAGTTGACCGAGAATTCTGTCAACAATTTAAAATGCTCATGCATTTGTAAGTATCAGAACGCCACTCTATCTGAAATTTACAAATACATGAAGGTTACCTCAGTGTCCCGTTTCAAACACTGTTTTTCTATTAAATATGGTAACAAATCCTAGGGCAGTGAGAACATTTCTTATGCAACAGCCCCTAGGTGGCATCGGTATGCCACAATTTTTGTACATTTAAAAACAATTAAAATGTTAAATTCATATATATTGTCGAGAAAGAATTAAATTGGGCAGCTAATGGTGTATGGAAGACCCACCACTCAGAATGACAGGCCAGTAACTCATAAATGGCATCAATGCAAATTAGTTACCACATCCAATGTCATTCAGTTACCACCAGTAGCCAGTGCACACCCTTTACAGAAAAATTCAAATCAAAAGCTACAGAGTATTTAACAATACCTACCTGCTGTTAAATATAATGAGATTTTTTTTTTAACATGATTTTCCTACGGCAGGTTTTGGTCTAGCATATATAGTGTGGCGTATAAAGGAGACTTTTTTAAATAGCTGAAAGACATTGTACAGTAAACAACACAATCTTCCACAGACACAAACTCCTAGTTCACACCATCTCTAAACACATCCGCTGTCAATCATCGCACCCACTACATTACCAAACATGGAATGGATGCATACACATGGAAAACCAGGCTTCAATCTGAATAAAAAACCCATTATTTCTGTTGCTGTGAGACGCGAGATGATATTACGTGATATATTAAAAACTGTTTGCTTTATAAATCTGAAAGAATCCCGGTTGCAGTTTGCCTGGATAGACAGCAGGTGATAAAGCCTTGCATTTTAACAACGGAATTTAAATTTGTAAGTGGGACTGGAAGCAATTTAATAGTAGCTGCCGTCAGTCTTCAATAAACTCCATTCTGAGTTAAGTGTCCACCAGCTGACTAAAGCACTTGGCTATCACTTTGTGCTTCAGTCAACTCTCCGTTCTCTGGTTAAGAAAACAGTGGAAGGTTCTAGCAACACATATAGGCTTACGGAGACCTGCTATCAATCCTGTGGGGGGCTCTGGAAATATAACCTCTGAAATGCAACTGGTCAAGGTTGAATAATCCAGGTGATGATAGATAGATACCCTGGAGTATAACTCAATTTCTGTCACGTACATTAGGGAATTTCTTTATGGTTTTATTTCTTTTTCTGAAAGTTTTACCTGCGGTTATTTTCTGCCCTGATGAGAATTTTGTCACAGTGAAAGCTTCACACAACTCATGGAAGGAGAAGAGTTAAAAGGCTGAAAAAGTGCACCTTTTGTCCAAGGTATATGGGAGTGTTAAATTTGAATTTTCATTCACAATTAACAGACTGGCACACACAGATAATTAACCAGTACCCCGACAGTCGATCCTTATCCTACCAAATTTACAACCAGTTTATCAAAGAAGAAACATTGAAGAAAACTCAGAAAATGGATCAGTGAAAAACTTGGCAGAAAGAGGGGTGGAGGCCAGAAAAATGAGCTAAGAAAATTAAAATAAAGTAAAGGATTAAGATTAAAATCACAGATTGAAAGATTTGCATTCACATTGTACCCATCACTCTTCTCAAAAAGTTTCAACATATTTCCACATACAATGAACCACCTTGAAAGCAATTTCTGCATTTATATAGCACCTTCCATCAGAGAGCTCTAAAGTGGATAACAGGCAAAGTGTATTTTAGTCATTGTTGTAATGCAAGACACAAAACAGTCAAGTTGCACACACCAAACTCCTACAGAGAAGGGGCAGGATTCTCCAGCCGCGCGCGCCCCCAGACTGGAAATTCTCTCCTGAGCTCAACTGACCTCGAATTGTCCGCCGAATTTTCTGTCTTGCCCACTACGATTCCCGTGGCAGGTGAGACGGGAGAATTTCGGCCATGAAGTTAAATGACCAAATGTTCTGTTGGTTGATAATCTATTAATTGCTTTGTTAGAGATCTTGTTTGAGGGATAAATTTTTAAATTTTTTAAATTCCAATTCAATCAAATCAAATCCAATTCAGAGTCTCAACAAGTTGAGACATTTCCGATCCAAGCTGACAAGACAGGGCCTCCAGTCCTGTCTTGGGCCTGATCTAAATGAGCCAAGCTGATTGGAGTAGGTGCAAGTCCTCCTCCTCCAAGGCTTGATCTCATTTGCATCTTAGCCAAAAGGCCGAGATGCCGCTTTTAAAAATGAAGCTTAAATGTAACCTAATGACCTCGCAGATGGGGACAGCAGCAACCTTGAATACTGTAAGATCCCTCAAACAGTGCCGAGATGAATGATTAGTTGATCTACTTTTAGTGGTGTTGATTAAGAAAGGAATGTTGATTATCTCACTCATCTTTGAATGGTCCATGGAATTTTTAATATCCACCTGAACTACTGGAAGATGAGTCCGTTCAATGTATCACTGAATATTAACATGCCACATTTCACAGTGTCATGACACAAAATAATGACAGGCAGGCTTCATTTCCTTCAATTCCATCTGACCTTCAATTCAACCAGCCCATACTTGCATTATCAGAACAGTCTCCAATATTAGATGTGATCCTGCGATTGGACAGCACCTACTGAACAACCGAGTGTGCAAAGAATTGTATAAACAATGAATTTAAGACTATGGATGGGATTTTCTGTACCCCCATGCGGCTTGTTTTACCATGACGGCGATGGCCTGTGATTGGCCAGTGGCTTGATCTACCAGTCTCGGCGCTGGCAACAAGTTTTCCTGTTTATCGCACCCTTCGCTGCCAGGGAACCTGTGGCGAGGATAGCCATTGATGGGACTGGAAGACCCATCAGAGGGAACAGCCAAAGATATTGGCCTAGATGTTGGGCTCACAATGTGGTTCACTTACACTTGCTAGAAGCTACATATATTCATGTAGGGCCCTATGCTCTACAAGCAGAGAGTATGTTTCTTCTGCTGCATCTTTTTCAATTCAACAAAAGCATGGGGGACAAGAGTCCCTGATATATTACATTACCCATGGCAATGCCTTGACCAGAGTTGACTTGCTTTTTTTGAATTTAATCCAAAGCTGGGAGATAACCATTCCCTGGTGCAGACTCCATGGCAATGCTTCGACCAAGCAGAGTCTACTTGCCAACCGATCAGCACTCTTCTCTCATGCATTATAAACTGGTGTTCCCTTTGAAATTTGGTATCTGTCCTGTTGAGTGCAAGATGAAAAGCTTCAATGGTATGTCTCTTTTTCAGCAATATCCAGAAATAACTTGCTTGGCTTTCCCCTTCCCTGTATGGATGGTGAACCCACTAATTGCCTTTAATTGGCCTGGCCCTTCACAAACCTGCATGGGTATGCCTAGAGTATGCTGCGTGGGTTCAGAACTCGGAACTGAAATAGCAGCCAGGTTCCCAACCCCAAATTCAAAAATCCCACCACTGAGTAGGTAGTTGGGACTAGCTTCAATGGGTGGGGTGGGGTCAGAGCGGAAAAGAGTACTGATTAGTACTGGGAGCATTAAAGGGGAAAAGGGGTCATTGTAATAAGATAAGGTATGGGATGCTGTATTTCTTTTTAAGACTTTTGTGGGGCCAGTAACACCACAAATGATTGTCAGACATCTAAACACTTCACGTATCCTGTGTTTCTCAGGCATCCAGATTCCTCGGAAACCCTATCTGGCAAATCTGTCATCTCCAGGCAATCTTTTACTTCTCCTGTAACCAGCTCAATAACATTTATATATTATCCATTTCTTCCAATATATAACCTCTTGCACTAATCAGCTTTACAATTTGAGCATTGTCCAGCCCACTTGTATTTTTTTCTATAGTTCCTCAGCTCCTCACTCTAGTTTAAATATTATCTATGAACCCTTGAACTCGCTCTGCACATTTGAATTCAGGTCATTTATAAAGTTTATAAATGGTTCCTCAAAAATGCTGACGTCCTCAATAAACTCTACTTCCGTCATCTTCCCTATTTTTGCCTACCTTCTGACATGGCCTAAGGAACATAGTGATAGAAACGGAAATTTGTAGGGACGTTCCTCAGTTATCAAAGCTCTTGGCTTCGATCTCGGATCTGTTTGACAGAACTGGAAGGAAGGGGTGTGGGGTTCTGGGATCTCAAAGCACAAGGGAGTGGACTGACTCACTGAGAAGGACTGGGTTAGACTAGATATGCTTAGGAGTGAAAGTAATAGGGCAATTGTTATGGGGGATTTTAACTTGACTAATATTGACTGGAATTGTTATAGCTCTAGCTCGTTAGAGGGGTCAGTTTTTGTTCAAAGCGTGCAGGAAGGTTTTTTGACTCAGTATGTAGACAGGCCAACTAGAGGTGAGGCTATATTGGATCTGGTGCTGGGAAATGAGCCAGACCAGGTGCTAGACTTGGAAGTTGGTGTGCATTTTGGTGATAGTGACCACAATTCGGTTACGTTCACCTTAGTGATGGAAAGGGATAGGCATGAACCTCGGGCCAGTGGTTTTAGCTGGGGGAAGGGTAATTATGAGGCTATTAGGAGAGAATTAGGAAACATAGGTTGGACTAGGAGATTACAGGGACTGGGAACGTCCGACATGTGGAGTTTTTTCAAGGAGCAGCTACTGCGAGTCTGTGATAGGTATGTCCCTGTCAGGCAAGGAGGAATTGGTAGGGCTAGGGAACCGTGGTGCACCAAAAAAGTTTCTTTGTTGGTTAAAAAGAAAAAGGAGGCTTATGTTCGGATGAGACGTGAGCACTCGGGTAGTGCACTAGAAAGCTTTAGATTGGCTAAGAGGGAGTTGAAGAGCGAGCTTAGAAGGGCTAAAAGGGGACATGAGAAGACTTTGGCGGATAGGGTTAAAGAGAATCCTAAGGCGTTCTATAGGTATGTCAAGAACAGAAGGTTGGTTAGGGCAAGTTTAGGGCCAGTTATAGATGGCAGAGGGAAGTTATGTGTGGAACCGGAGGAGATTGGTGAAGCATTGAACCAATATTTCTCTTCGGTGTTCACGCAAGGGGACATGAATATAGCTGAGGAGGACACTGGGTTGCAAGGGAGTAGAATAGACAGTATTACAGTTGATAAGGAGGATGTGCAGGATATTCTGGAGGGTCTGAAAATAGATAAATCCCCTGGTCCGGATGGGATTTATCCAAGGATTCTCTGGGAGGCAAGAGAAGTGATTGCAGAGCCTCTGGCTCTGATCTTCAGGTCGTCGTTGGCCTCTGGTATAGTACCAGAAGATTGGAGGTTAGCGAATGTTGTCCCATTGTTTAAGAAGGGGAACAGAGACTTCCCCGGGAATTATAGACCGGTGAGTCTCACTTCTGTTGTCGGCAAGATGTTGGAAAAAATTATAAGGGATAGGATTTATAGTTATTTGGAGAGTAATGAATTGATAGGTGATAGTCAGCATGGTTTTGTGGCAGGTAGGTCGTGCCTTACTAACCTTATTGAGTTTTTTGAGAAAGTGACCAAGGAGGTGGATGGGGGCAAGGCAGTGGACGTGGTATATATGGATTTTAGTAAGGCGTTTGATAAGGTTCACCATGGTAGGCTTCTGCAGAAAATGCAGATGTATGGGATTGGGGGTGATCTAGGAAATTGGATCAGGAATTGGCTAGCGGATAGGAAACAGAGGGTGGTGGTTGATAGTAAATATTCATCATGGAGTGCGGTTACAAGTGGTGTACCTCAGGGATCTGTTTTGGGGCCACTGCTGTTTGTAATATTTATTAATGATCTGGATGAGGGTATAGTTGGGTGGATTAGCAAATTTGCTGATGACACCAAAGTCGGTGGTGTGGTAGACAGTGAGGAAGGGTGTCGTAGTTTGCAGGAAGACTTAGACAGGTTGCAAAGTTGGGCCGAGAGGTGGCGGATGGAGTTTAATGCGGAGAAGTGTGAGGTAATTCACTTTGGTAGGAATAACAGATGTGTTGAGTATAGGGCTAACGGGAGGACTTTGAATAGTGTGGAGGAGCAGAGGGATCTAGGTGTATGTGTGCATAGATCCCTGAAAGTTGGGAATCAAGTAGATAAGGTTGTTAAGAAGGCATATGGTGTCTTGGCGTTTATTGGTAGGGGGATTGAATTTAGGAGTCGTAGCGTTATGTTGCAACTGTACACAACTCTGGTGCGGCCGCACTTGGAGTACTGTGTGCAGTTCTGGTCCCCACATTACAGGAAGGATGTGGAGGCTTTGGAGAGGGTGCAGAGGAGGTTTACCAGGATGTTGCCTGGTATGGAGGGGAGATCCTATGAGGAGAGGCTGAGGGATTTGGGATTGTTTTCGCTGGAAAGGCGGCGGCTAAGAGGGGATCTTATTGAAACATATAAGATGATTAGAGGTTTAGATAGGGTGGATAGTGATAGCCTTTTTCCTCTGATGGAGAAATCCAGCACGAGGGGGCATGGCTTTAAATTGAGGGGGGGTAGTTATAGAACCGATGTCAGGGGTAGGTTCTTTACCCAGAGGGTGGTGAGGGATTGGAATGCCCTGCCAGCATCAGTAGTAAATGCGCCTAGTTTGGGGGCGTTTAAGAGATCCGTAGATAGGTTCATGGACGAAAAGAAATTGGTTTAGGTTGGAGGGTCACAGTTTTTTTTTTTAACTGGTCGGTGCAACATCGTGGGCCGAAGGGCCTGTTCTGCGCTGTAATGTTCTATGTTCTATGTTCTATGTCCTTCGGATGAAATATCATCATCAATCAATCATATCCACTTCATAATCCACAGTGACTGAAAAGAATACGAAGGATATCAACATCAACATCGATCCACCCCGCAGCGCCAGCCTATTTCAACGAGCTGTCACTCTCCTCTGGTGAAGGTTAGGCTTTCTCTCAAGGGCATGATCCACAATCTCAAGCTGCTTCACTGCTAAATCACCCCGGGGGTCTTACCTCACTGGTGATTGGAGCAACAGAGGTTGGAATTAATTAAGTTACATTCACATAACTTAGTGATCTTTAAAATTAATTTGAATTAACAGGCAATAACACTGGAATAATTCTTGATTCTTGGATTGATGTTTGGAAAATTGGTACTTAATTATTTCAGCGGTTAGATTTATTAGCGATGATCTTCTGGTCCCGCCGCTACCGAACTCTCTCTCTTCAGGCACTCTTCCATTCTTCTTCAAATCTACTGTCATTGCCCCTTTAGAGCCCAGTTGTTATTGCAAACTGTAGCCTAATCTCCAACATTTCTTCTTCTCCAAAACCCTTTAACATTTTGTCGCCTCCCAAATCCATTCCCATTTTTCCTGGAATTCTATGTTGAAATCGTCAAATCAGATGTCAAAGAGCTGAAACAGACCTCAGCAAAGCCACAAATCACCTTTGTTGTAACTATGAGTAGGATAAACTGTATTTTTTCATTCTTATCAATTGAACTTTAGCCAGAGAACACTGGCAATGTCTTCTCTTAGTGCTCCTATCCCATTACCTCTGGTATCGCCCAAGTATTTGACCTTGCACTCCCTCCTATTTCTCATCTGGAAGTTGTTCCTCGGCGATATCACCTACTTTGCACATGTGCACTGGTGATACCCAGCTCCACCTGAATGCTGCCTCGCACAATCCCTCTGCTGCCTTTTGCCGGGCAGGGCTTTCCTCCAACTAAATATTGGGAAGAAAGGAGCCATTGTTTTTGGTCCTCGCTTCCCCACTTCATCTCCTGCTAAAACCATCATCCATGTTACCTCTAGACATAACTACTCCAACACACGCCTGACTGGCCTTCAATATTCTACTTTCTGTAAACTGGAAATCATTCAAAATTTGTACCATGTCCCGCTTAGCCATCACTTCTGCGCTGACTTTTCTTTATTCATTTTATGGGACGTGAGCGTCGCTGGTTGGCCCAGCATTCATTGCCCAACCCCTCCATTTCAGAGGGCATTTGAAAGTCAACCACATTGCTGTGGATCTGGAGTCACATGTAGACCAGACCAGGTAAGGCCAGCAGATTTCCTTCTCTAAAGGACATTTGTGAACCAGATCGGATTTAACAACAATTGACAATGGTTTCATGGTCATCATTAGACTTTTAATTCCAAATTTTACCATCTGCCATGATGAGATTCGAATCCACGTCTCTGGATCTTGTCCTGGGTCTCTGGATAACTAGTCCAGTGACAAAACCACTATGCCACTGCCTCCCTTTGACTAACCTATGTTGGCTCCTGGTTATGTGATGCCTCAGTTATAGAATTTTCATCCTTGTTTTCAAAGCACTCCGGAGTCTTATCCCTCCCAGTCTCCATCAGCTGTCCAAGAAAGCTGTGCTCCTCTAATTCTGGTCTCTTGAGCATCCCTGACTTTAGTTGTTCCACCGTTGTCAGCCATGCATTCAGTCGCCTGGGCTCTATGCTCCAGGATTCCCTCTGCTTCTCCATCGTACCTTATTCCTTCTTCAAGAATACCTTAAAACTTACCTCATTGACTAAGCTTCTGGCCATCTGTCCTAAGATCACCTTGTGTGGCCTGGGTGCCAAATTTACTTTTGATAAGGCTCCCATGAAGCACCTTTGGGCATTTTTCAGTATCCCGATTAAAGGTACTATATAAACATTATTATCATTGTGGTCCCTTGGGTCAAACCATAACTGCAAGTGTTTGCATTGGAATTAATTAATCATAAAAAAACGACAACTTTGAAATTATCACTGTGATACACAGCCAGATATGCAACATTTGTGCAATTCCTGCTATAAAATGCAGTGGTGGCATTTTTTTTTAAAGTAAGAAAGACATAGAATGCTGCTGTTCAATTTTGGAGTCTTCATTCCAATACAAACTATCTAATGAATAAGATTTTTTGGTCTTTCTCCCATGTAATTAATTCTCATGAGGCAAAGATTAAGGAGTATAATTGTAGGCTGTACTTCTGCAATATAAATTTTCATTTGGACATAATGGATTCATCAACTATTGCGTGATACTAGTGACCACTACATCTGATGAAAATAATTTGCTGCATTATAGGGCACCACAAACTATATTATCTGTGCAAATGTTTTGACAGTGTTAAGATAAAAGGGTAAACATAATTTACTGGGGTTAATCATTGACAAATTAATGACTGTGGTGAACTTTTCCTGAAATGCACACTTCTCTCATGTTACCACAATCAAGAAAGGTATCATTAGCAAAAGTGTTGGTGAAATATTTCAATTGATTGGCTGATTACAGAGAGGAAGCCAAAGCTGAGAACGGTCAGTTTCTTGAATAAAGTGAGATGGAGAAGCAGAGGGAATCCCGGAGCATAGAGCCCAGGCCACTGAATGCATGGCTGACAACGGTGGAACAACTAAAGTCAGGGATGCTCAAGAGACCAGAATTAGAGGAGCACAGTTTTCTTGGACAGCTGATGGAGACCAGGAGGAATAAGACTTTGGAGGGCTTGAAAACAAGGATGAGGATTCTATAATTGAGGCATCACATAACCAGGAGCCAATAGAGGTTAGACAAAGGGAGGCAGTGTCATAATGGTTTTGTTACTGGGCTACCTCAGTTGCATCACATTAATGGGATGCAGTTGATGGTCCGATCACCCTCCCACAACACCAGATTCTCTGCGATGGGAAAATACGACAGCATGAAACACATTTGGAACAACTTGACGTGCAGTTGCTGGGACTCATGTGCACAATGCTTGGGGCTGCTTCCAAAGTTCGAGATGGGCAACCCTTGCCTCTGAAACACCACAGCAGTGGGCCAGGGGAACATCTACAAGTGGACCTTCCAGATTCAGTGTCCTTGAAAGGCACCATCTTCCTGACTCAGAGTTCTCCTGGATTTTCATCTTCATTTTCAGGTGATCCGCCTTCTTTCGTCAATCGTAGGTCAGTGATGTTGGGCACCTTTTCAATCTGGCACCCAGATAGGACAGCAGACAATGCGTCATTATCCCTGCCCCACCACCAAATACAGCGTAAAACACCCGGCTGGATAATTAATTAGGTTGGGGCCGGAGGATTTGGTGTGTTTTCTCACCAGCCTCCATAAAGGGAAACATTCCACATTCCCACCCCCGTCATGTACCCAAGTCTCAAAATCGAAGAATTCTGTCCAATGTTGCTTTCTTGCCTGTTTACAACTTATAGTGGAATATTGTAAAGGGCAGGTCATGTCTCACCAACTCGATTGAGTTTTTTGAAGAGGTGACAAAGATAATTGGTGAGGGAAGGGCTGTGGATGTAGTTTATATGGACTTCACTAAGGCATTTGACAAGGTCCCACATGGCAGACTGTTACAAAAACTCAAATCACATGGGATTTGGGGTGGACTAGCTAGACGGATACAGAACTGGCTTGGTTAAGGAAGACAGAGATGGAAAGGTGTTTTTCAGAATGGAGATCAATAGCTAGAGGTGGAAAGGTGTTTTTCAGAATGGAGATCAATAGCTAGAGGTGGAAAGGTGTATTTCAGAATGGAGATCAATAGCTAGAGGTGGAAAGGTGTATTTCAGAATGGAGATCTATAGCTAGTGGTGTTCCACATGGATCAGTGCTGGGACCTCTGTTGTTTGTAGTATGTACAAATGATCTGGAGGAAAATGCGGGTGATCCGATTAGTAAGTTTGTGAATGACACAAAGATTGGTGGAGTTGCTGATAGTGCTGGGGATTGTCAGAGGATACAACTGGATATAAATAGATTGGAGACTTGGGCACAGAAATGGCAGATGGAGTTTAATCCGGACAAATGTGAAGTGATGCATTTTGGAGGATCAAATTGAGGTGTGAATTATACTGTAAATGGCAGAACCCTTAGGAATATTAACATACAGAGGGATCTGGGCATGCAGGTCCACAGTTCCCTAAATGCAAAGGAAAGTACAAGTAAAATAGAGTTTATTTATTAGTCACAAGTAGGCTTACATTCACACTGCAATGAAGGTACATTCTGGCGCCTGTTCGGGCACACTGAGGGAGAATTTAGAATGGCCAATTCACCTAACCTGCACATCTTTTGGACTGTGGGAGGAAACCGGAGCACCTGGAGGAAACCCATGCAGACACTGGGAGAATGTGCAAACTCCACACAGACAGTGATCCAATCCGGGAATCGAACCTGGGTCCCTGACACTGTGAGGCAGCAGTGCTAACCACTGTGCCACCGTGCCACCCCAGCGGCAATACAGGTAGCCAAAGTGATTAAAAAAGCATATGACGTACTTGCCTTCATCAGCCAGGACATTGAGTGCAAGAGTTGGAAAATCATGTTGCAGCTATATAAAACCTTGGTTAGGCTGCATTTGGAGTATTGTGTGCAATTCTGGTCACCACACTACCAGAAGGATGTGGAAGCCTTGGAGAGAGTGCAAAGAAGGTTCACCAGGATGTTGCCTGGTCTCAAGGGTGTTGACTACGAGGAGTGTTTGAATAAACTAGGATAGTTTTCACTGGAAAGACGGAGACGGAGGGGAGACCTGATAGAGGTCTACAAAATTATGAGAGGCATAGACAGCGTGGATAGTCAGAGGCTTTTCCCCAGGGTGGGAGTGTCAATTACAAGGGGTTCCCAGGTTCAAGGTAAGAAGGGAAACGTTTAAGGGAGATGTGCAGGGGAAGTTTTTCACACAGGGAACGGTGGATGCCTGGAACATGCTGCTCGAGGAAGTGGTGGAAGTAGGTATATTAGCAATATTTAAGAGGCATCTGGATGGGCACATGAAGAGGGAGGGACTAGAGGGAAATGGACTGAGTGAGGGCAGGAGGTTTTTTTTAAAAGCTTAGTTAGGGCATCATGATCGGTGCAGGCTTGGAGGGCCAAAAGGCCTGTTCTTGCCTTGTACTTTTCTTTGTTCTTCTATTCAAATTTTTGATGTTGGATATGGAAGCTGCATTTGGTGTTAGGTTGGATTGCACAGGTAAGCAGGGAAATCAACCCTTGGATAACAAGATAGCGAATTAGACCGGAGCTGTAGCATACTGCCTGTATTCCTATCAATAGAAATCTGACTGATATAAAGCTTACTAACCCACTCAATTCCTCCTCCACCCCTACCCATTCAATTTACCCAATCTCCCTGTGGAGTCACAAATTTGTACATCTCAGTTCCCCCAGCTGCTGTTGAACTTAGAGATAAATCTTGTTGACTTTTCCTTCAATTAAAATAAAACCTTTGGATACCGGGTACAATAAATGCATCATACTTAAATTGTTCTGAATTTGAAAATGATTTTTTTGTTCATGTCAATTGAAAACATTTATTTTGTATTTGTATAGAATGCGTTGTGGATTTCGTCATATTATTTCACAATAAAGATTAATCTTGAGGATCCTGAAATTTTGATTTTTTTTTACTAAACACAGAGAAAGAAAAATGCCCCAGTGTTCCAGCTTTGACAAATTATATTTGGGAAAGACTGAATAATAATATTGTAAATGGGATCTAAGTGGCAGCAGCAATCAAAGTGGGGTTAATTCAGAAAATTTGCAATCTTTATGGAGTTTAATCGGGTTGGACTGATGATAATGAACTGCTCATTGTTTTGGCAAGGGTCCACACAAAATTCCCCGGAAAATATAACAAAATGGTGCGAGTCACTTATGCTATGCTTTGTTCTTTCATTTGCACCTCACCAGTGGCCCTGAGAGAACGATATATTTCAAAAAATCTGGATGATTTTCAGCCGTTAGAGAAAGCAGGAGACTGAATCCTGGTGGCTGAGAAACAAAAGCTAGACAATGAATCTCGCAGTGCGGACGTGGAACAACGTGACAAGCCTGGCAATAATCAGAGCCTGAAGGTAAATCTCAGAGAAACTATAACTCAATATGAGAAACAAGAGCCTTGCGGTGAACCTCTGCATGGGAGGGTTATGTAGCAGGGAGTGAAGGACAGGAGCACTGTGAGCATCACAGTGAAATTAAGAACCCAGGTTGTTATGATGAATCTCTGTTCGCAATGTGCCAAAATTGGTGCAGAGCTGTGATCAGAGTCAACACCTGTGAGAGACTGGAAAGGATGGGACAAATCACTGCAAGAACGGAAAGTGTTGCGGGAGATTTGCTGCAAGAAGCAGGACATGATGACAATGCAGTGGCGTGTCAGTGCAGAGAAATAGCAGCATCACAGAATATTACTGTCAGGCAGACAGCATTGTGACTTCAACAGCCATCCCCGTGAGGAAAGAGTACAATGAATGTCACAACCAATCCCCATGTTAAACAAGATCCCGACAGTGATCTTATGGGAGCAGCAAATTTGTGGTACTGCAAGGCCATCTTTCTAAATTACCATGAAAAAAGGGAAGGTGGTGCCAAAATCTGGTGTAAAGCATGAATGAATACAGCATTGAGTCATCATTAGAAATTAACAAGTCACTGAGTGAAAACAGCCTTTCACAGATACATCAACGGCTGTTTGTGGGGCACTAGAGGTGTAGTAGTAAATTAGAGTAACAGAAATGTATCAACGAATATTTGCGACAGAAACTGGCGTTAACAGTATCATGATTGGATATAAAGAGAGGTGATTCATTGCAATATTGTCTACTCCACACAGTTCAAAATAATATTGCTGCTAAAAATTGTTCAACTCAAATTATGGCACAATTCTATATAAATGAAAATGAGGATTTAATACCAAGGAAAATTTGAATGATATGGAATGAGGCAACACAATGTTCAGAAGGTGACACTGTAAATGAGCATGTCATGGTATATATCCCCGTGAGAAGTGTAAAAGCGTTTCAAGCAATGTATCACAAGGGATAAATGGGAATGGTGTGGTGAGCCGGTGTAAAAGAGGAAATTAATTAAAGTGAAAAGTAAAAATCTTAAGAGAATTATGATGCATCAGTAAGAAATGAGATGACAAAAGCAATCACTCAGTTACTGGTTTCAGCCATTCATACGACCTCTTTCACTATCGCAGCAATCATTTCTATTTGGCTCATTATTGTAACTTGAGCATAAACCCCAGATCAGGCAACTCAGCAGACTGAATATCAAAACAGCACTTTCCTAATAAGTGCAACTCTCGAGGAAGTGCATTTAACCACTGTTTATTCTTCATAGTGTGAATGCTAACAAGATCTAACGTATTCCAGAAATTGCTGTCAATGTAAAGCATTATGCCAGCAACAACAGAGTGGTGGTGAGACACCATCTGGAGTGTGATCCAATGTTCACTTAACGCTTGCTTCTCAACATTTCTGGAGGGTGAAATGGGACTCTAAATGCAAATGTACTCAGATTGTGTGGAGCTGCATTGTTTACGCTGGGAGGACTCAGCCATGTTGTGAATGTTCTGCATATTGGTGAGGGATTGCTGTAAAGAAAAATAATCCAGTCTTCGGGAAAGCAAATTCCAATTTATTTTCTGCAGTCTAGATTTTATTTGGAAACTGCATTCAGTGCTTAACCAGCTGCTACTGATGACCAATGAGAGTATGAAAAAGCTACCCACAACCTACGCATGGTATACCATCAAGCTGTACATCTCAGCTATACAGCACAGCAGCTCTTGCGTACCAGGCACAACTACGCAGCAATAGCGTGGAGATATGTTGAAGAGATCAAGAATGAGCTGGGAGGCACTATCAGGACTGCAACATGGTCTTCCCCACAACATTCAACATCTGTGTGGTCAGTGATTATCACAACCAGCACGCCCTCAATTTTTAACAGGTTCAACTTCTTCCAGTTAATACTGGGGTCATCCGCAATGCCAACTAGCTTGGCATCCATAGCTGCACCAAGAAGGCTAAGATGCTTTATTCAGCAGGACTTTAATTTTACCACTATTGTCACTGATTAAAAATATAATCCTGCATAGTTATTGACTTCCCCAGCGTCCATAAAGCATTGCCTTCACACTGGGCATCGTATGTGAATTGAAAGGATTTTTATTTAATTTCACTGTGAACAAAGCCCATGACCACCAGAACAAAATCATGCTGTGTGAGTCATGCCTCATTCTCTGGAGGTTCTTATGCTGCCTTTAGCATCTGGACCAGTGGTGGGGCAACCTCTGGCCCAGCGGCCCAGACATTTTGTTGACCATTGCCCACATGCAGGGTTGCCACACTGCGCTGATTTCCATTTTCCAATTGGTATGACTGAAGCAACACGCACGCAAAGCAAGGGCAAGTGAAGTGAAGTGCATGCTGATTGCTCACAACATTGACCGTGAGAGCCGAACGCTCCCTCTGTGTCCAAAGTGTAAATATTTCTTTTGTTTTTACCATTTCAAGTTGATGATCGTTCTGTTAATATATAAATAATTAATACACATTTTCTAGCACTCGTGAGGAAATGTTTGGTGCATATTAAATGTTTATAATCTTGTTCATGGAGATCATGGTTAGTGAACAAATTTGATTTCAATCTTGCGGCCCTTTGAGATAAAGGAGGGCCACTAATGCAGCCCATTCATGAGCCTAAATTTTTCTTTTTTCTTTATTCTTTCAGAGGATATGGGTGTTGCTATCCCCAATTGAAATGAGTGGCTTGTCAGAGCCATTTCAGAGGCAGTTAAGAGTCAACCATATTGCTGTGAATCTGGAGTCGCATGTAGACCAACTGGTAAGTTTGGCATAATTCCTTCACCAAAGTGCTTTAGTGAACCAGATGGGTTTTCCAACAGCAATCGAATAGTTTTATAGTCACCTTCACCAATGACTAGCTTTATATTCCAGATTAATTGAAATTAAATTCAATTAAATTCACCAGCTACTATGGTGGGATTTGAACCTCATTTCCCAGGGTATTAGCCTGGGCCTCTGGAATACGACCTCATTGATATTACTGCTACCCCATCACCTCCCTACCCCACCCCCCTCCCACGCCCCCCCCATTCTTGTTTGCGGGGGGAAGGATGGTACTAGGAGCTTATGAATAATTTATTCATGAACTTGCCTTACGCAACCCATGCAGTGAGCACAAACAGAAATCTCAAGTTATAACAAAAATTATCAAACACACAAGTGGTATCTTAAAGCATTGTTTCATGCTCCAGCTGATCAAAGGTAGTCTTACAACACAGCAAGTCCCCCTATCCCAACTGTGCAAGGTTTCCAGAACAATGAGCTGCAACCCTATCATCTCCATTGCTTTATCCTCAAATGAAGTTGTGACATCTGGAGGAGACCTTGGCAAAACAATGCCAAGAGTAAATGGATGCAAATGACACCAAGAAAGAACCTGCACCTATAGCACCTTTCACAGCCTCAAGAGCTCACAGTTGCTGAAGTCATTTTGAATTGTAATTGCTGTGGTAATGTAGAGAAATGTAAAGAGTGTAAAGTTTATTTATTAATCACAAGTAAGGCTTACATTAACACTGCAATGAAGTTACTGTGAAATTCTCCTAGTCGCCACACTCCAGTGCCTGTTCCGGTCAATGCAACTAACCAGCACGTCTTTCAGACTGTGGGAGGAAACCGGAGCACCCAAAGGAAACCCATGCAGACACGGGGAGAATGCGCAAACTCCACACAGACAGTGACCCAAGCCGGGAATCGAATGCGGGTCCCTGGCGCTGTGAGGCAGCAGTGCTAACCACTGTACCACCGTGCCGCCCAGTGAGGCATTAGCTATGGTACAGTAATGCAAAAATGAAGACTGGTGAATCAAGCACTTACTCCAGATGTCTTCCGTGGGGTGCCATGGCAATGCCATTTGAACAGCAAATGTACATGCCAAAGAAAGTCATCTAACATTCATCCTTATTATATATTTTCAACCTCAGTCCTTAACAGGAATGTTGATTATACTCTATTATATTATATCATATTATACTCTATCCAGTAACAACAAAGCACTCAGCACAATGGATGCCTCAAGTGTTGATTGCTTCTTTCCTCTGTTGTGGCGAGTGTGAATGTTGGCAGCCTGAAAAAGTATGCTGCTGCTTTTTTATATTTGTGTTTTCTTTATGATATCTCAGGCTGAATCCCTGCTCCCTCCAGTTTAATACTCTGCTCAAACCTCCTGGAAGAATCCGAACAAAACTCACACTGATTGTGGTCAATGTCCTTCAGTGTCAGACAGCCCCCGGTCTCAAACCCATGACCAGCTACACGCTTTGAGACTAAAGCTTTTTTTTTCTTAAAAACACACATTAACTTGCAGCGTCGAGCTTAATTTTACTTCATGCCACCACTCCAATTTTCTCTCCTCACAATATTCAAACGTCACATAAAAAATAATTTTTATCATCCCTCTCGCCCAAAATAGTCTTGCAGTTGCCTAGCAACCGGCACTTATAAATTTGCAGGGATATGCAAAAAAAAAAATCACCTCCTCCCAGACACAGCTCACAAACATGAATGCATATGATGAAAAATGTTAACATTAACTTCATGGCACATTCATCCAAGGTAAACGGGATGGGAAAATGAAACAAAATTTTATACAGCTGGGATCAGGTAACCATAAATAACAACAATTCTGCACAGTACAGCATGTAGGGAAATATCATCTCCTTTCCGCACCCCCCCCCCCCCTGATGTTTACAACCATATCAAGAAAAAAATTGACTTTTTGAAAGGTTTTGCCAGATGACTGTAATGGAAAACAAATATTTTTTTGATATAGATAGAACCTGTTCCTTCGTCAGGTGTAAGGAGATACAAGCTATCACACACAAAGATCCCTACTATATGGCCAGAATTTTATGTTGTTCAGACAGGTGGGCACCCAAACGGGAAGTGTGGGAAACCACGTGAGAAGACATCAGGCGACGACCTGTCGCCATTGCACACGCGCAATATTTCAGTCAGCGAGCGGGCTTCAATCAAGATGGGAATTTAGCCCATTAAGGGTCCAATTATACATGACCCGTCTGCTTTTACAGTTGACGGGCGAGCTGGTTGGCCTTTACGTTTTAGCTTCAACGTCAATCCAGGGCCGGATGAACAGTCCGGGCTGAAATTAAATTAAGGTGTCTGGGGACCGGGTTTTGTGTTTTAATTCGCTGCGGAGACACTCTCTGCATAGTTTTTCCATCGCGATTTATTTTTAATGTGCTGCAGCTCAGCAGTGGCTGTTTGCTTTGAGGGGGCACATTAGAAAAGCCAGCCTGCCACCCTCCCTTCTTTCAGTGCTGGCCCTGTTCCTACCCTCACGGGGCAGCTTCAGTCTTTCACAGAGCATGTTTCACATTTGGCCAGCCAGCATGAAATTTCACTCTGGGGCCAACCACTGACGGGAATGTGTTTCACGCTCGTTTCTGGGACCGCCAAGTGTGCGCGCCAATGGACAAAAAAAATTCAAGCCCATGAACCTGAAAAAAAAAACAAGAACAAGTGAATTGTGCAGCTTATGAGGGACATGTGAACAGCAGCTCATGCTAGTCGAATAAGAAATCTATATTTCATGCACTCTGTGATTTTTAACTAGGATCTATAAAATTGTCAAACTTAGGAATTGCTGACAATTTATGACAAATTGGAACTAAAACCACAGTGAAGTAGGATTTCTACACAGCTATCAGTCTCCATTCACACTGAAAAATGTTTGGCTAACCTTCTTATTCCTGATTAATTCAGCTCTTGGGGGCGATCTTACCAAAAAGATTCTAAGTGCTGAACGAGCATGAAAACGGGAGAGTTTCAGATTTTTAAAATTCATTTGTGGGACATGGGTGTCGCTGGCCGGCCAGCATTTATTATGATGTGGAGATGCCAGCGTTGGACTAGGGTAAGCACAGTAAGAAGTCCCAACACCAGGTTAAATAAACCAACAACAGGTTTATTGGCAAATAAACCTGTTGGACCTTAACCTGGTGTTGTGAGACTTCTTACAGCATTTATTGCCCATCCCTAGTTGCCCTTGAAACTGAGTGACTTGCTAGACCATTTCAGAGGGTGGTTGAGAGTCAACCACATTGCTGTGGCTCTGGAGTCACACATAGGTCAGACCAGGTAAGGACGGCAGATTTCCTTCCCTAAAGGACATTAGTGAACCAGATGTTTTTTCCCCCCCGAGAATCGACAATGGTTTCATGGTCATCAGCAGATTCTTAAGTCCAGATATTTTTTATTGAATTCAAATTCCACCATCTGGCGGGATTCGAACCCAGATCCCCAGAACATTAGCTGAGTTTCTGGATTAATAGTCCAGTGATAATATCATGAGGTCATCGCCTCCCCATTTCAGATCCATTCTTTGGGCGCGTTTGACAATGCAATCTCACGCCACTTTGTGCAAAGAGGCTGATCTCGCCGGAAATCTGAGCCTGGTAAGATTGTGAGAGGCGGGATATTTTACTGGCTCACCGCCCCCAAATCGACCGATGGGACAAGAAAGGTAAGATCGCCGTCTCTTGTGTCTTTGTAGTAAATTCTCCATACCGTTCGATGTATCTGGGCCTGCTTGCCAATGGAGGAAATGTGGCCCTGAAGCAATTAAAAAGTCCCTGCTCGTAATTTGTATAAGCTATTGGTCTTAACTTATGCCTTTATGAGATCTCCTCTGAATCTCTGAAACTTATGGAGCACCATTTCAGAACTTGTTTAAAATTCAGAACATCAAACAAATCCTTTTACAAAAAAATGACCAATTATCTAATAATCATATATTATAATTTAATATTTACGGTAGACTTGCTTCCATTAAAGTCCACCAATTGGAAACATGAAGATGAAATAATTTCAAATTAACAGAGGTTTGAATTCATGTTCTCAGGTCAGGCGCGCAGAGATGGGAGAACTCCCAGCGCCACCAACCTGACCTTCATCAATGCAATCTCGCACATCAGATTTTTGGTCCAGGGTAGGAGTGGGGGCACATGGGACGGCGGGGGTCCTAATAGGAATTGGGGCAGATGACCCTGGACACAGTGTGGGGTCGGAGGTGGGCCCAGTGTGGGTTGGGCAACTCAGCGAATATAAAAAGCAGGCTTTCAGAAAGGCCCATTTGAGAGGTAAGAAGTCCATGGTGAAGTTTCAGAGCATCGGAGGAGACATTAATAAGTTGCCAGGTGAGTGGAAAATCTGTGGATGTTGTCCAGCTGTTGGCTGGCGGTGGAGTGGATGGGGTCTTTCCCGAGGGAAGAGTTGTCATCATTGTTGCTTATTCACAATGTACGGTACTGAAGCATTTAATGCATGGATTGGCTTCAAAAGGCACAACTCACTGTTGTTGCTATTCTCCCGTCAGGGATGGACATTCTCCAGAGTAAGCATGGCTTCTGTGTAAAAGATTCTTTTGTTGGAAGCTGCTCACCAGGGACTGGCTGATGATAAGTGTGATTTCAGTGGACCCTTTGTGAAGTTATTTTGTCCTAGGACACATCTGGCTATGAACAACTCTGCCCCCCCCCCACCCCCCGCTTCCCCACCCCGCTTCCCCACCCCATCCTCCCACTCCTCTGAACAGAAGCAGCTCTGGTTACATGGCTGTGCTTCCCAGCTGCTGTGCCATTGGCGGTCTCCTCATCCTCATCTGTTCCAGCACCGTCAGAATGGGAAGGGGCTTCCTCCTCCTCAGATGTTGGAACTCCGGCCCTGGCATCTTCCTATTTGAGTTGTTGGTCTCTCCATTGCACGATGTTATGCAGCCTGCAACACTCTGCCACTATTCTGGATAGCCCAACTGGGGCACACTGCAGGTAGAACTCCACTTGAGTGATCAAGGCACTTGAAGCACATTTCTTTGAATGTCAATGGCCTGCTTGATTGTACTCCTTGAGACTACATGGCAGCTGTTGTAGTTGCATTGTGCCCCTAAAGGGATGATGTGGAGATGCCGGCGTTGGACTGGGGTAAACACAGTAAGGAGTCTAACAACACCAGGTTAAAGTCCAACAGGTTTATTTGGTAGCAAACACCACTAGCTTTCAGAGCGCTGCTCCTTCGTCAGGTGAGTGGGAGATCTGCTCATACACAGCAAACAGGGCATATAAAGACACAAACTCAATTTACAGAATAATGAATAATGATTGGAATGCGAGTCTTTACAGCTAATCAAGTCTTAAAGGTACAGACAATGTGAGTGGAGGGAGCATTAGCACAGGTTAAAGAGATGTGTATTGTCTCCAGACAGGACAGCCAGTGAGACCTTGCAAGTCCAGAAAAGTTTTGGGAGTTACAGGTAGTGTGACATGAACCCAAGATCCTGGTTGAGGCCGTCCTCATGCGTGCGGAACCTGGCTATCAGTCTCTGCTCAGCGACTCTGCGCTGTCGTGTGTTGTGAAGGCCGCCTTGGAGAATGCTTACCCGAATATCAGAGGCTGAATGCCCGTGACTCCCTAAAGGGAGTCATTAATGAAGTTCTCAAGGGTAGTCCTCATCCCCTAGAAGCTAACCACGGACCTACCAAGGTGGATGAAAAAGCTGAGGGGTAGCGAGGGTACCCGTTTTGAGAGGTGCAGGCATCCCTTTGTAATTTTTTCGAATGTTGCCCCAGTAATGACAGATATCCATCAACAATCAGTCTTTAATCCAAATGGAGTAGGAGGGTGGAACTGTTGGACTTGGCAGTGAATCTTTTTTTGCCTCTACTGATTTGTGCAGCCCGGTGACAGGATGAACATTGTGCTGGAGAAAGATGCAATTGCACTTTGTGCCAAGGAAGATACAAGATGGGCAAGGTGCCCTCACACAGAGACACCGTAGAAGCAAGTCAATGTGAGCAGCTGGAGGCCAGAGGGAGGGCACAAGATCAGGAGGAAGAGGAAGCAGCATGCACACCAGGAAGGAGGAGGAAGAGGGAGAATAACCAGGTATTACCCTGTGGGGAGGGTGTACTGGCTTCAGATAGCATACCTCAATATGATGGGAACCAGCGCCAAAGGCAACTGAGGTTAAAGTGTGAAGTGGTCACCAACATAGGTCACATATTCCAGCAGCAACTCAAACTGCACTTTATCAACCCCCTGCCAGTGGTTGTAAGGTAACTCTGGCTCTCAATCTTTATGCCTCAGGTGCTTTCCAGGGCTCAGCAAGATACCTGTTTGACATGTCCTAGTCAGCAGCACACATCTACATGGGGTAGATTGCTGCTGTCTTTGAGTGTACAGGGGATGCAGGTGGGGAGAAGCTGTGACGAGCTTATTACATTTTCCAGCAATTAGTTTAAATGGATGGAAAATCAGTGGGCTCCTGAATTTGGGACACCGGATGATGCAAAATGCCCAAACCCAGGACACATTCTCCTTTGTTTGTTTGCACTCTGGCTACAAGAGTAGGTGAAAGGCTAGGAATTCTGCAGCAAGTAACTCACCTCCTGTGACTCCCTAAAGCCTGTTCATCATCTGCAAGGCACAAGTCAGCAGTTTGCTGGAATATTCTCCACTTGCCTAGATGAGTGCAGCTCCAACAACACTCAAGAAGCTTGACACCATTCAGGGCAAAGCAGCCTGTTTGATTGTTTGTGGAAGGGGTGGCAGTCAATTCCTCCACCACTGATGAACAGGGACATCAGTGTGTACCATCTACAAGGTGCACTGGAGGAACTCACCAAAGTTTCTCAGGCAGCACCCTCCAAACACTTGATTATACCATCTAGAAGGGCAAGAGCAACAGATGCCTGGGAACACCACCAGCTGGAAGTCCCCCTCCAATTCACTCATCATACTGATTTGGAAATATATTGCCGTTCTTTCACTGTCGCTGGTGTACCCACACCTCAGGGACTGCAGCAGTTCAAGAAGGCAGCTCACCACCACTTTCTCAAGGGCACCCAGGTATGGACAATAAATGCTGGCCAGTCAGCAATGCTCACACTCCATAAATGAATTTTAAAAACTGTAACAAAAACACTGACATACCTCTTAGAATCTGTACGATTCTCTTTTGGATCAACTTTAATTGTTCAGTCTCAATTAACTGAATATAACATGTCCCCTTTATGAGATGACTTTCCTTCTATCATCAAACTTTTCAATAAAATTATACTTTTTTGTTTAGTCAAAGCTTAAAGTTATCACAAGATACTTCCCCATTTTACAGAAGAAAATATTAGTTTATGAAACTTCTGGATTAACACTTCGAAAGCGTTCGGCAGTATCTAAGTTTATTTATTAGTGTCACAAGTCGGCTTATATTAACACTGCAATAAAGTTACTGTGAAAATCCCCTAGTCGCCACACTCCAGCTCCTGATCGAGTATACAAAGGGAGAATTTAGTACGGCCAATTCACCTAACCAGCACGTCATTTAGACCGTGGGAGGAAACCAGAGCACCCGGAGGAAACCCACGCAGACACGGGGAGAATGTGTAGACTCCGCACAGACAGTGACCCAAGCTGGGAATTGGACACAGGTCCCTGACGCTGTCAGACAGCAGTGCTAACTACTGCGCCACTGTGCCGCAGTAAAAGTAAATAAGCAAAAAAAATGACAGTAGACAAAAAAATTAAATCATTAAACAATGGCCCAGCACTATTACCTTGCAGAATATTTTCCTGCAAGAAATGCATTTACACTTTCCCTTGCAATGATACCTCCAGAAACTAATAAAAACCTATAAATGAAAATTAGAAGAAAATGCCTATAATAATTGAAATGGTGCAGTAATATTAAAGGAAACATTGTTACATATAAAACACATTTATTTTCAACACTCTGAAGCATTAAGAAACATTTTATTAGATTTTTTTCTCAGCTTCCTACTTTGACTATATAATTCACACAGTAAGAACAACAACTTGTATTTAAATAGCACCTTTAATGTAGTATAATGTCCTTGAGCTGTTTCATATGTTATCAGACAAAATTTAGCGTTGTGCCTCAAAGAGATACTGGGACAGGTGACAAAATGTCTCGTCATAGAATAATGTTTTAAGGAGTGCCTTTAAGGAGGAAGAATAGAGAGGTGGAGAATGTTGGGGAGGCAATTGCAGAACTTAGGGTCTAGGCAATTGAAGGCATGGTCATTAATGTGGAAGGGTTCAACTGGGGATGCAAAAAGCCAGAATATGAGGAGCAAAGAGATCTTGAAGGTGTGCAAGGCTAGGGGAGATTACAGAGATCAGGAAAGGACCAAGTCATGGAAGGATTTGATCAATGGAATGAGGCATGAGCTGACCAGGAGGCAATCCAAGTCAGCGAGGACAGGGGTGATGGGTGGATGAGACTTGGTGTAATTCTGGACGCAAGCAACAGAGTTTTGAATGAGGATAGAGGTGGAAGGACAGCCTGAAGAGTATGTCTGGGGGGGGTAACAGAAGCATGAATGAAGATTTCAGCAACAGTTGAGCTGAGGGTGGGGCAGAGATGGGCAACGTAACTTCAAATTTTACCTGCCCAACCTCACCCCGATTTATCGATATTCAACCTAATTGAGATCAGCCGTTCACTGCTTCTTTCGCCACCTAAGAGTTTTGAGTCTTTCCTGAAGTTGCAAAAATATGATTTTTTTTGAGAAAAACAAATCTAATTTGGAAAAAAAAAGCACAAAAAGAGACTAAAATGCATGTAAAAAATTGGACTATGGACTTTTCCATAGAGCCTATTTGGGGTCAATGGAGCCAGTCACAAAAGGATTTGAAAATTCAACCAGCCAGTACCACTTTAAAATAACATAGACTAGCATTAATTTTCAATGTATCTGCATGTCACTGCTGACACCTAGAGTGTGGGTTCACATTTTGAGTGTGGGTTCACATTACAAAGACATAATTCCTCGGAAAATGTTTTGTTAATAATAGCCGCAAGTACATGTCATTTATTTTAACATTTCATATATAATAGATTCGGCTAACCTGAACAATTTCTTTCTTTTAATCAGCACATCTAATATATTTCTAACAATGTGGGAAACTGACAAGGAGGACACCTGATCCAGCATGCAGTCTAATTGCCTTCGTGATAAGGACCTGCTGCTACTTCACAAATCAGCAGTGGAATCCATGTCAAAGAGCACATGATTAAAATTAATGCATTGTCAGAGACCACAGATAAGACCTAATCAAATCATAGCATTTAAAATGTACTTATGCTAAATGGCATAATTTAAAATACTACTGTGTTACCTCCTTAGGCCTCCCTTTGTACTCCCACATACAATTTCTTATTTATTGAAAGAGATCTTTTTCTCCTCTCCTGTTGCAAAGCTCGGAAACCATTGATGTTTGCACAGGATTGTGAAGAGTGTCACCTCCATGTGAATGTCATTACAGAGACCATCAACTTTTTTCTCTCTCTCTAATGCAGTCCGCAGTACAGTGGGTTTGAGACTGTTTTCTTTAGTTTGGCATTAAAAATAAAATCTTGGCGGGATGCCATTTTTTTTGTGGTGGTGAATCGCGTCGCATGGAACAAAAACTAAAATATTCTGTCACACAGCAGTTCCACTTTCTTTGTGGTTCTTTTGTTTCACAAGAAGAAAAGCCCAACTGGATAAGATTTTGATACAGTAGCACTCTTTCCCCAATGGGTGCCTAAACTGTATAACCCAGAGGCTGTGAAGGTCGTAAGCTTGACTGTAAAGGGGAAAGAGTGAAAATGGAGCCAGCAATGTAATATCGATCAGCATCATGAAGTATCTTTGGAACATCTTTGCTATTATCCTCTAGAATGGGGCAATGGATTCGGGAATGCTGGAAAGTTTTCTGCAGATATTATGGTCCGGATTCTCCAAACTCACCCACAGCTGTGATTCTCCAGTCCTGCTGCAGTGAATGAAGATTTGGCCAAGTGCTAAATTCTCTCTTAGAATCCCTACAGTGCAGAAGGAGACCATTCGGCCCATCAAATCTGCATCGACCTCAATTCCACCCAGCCCCCAGCCCCTATTATTTACCCTGCTAGTACCCCTGATGCTAAGTGGCAATTTAGTTCGGCCAATCAACCTAACTTGCACATCCTTGGACTGCGGGAGGAAACCGGAGTACCTGGAGGAAACCCACGCAGACATGGGGAGAATGTGCAAACTCCACACTCAGGCTGGGAATCGAACTCAGGTCCCTGGTACTGTGAGGCAGCTGTGGTAACCACCGTGCTCCTATGCCACCCTTCTCATTGGCAGTGGTAGTAGGGTATGCAAGATTGAAGAATTCTGGCCTATCTTTCCATCATTACAGTTGAAAACAAAATTAGATACACATCTATGTTGCTGCTTCAAACTGTGACTCTCAGTAATGCTCAAAACAATATTTGGTTTGGCTCAATGATTACTTTTCTCCTTAGCTCCCACAACCGAACTTGTCTAAACCAGACAAAAGTAAAATTTGCTCCATTGGGTTTACCGTATCTTCCTGCAGATAAATGAACATGCTTGGAGTCGCTTGACTAGGAAGAACTTTACACCTAAGTGACAGTGAAAGTTCGGATACATCTGTGAGAAACCTTTTACACTTTCCATTTCAAGTATTGGAATATAGTAATCCAGAAATGTGAGTATCCAACAATTCCAATGAATGAGGTATGCAGTTGCTTGCAAAATACATAATTTAATTGAACAGTCATACATGGACCCAAAATACATGGACCCAATGAAATAGCCATTGATGGTGGTAAGATGACCATTATTGTGTTTACAAACTCAAGCCCAGCTGACATGGAATACAAAGAGCAGGAGGAATTTTCCGATAACCTTATTATTATGAACAGAAACACCGAGGCACTGGCTGACATTTACACATTGGAACTACATTTGATCTCAGATTAATTAAGGCAAGACCCAAGTGTTAAGTGATTTCCAAGATTTAGTTATTCAACCAGGTTGAGCAAAATATGTGGTCAGATTGAGCCAAACTAAAATTTTCATCGAGAAAGCTCCTCAAGGAATAAAACTTGAAAAAATAAATTCTATGTACCTACACTACACAAATCAAATTGCATGCACAATTCAGACATCAGAACCTGGATTCTACTGTCACTTGAGGGGAAATTTGAGATGATAAACAGAATAAAATGTGTTTGTTAAGGCTAGCATCCAGGCGGCTTCCAGCCATTACCCAGAAACAAAAATAGACAAATATACTTAAAGATACATATGGCACAAGAGGAGCAGAATGAACAGACAGCTGCCAGAGCAACTGATAGCCAGAATGTTCAATAAACTCACTTCACACCTTCCCCAATAACCTCAGAAAATTCCTCGCTTTTCAAGATCTTTGCCAAGGACCTTTAGAAGACACATTCCCATTACTCTTGCCTTCATCTCGATTGTGTGTGTGAAACTATATCCATTGCCTCTTTTGAAAAAAGGGCAGCCAAGATCCTAAGCCAAGGGTTGTAAGATCCTCTTATCCCATTTAAAAGATGCACCAAATTTCATTGATAACCAACACTAGTAAACCAATGATGGCTATTTCTTTTGGCCTCCTGTCTGATCTAAGTGAATGACGAGCGACAGAGAATAGAGGATCGCAGCAATTTCACATTAACCCATTAAATCTCGGACTGAATGCTGTTTTATTGGTAAGTGTGGCAGGAAGTAACTTCAGCAAAAAAAAAGACTGCTTCTGTCTTAGTCATGTCTTGCTTCCAAATAGGCAGATGTAGGGCCCTATTTTACCATTGCCTCGCGCCCGTTTGAAAACGTGTTAAAGTCGGGTGAGAGGCCATTATCGCGATCCGCACCCGCATCCGCGCAGATTGCCACTTTACCGAAACCCGGGAATGGCGGCGATTCGATTCGTGCCCAAAACGGGCGCAATGACGATTTAAATGCATTTGCATGCATTTAAATTGAATTAATGAACTCCCCGCCCAACTTTATCAGCATTTCTCCTTTTACCACCGCGTTTGCCAATCCGGAACCGCGCCATAATGGACCTGCTAAATAAAAGTCTGAAACGGACGCTCCAGCTTCTGAAGGGTGCGTTCAGTGTTTCCAACGGCTCTCTGACTCAGATCAGTGGTGGGGGGGAGGAGGGAGGCGAGTCAGATCATTCTCTGGTTGGGGGGGGAGGAGGGGAGTGGCGAGATCGTCGTCTGGTTGGGGAGGGGGGATGGGGAGGCGGCGGGTCAGATGTATCTCTGGGTGGGGGGGGGGTGGGGGCAAGAGGGCCGACCGTTGTCTGGTGGTGGGGGGGAGGGCTGACCGTTGTCTGGTGGGGAGGGAGGAGGAGGTGGGTCAGATGTTCCTCTGGAGGGGAGGGGGAGTGAAGCCAGACCATTCAGTGGGTGGGGGGGGGGCGGGGAGTGAAACCAGTTCGTTGTATGGTGGGAGGGGTGGGTGGATGAGGCCAGACCATTCTCTGGGGCGGGGGGGGGGGGGGGGAGTGAGGCGAGATCGTTGTCTGGGGGGGTGGGAGGAAGGAGGTGGGTAAGATGTATCTTGGGGGGAGGGGTGGTGGGAGGCCCGATCGCTCAATGGTGGGGGGGGTGGGCGGCAGATGGATCACTGGTGGGGGGGGGGGCAAATGGATCTCTGGTGGGGGGGGCAGATGGATCTCTGGTGGGGGAGAAAGGGGGTCCGCTGCCACTCTGCGGGCAATCAGTGGGGAGGGGGGCAGGGATGGCGATCGGTCTGGGTAGTGGGGGGGGTGGATAAGGGGGACAGTGATGTGTGTGGGTAGTGGGGCAGGTGGATAAGGGAGACAGTGATGTGTGTGGGTAGTGCGGGGAGGTGGATAAGGGGGACAGTGCTGTGTGTGGGTAGTGGGGGGGGTGGATAAGGGGGACAGTGATATGTGTGGGTAGTTGGGGGGGTGGTTAAGGAGGACAGTGATGTGTGTGGGTAGTGGGGGGGCTGGATAAGGGGGACAGTGATATGTGTGGGTAGTGGGGGGTGGATAAGGGGGACAGTGATATGTGTGGGTAGTGGGGGGTGGTTAAGGAGGACAGTGATGTGTGTGGGTAGTGGGGGGGTGGATAAGGGGGACAGTGATGTGTGTGGGTAGTGGGGGGGTGGTTAAGGAGAACAGTGATGTGTGTGGGTAGTGGGGGGGGTGGATAAGGGGGACAGTGATATGTGTGGGTAGTGGGGGGGTGGATAAGGGGGACAGTGATGTGTGTGGGTAGTGGGGGGGGTTGATAAGGGGGACAGTGATGTGTGTGGGTAGTGGGGGGGTGGATAAGGGGGACAGTGATATGTGTGGGTAGTGGGGGGGTGGATAAGGGGGACAGTGATGTGTGTGGGTAGTGGGGGCGTGGATAAGGGGGACAGTGATGTGTGCGGGTAGTGGGGGGGGGTGGATAAGGGGGACAGTGATGTGTGTGGGTAGTGGGGGGATGGATAAGGGGGACAGTGATGTGTGTGGGTAGTGGGGGGATGGATAAGTGGGACAGTGATGTGTGTGGGCAGTGGGGGGGAGGGGGTGGATAAGGGGGACAGTGATGTGTGTGTGCACCCTCGCTCCCGATTTTCGCTCCCGGGCCGCTTACTCCACTTTCTGTGGCCCAGGAGCGATCTGACACGGGCGTGTGTTTTCAAATTTTTTTCAAACTGCGCATGCGCAGTCCAGAGCTCCGATCGTTTCAGCCGCACTAAGCCCCGCCCACAGCGCGAATGGGACTGGAGATGGCTGAGTGCGTATGGGGGCGCCTGAAAAGCAGATTTCTAAGTCGGATCTGCATTACGCCCAGATTCGGCACTTAGAATGAAAATGGTAAAATCAGGCCCATAATGTCAATGTTTGTGAATCCAACTCTCCACTCACATGATGAAGGAGCAGCGTTCTGAAAGCTCGTGATACCAAATAAACCTGTTGGACTTTAACTTGGTGTTGAGAGACTGCTTACCAATGTCATCAAATGCTCATCATTACATTAAATGGATTGTGCTTTAAATGTTAATAGTTTCTTTTTCTATTGGATTTTATTCTCATATTGTTAAGGTGACTGCGATATTTAACTCCTGTAAGTGCACTACACACTACTTCATAAATATGTTGCAGCACTGGTAGAACGCAAAACGACAGAACAACCCCAGACCTGGGATCCACTCTGGCTTCAGAGACAAAGGGCCTAATTTTAACTAATTCAAAACACATTCACTTATACATGGTGTGATCTCACCGACCGCTCATGCCACACTCCTGCTGCAGCGAGGTTGGGGAATTTGGCACTCAGCCAAATCTGCTTCACTGCAATGAGATAGGAAAATCCCACCAGCGTGAATGAATGTAACATTCCAGTAACAGTTGAAATCAGGACAAATCAGTTTGAGACCTATTGACACAGACATTCTCACACCATCTGGGTTTCAAACTGCACGACTAGTTATTTAAACACTATGCATACATAGGGCAGACAGTGATGTAATAGTGGTGTAGTGCTAATGAAACTGGACGATTAATCCAGAGTCCCAGGCTAACCACCCAGGGGCCATGGGTTCAAATCCCGCAATGGCAACTGGTGGAATTTAAATTCATTTAAAACAATGTGAAATATAGTCTCAGTAATGGTGACCATGAAACCAATATTGATTGTCAGATAAATCTATCTGATTTCCTCCCTTGAGGGAAGGAAATCTGCCATCCTTACCTGGTCTGGCCTACATGTGACTCCAGACCCACAGCAATGTGATTGACTCTTAACTGCCCTGTGAAATGGCCCAGCAAGCCACTCAGTTCAAGGGTAATTAGGAATGGACAATAAATGCTGGCCTTGCCAGCGATTCACACATCCCATGAAAGAATTAAAATAAAAACGTCAAACATTATGGGCCGGTTTCCCCGACCTCGCCCGCAGTTGGGATTCTCCGATCCCGCTGCAGAGAATGGAGATTGGGCTGAGTGCTGAACTCTCCATTCCTGCTGGCAGCAATGAACGGTAGGGCGGGAACGGCTGGAGAATTCTGGCCTACGATTTTAACTCTTGCTGGGTAGAAGCATTCCAATTAGAGAACCTGCTAGCTGCAAAATAAAAGTTTGGCAAAAGGCAAATTGGAATTTTGGCACCTTTTCAATTGAGGCACATGAAGAAAAGGTCAACCAAGCAAAACGCAAATCACAGGGAATGAATTGGAGATTTAAACTCAGATAATTAAACCTCTCGAGTTAAAACAAAATCTTTATATTATTTGATCATACTGGCATCATTCAGTGCAAGCCCCCGTCCCTTTCAGAGGAGATCAGTGTGGCTGCTGCCTTCTTTTTTTCCCCCCACATATTATGCAAAACCTGTCTCTTTTTCTCCTTTTGGGGGCCCATACATTAAGGATGTTTTGTTTTTCAAAAGTACTTCAAACGAACTGCTTTCAGCTGAAGACATTTAACAGCGACGAATTCGTTCAGAACAGATCTTGCTCCCTCCTGCATAAATGTCAAAACGCAGCCGCTGTCAGTTCACAATGCTGATCTGTTTTTTCTGACACCAGCTCTGGCAAACTTTTGTAACATCTGATTTCCAAATAAAGGAGAGCGCTTATTTTTTCAAACCTTCTCAGATCTCTCTTTCTTCTCGTGGCTTCTCTGTTGTAGAATAGTCTCGTTATTTCTTCTGAGAAAATTCAACAGCTTCTGCGACTATTGAAGATGAATGCATTACGATTCCTGGATTGTGGATTTATAGCAAAAAAAATTTCAAAACCTTATGTTGAACTCTTAGAATTCTTGAGTATTCATGACACATATCATTTTGTCTTTAGACAATGCTCAATTTCTCCATCCTAATGTATTTGTGGTTGGTATGAGTGTTAAAGTTGTTCAAAATTGGATACAACATTCATATGCACACTGAAGTACGTTTTGGCCTATTATATGGCTGTATATGTTCCAAATCCTGAGGTTATGTTCCCAGACCTTTGGCAGATGGTAAGGAGGAAGCCAGGAGCCATGTAACTGCCAAGAAGGCAATTTCTACTCCATAATGTCCAGCCAAATGAACGCCCCCACAGAGTCAGTCTCATTCTCTGTATCCGAGGGTGAACAGGCAAGTGCATTTAAAAACACATTAAATTGTTGTCAATAACTTAGTTACTATTGGAATTCAACCAAAGGAAACACTTTGCTTATTTTAGCTATAGCAATGATGTCAGTCGAGTTTCAATGTTTAATCCACAAACAGCTAAAATAATTCTACTCACCAAAATTCTTCGGTGGTAACAGCAGCTTTTCAATTTAAGAAGTCCACAATGATCAACTTGTTCAATCCATGCTGCTGACATTTTCTAGGTGTTTCTGATTATGCTCTTAGACTGGAAATGACACAGCTATTCTCAAGATTGCCAAGTGGTCGTTAGCACTGACTATATTGACTCCTACCCTGCTGCATGAAGCAGAAGCCAATGTTACCAGCGGACAGAGTTTTACGTTGACATACGCAAATCGCTCCAGAAAATAGAAAATGTAAAAGGGACCGGAGGGGCAACGTCTTCACGCAGAAGGTGGTGTGTATATGGAATGAGCTGCCACAGAAAGTGGTTGAGGCGGGTACAATAGCAACATTTATAAAGCGTTTGGATAAGTACATGGATGGGAAAGGATTAGAGGGATATGGGCCAAATGCAGGCAATTGTGACTAGCTGGAGGGGGGCACCATGGTTGGCATAGACCGGTTGGGCTGAAGGGCCTGTTTCGTGCTGTACTGCTCCATGACTCTAATGGGCGGAATTTTCCTGTCCCGCCTGCCACGATAATCGTAGTGGGCAGGACACGGACCATGTCCATTGACTTCGGACGGGATTTTCCAGACTTGGGACGAGTGTGGCCGGAAAATCCCACCCAAGACTCCATGGATGGGATTTTACGGTCTCGCTCGTCCCAAAACTGCAAAATCCCACCCGAGGTCAACGGGTCTTCCCATGGTCCGCCCCTCACCTGCTTCGATTCCTGTAGTGGATGGAACAGTAAAATTCCGGTTTGTGTCTGTGCCTAAAAAACACAGACGGGTGAATAAGGAACTAGATTTTTGTGTCTCAATGACAGGACAGATTGGAATCAGTTTGCCTTTGTAGTGGTAGATATGTGGAACTGACACCCACCAAAAGCAAGTACTGTTGCTTTGACTGACTACTTATCTTTGTTTGAGAAATGGATTGAAGGCTGCAATATGTACAGACATCAATAATCAAATACTCTTCTTCAACAATAAGATTTCCACGGTGCTGGGACCATTGAAGTGACATTAATGATCTTTAAGGTTATATAATGGCCGCATTGCACTTGGCACAGATCGCACCAGTCGGGGAAAATTGCACATGGGCCCAAAGTCGGGTTTGGCAGTGCCAAATGGTATGCAATCTCCCCGTTCCCAGGAAGGCTCAATGATGCAGGGGCTTTGGGGGGCGGTGGTGCTGGAGGTCTGCAAGTCAGGCCCCCCACTGGGCTCGAGTCCGTGTGGTGAGTATTCTCCCTGGCTGCTGAGAGGTTCTTGAGGGATTGCCTACGATGCCAATTGTAAAGTTTAAAGTTCTTAAAATGTATTTATTTATTCGTGTCACAAGTAGGTTTAATAACGCTGCAATGAAGCTTGCTAATGTCGCACTGGTTACCCTGCTGGACAGGCTCTGTGGTTTAGTTTTGACCACAAATGATGACACTGGTGCAGAGACCCACTACAGTGAGGCCCACACTGCCACTTGATCCATCATTGGCATGTTCACAATACGATTCTGCTGCCTGGACCGCTCTGGTGGTGCTCTTCAGTACAGCCCCCAGAGGGTCACCCGCATCGTGTCGGTCTGCTGTGCCCTTCACAACCTTGCACCGCAGCGGGATGACATTTTAGAGGAGGAGGACATGTGTGTTCCTCTGGGGAGGAGGGGACCAGGAGGGAATGGAGGAAGAGCTCGACGAGGATCCGAGGATGGAGGACAGGTGACAGCAAGGGTCCAGCATGCCAGGAGGGCCACGGAGACCCTGATTCCTAATCAGAGCATCTGGTAGCAATGATTTGTCAAGTTAGATGACAATGACTCGCTGTGAGGCAAGCTGTGATGCCGTCAGGTGCTGCCTAAGTCTTACTCCTGCCTATCTTCTGATTGCATGCAGACGTCCGGACTCATGTCTGAGTGAGGGACAGGGCACCATTGCACCATCGTTTGGCGTTCGGTTCAGTGAGTGACGAGGCTGGATGGATGTCTGTCACCACAGGTCTCCATGGCGCTCACTGTTGGGATTGCTTGGGGGGGGGGGGGGGGGGGCAGTAGAAGATTCTGAGTGCAGTTGGGGAGATACACTCCTTGTGGGAAACGGGACAAAGATGAAGGAGTTGCAACTTTGAGATGCAATATGCTGTAACTCTGAGTATTTACAGTGCCAATTAGCCTATCCCCAACTGTGGTGTCAGCCTTCACCTGTGCCCTCTCGGTGCTCCTAAATCTTCTTAATCTCGCGTGGCCTCGCACTATGACTCGGGACTCTCCAGGATGCACTTCAGTGGAGGCGGCCTGCTGCCCCGTGGCGCCCTTGGCAGGCATCCACTGGATGGCTGGGACCTGTAGGGCCCTCGTTGACATTTGAGTGTCACTCATGTATCTATGCTATCCTATTCAGCCCACTGCCCTTCAGATGCACCGGTATCCGGAAGGGGAAATTCAGAAGGGCTGGAGACAGCCGGAGTCTCCTGGGTGGAAGGTTCTGGAACGGCCTCCAGCACTTCCTCCTCCCTCAGGGTGCTCGTGGGCCCCTGGAACACACCATGGGATGGAGGGTCAGCTGGAGCGAGCTCCAGAAGTCTCTGTATCACCTGGTGCTGCGGGTCTTCGAGGCCCAACCTTGTATGCACCACGGTGTGAGAACCCTCAGCGATATCCCTGAGTCTGGACCAAACTCTGGAACCACTCTGCAATTGCCCTCTGTGACTGGACCATGCTCTCGAAGCCCCCAGCCATGATCCTCAGAGACTCAGCCATCCATGGCTACAAATTCCTGGCCTAGGCTTTCCACTGTGGTCACCACCCTTGCAGTGTTGGCCTGGGTGCCACACAATGCCAGCACCATCTCCTGTGCCTGAAAGCTGTGTGATTCCTCCAAGTGGCCTTGCAGTTGGTGAAATGGTCCTTACACGCTTCCTGTAATTCCTGGCTCTGCCTCTGCATCTCCAGCAGCTATGGGAGAATTTTTTCCAGCAGCTCGGCATCTGGCTGGGAGCCAGCTGTTTCCTGGGATCCAACAGACCTCCACCTGCCTGATCCCTCAGACGTCCCCACTTCCACGTGTTGTGCAGCTGTGTGGTGCTCACCAGACAGTGACCCTGAAGGCTGTCTGCTAATTCTGCCCACCGAGGTGACTGTCTCTGAGCTGGTGAATGGTGCCTGCAATGCCTGGTTAGTGCTTTCCTCAGATCTTCCCACCAAGGCGCCAGCAGAGGTCGCGGGGGGAGGGGTCATTGACTCCTGAGGACCCGGCCTCATCACGTGTTGATCCTGTAAGACAAGAAACATGGTTCAGTGCCAGGGAGGGATGAGTGTCCGGGCAGCTTGGAACTCTGAAACAGCTCATATGGATGAAGGTTCTGTGGATTGTCACTCATGTAGTGAGGCTGACCTCACAGGCACTCACAGCGCTCTTGTGTGGCTCCCCTGAGATCTCCATCACTCTCTCCTCATAGGCAGTGAGAGGATACAAAACAGGAATTCCTCCGCCAGTCTCCTCCCTCACTCTTTTTGTGGGACATCTTCTTCTGCAGGGACTGAAGTGGATGATGGAAAGCCTGATGGTTGGCTGGGGGCGAGGGGTGGAGGGTGGAAACAGATGGCATATGTCACACCATGCCTCGACTGGAAGAGGTTGTGACGAGGAGTGGCAGAAGGATTTGAGGAAGATGCTGAGGGGTCGGGTGCTGCAAGGCCGCAGAGTGTCAGGGAATGTATTTATGTGGACATCTCGGGTGTGATAGACAGGACTGATGCTAGGATGTGATAGATGGATACTCACCCTTGCAGCTTGAATGAGGTTATCTATTTTCTTGTGGCATTGGATTGCAGTCCTCAGTGTCAGGCCATGGGCACTGACTGCCATAGCCAGGCTACATTTGCTTCCCTGCTTGTGGGTCATCTGTACTCGGGGGTACTGGGTGGCCCACGACACCTCCACTGTGTTCAGAAGCCTTCCGAGATCTGCCTTCATGAAACGTGGGCTGCTCTCTGCGCTGCCATCCTCCTGGCATGACTGTGAGTGCAGAGGAAGTGATTAAATGCAGCTCCCCCTTGTTAACAGTGCACAGCTGCGAGCCAGTTCGGACAAGTCACACGCCTGGAGACTCCATACCGGCGTGTTTCATGTGGGGGTTCTTTCGGTGCACTATGCATGGAACAATTGTGGTTTGATTCACGCTGAACATACCAATGCAGATCACACCGGTTTTCTTGCCCGAAATGTCATTATTTTGGGAAAATTCCACCCAATTGTAAATTATAATGCTGGACAATACACTGCAAGTTTAATCGATTTGTTTTGGGGATCAAAGATAAATCTGCCTTTGGAGCAGAATTTGCTCACATTTGGGAAAAAATATGGGCTTATTAGCGATAGCCAGCATGGCTTGATTGAGTTTTTTGAGGAAATGACGAAGATGATTGATGAGCGTAGGGTGGTGGATGTTGTTCTCATCGACCTTAGCAAGGCCTTTGACAAGGTGCCTCATGGCAGGCTGATACAGAGGTGAAGTCACATGGGATCTGCGGTGAACTGGAAAGATGGACACAGAACTGGCTTGGTCATAGAAGACAGAGTGTAGCAGTGGAAGTATGTTTTCTGACTGGAGATCTGTGCACAGTAAGAAGTCTCACAACACCAGGTTAAAGTCCAACAGGTTTATTTGGTAGCAAATACCATAAGATCTGTGACCAGAGGTGTTCCGCAGGGATCGGTGCTAGCACCCCTATGTATATATAAATGATTTGGAGGAGAATGTAGGTGGTCTGATAGTCAGGTTGCAGATGACATAAAGGTTGGAAAAGCTGTGGATAGTGAAGACGATTGCTAGAGGATACAGCAGGATATAGATAGGCTGGAGACTTGGGCAGAGAAATGGCAGATGGAATTTAATCTGGACAAATGCGAGGTGATGCATTTTGGAAGGTCTAATGCAGGAGAGAAGTATACAATAAATGGCATAACTTTTAGAAGCATTAACGTACAGAGGGATCTAGGTGTGCAGAGTTCACAGTTCCCTGAAAATAGCAACACAAGTGGATAAGATGGTCAGGAAGGCATATGTCATGCTTGCCTTCATGAGTCGGGGCATAGAGTATAAAAATTGGCAAGTCATGTTGTAGCTGTACACAACGTTAGTTTGGCCACATTTGGAATACTGCCTACAGTTCTGGTTGCCACACTACCACAAGTGTGGAGGCTTTGGAGAGGGTACAGTAAAGGTTCACCAGAATGTTGCCTGGTTTGGGGAATATTAGCGATCAGGAGAGATTGGACAAATGTGGTTTGTTTTCACTAGAACGTCGGAGACTGAGGGGCGACCTGATAGAAGTTTACAAAATTATGAGGGACATGGATAGAATGGATAGTCAGAGTCTTTTTCCCAGGGTAGAAATGTCAATTCGGGGACATAGGTTTAAGGTAAAAGGGGGAAAGTTTAAAGGAGATGTAAGAGGCAATTTTTTTTTTAAACACAGAGGGTGGTTGGTGCCTGGAATGTGCTGCCAGAGGAGGTGGTAGAAGCAGATACAATAGCAACGTTTAAGAGGCATCTTGACAGATACATGAAGGGGAGGATATGGATCACGTAGAGACAAAATGTCTTTAGTTTAGAAAGGTGTTGTGTGTCGGCTAGTCTTGGTGGGCCAAAGGTCCTGTTCTGTTCTGTGTTTCTTTTTTTCTTTTACTTGAATTTCATCATCTTGAAAGACTTACCTGTCAATATTTATTTCCCTTAGTGATACAGATAAACTAAGAGAGTACGCGCAAATGTATGTGGAGCAGGATTTTCCTCTCACTCCATGGCGTGTTTCGCAGTTGTGGGAGGTGGTGCATGCTCGCTGATCTTGGGACTTTATGGTCCCGCCGTTGTCAACTGGGTTTTCTGTTGAAAGCTCCCCTCACAGACCGGAAACCCGTGGCAGGGGTACACCATCGGCGGCACCGCAAGACCCCGCCAGTGTAAATGCCAGCAAGTTTTGAGTGATGGATTTTCCAGTCCTTTCTGCCAATGGGATCTTCCAGTCCCGCAGGTGGTTCCCTGGCAGTGCAACCAGCGAGTAATGCAAATAGCCATTGACTTCAGTGGGACCGGAAGATCTTGCTGGTAGCCAATGGCAATCCACCTCTGTCGCTCAAAACTTCCACCCACGATGTCCAAAAATAAATTATTTTCTTAAATTCATTAAAGACGTAAATTCTAAGTGCCAAACAAGCATGAAAATGGGAGAGAATCACACACATTTTTTGGACAAGCACTCAGACGGAATCGGACGGCACTTAGTGCAAAAATAAGGGCAAAGTGTGATTCATGCCAGGAGTGGGAATGGATGGAGTATATTGGCCTCCGGTCTCACCAGTGAGGCCGTCATGACTGGTCCCTGTTGCTGGGGACCATACGTGATCCTCGCCGGTGGAGCTCCTCACCGGTGAGGCGGTTAAGGCAAGTGAGCCCTGACAATTGCAACTGGGGCTCACTAATTATATTAAAATAAGAATTTAAATATTAAAAATCAGCCTCGTGTCCTTCCCGGGTGTGAGGCTGATCATGCTGGAAATCCGGAGCCAGTAAGAGCGGCGAGAAATCGGGTGCAAACCCAGTTTTGCACCTCTCTCGCGATCTTACCGGCTCACCACGCCAATCGACCGGCATGACAAGCTGGTAAGGTCACTCCCTAAATGTTTGAGCAAGGATCTGTACCATTTTACCGCAGCAAGTTTTCCAGTGGTGGAGGTGGCTCGCCATTGGCCATCAGCGGGTTCTCACGGTCCCGCTGATATCAATGGCCATTTACTTTGCTCACTGGCTGCGTTGCTGGAGAACCCACTGTAGGGGTGGTGGTGGGGTTGGGGGGGGGGGGTGCGGGGGGGTGGGAAGATGGAGGTGAGACTGGACGATCTGGGATGATCTGGAACAATAGTTCAGAGCTCTGGGTTACTTGTCCAGTGATGCAAATACTACACCAGTGTTCCTGCAGTAACAGGAAGGACAAACAGTACGTGCTGAGGCCGACCCCAATTTTTGTTGTCGACATGGGAGAAATAAGTGGCTGAGGAAAATTATGAGCAATGAAGCAAATAGAAAGATGAGATAGAAGAGGTAATGGTTGGAAAGAAATGAAAACTGAACAAAAGGAAACAATAAAAGCAGAAGGTTTTGAAGACATTGGGAAATTATTGCAAAAATGCAAACAACAGAAAAAGGGACCTGTAAAACCATCCTGGTTTTTGCAATTTTGGGCTACAAAACCTTTTAACTTGAATAGGGATGAAACACATTACGGTCTTATTTTGAAAGAGTCTGCAATAATAAACTGGATTGCTTCTCTCCTGCTCCTCAAAGTACTTGGAATAGTTTTCCTACAAAGTATTGGATATACTGTTCAAAAACAAAATGCTTTTTGCATTTTGAAGCTCATTAATGAAAAAGAAAAAAAATCAACATTTCGGAAACCTTAGTATCTTATCTTTAACAAAAGGCCCTTTGATTAAAAACCCAATTTTTACAGCAAGTTAAAATCGCAGATAAAGGCAGTTGTTGTGGTAACAGAACATGCTCCTTAAGCGACGGCAACAAAGCAACTTGCTGCCACTGATGTGACAGGCTCCAGTTACACATTTCAATAGGTGTAAAAGGACAACAAAGAAATATCAAGAGAAAGCAAAATTGTGAAATGGCAACTGCCATGTTCCACAGGTATAAATTACTCTGCCAGTAAATTATTTTGATTTAAGCAATCTGTTCATCTGAATAAATGAACACAGCAACATTGTTCATTGCAGAACAGAAGGGGGCAACGTAGAGCAGCAACAAAAAAAATGATTAAGCTCACTTGGTTGTGTTAAAGAAAGTACAAGGACCAGCCAGATTCTAATTTTCAATGAACCCCTTCCCATGGTGACGCAGTCTGAAACATGTCAATCCAAATGAAACCAAACGTGCATCCTGTCGTTCTTTTTACTCCAGTTTTGTGTCGGGGTCGGTAACTGAATTAAGACTCCCAGCATCGCTTTGTTATTTTATCTCGGAGAGCTGACCTCCGTTGTCCTCTCTCAATCCCTCGGGGTTGGCGCTCCAGTGGGAATTGATCCCACGCCACCCCCATCCTCCCCCCCCGCCACTCCATCAGGCAGTCAGGGCGACCAGGGTTTCCAGAAACCATCTAAGATACTGGACTTAGCAAGACAGCATCGAGAAGTGGAGGGCTGCGGATCTCTATTGTACATTTTAAGCCAACATTGGCAATTATTTGAGTGAAGTGATATTTTTAATAAGATGTAAAAACAAAAAGTAGCTCGACGCTCCCTTAAATAAAACACTCTCCTTTCATTCCTGCCGCTCGGTTACCTAAAATTGCCTCTGATTCCTCCCTCCTGTTTAATGCCTGCCATACCTGAGCATTCTTGATTTGCATCAGTGTGCGTGTAGAGGTAGCACTTGCAACCTCTCCAAGCTCTATTTCACTTCAGGGATTAGACTTGAGATTGATGGAAAGCTCTGCCTCCAGATATTGTTCTACACACACACAGGTTCTCTCGCCCTTTCTCTCTGCGAGCAGCTTGAACCGGAGAGAAATAAATGGGCTTTATTCTGAAACAAAACTAATAAAAACACAGAAAACGTTAACTGGAAATAGTGGCCAAGGAAACAATTATGAAAAAACAAGGAAACTGGGCGGTGTAATTACAATTCAGAAAGGAGTCTTAATTCTTGATATATACATCTCAAAATAAAAAACAACGATGCTCAGGAAGTTAACTACATTTCACTGCTTCAAAGAGCTAGCTGTATTAATACAACATCCCTGCTACTGAAATTGCCAATATTGCAATCCCACCAACAACCAAGCGTCAAAATAAAAATAGAAAAACAGGAAGCAATTGTGTTTAATTTAAAGCTGGTAATGCAGTCAGGCCACAATCAGGGAATCTCAGCAAAATGCAAGTGCATCTCCTGTTCCTTTTGGAATTCGATCTCTGTGTTAGAGAGAACCTGAGGTTGACACAGAGAAAAAAGGTAGGAGGGAAACTAATATAAAGATTTTAAAAACAAACTTCTTTAATGACCAAGTTCCTATCATGTATTGTTTAAATAACGGCGAAAGGCTCTTTGACGTGCTAATTACATAATCAAGAAAAGAATGTTCATTGTGAATTAAAAGGCGTGGCCTCAATTACCAATAAGAAAAAGTGGAGTTTGCACTGCAAAATGTATTATAATTTGATCAAAGTGACTTAAATTTCATTGATGCATCAACAAGCATACAGATGGAGTATTCAAAATGCTAAACAAAGCACATTATTTGGAGACGGGGAGGAAAAAAAAATCATACATTTCTCCTCTTGCTTCCTGTGGACCACATAAAGAAAATCAATTTCACATTTGCTGGGCTATTTGCATAACTGCCTGCTCCACGGTAGCACAGCTAACCAACCAAAGAACTGCACCAGATCCACATATATAATCATGTTTATACAAGAAACTGCTACCTCGCAGACTTTTCTTCAACCTGTCATGAATTCAGGGAATAAGGAAATATGAACTATAAACTTTTTGTTACATTTACCATCTGGATCCCTGATGCTTTGCTAAGAGAAACTCCACCGCGCATTGGTGATGTTTAAATATTACATTTTTGGACCATGGGGAAAGTATTTTGCCGACAGAACTGGTAGATTGACCCATTCTCTGTGCAGCTGAACTTTTCTAAAGAATCAGTGGTGTTATCATACAACGTCCAATCTTCTTTCCTGCCAAGGCTTATCATTAGCCATTTTAAAAAGCCCTGAATGATAAATGAGAATCACCTAACAGACCTTTAAGTCTCCAACAACAATGCATATCTTGCATTTTTTTCCCCAAAACACAATAATTGTTTTAATTGTCTCCAGAATCCAAACCAATGCTGAATAAAAAGGGAATCTACATTCTAAAGAAAGAAACAAGACTTATGTTTTTATAACACCTTCCACAACATCAATCTGCCTCAAACACTTTATTATCAATGAAGAAGTGTAGTCATGTTGCAATGTTCTAAAGGTGGAAGTCAATTTTCAAATAAGAAGTCCCCAGAGACAGATAGACAATCATAGGTAATGGACAAAATCGCAGAATGCTACAGTGCAGAAGAGGCCCTTCAGTCCATCGAGTCTGCACCGACGCATGAAAGGCGGCACGGTAGCACAGTGGTTAGCACTGCTGCACAGCTTCAGGGACCTGGGTTCGATTCCTGCCTTGGGTCACTGTCTGTGTGGAGTTTGCACATTCTCCTCGTGTCTGCGTGGGTTTCCTCCGGGTGCTCCGGTTTCCTTCCACAGTCCAAAGATGTGCGGGTTAGGTTGATTGGCCACGCTAAAATTGTCCCTTAGTGTCCTGAGATGCGTTGGTTAGAGGGATTATTGGGTAAATATGTAGGGATATGGGGGTAGGGCCTGGGTGGGATTGTGGTCGGTGCAGACTCGATGGGCCAAATGGCCTCTTTCTGTACTGTAGGGTTTCTATGCTTTCTATGATTCTATGACCTGCCCACCTAATTCCACTTGCCAGCACTTGGTCCATAGCCTTGAATATTATGACATGCCAAGTACTCATCCAAGTACTCATTTAAAGGATGTGAGGCATCCTTTTTCCTATTTATTGCTTATGATCAATATGTCTATATGCAAATGATGTGTTTTCTCTTGCGCTCACATTGATTGTCGCACTTTAAATAATTCAAGTTACAAGCTTTTGAGTGTTCTTGAAATAAAGATGACTATTTATTATCACAACTTGCCCCGGAGGTTTAAAATCTCTCACTCAGTGAACTCACCCACACCAAGAGTCACACAAAGATTAGATACAACTGACCAGAAAATGAACAACACAATTACAATTTCTGAGCATCTCAGTATCTTTTGTGACAGACCTCTAGTTTCTTAGATGAGTTGTTTATTAATTGGTGTCACAAGTAGGTTTACAGCAACACTGCAATGAAGTTACTGTGAAAATCCCCTTGATCTCCTGGAAATATGGATAAAAAAGTTGAATATTTTCTATTGCCTTGCTTATCATTGAAGGAAAGCTAGAATAAATTAATTACCTGATTAGCGGATACATGTCAATATTAATTTAAGTCTTTTTGATTTATTTATTATTGTCACAAGTAGGCTTACATTAATACTGCAATGAAGTTACTGTGAAAATCCCCCAGTCGCCACACTCCAGCGCCTGTTCGGACACACTGAGGGAGAATTTAGCATGGCCAGTGCACCTAACCAGCACGTCTTTCAGACTGTGGGAGGAAACCAGAACAGCCAGAGGAAACCCATGCAGGGAGAATGTCCAGACTCCGCACAGACAATGACCCAGCTGGGAATTGAACCCAGGTCCCTGGTGCTGTGAAGCAGCAGTGCTAACCACTGTGCAAAGTTGAAGTTTAGTTGAAGTGAAAGTCTTGTAAAGCAGAGGATTCTCAGTAAACTGTGAGTTTTCTTGTAGTTAAATGTCCAGGAGGTCGGTTCTCAGATGAACTTGAAGTTGAAACAGTTTAGAGCGAGTTCGTCTTCCACTTTCAAGCTATAATTCTTTATTGCCTTGGCTGCTTGGATGAGTCACAACTGGTTTAATAGCTTCCTGATAAAACTCTGCAGAACAGCTTCTTGCTTAACTGTGTTAAAAGGAACAACAAAATAGCTTCCTCACTGTGACTTGTACAATTCAAAATCCTTTCATCTAAAAGAGGTGATGGGATGATCACACATCGTGTGTTGTCATTTGACATCTTAAAATTCACATTCATCTAACAAACATTGAGATTTGAAGTTGCTTTTGTCTATGGTGAAACAGAAAGATGAGCCGGCTGACATGTTATAGTTCTTTTCTTAATGGTCCATCCTTAAACAAAGGGATGTGTGAATCCCTTGATGGCTGTGAATGTCAATATTTAATTAGATATTTACCCGAGACTCCTGCAGTCACAATGTTAAAAATCTGTTTGTGTTCAAATTTTTGAAGTATTGACTGCAGGTTCATAATATACTGGAACATGAAACTATGCACTACTGCCAAACATATCAGACCTGGACAACAAGAATAATTTTTGTCATGCCATTCTGCAGATTCAGCCATTGTGCTAATCCTGTAATCACTCAAGGGTTGTCCCAAAATGCTAAACCAGGCAAGATTTATTCAGTTGTATATTGACCAAGATTTTCCTGTGAGATACTGGTGAGGCTAATGGCACTCACCGATACATATGTGAAAGTGGAACTTCAGACAAAGGGCTGATACAGAGTTAAACTCTACAATTCTATATTTCTACATGAGTTGCTCTGTTCTGCCATTCATTTTGTGAGGAGTTCACCTTGCATTCTCGAGCTTATCATTGAAATTCATTGAATGGCATGAAGTGGCAGGCAGGGGGGCACAGTGGTTAGCACTGCTGCTTCACAGTGCCAGGGACCCAAGTTCGATACCAGCTTTGGCTTAATGTCTGTGTGGAGTTTGCATGTTCTCCCCATGCCTGCATGTCTTTCCTTCAGAGGCTCTGGTTTTCTCCCACACTCCAAAGATGTGCGGGTTAGGTGGATTGGCCACGCTAAATTGCTCCTTAGTGTCAGGAAGATTAGCAGGGTAGATATGTGAGGTTATGAGGATAGGGCAAGGATGGGATTGCTGTTGGTGCAGGCTCAATGGCCCGAATGGCCTTTTTCTGCACTGTCGGGATTCCAAGATTCTCTCATCCCCTCTGCAAACTCATCTTGCCGATGAGACCTGTCTCCTTCTCTCTTGACCATATTTCCACAAGCTACTTACTCTGCAACTTACTCTGCAACTTCCATTTCTGGCCCCCTTGTTAGCTGGGTCTTGTGGTGGAATGGGTAGCATCCCTGCCTCGGAGACAGAAACTCTGCATTTGAGTCCCACTCCAGAACTTGATGGCTAAGGGAGGTGTGTTTGTAACACAGCCAAAACAGGTTGATTGTCAACCTACAAGTCCTTCAAACACACACCCAGTGACAGGTGGTAAGACTGAGAGAGACTCCTGATTGCTTGTGTGATTGAAAGAAAGTTGGAGCCTCAAACATCACTATCCATAGTTCCAAACTGTAACATTCATGAACAAATGCATGTTTCCATGGACTCCCTGAGTGATCTGTGACGCACCACCATTTGCATGCTAACATTTTGTGTTTCATGTGCCAGGACATCCATATTCTTCTGTATCTGTGGTCTCTCTCCATTTGAATAATATTCCTGTTTTCTATTCTTCCTGCCAAAGTGGACAACACCACATTTCACTCCATTTGCAAAATGTTTGCCCACTCATCTATCAACGTTGATACATCACCTCCAATACCATGAGCTCTTATCTTGGACAATAACCTTTTATGTGGCACCTTATTGAATGACTTTTGGAAGCCCAAATAATCTACATCTACTGGTTACCCCTTTTTTCCAGCTTGCTTATACATTCTCAAAGATCTCTAATAAATTTGTCAAACCTTCACAAAATCATGTCGTCTCTTCTTGATTGTTTTATGATCTTCTAAATATTCTGCAATTACCTCCTTAATGATGGATTCTAGCATTTTCACACTGACAGATGTTAGGATAACTGGTCTATAGATTCCTTCTATACCCTAATTTCTTGAATAGACATGTTACATTCATGGTTTTCAAATCCATTGGTACCTTTCCAGAAACTAGGGAACTTGGGGAGCTTACAACCAATGCATCCACTCTCTGCTCTGCACTTGCTTCTTTTAAGACCCTTGGGTGCAGACCTTCAGGTCCAGGAGACTTGTTAGCCTTTAGTCCCATTAGTTTTCCCAGTATTTTTTCTCCAGTGATCAGTTTTCTCCCTCTCATTTACCTCTTATTTTTCTACGATTCTTCGGAGGCTTCATGAGTCTTTTACTGTGAAGATGGACACAAAATATATGTACAAAAACCTCTGTCCTTTCCTTGCTTTCCATTATTTATTACCAGTTTCACCCTCCAAGGAACCAAACCTTACTTTAGCTACTCTTTTACTTTTATAATTTTCATGATTCATGCCATTCTGCTGTCACACTGATGTGAATGAATTATCTGATGGGGATGATTCAGGTGAAGGAGTCTGATAATTCTATGTTAATATACTCAAGTGATCTTCCTGGTGTTCAACGTCAGGAAACACGCCCCTTTAGTGATTTGGTAAAAGGGTGGATGGGGTTTGGTAAAAGGGCAGAAGAGGACAATTGGGTTGCGCGTCTACACTGACATAGAACACAACTTTGCAGTTCTTGTGATGTTTTCTGCTCCCGTCACGAAAACTACCCTACCTGACGCGAATGGGAGTGGAAAATCCCAGTCCATGTTTTTTCCCCACTGCACTCATCAGCTTTCAGCAACTTGCCTTGCAAAAAAGTTTAACTACCTGACAATTCAATTACAACTTAGTTGCCCTGCTGTAGCAAAACCTGGTCTGTTTTGGTGAGGCCACAACTGGCGTATTGTGTGCAGTTCTGGTCACCATGTTACAGAAAGGACATAATTGTTCTGGACAGAGTGCAGAGGAGCTTTACAAGAATGTTGTCAGGGGTAGAAAAATATAGCTATGAGGAGAGATTGCATATGTTGGATCAAAGAAGGCTGAGGGGATGACTCGATAAGGTGTACAAAATTATGAGGGGAAGAGATAGGCTGGACAGGATAAAATTGTTGCCCTTGGTGGAGAATTCTAGAACCAGGGGATATAGATTCAAAATAAACGGCAGTAGGTGCAGAAGGGACATGAGGAAGAACCTTTTTTATGCAGAGGTTGGTGGGTGTCTGGATTTCGCTGCCTGAGTTGGTGATGGAGGCAGAGACCCGAACCGCTTTTAAAAAGGACCTGGATCTGCGCTCTGGGTCGGATGCAGGAAAGTTGGATTAGAAAGGGCACCTGGATGTCCTTGGGATGGCATGGACAAGATTGGCCAAATGGCCTCCTTCCATGCTGTAACTTTTCTACGCTTTTATTTCCCATCTTGCTCAGTTGCTAAATACACACTGCTCAATTATTCAGGGGTTGTAGAAGCAGCTGTGTGAAGTGTGGCAGCTGTTGAGAGACCTGAGGAACATATGTGCAACTTATATAGTACAGTGACCAGCTGTCGGGGGTTTCCAAGAGCAGTGAAGCACGACACTTCTTGTACATTGTGTGCACTGGGGTGAGTTGTGGAGGATGCAACCGTGCGGGAGAAATGAAAGGAAGAGACTGATCAATTTATGTTAACTCAAGGAATTAAGAGAAATGGGGCAAAGGTAGGCACATAAATTCAGGGCTCAGATCAGCGACGATGGCTTTGAATTGTAGAACAGGCTCGAGGGGCTAAAATGGCCTACTCCTGTTCCTATGATTAACAAGAGGAACAGTCAAATAGTAACAGTGAAGCTTGAAAAAAGTATCAGAGAAAGAGGGGAAGTTAACATGGGACAAAGGGAGCACCCAGAGAATAATCAGCTCTTAGCTCACTCCTTTATTGTTGGCCTACTTTAAGGGTGGGGAGGGGACCAGGAACAGCTCTTGTTGGACACCTATTAACCAATGGAGCTGTCCATGAGTACCTGTGAAATGAAAATCTCCAATCAAGCGTTGAATCCAATTAACTTAAATAAACACTGCGTATTTCTATCCCTGAAAACTGTACAAGACCAGCGCTATAAATTACATTTGGAGCGGGCTCCAATACCAGCAGACTTAAAGTAACACAATTCATTTCTCGCTTATGAAAACGTGGTAACGTTTTGCTGTAAAATGAATATTTATGCTCGACTGCTGCATTAGGAGAAATCATGAAGCAATCTGTGCAAGGAATCTGACTGGATTGCATGAAATAAATGCATTTTTTTTTAGGGGAAAAAAAAAGGGTTGAATGCTGATGAGGGAATAATTTGTATGTTGCAGTCAGGTGTGGAGCTACCCTCATGTGTATGCTAACTACAGCTTGCTCCAGTTATTAACTATGCCGGCCTGGAGTTTCTGCTCCATTGCGTGGCTTCTCCTGGCACGATTTGCCTGGTATCTCCGTAACTGGCACAAAAGACTGCAGAATCTCGAGCTAAAATTTGCATTCAGCAGTCCTTTGCCTAGGTTTTTATTTTAAAAAGTCATGACATTTGTCCTGTAACTTGTATTAAATAATGCTAAATAGAAGTGGCAAGCCGGTTATAAGAAAAATTACATGGGCATTTCCATGTTATTTCTTATGAATTAATTAAGGTGAACAAAGTAATACATATTTGCCAGTAATGAGGAGACTCAAATGCATTGGTTCCCTCCTCCAGACAGTTTAAGTTTTTGGTTACTATGGCATTGAGTTTGCTTCCTTTAATGTATCTGCTTATTTTATGTGACCATTTTAACTGGCTGATACTCTTTTGCTGTCTTCTGCATTTTTTTTAACACTTTGGAAATAGTTAGTTTCATGTACAATATTGGTCTATGCTTCTGACTGGACAGTGAAACAATAATGTGAAAAAGATCTGACTTTACAATCATAGAGTGCAGAAGAGGCCTTTCGGCCCACCGAGTCTGCACCGACACGGGAGAAACACCTGACCTTCCACCTAATCCCATTTTCTTGGCCCAGAGCCTTGAATGTTATGATGTGTCAGGTGCTCATCCAGGTACTTTTTAAAGGATGTGAGGCAACCCGCCCCTACCACCCGCCCAGGCGGCGCATTCTAGACTGTCACCACCCTCTGGGTAAAAGGTTTTTCCCTCACGTCCCCCCTAAACCTCCTGTCCCTCGCCTTGAACCTATGTCCCCTCCTGACTGACCCTTCAGCTAAGGGGAACAGCTGCTCCTTATCCATTCTGTCCATGTCTCTCATAATCTTTACTCCTCAACCAGGTCGCCTCCTCAGTCTTCTCTGCTCCAACAAAAATAAACCAAGCCCATCCAACCTCTCTTCAGAACTTAAATGTTCCATCCCAGGCAGCATCCTGGTGAATCTCCTCTGCAGTCACCTTCTGTAATAAACACAATTTACTTTTCCTAAAACTTGGAGCTGGATCTTCTGCCCTCCCCATGGTGTATTTCCTGGTGATGGAGGTGGCTCACCATTGGCTGCTGGCAGGATCTTACGGTCCTGTCGAAGTCCATGACATTTTGCGTGGTTCGCCCATCTTACCGTCGGGAAACCTTCCATGGTGGGGTCACCTTTAACAGATTGGTTCCTGAATCCTTTCATGCAGTCCTCACATTTGCATGGTTTGTCCATGGCGCGGGTGTCCTTGTGACTCTCCAGCTTTGAGAATCAGTTGAAGCCTCGCCCACACACACACACACGTGTGTGGTCCCTCCCAACCGTGAATGTGATGCGCTACTCAAACACGAGGCCTGAAGCTCGGTAAATGAAGGCTTTTATTTACTGTAATGAAGCAGCCAGTAATTATATACACTATCCCAGACTGAAGGGGTCCCGGCCAGAGCAGGGACTCTTATACCTCTCCCAGGAGGCGGAGCCCGACTGGGATGTGCCACAACACTACAGTACAAAGGTGTAACAACCCCACCCTAACCCCAACAGCAACAATAGCACAACCCAACAGTAACATATGTACATCCTTGTAGTACTGGCCAGACCCTGGCTCAGTACTATCCAGTGGGAACCAACGATGGTTCACCACAGAATGGTATGACTTTCTTCGGCTGGTGACTACTTAAAGTTTTTTCCACAGTCAATGCACTGGAACACTCTCACCGGGATGTGTGTGGGTGTGTCTCCACGTTTTTCCAGTCACACTGATGTTTAAAATCAGGCAGAGCATACAAATATTTTTTCTCTCTAGATTCAAAGACTGATGTTATGCAGGTTCTGTTCAATTGAATGACGCTGTAGGATCTTGATGTTGGGTTTGAGATTTCAGTCTGCAAATTCTCTCCTTTGCCGGGGGAAAGGGCCGGAAAATTCCATGCAGATTCTCCTTTTTTGTTATTTTCAACATTTCCCCCTCAAGCTGTGTATTTATTTCATGGTCATAAGTCCCTAATGGCATTTCTGCATCTCTTAGAACAATATGTTTGCAAAATGTTAGAGCTATTGACAGGTTGGAGACCAATAGTAAGTTGACATAGAAAGGGTCATAAAATGTGGATTCAATGGCTCAGCAGTTTATATATATGTTGGGAGAAGAGAGTGCACTGAAGCTTAAAAATGATAGATGTTTTCGTTAGTGTAAGGTGTGAAAGAGTAATTGAGGCCCTTTAAAGGCCAGTAGAAAAAGATGACTTAGTAGGAACGATGGCCTGGATCCTCCGATCTCGTTCACCCAGTCTCCATTGTCAGTGAGAACAGAGAATTTGGCGCTGCATTCACTGCAGCGGGACTGGAGAATCCCAGCCGCAGGCGAGGGCGGACAATTCCAGTCAACAAGCAAGAAGAATCGAGAACGCTGGAAAAAACTCAGCGGTCCAGCAGCATCCGTAGGGAGAGAAAACAGAGCTAACGTTTCCAGTCCGTATAACTCTTCTTCACAGCTGCGGTAACAGTAAGAGCTGATAAATTAACAAGAAGGACATAATGATAAAGCAGGAGAGAAGAAATGCGGATGCTGCATTGTGTGAAGTAATATTTTCAACAAAATATTCAGAACTCATTATGGGAAGCAAACTCGGTGACTTGCTTTGGGGTTAACATTTTAATTTCAAACCCTGAGATGACACGTCAAAGTTTAGCGAATTATTGAACCCTATTAAAAGCTTTGTTGCATTCTGCAATTGATACCTTACAGGTTAACTGGGAAACACTCTGAATTTTACAGAAAGAAGTCTCACAACACCACGTTAAAGTCCAACAGGTTATTTGGTAGCACGAGCTTTCAGAGCGCTGCTCCTTCATCATGTGAGTGGAGAGTTGGGTTCACAAACAGGGCATATATAGACACAGACTCAATTGCAAGATAATGGTTGAAATGCAAGTCTTAACAGGTAATCAAGTCTTTAGAGGTACAGACAATGCGAGTGGAGAGAGGGTTAAGCAGGGGTTAAAGAGGTGTGAATTGTCTCAAGCCTCAGTCAGTAAGATTTTCTGAATTTTACGGTTAGACAAATGTGGCTCCGGCTCAAGCAAAAACAAAAGTGTTGCAAATCACATAGGAATGCATGAACCAGATTTATCACCTTCTCCAAACTACATACAGCAGGTTAAACTGATCACAAAAAGAAATAACCAAAGATTCTGTTTTCTGAAAGTCAGTCATTTTTATATCCACCTAATATCGGTTGGCATTTAGATCCTGTGGTATTAGTGATAACTCAGGCTTTGCTCATTCAACTTCGTATTATCCCCAGATGGCTTTACAGAACGTCACTATCCAAGGTGACGTAGAAAATCAGACTTAGCAAGAATGAAGAGCTCAAAAAAAGTCAATACTATCAGCTGTCAAACATTGGGGTAGACCCTAAAGCAAACTTGATTCCTTTTTCAATTTCTTAAGAAAGGACAAGCCTGCGAGCTACATTGTTCCTCATGAAGGTGGCACCGTAATAATGAGATACTCTTAAAAGCTGGTGAGCTACATTACATTTTCCAACCGCAGCAACTTATCCAGTTGGCAATAAAAGACATTGCAGAGTTTTGTTCGATCAGTTCACAGCTTGGCCTTTGCAAATGGTTCACTTTCAGAATTGCACTCAGTCTGAAAAAATAAATGATTTTCTTACCCTCAGATCAGATTACTCTCCAGTCCCCGTGTTTTTCCAATCCTGTAAAAGTAAAATATGATGGTTAAGTTGCTAATTGTTGAGAGACAGATCGGGAGCATCAATCAGAATATGAAAAGTACATTGTCCTCAAACTTGTGGTGCTTTTCAGTGCACCTCCCTCGTCTTTAAACAACAACGCAAAACAGTTAAACGTGCATAATTTTGGAAAGACGATCACTGTCATATCCAGCAGTAAAAGAAGCAGTTTGCAGTATGATTGGTGTTCAGTTGCTACATCTTAATATATTCTGGGCAATTAACTAAGTTTTAAAAAAATTCATTCATGGAACATGGGTGTCGCTTCGCTGGCTGGCCAGCATTTATTGCCCACCCCTAGTTGCTCTTGATGAGCAGTTGAGAGTCAACCACATTGCTCTGGAGTCACATGTAGGCCAGACCAGATAAGGAGGACAGATTTCCTTCCCTAAAGGACATTAGTGAACCAGATGTGTTTTCTGACAATCGAGAATGGTTGCGTGGTCATCAGTAGATTCTTAATTCCAGGTATTATTTTTATTGAATTCAAATTCCACCATCTGCCATGGGGGATTCGAACCCGGATCCTCACAACATTAGCCGAGTTTCTGGATTAACAGTCTAGCGATAATACCCCTAATTAGTTGCGGTGACTAATCAATTGGGATTCTTGGCCGTGCCATTAATTGCATCATACATGCTTAGGCTCATTGTTTAAAAGTCTATTGTGTCAACATTTAGAATTAAGTTGGCATCATGAAAGAAGCAAATATCTGTTGATTGGTGTCAGGAAGTTCTCAGTGAAGAAAGGCCTTTACATGAAGAGAGCTGAAAACAGAGGGCCAATTCCATCTTGTACAGATACAAAAAAAATCATCACCGGCTTGTAAGTTCACAATGCACAGGTGTGCTGTGCACGACAATGTAAAAAACGCTTAATGTAAGACAATCCTGTAGATTGCTAATATGGGCTCAAACTCAGTCCTCATAACAAAATAATCTGGCATTCAAAAAGGTTATTTGGTGCTAAGCTGAATGTGAGGCACAATGTGCGTATTAACTAGGAATGTTAGTTGTGTAATATCAAATGGAGTCTGGTATCTATAATATAACTGCATCTTTTGATTTCATTCAAACATGTAACTGGGCGGCACTGTGACACAGTGATTAGCACTGCTGCCTCACAGCATCAGGGACCTGGTTTCAATTCCAGCCTTGGGTCCCTGTCTTTGCGGAGTCTGCATGTTCTCCCCGAGTCTGCATGGGTTTCTCCCGCGTGCTCCGGTTTCCTCCCACAGTCCAAAAGACGTGCTAGTTAGGTGCATTGCCCTTGCTAAATTCTCCCTCAGTGTACCCGAACAGGCGCCGGAGTGTGGCAACTAGGGGACTTTCACAGTAACTTCATTGCAGTGTTAATGTAAGCCCACTTGTGACAATGATAAATAAACTTTAAACTTAGATTAGGTAGCTGCTCACTTGTTGTCTATGTGGCATAAATAGGTATTTGGGCCAAGAGTTCCCATAGGTTTCAACCAGCACAATCTGGCTGAAATTAGCTAAACTAAATGAGAAAGATCACGGAATTTTAACCATTCAGGCATGAGTTCAGTCTCAGTGACACTCGTTTAAGAATCATGGTGATAAACCAACCTCTGCCACAACACAAAATATACTTTTCTACCAACTGGCCATTCAATGAGGCTCCTCAAATTGAATTTGTTTTTTTCAGGCACAAAAGTCACATTTTACAAGTTATTAGTTAATACAAAATGTTTTAAGAAACAGACTGGTATACATTCATAAAACCAAAGTCATTTTCAGGCGATTTAGGTCGAGGACTGAATACTTATTAAAAAGGTTTATTTTTGATGGTAAACTCATTTGCAGTTGTGTTAATAAAATCTGTACCTTCTCAAATACATTGATGAATATTTTTAATGTGAGTGTAAAAAGCAAACAGTTATGTTCTATTATACTACCTGATTGCTCTGGTTCGAGAAAGATTTTTATGTATGCCGTTTATGCAAATAATTTCAGGCTGAAACTTGAACCATAACTTCATTTTAGAAAAATATTGCAATCTCAAGTGCAATTTGCACTCAGATTACTTCCATGATATTTTTGAAGAATGGTAATTGCAGCGTTTAGCCTGCTGACCTGCATTGCTTGTCCTTGCAATGGTTGTTCTGTTGGGACATAAGGGTTATCTGGAGGGATGTGCCCTCATTCCAGTAGCTGACAGTTAAACACCTCCAAAGATTTGTACCAATTCTCCAGAATCTGCTGGTGCTTATTCATGGCTGGGCAAGTTGTTCTTAGTCAAATGTGTAACAGAGGTCTTCACGGCTTCAATTTATGACTGGTCTAAACAGACATATGAATTGAATCTTGAAAACTTGTCCTTCCTCCATAACCAATTCATAGAATCATGGAACCCCACAACGCAGAAGGAGGCCATTTCGACCCATCGAGTCTGCACCGACAACAATCCCACCCAGGCCCCATCCCCATAACCCCATGCATTCACCCTAACTAGCCCCCCTGACGCTAAAAGTCAATTTAGCCTTGCCAATCCACCTAACCCAGACATCTTTGGACTGAGAATGTTAAGATGTTAAACTCTTTGCTACTCTGTATTTTTTCCTCATGCTTTTCCAAGTCTATAAAACCTAATCAGTTGCAATGTTCTGATCCGATTGGAGACCATGAATGTTTAAAGATAAAATCTGAACATCCAGCAATTAACTGACAGAAACATGCCACAATATTTCACATTTTTAAAACAAAAACCAAACTTTAAGCACCATTAACTTAACATCGTGGGTGGGATATTCCAGCTGTGCTCACCCTGAAACCGGAAAATTCCACCCGAGGTCAATGGACCTTTCCATGGTCTGCCCCTCCCCTGCTCCGATTCCCATCGCAGGCGGAATGGGAAAATTTTCTCTTATAGCTATAGGCTCAGTTCAACCTTTGACTCCCCCACACCAGAAGTTCCCTTATTTTAACTTGAAGTATCATTCACTTTTCCTGGGGCTAACCCACAATCTTCTGGAGTTTACTTTAATTGTCCTTACGGCTTAGCCATTCTTCAAGATACAAATTACATGGGGATCCTTCCATTAGCTTTTAGCTAAGTGATCCTCCAATTTTCTTTAGCGATCTCATGACTGTGGATTCTTCAGCTCCTTGTTCTGGCTTTGGCCATACACAAACTGTTTTTACCCAGTCTGTTCCCACAGCTTCTATACGATTCTTTCGAAGCTTGTTATTCAAGCTTTCTGCCACAAGTTTCCGTGAGGATCACTGTAGCTTTTTTCCACCAGCTGCAAGCTAGAGCAAATTTTCCAGCTTCTTTTCCTTCCTTCACGACATCCAAAATGAGCTTGAGCTCCCACCTACTTTCTGCGCAGTGAGTGATGAAGTTAGGATTTTCTCTGCTTAAAGGTTTTGGCTTTCCCCACTCACAAAGTAGCTGTGGGGAAACCTGCTGCCGGTAGGTGTAAGATTGTTTGCCGTATATGCGTGTCTGGGCTGAAGAGCTAGAAATGCAAAACAGAGGTGTTGCAGTGCCACCAATGGCAGGAGGATGTAGTTACAGCATGGCAAGTTTCTATTATAAATGTGAACACAAATGTACAATCAAAATTCTGGCGCAGCAATTCAAGGTATATGTATGGCTTTTAATGCAGATGATAATGCAGATGGGCGGCACGGTAGCACAGTGGTTAGCACTGCTGCTTCACAGCTCCAGGGACCCGGGTTCGATTCCCGGCTTAGGTCACTGTCTGTGTGGAGTTTGCACATTCTCCTCGTGTCTGTGTGGGTTTCCTCCGGGTGCTCCGGTTTCCTCCCACAGTCCAAAGATGTGCAGGTCAGGTTGATTGGCCATGTTAAAAATTGCCCCTTAGAGTCCTGAGATGTGTAGGTTAGAGGGATTAGTGGGTAAATATGTAGGGATATGGGGGTAGGGCCTGGGTGGGATTGTGGTTGGTGCAGACTTGATGGGCCGAATGGCCTCTTTCTGTACTGTAGGGTTTCTATGATGATTTCTATGATAATAGTACAAAAACAAACCCATTAGGTATATTCTAATGTTTATATTTCTGCATTAGTCATTCTAATATTTTCCTTTTCAGGCAACTATTTAATTCCCTTTCAAAGAATTTATTGACTTTTTTTGACAGAAGGTTTTCCATTCTAACGACTCTGTGTGAAGAAAGCTTTGCTTTTATCTGTTGTGTTAATTCTTTTAATGTGGTATTTCCACACACTTCGCCTGCCCTGCGTGTATAATTAGGCTCAAGAACAAAGGATGGCATCACAGCTGTTTTTAAAATAACAAAAAAAATTGGCCAGAGAAAATTTACAAGCAGAATACTGGTAAATTCAAAGCCGAGACAATCTGTTATTCTCCCACTGCTTGTTGGCATGTTGCGTTACAGTGGGGCACCTTCATATCTGACCCTGTGTATACGCGAGGGGATTGACAGTGATCATACAGAATCATTAAGTCCGGGTGTGTGTGTGTTTGTGGATGTGTGCACATACCTTTCCTGTTATACTGATAAGCTACCCTTTTAGCATTGGCTGTTGCTATGGAAACAGGCAAGCCAATCACAACGGCTGTCTGCTTAAAGCTACCAAAATGTATTCACTGCTTTTTCAGTCCAGTTACTCAAATATTTGGTTTCAGTAGATTGCCGTGGCATTAAAAATGCTGTCAACCTTTTATTTTGTGCACTTATCTGTGGATGCAACAAATCAAAACATTTACATTCTGCTGTGTTTTATGCCGAGCACAATAGCATGACAGAGCATAAACTGTGGTGTCTGCAGAGACTGGCAGCAAACAAGTTGAACAATCAGCTGCCTTTGTTTTAAAATCGTGTAATGTTTAAAGACATATCTCAATTTGAGCTTTAATCTCAACTACAGCTCCGTCCTCGTTCATCTAAATTATTGTTAACATTATTATGCAATTGCATTATTTTTGCATTTTAAAATGGGCAGCACGGTGGCACAGTGGTTAGCACTGCTGCCTCACAGCGCCAGGGACCCGGGTTCAGTTCCGGGAGTTTGCACGTTCTCTCCGTGTCTGTGTGGGTTTCCTCCGAGTGCTCTGGTTTCCTCCCACAGTCCAAAGATGTGCAGGTTAGGTTAATTGGGCCATGCTAAATTGCCCCTTAGTGTCAGGGGGATTAGCAGGGTAAATATGTAGGGTTACGGGGATAGCGCCTGGGTGGGATTGTTGTCGGTGCAGGCTTGATGGGCCAAATGGTCTCTTTCTGCGCTGTAGGGATTCTATTCTATGAAGGAACTCAGATATTTTGTCTTCCTATTTATTATGTGGATGATCCCATTGATTTTAAGAAGCTATTTACAGCTCATATTTCTATGATTATATAACTCCGTGCCTTGAAACAAAATTGGACTGCAACTTTCTTCGAGGTTGGGCAATAACCTCAATCCATCAGTGGTGATTGGTTAGCGACATTCAAGATTTATCTGGTTAGGCACATGAACAGGCGGGGGAGGGAAGGATACAGGCGGTTAGTCTAGATAGGGCAACGTGATTGGCACATGTTTGGTGGGCCGAAGGACCTGTTCCTATGCTGTAATTTTCTTTGTTCTTTGTGAATTGTGACAGCATCACTTGTCGAAGAGCCACATCGCTCTCTATAACAGTTCGAACCAATACCATAAAAATGACGCATGTATGAACTGTAACTTGCTGTTTTCTTCACCAGCCATGATAAATCAGCAGTCAGGGAGGGTTGAGGCAGTTATTTGTAACAGTATTTGTACGGTCAGCAATTTTTTTTTAGTATTCTTAAATAAAGTCGCCATCGATGGCTGAAGTCGCATCCCACTGAGGGCAGACTCCACATCTTAAGCATCCCAGTAGTGCGGTTACACTATCTGTACCATCAATCTTAGAGGAGGAATACATGCAGTGGGCCATTGATACTACAGAATGGGCCATCCCATTGAATCCTTCTCTTGGCTGAAGGAATAGACAAAAAAAAAAATCAGCAAGTTCTCATTGATTTATTTTCCCACGACGACCTGGTGGTTTTCTGGTTTATTGCTGGTAAGACGGATGCCTCCAGACAGCCAAGAAAGGATCGGGAGCAGCTTCTAGTGCGTAACAACAATACCATGAATGGAAGGGCTAGATGTTGCCCCCCTATTGCCCACATGGGGAGATTGTTGTGCTCAAAGACAGGAGTACCAGAGAAGCAAATCCCCAGTAGCAGGATAGGGAAAAAAAAGCACACACGCAGCTTCTCACAGTTGCTTTAAGAAAAGAAAACTGTGCTTTTTCCAAGTCCAAAGACGTGTAGGTGGATTGGCCATACTAAATTGTGCTTGGTGTCCCAAGATGTGTAGGTTAGGGGGATTAACAGGCTAAATACATGGGGTTACGAAGATCAAGTGTGACGGTATGCTTGGGTAAGATGCTCTGTCGGAGAGTCGGTGTAGACTCAATAGGCCGAATGGCCTCCTTTGCACTTGGAGGGATTCTATGATTCTATTCTATGGTTCTAAAAACATTGATACATCTTTGGCAAAAAGTCACTTTCCTATTATCTTTCAGTCAAGTTGTTATTAAAGTAGAATTGATTTATAAAACCAATGCAAGACAATGAGGAAAAGGAAGGATTAGTTTAGTCATTACCTTTCTTAGGCTAATTCTTCTTTTGGAAGGATTCTCTCAATAGAAACATCCCACAAATCTCTCTTTTTGACATTTTGCCAAGGTGTCCCTCTATTCAACCAATAGCATATCACAACCTGCGGTGAATTTTTTGCCACTTTTGTTTTTCAGCATCTTTTTTGAGGAATTTATTCAGTCTCTCCAATGAGACAGGTTGGTGGATTTGCAGATAGCAATGTGGATCATCAGAGGATACAGCAGGATATAGATCGGTTGGAGACTTGGGTGGAGAGATGGCAGATGGAGTTTAATCCAGACAAATGTGAGGTAATGCATTTTGGAAGGTCTAATACAGATAGGAAATATACAGTAAATGGCAGAATCCTTAAGAGTATTGATAGGCAGAGGGATCTGGATTTACAGGTACACAGGTCACTGAAAGTGGCAACGCAGGTGGAGAAGGTAGTCAAGGAGGCATACGGCATGCTTGCCTTCATCGGCTGGGGCATTGAGTTTAAAAATTGGCAAGTCATGTTGCAGCTTTATAGAGCCTTAGTTAGGCCGCACTTGGGATATAGTGTTCAATTCTGGTTGCCACACTACCAGAAGGATGTGGAGGCTCTGGGGAGGGTACAGAAAAGATTTACCAGGATGTTGCCTGGTATGGAGGGCATTAGCTATGAGGAGAGGTTGGAGAAATTTGGTTTGTTCTCACTGGAACGACGGAGGTTGAGGGGCGACCTGATCGAAGTCTACAAGACTATGAGGGGCATGGACAGAATGCATAGTCAGAAGCTTTTTCCCAGGGTGGAAGAGTCAATGACTACGGAGCATAGGTTTAAGGTGCGAGGGGCAAGTTTTAAAGGAGATGTACGAGACAAGTTTTTTTTTACACCAAGGATGGTGGGTGCCTGGAACTCAGGGCTGGGGGAGGTAGTGGAAGCAGATACGATAGTGACTTTTAAGGGGCGCCTTGACAAATGCATGAATAGGATGGGAATAGAGGGATATGGCCCCTGGAAGGGTAGGGGGTTTTAGTTCAATCGGGCAGCATGGTTGGTGCAGGCTTGAAGGGCCTGTTCCTGTGCTGTAATTTTCTTTGTTCTTCACTTTCATTTGCTTTTGAAAGGATTCATGGACAGATCTGATTTCCAACAAGACCCAGCTTCCATTCAGAGGTCTTTTCCAACATGCTCAAATTTAGCACAGTAAATCAAAATGCGACCATTCGTACCAATGTGTCACGATGTTCATTCCTTGCAGCTGATCCTGGTACAGGGCCAGTTTTCTCAATATGAAATAGGTTCTCACACAGAGGTCACGAACATTGATAGATCTGGGAAGGAGTTTAGGTTTTCAGTTTAAGTTTATTTATTAGTGTCACAAGTAGGTTACGTTATCACTGCAATGAAGTTACTGTGAAAATCCCCCAGTCGCCACACTCTGGCGCCTGTTCAGGGACACTGAGGGAGAATTTAGCATGGCCAATGCACCTAACCAGCATACCTTTCGGACTGTGGGAGGAAACCGGAGCACCCGGAGGAAACCCACGCAGACACAGGGAGTAGGTGCAAACTTCACACAGACAGTGACCCAAGCCGGGAATCGAACCCGGGTTCCTGACGCTGTGAGGCAGCAATGCTAACCATTGCTACATGGTTCCATGCTGGAATCAAAGGGGGACAGAAGTTCATCACGTTTCGACTGTTCTGCCATCAAATCCCTCAACAGTAAATCCTCACTTAAAGTTGTACCTGTGTCCCTGAAAATTGCGACTTTAAGTGAAATGACTTAAAGTGAATCGTAGCTTTCCATAAGAATCAATATTGAAGCTGTAGTTAGGTTCTCATGACATTTGTGGACCAGAAAAAAAGCAATGTACAAGTTGCAATACCGTACCAGACATGTGCAGCATTGTGCATTCCTAGCTTAAATAGTTTGTAAACTAAAATACATCATTAAATATAAAAGAATATACAATTTAAATTATTTTTAAAAACTACTTGTTCTCACCTTCCTACACAGTACTTTTAGATTGACCAGGCTCCACCTAGTGGCAGAGATTAGTTGGTGTAGTTAGTTGCATGCAGTGATCAACTTTTGTCATGAGATGGAGGCCAGGACTTAACACAAGCTCAGGAGCAAAGCCAGGCATGGTGCCAGAAGTTGGGAGTCACTGAAGAACAGACCTCAAGGACTCAGGTTAGCACGGAGGCTGGGAGGCAAGTGCGGGTGGGAGAAGGAGGAGAGTCAGCAAGGTGGGGACAAAGGGGGAGGTGTTCAGCAAGGAAGAAGTTGGCATTAGGGTGAGAGGCATGGGGGGAAGAGGGGGGAAGAAGGGGGAAGGGAGGAGGAGTTGGCAAGGCCAGGAACAGGAGAAAGAAGGACTGAGAGCAAGCATGGAAGCACTGTGGGGAAGGTCATTATGACCAAACAAGCCAAAAAGGAAGTCTATGGCAAGCAATATTAAAGTGAAACTGGTAATGTTAAACTGGTACACCAACACTACTGTGTTAACAACGTTAAAGTGAAGCAATGTTAAGTGAATCCTCTTTAAGTGGGACTTACTGCATTTTTCCATATGCGATGAAAGCCCATATTGTTAGTACGCTACAAAGCGATGTACTCCAGGTTGAAGCGAATGTACACACCAGAAATTGGGATTCATAGTAGAAGAGATTAGAAGAGACATGTTCTGGGAATAAAAAGAGGTCTTTCTACCTTACTCCTCTTGCCTTGTATCAGGTAGAGGAAAAACTGTCATACCCAAAACGCCTCGTAATTTAGTGCTGCAATAAATGTAACAATTTAAAAAAAACACAATGGAGACTCATGGTTGAGTCGGGAGACTATGGTGAAGGCTTCCCTCTTCAATGATTATATGTGAAGAAAAGCCATTATCATCAGAATAGCTTCAGTGATATTGTCAGAATTGTTTTGTAAACCTGTGTTCCGTGTGGAACCAGTCAGTGCAACTGGATTGGGAACCTTGTTTGGATGAAACCTGAGTGCCATCTTTGGAGACAGCTGGAGTTTTGGACGGTTGGGACGGAATTTTCCCCCACAAAATGGCAGAGTGTCACTTCCAGTGGAAAATCGGTCCGATTCCTGCCGTACCCGGCAGCGCGAAGGGGATCACAACCTTCAGGCATTTAAACCCCCCCCCCCCCACACATGAAAAATGCTGCACCTGAGACACAGACTGTCTGATTCGCCCGCCTGGGTCATCTGAGCACTGCATTTAAATGGCTCCACAGCACTCACTCTCATTCAAGCCAAGTGAAAAGTAGTGAGGAAACCAGCTCCTAGATTTCTGGAGGGGGCCCTCAGCCATTCGCTGGATACCGTGGAGGAGAGGCGGGTTACATTCTACTCTCGGGCTGGCCGGAGACTCTCTATCAAGGTCACAAAATCCCACCTGGGTGACGGCGGCAGCACTGGTCAGTCTGACCAAGAGGACAGGTGCACAATGTAGGAAAAAGAAGAATGACCAACTGCGATCAGCAAGGGTACTATGCTCCTTGTCATCTCTCTGCACGCCAACGTCCAGTCACCCTCCCAGAATGTCAGCTGGAACCCACAAGCTGCCACCTCATAGGTTCCCAGGATAAAAGCAAATTACTGTGGATGCTGGAATCTGAAACCAAAAGAGAAAATGCTGGAAAATCTCAGCAGGTCTGGCAGCATCTGTGAGGAGAGAAAAGAGCTGATGTTTCGAGCCCAGACGACCCAAAGCTTTGACAAAGGGTCACCTGGACTCAAAACGTCAGCTCTTTTCTCTCCTCACAGATGCTGCCGGACCTGCTGAGGTTTTCCAGCATTTTCTCTTTTGGTCACAGGTTCCCAGCTCTGATCTCTCAGCATCATCCTCATCTGGACACAGTTTATATCACAGATCCTCATTGTCAGACAGCCGTATAGGCACACAAAGTGAAAATAACATAGTATCTAACTTAGACATTAATCAGTGAGCCCTAGACACTAGCCCCTAATCCCCCCGTAGTGTTATGTGACAAAGAGATCGAGGGCTGAAACTCCTTCACCGGGGCTGGGGTCAGTGCTGCTGGCAACAGGCAGACAGCAGTCAGACATAGCAATAGCTGAGGAGCATCACAGAGCTTTCCTCACTGCGAGCCGGGTGGCACAGTGCTGGGCGTTCCCTGGGTGCCACTCAATGCTGGTGGCTAACTTTAGAACCTCCCCTAACCCATTGTCCTACCGGTCCTGGAAGCAGCCAGTCCTACACCGGATCTGGTGGCTACTGCTCACTCACATCTCAGATACCCTCCATCGCCATTACTTGACCAGCCTCCCATCTGGTTGTCCCCTCTCTCAATGACAGGGACTGGGGTCCGGCACTTATCCAGATACAGTGATTAAGTGTAGCTGAACACTTTCCTTTGAACCCTGAGTTTTCACCCCTTTCCTTAACTTTGAGACTTGGGCAGCTACATTGTTAAGAGTTAACTTTGATGGCCAATTAGTTGATGAACGTGAGTCTCACGAATGTTGGAGGGCACAATTGCTTTCTGCATCAGCGATAGGCAAAGCTAGTAGGCACCATTCTTACTCAGCCTTCATCATTCCAAGACGTCATTGCTGTCAGGCCTTTACACTCAAGACTCCTTGTCAGCCACTCCATTAATTTTTAGCAATTGCCCTTGAAAAGGGCACCCCAATCTTTAAGCTAAATTACAAGCCTCATTCCCCTCTATGGACATCAGGGCCACCCTCAGACAAACATTGGGGCACACCCCCCACCACACAAGTATTAAGTGAGCCAAACCCGCACTCCCCCCTTCCAAATGGCATCTGTGCACACCTCCACCCTTCCCTCCTCCCCACCACAGGCAGTGGACAGCGGCTCCTCCTCATCACTGGCACCCGCCCCCATCCCCCTTCACAGACTCTAGCCCAACCTGTCCCCCTCAAGCATTAGGTCAAGCCCACCTCCTTCATAGCACCGTCCCTCATCTCACAAGCATCATCCCTTCCACACAACCCCCCTCACCGGCATCATTCCCCCCCCCCCTGCCCCCAACAAAACACATAATAGAACACCCCCAAAGGGGCTCCTCAGAGGGTTCGCCCTTGGCATTGCCATCATGGCACCTCCAGGGGCAGTGTCCCAGGTGCAACAGCGCAGGGCACTGCCCAGCCATGTCCTACACCACCTGAGGTCTAAAACCTCACTGTACGACCCGGTGTGGTCATCATGACTGGCTTTCACCAGTAGTGATTCGCGCCAGCGTGACATCATGCCGGGTGGGTGGGAAGATACGGTGAGGGTGGATGTAGTGGCGTTAAGCCCACTAATTGTATTTAAATTTATTACATGCTAATCATTTTCGTGCCCCTCATGGGCATGAACCTGATCGTGTTACTGGTGGGGGGGCAGGGAAGATTGGGCTCAGGATTCTTATCGGCGCAAATCCCGTTTTTTAGTGATATTTAGCGCCATTATGGGATGTGTGACCATGACTAGCGCTGCTGCTAAATCACAGCGATTGTCTTAGAAATTAGACAAAAATCTCTGAGAACCTGTTAATGTCGGCATTACTTTGAGATAGTCATAGAGTCATCCAATCCAAAAAAGGCCCTTCGGCCCATTGAGTGTCAGTGTTCACTGGCGTTCCGTCAAGTAGAAAATGTTGCAAACTGCAGTAGACAATGGTTCTAAACACTGACTTAAAACAGCCATTGAAACTCATGACAACAAAGCTCTATTTCCCACAACAATTAGTCACGCGATCTTCAATTCTCAAAGGATTTGACACTGCACTTATTTTACTGTGTATTTTGATGCTTTCTCACAATTTAATATGATTATAATTTTATCTTTGTAAATAATGACAATTTTCATAGTACTCTAGATTTGTGGGCTGTTATTTCTCAGTGTAATTTCATACAATAAAATAAGATTGGCACCCCCTCCACCATGTTTATTTACCAGTGATATCCCCCGTGCACTCTTAAGTTTGCTGAGATAAATGTTTTAACATACGGCTAAATGCCTCCATTGAGGACAGTTTCAGAGCCACAGCTCCCAGTGCTGTCCCACTTTGCCCTTTCTGCCATTCACTTAGAATGCCATTGTGCTCCGCGCTCCTTGATGATCATGGTCAACATTGACCTCCCCATTCACTGAAAGTTGAAAAAAACCTACCAAGAAAGCACTTAAAATTGCTTCGACCAATCTAGGAAACAACAACACGGGTGCAATTGTCCCGAGCCCCTGCTGATGGATTCAATGGCGGGCATTTGGGGAGAATATGGCGGGAGGCCCACAGATTGGTTTCACGCCGGTGGGATCATCCACAGAAATCTCACCAGAGGCCGACGTGAACCTCATTTGAATCTCGTTAATGAGATACAGATGAAGGCCTGTCCCCCACCATACCAGATTCTCCGTGATGCCGACGGGAAAACACAACAGTGTAAAACACATTTGGAATAACCTGACGTGCAGATGTCTAGACTCACCTGAGCAATGTCTGGGGCTGCCTCCAGAGTTCAGAATGGAGGTCACTCGCAATCCTGAACCCTGGAACACCACAGCAGTGATTGGGGGGTGGGGCATCTCCATGTGGACTTCACCGATTAGATGTCTTGAAGAGGGGCCATTTTCCAGCCTCAGAATGTTTCTGGAGATCCATTTTCACTTTCTTCAATAGTGGGGTCACCGACATTGGGCATCTTTTCAATATGGCACCTGGACAAGATGGCAAACTACACACCATCCAGGCCTGCCTACCACGGAATACAGCGTGAAATACCCACGTGTATGATTCATGAGGTCTGGGCTGGACAATTTTCCCACCAGCCACCAATGTGTGAAACATTCCATGTTCCCACCCCCACCACGGGACTTGCGCTCCAAGTGTTCATACAGACGGTATCAACACATTAACCAGACAGACTGAGTTGTGGGACACATTTAGCGTGAAAAACAAAAACTCATGATTGACCCAACATCAGAGATCCCTGGCTTCAATCTTCCGCAGTGAAAATGGGCAATGCTCAATCTCACTGGGAGTGGACAGTGTGGCTATTTGTTCCATAAGTGGAAGATGAGGGATGACTGTGGCCACAAGTCTCAGACCATGGAACATGTCCCATCAACCTTCCCATTGAGATTGATTGTGGGAGGCACCTTGACATCTCCACTTGACATCTCAGGAGGCCATCGAATGGATAGCCAAACCCCATCATAGAAAAGTACTGTAACATCACAATGTTTCATTCCTTGTTTTGGAAGTGCTAATATTTGAACAGGTGTTTGATAAGTTCATGGAATCATGACAGGAGGCCATTCGGCCTATTTAATCTGCACCAACTCTTACCCTGGCCCTATCCCCATAACCCCACGTATTTACCTCTGACCTATACATCTTGGGACATTAAGGGGCAATTTAGCATGGCCACTCCATCTAACCTGCACATCTTCAGACTCTATAGACTCTGCAGAGGTGTGATACCGTGCCATCTTAGGAATCTTTTCAGCAATTTTGCTTGGAGTCAGAATATCCTGCTTAAACGTTACCCGTTGAAAGTTATGAATAATTAATTATGGCAACCTCTTTTAGTTAAGCATCATCATCAATGTCTCTCAGCAAAGGCATATTCAATGATGCAATGCTACACAGATTCTTTGCTGACCCTGGTTTCCTGTGCATTATTAAAGGCAGCATAGATTATCGAATGTTACCATGCTGGGGATCAGAAGCATCAATGAAAGAACAGGCAGCTATTTAGCATACCACTGGACTTGTTACTTGGCTTTGATGCAGTTAACCCAAGCAATCAGTATGAGCAATCTCCAGGTCCCTACCTCTGCAGTTAGTCCATGCATCTGTGAACAAGTTTGAACTGGCATTGCATTAACTTGAATTGGACCCCAGTTATGGTTCCTATTCCAGTGTCCTGCGGCATGTGCTCATTCATTACAAATTGTGGATAAAAATAAACTTTTTAATCAAAAGCGGACAATTCTGACCACAATAGAGTGGTTAAACTCTATTGCGTGAATGTTTGGGCTGCCTGCTTTCGCCTATTCATGCTACCGTCATGACACTTTAATTTGGGTGGTGACACAAGTACTATTGGCAGAAGAGGTAACCTAGAAGATAGTATTAATCACATAAGTTATCTCATTCTTCTTCCTTCCAGTAATCTCAGCATGAGGGCCCCCACCACCCTCTAGCTCATTAATCAGAATTGCCAAGCAGTCATTTTCAATGCTCTGTTGCCATAGTTACCATCAAAAGGGCTGATAAAAATGAGCAAAAGTGTGTCCAGGATGTCACAAGATGTTGGTTTCCTTAATCCTGTTATGGTACAACAAGGGTTAAACCCAACTTCACTCACAGAAATCACATTCCAGTTTTGCTGAATAAGGTTCTTAGATTTTAATCCGTACTCATGTTGAAGGGGGAAACTAAGTCATTCCATTCAAATACAAATCTCTCCTGGAATTTGTTAATGTATATGTTTGATTATTTTCTTTTTTCAAAACGCGCATAACTATTTAAAAATAGGCACCAGGTTGGTAGCTAGAACCCAAATCAACATTGAGCACCCTGTCACCTTCAGAGAAATGAAACCAAAACTGAAGAGGATTCTCCATTTGTTCTTGGCAAACACAGTGAAGGAACCTAGGTTTGGCAAGTGGATATATTATCTCGGGCATAGGGCTCACCTGGAAGAATTGTCCCATAAAAACAGAGAAACATGGAAGACATTTTTTAAAAATCATAGAATCCCTACAGTGCAGAAGGAGGCCATTCAGCCCATCAAGTCTGCACCGACCACAATCCCACGCAGACCCCATCCCATAACCCCTTGATACTAAGGGGCAATTTAGCTTGGCCAATCCACCTAACCCGCACATCTTTGGACAGTGGGAGGAAACAGGAGCACCCGGAGGAAACCCACGCAGACACAGGGAGAATATGCAAACCCCACACAGACAGTGACCCAAGCCAGGAATCGAACCCGGATTCCTGGAGCTGTAAGGCAGCAGTGCTAACCACTGTGCCACCGTGCCGCCCTCGTGAGTGAAGAATAATAAAGCAAAGTTCAAGATCACACAAAAAGGGCATTGATGCTTTTAAATGACTTCAGGGAAGAATGGCAAGGATGCTTTCAGAACTTAAAACTCCACGACCGTGAGACGGCACCTATAGAATCTAAACTTGTTCCCTTCAAAGAAAAGGTTGATTAAGTGAGGCCATTTCTGCCCAACACATGTTTACTGGAATGAACTTTGCTGCGGCTCAAACCAACTGTAAAAATTCTCTATTTTCACTGGGCTGCACCATCATATTTTTTATTCATTCACAAAGATTTGCAACAAGGATTTCAGAAAACAATCGCAATGTTTTGAGGCCCACCCCCTCCCGAGACATATTGCAATGTTTTCATTTCTCTCAGGGATTCCCGACCACAAGGTACATTACAAGAAGTAACAGTTTTTGGGGTGCTGAATGGCTTCATTTGCATGGCTAATCATTTTTTTTTCCAAACAGGCAATCTACACAAATGATATTTAACAATTTAAGGTTATCAGTGCAAGTGAACTCACAAATTTTTCCACAGTGTTGTTCCTGGCCAATCATGTACAATATTCAGTGCATTTCTTGTTGCTATATTGCTCAGTTTTTATTTAACTTGTAAATCTCCATCAAATTTGTAATGAGAAAAATGTTGGAACACGCACACCAAGTTTATATTCTGTTAACCCAGCAATGCACCTTTTTAGAGCAGTTTTATGTACCCGAAGAACAACTTGAAACTGTTGACGCCCAGAAGAAGCAGCCCACAACTGTATAACACTGAAACTCTTGAATCTTTGTTCCTTTTAGCCTACCTTTTGCTACCATTGGTCCAGAGATCTCTTAATCAAAGCGAGCATGGGGGGAAAAAAGAATCAGGTTGGTTACATGCTCATTTTCAGCCAATGAAACTGTTAGATTGTAACAGGTACATAGTGGTCATACGATTACTACTGACCAATGAGATCGCTATAAAAAAACAATTAATTGAAAAAGCAATTATGCTTACTATTGGACTACAGGTTTGCTCAATAATTGAGGCAGCATTTTTTTTTGCAGTACCCACAATAAATATCTGACGCATTATTGTTAATAACTCCAATGAGATGGGTGGACATAAATATGGAATCCCTACTGTGCGGAAGGAGACCATTCAGCCCATCGGGTCTGCACTGACTCTCTGACACAGCATCTTACCCAAGCCTCCATTGCTCTTTTTAAAAAGTCAATTATCTCAAAGAATTGGATCTGGCAGTTGGTCTCTGGGATGATCATATATATATATAAAAAACTTTTAATATAGTGCTTGTGATTTTCATCATGAGTTGACATAGACTCAAAGAAGCACGCTTTGTCACAAAATAATTTTATTTTATTGCATTTCAGAAATCAACTACTTCACACCTGTATCAAACAAAATGTGAGAAGCTGGTCAAATTCAACCCTATTTTCTGATCTCTACATGAAAAAGTTTGGCATCTGCATCACTTGTGTTCTTGTGGAATTGGGTCCCTATAGATTTCAGGATGATGCTTGCTTAATAGTGTAAATGAATGGAAGACTTGCAATTTTAAAAATTCTTTCATGGGATATGGGCATCGCATATATTGTCCATTGTTAGTGAACCAGATGGGTTTTTATGACAACTGATGATAGTTTCATGGTTGCAATTACTGAAACTAGCTTTCAATTCCAGATTGTACTCATTGTTTTTAAATGCCACCAGCTGGCGTGATGGGATCTGAACTTGTGTCCCCAGAACATTAGCCTGGGCCTTTGGAAAACTAATTCAATGATATTACCACTAAACCACCGTCAATTTAAAAACTTAATTGGCCTGCTTTTTTTGGTATTTATCTAATAACAGAAGTGACCATATCTCAAAGTATTTTTATTATGCAGGAAGTGGAATATTCTGTGACCAGATAAAGTCCTCTCTCTAAAATTATTTTCTTTCTATACTAGATTTGAATAATCAATTAAAATGGGCCACCTCAATTAAAAGAAATACAATATTTGTCAGTGTGCCAGGGATAGAGTCATATCTAATTTGAGTCAAGAGTTACATATGAACTAGATAATGTTACCAGTTTAATTGCTGTTTATACAATGCTCCTAGAAAAATCCCACAGCATTGGCAATGTTTTGAAGCTTAGTCATTGGTAAGCCACTTTATTTTCTTTAAAGTTACTGTCAAACCTTACACAAGTAGGCCTCATTCATCCTCCTCTCACACCTACTTTAACCATGGTATTTTGATTCAAAATTATTAGAAAAGCCTTATGGACCTGGTTTTCTTACATTCCCCATTCAGGCATCGCTAGTGATAAAAAAAATTACGCTATCCATTATAGGGCGGCACAGTGGTTTGCACTGTGGCCTCACAGCACCAAGGACCTGGGTTCAGTTCCGGCCTTGGGTGACTGTCTGTGTGGAGTATGCACATTCTCACCGTGTCCGTGTGAGTTTACTCCGGGTGCTCCGCTTTCTTCCCATACTGCGAAGATGTGCGGTTAGGTGGAGTGGCCATGCTTAGTGCCCCTTAGTGGCCCAAGATGTGTAGATTAGATGGATTAGCCATGCTAAATGTGTGGGGTTACAGGAATAGGGCAGAGAAGAGGGACTGGGTAAGATATTGGGTCAGGGAGTTGGTCCAAACTTGATGGACTGAATAGCCTGTTCTGCACTGGAGGGATTCCATGACTTTATGATGCTATGAGATATTGTGTGGATTCTCAGAGTATCAGCATTTCAGGATCTTAGAACTAATTTTCCACTAAAAGGGTTTAGAAACAAAATGTTAGCCGGAATTTTCCAATCATTCTTGCCGGCGGGATTCTCTGGTCCCACTGCAGTTAATTCTAGAATCCATCGTTAAGGATGAGATTTCTAAATTCTTGGAAGTGCAGGGTCGGATTAAGACAAGTCAGCATGGATTTAGTAAGGGGAGGTCGTGCCTGACAAACCTGTTAGAGTTCTTTGAAGAGATAACAAATAGGTTAGACCAAGGAGAGCCAATGGATGTTATCTATCTTGACTTCCAAAAGGCCTTTGACAAGGTGCCTCACGGGAGACTGCTGAGTAAAATAAGGGCCCATGGTATTCGAGGCAAGGTACTAACATGGATTGACGATTGGCTGTCAGACAGAAGGCAGAGAGTTGGGATAAAAGGTTCTTTCTCAGAATGGCAACCGGTGACAAGTGGTGTCCCGCAGGGTTCAGTGTTGGGGCCACAGCTGTTCTCTTTATATATTAACGATCTAGATGACGGGACTGGGAGCATTCTGGCCAAGTTTGCCGATGATACAAAGATAGGTGGAGGGGCAGGTAGTATTGAGGAGGTGGGGAGGCTGCAGAAAGATTTAGACAGTTTAGGAGAGTGGTCCAAGAAGTGGCTGATGAAATTCAACGTGGGCAAGTGCGAGGTCGTACACTTTGGAAAAAAGAATAGAGGCATGGACTATTTTCTAAACGGTGACAAAATTCATAATGCTAAAGTGCAAAGGGACTTGGGAGTCCTAGTCCAGGATTCTCTAAAGGTAAACTTGCAGGTTGAGTCCGTAATTAAGAAAGCAAATGTAATGTTGTCATTTATCTCAAGAGGCTTGGAATACAAAAGCAGGGATGTACTTCTGAGGCTTTATAAAGCACTGGTTAGGCCCCATTTGGAGTACTGTGAGCAATTTTGGGCCCCACACCTCAGGAAGGACATACTGGCACTGGAGCGGGTCCAGCGGAGATTCACACGGATGATCCCAGGAATGGTAGGCCTGACATACGATGAACGTCTGAGGATCGTGGGATTATATTCATTGGAGTTTAGGAGGTTGAGGGGAGATCTGATAGAAACTTACAAGATAATGAACGGCTTAGATAGGATGGACGTAGGGAAGTTGTTTCCATTAACAGGGGAGACTAGGACGCGGGGGCACAGCCTTAGAATAAAAGGGAGTCACTTTAGAACAGAGATGAGGAGAAATTTCTTCAGCCAGAGAGTGGTGGGTCTGTGGAATTCATTGCCACAGAGGGCTGTGGAGGCCGAGACGTTGAGCGTCTTCAAGACAGAAATTGATAAATTCTTGATTTCTCGAGGAATTAAGGGCTATGGGGAGAGAGCGGGTAAATGGAGTTGAAATCAACCATGATTGAATGGTGGAGTGGACTCGATGGGCCGAATGGCCTTACTTCCGCTCCTATGTCTTATGGTCTTATGGTCTTAATGGCAATTTGGCTGAATGCTAAATTCTCCATCCTTGCTTACAGTAGCAGTGGGTCAAGAATGGCCGCAAAATTCGGCTTTTGTGTTATAAAATTTTGGGGCGAATTTGAAGGCTTCCCACCAATGGATTTGAAGGTGGGGGTTCATAAAATGCAGCACATGACCAACCCAATGTCTATCTGTCAACCTCATTATCACCTATTTTCTGGCTAGGGGCATTGGGCCCATCTACTCTTGGGCCTATTGAGGTACTTAAATGGACAATTAATGATCACTAAAGTGTCTCACCCGACCCAGGTACTATTTTACTCACAGCAGGGGAAGGCCCACACCATGTGGCTAGCTTGTCAGCTTTAGCTGCACAGGCTGGTGTTGGGCAAGGAGGTGGGAGCCTCCTTTGGTGGTCCTTGTGTCAACAATGTCACAACCCTTTTGAATATCACCCCCCCACCCGCCATCTCGACACCCTCAAGCTGAGGCCTGCAGCCAGGGCCAGCCAATGCCCAGATTTAGCTGAAGTCCAGCCTTTATAACTTCACCTTCAGGGACTGTCTGCACCCCCACCAGTTGGCACCACTCAAACCTGGCGCAGTTTGGTCTACAAACTGGTTGGCTGGCAGTTCTCCAAGGTGGGTCTTCCCCCTGAGTGAGGGGCAGAAGGCCCATTTCGAACCAGTTAAGGAACCATGGTGTGTTAAATGGCTGAGGGGCTGATGGTATTTGCTGGGATTCTTTCCCTCCTATTCTTTGGGTGGCTAGGTAGGAAACCCCATTTTTTAAATAGTTTGTAAACAATAAGCAAACTTTGGGTGTGATCTTCTGCGTCTTCATGCTGGTGGGTTCTTCTGGTGCCGCCGACAGCGAATCCCTGCCGTGTATTTCCCGGCAGCATGGGGTGGAATCAATGGGAAATCCCGTTGTTAACAGTGGGACAAGAAGATCCTGTTGCTGGCCAGTCATGGGCTGCCTCCCGCCACTGAGAGAATCCCGGTGATTATCTTGTGTTTATGATCAGTGAATGCCTCAGATTGGAACTGGGTGCTCAATAAGCCACTTGATGGGCCTTCTCTACCTGTTGTGAACAGTGAAAGCTAAAAGGCACAGAAGCTATGCAGAACTTTCTGGAAATATATTGCTGTGAAGTAGTCAGGCAGAAAAAGATTGCAAAAAAAGTTGGAGAGAATACGCAGGACTAGTTTTGCTGCTCAAATAATAGGACCCCCTGATGTACAGGGAAATGAGGCAAGTTTTTTTTAACATAAAGATAAGTTGCAGTATTTGGATTGAATTAATCTGCTAAGTATCATTCTGTAAATTCAGGTTACTGTGAAGTAAACATTTCAACTCATAAGGGCCTGGTCTCACAAAGTATTTGTTCAGTCTGCCTTCAGAAAGATTGATGAAGTACACTTGCAAGAAATTTAAATATTGGATTCAGGTCTCAAGGGGCTGGTCTTGCCATGCTTCTGCATTAGATGATTGTAGAGCTAGTATTGGACATCATGAGGCAGCTGTTGCAAAGGTTAGGGGCTCAGACAGACTAACGAGCATCAGTGCCAAAGATCCTGTGATGATAGCTACAGAAAGCTGGAATCTGTAGCCACCATATTCAAGTTTTATTATGTATGGTTATCACCATGCAGAACTCAAGGACCATGAGGTAAGCCTTGAAGACTTAACAATGGGAGTTCTTTATTGAAGATGTGTACTATTCCACAGTCAATCCTAGACTGACTCCCTGAGCTCCAGCCTGTGTGGAGCTAACCCCTGGGCTCATATGAGCTGCAGTCTTAAAGGGGCAGCACGCACCCCAACCTACATATATCACAAGGGTATATTTCTGTATTGATGAAAGGCTGACATTGGTTGATATGTTCCTATAAAAACAATGGCAAATAGTACCTGAAAGGCACAAGTGGCAGCTGCAGGGACTGCAGGTGAGGATGGAGCTCAAGCCTTGGATCCCCGGAACAGGCAAGTCCAAAGTCTTGGCAGATGGGTTAGGTGAGGTTAAGGAGAAGGCCAGTGGGGGGAGTGGAGCGGTTGGATGTTGTTTAAGGGAGGGAGCGGATGTGAAGGAAGGGTACCCCTTCAGGCTAAAGGGGTACCCCTGTGATTGGCAAATGACAGCCTCTGAGGCGTGAACCCCACCCTGTTTCCCTACCTTTAACCTATTCAGGTTAAAAATTCAATTTGGCTTCCCGCTCTCACCCTGCTGGGCACAGCAAACATATACACGGACAGTGCATTGTCAGGGACAATAGGCTCTTTTTAAATTCATTCATGAGATATGGTTGTTGCTGATTGGGCCAGCTTTTAAAAAAAATGTTATTCCTTTCTTAAAGTTACAAAGCAATGTGCAGCGTGGACAGGGCATGCTCTTAATCCATCTCCTTACTTGCTCCAAAAACCAATTCAAATTCAAACTAAATCCAATTCATGGTCCCCACAAAGACAAACAAGATCCAAGCTGACAAAAAAAGGCATTGCACCAGATCTTGGGCTTGATCTTAGCCAAAAGCATTTATTGCCCATCCTTAACAGCCCTTCAATTGAGTGGCTTGGTAGGCCATTTCAGAGGGCATTTAAGAATCAACCACATTGCTGTGGATCTGGAGTCACATGTCGGCCAGGCTGGGTAAGGATGACAAATTCCCTTCCCTAAAACATATCAGTGAACCAGATGGGTTTTTATGATAATCTTAGGTGGTTTTATGGTCATCATTAGACTTTTAATTCCTGAATCTTATTGAATTCACATTTTACCATCTGCCATGGTGGGATTCATACCTGGACCCCCAGAGCATGACCCTGGGTCTCTAGCTTAATAGTTCAGTGACAATACCACTACACTACCACCTCGATAGCACATCCAACTGACCTTTAATTGTTGATTTAAATATGCCGGGCGGGCTGCCGTATTCAGGGGCATCCCTCTGCTGCCTCCCCCCCCCCACCCTTATTATGGGGGTGAGCCCGGGAGTGGGCAGCAAGACAGTGGGATGGATGCCCACCCCATTTTACATGCCCCTCCTCTACAGAAAACATGGCTGCCGGGGACATGTAAAATTAGCCCACAGTCCAAGTTAACACCAGTTCAGTATTGAGGGAATACTGCAGTGTTTATTTGATGAGGCATTAAACTACAGCCCGATCTATTTAAAAGATCCAGTGCAGAATTTGAAGAGCAATATTTATACAAAAGCAAAATAATAGATGCTAGAAATGTGAAATAAAACGAAAATTACTGGAAACGCTCAGTGGGTCGGGCAGCGTCTGTGGACAGGTGCAGAATTAACATTAACTATTCCTCTCCACAATTTTGCCTGACCTGCAAAGTATTTCCAGCAACATTTTTCTTTCAATTAACACAACAAAAACATATACATGTTATTGTTCATGGGGCCTTGCTGGATGCGACAGTGACCTGGATGCTGCAATGATAGCACTTCAAAAATAATGGCTGTTTTAGGCAGCACTGAGGGTGTGAAAGGAATTATATAAATGGATATTCTATTCATTTAAGCAAGTACATATTACAATCCTTTTAGAACAGGAAAAGAACTGTGCAAACCCTTTGGCTGGGACATTACCATCATTCACGCCAGCGGGATTTTCCCATCCCTCTGGGCACCAAATTCTTTAACCTCGCTGCAGTGGGAGCGTGCATAAATAGAAACATAGAAACTCGAAGCAGGAGTAGGCCATTTGGCCCTGCGAGCCTCATGCCTGATCATCGAATTCAATATCCTGATCCCTCATTCCTCCCATATCCCTTGATCCCGTTAGTCCCAAGAGCTATTTCTAATTTCTTCTTGAAATCAGACAAAGTTTGGGCCTCAGCTACATTCTCTGGTAGTGAATTCCACACATTCACCACCTTCTGGGTGAAGAAATATCTCTTCATCTCAGTGATGAGAATGGCTGGTAAGATTGCGTCCTAAGATTTCACACAGTGTTACGATGTCAAGGGAATGATTTAACTCTTTTTACCCTTAGCCCGTTCGCATATTAATTTATGATGTGGCTTACCACGAGGCACAATAAACAATACTTACAATCATTGCTATATTCAAAAACTAATATAGGAAAGGGGAACAGGAATATGCAAATAACTTGTGAGTAAAAGTCCTGAAATATAAGCTGCATTCTTTCTGAAAGACCTAATGCATGATGAGGCAAGTTGGAGCAACTGGATAGTCTATCACTTTTCATGTTACTTTATTAACTATTCTATTATAAATAATTTAAACATTGTCTTTAATAAAATGAACCAACTACATTGAATATGTGATCGGCTATTTGTCTGTCAAACCAGACAAGACAATTGTTTAGATTAGGTTTAACTAGTTGGTTTTGCAAGATTGGATGTTCTTCAATTATTGACGAGTCAAGTTGGTGCAACCTGAGTACATATATTTAACGATCATAAATGCCCATTAATAAAATCAGCATGTTATTAATCTCAACATCACTGATGTTGTCAGATAGAGCACTAAATAAAATAACAATCAAAGCATTAATATAATTCAGCAGGCATGGAAAAGCTGTATAGTATACACTGCTGGTTATCTGCATCATCCTCTAGATTTCTGAATGTTGCTGATTAACTGAGGTAAATATAAGTCAAAGGGTGGAATTTTACGAAAAAATTCTAAGTGCCGAACGTGGAAGAAAACGGGAGAGTTTCAGACTCGCTTTTTGGGCAAATCAGGTCATTAATATTTAAATTGGCTTCGCGCCCTTTCTGGACACAAAGCCAATTTCGCCGGCAAAACAGTGTCAGTAAGATCGAAGGAAGTGAAAAACTGGGCGCAAACCTGATTTTTCACTTTGTTTTTCATTCATTCATGGGACATGGGTGTTGCTGGCTGGCCGGCATTCATTGCCCACCCCTAGTAGCCCTCGAAGGGCTGTTGAGAGTCAACTGCATTATTGTGGCTCTGGAACCACATGTAGACCAAATCAGGTAAGGACGGCAGATTTCCTTCCCTCAAGGACTTAAGTGAACCAGATGGGTTTTTCCGACAATTGGCAATGGTTTCATGTCATAAGTAGATTCTTAATTCCAGATATTTTTTATTGAATTCATATTCTATCATCTGCTGTGGCGGAATTCGAACCCAGGTCCCCAAAACATTAGCTGAGTTTCTGGATTAATAGTCTAATGATAATACCACTAGGCCATCACCTCCCACCTGATCTTACCTCCTCGCTTCGCTGAAAGTTGGGCAGGACGAGGTCATAAGATTATGGCCAAAGACTATTAACACCAGCCATCAAATTGGGCTCCGTAGCCCTGCTTGTAAAGTCAGAAGTGGACCCCATACAATATTGGTTAGGACATCAGCCAGTTGTCCAGGGTGTGAAATAGTTTGGATCATTGCCGATGTGAATCAAGGATCTCATGCTTGTTTCAACCCCTTTGCCAAATTGGATTGTGATTCAGATAACTAGGGTACGTGGCAGGCAAATCATATGATCGCAAAACGACTCTAAAGGGACAGTTGCAGGTTGTTGCCAACTAGGTAAATGGAACATTTGCTGAAAGCCAGGCCTCTGGGTCAATCTTAACCTGTTAGGTGGGCCATCGTTACATTTTATGCACAAGAACGAATGTAAAACTTAGCTGCGGTAGTGCTCCCTGATTTACAATAGTGCTCCCCCTAAGACCACATTAAAACTGGGGGTCTCTGCTGGTTGGTGCCCACCCACCACCTCCCCTTTAATCAGCTGCTGCTCTCATCCAGTAGACCAAGTTTGCCATCCCACCATGGCGGACAAGGTGCTGGTATCGTACAAATAACCCCTACAGATAAATCTCTCGTGGTAATGCTGCTGAACTCTTTAGGCTTGTGCAGCAGTTGTCTGTGATCCAATTTCTAGGCCAGGTTCTTTAATAGAAGCAAATGTGCATTGACGGTAGCAAACTTAAATTGCTATGCTGAAAACCAAGCCTCTGGGTCAATCTTAACCTGTTAGGTGGGCCGTTGTTATATTTTATGCACAAGAACAAATGTAATACTGCTGTATGAATTATATAAAGAACATGAGTTCTGAGTTATCCAATCCTCCAAAAAGACTATTTTTTTAATATAAATGCACTCTTGACAGGTAATGGTTTCACATTTGTTATTGTCTCTGTATAATTTATATTCTACATGGTATTACTTCCATGAAATATAGATAGCCTTGCCCGACATTCTAGATACTGGAACTACTTTTCCTTTGAAGATTCATCTGGAGAGAGATCCACATACAGTCTTCACTTATCACTCAGCGATAGTTTAATTAGCACTCATGCTCCTTCTGGTTGCATTGAAACCAACTCACAAAGGAGTATGACGCCTCCGTTAAAGCTTGTTTTTTTTTGCCTCTTTACTAATTCATTTTTAAAGTAAGGCATAATGATGAGGATTTATGGGATATGATTCGTATCCCACAGCTCCATGTAAAATATTCTCTGTCTGGCTTGTAAATATTAAATACTATCCCAGTAAACTCCACGCAGAGAAAGAAGATGGATTGGGCAACACTCCAACCAGCAGCGAAACAGTATTGTACACCTTGGAGCTGCAGTTACACAAGCTCTCACTTTTCACCTGCTTTTGTACAGTTGTGTACATGCATGTTACAGACAGGGTGACACAGAACTGTTGTCCTCATCCCCTGTTCCTGTTGTCCGTAATCAGTGAATTTCTAAGAGAAAGATGTGTGTGTTTTTAATAGGGCGACCAACTTGTCATGGAGTTTCCTTGTTTGTCCCGGATATTCATGTCCTGCATCGCGGCGCAGGTGTCCTGAGACATCATTGGTCTGGATTCCTCCATGGAAACTGCTCAGTATGTCTGCAGTGTACTTACACAGGCACTCAACCATGTCAGAACAGGAACACTGAATGCCACATTCCTCTGAGGCTGCAGGTAAAGCAGGCAGGCCTGAGGGGGAGGGAAGCACTGGCCAGCATAAGGGGGAGGGGAGGACGGGCACGCATGAGGATGTCTGGGCAGATGTGGAAGGAAAGGTGGGGCTTCTCCCAGAAAGTCCATGAGGGATGATCAGCCTTATAGTTTTGCAAGCAGCTCCTTCACCAACCCATTTTGGTTTTGTTCGCACTCCACACCCACCCCCCCCCCCCCCCCCCCCCCTCCGCCATCCCCCCTCCCAAATGTCCTTCATTTTTCCCCTCAAATGAGCATCCTGATTTTCTAAACTCTGGAGTGTGTGGATAATATGAATAACTAGCTGCAAGCTTTTCATGGGTTCAAATACAGAAAGAGTATTCTTTATTTTCACCCAGAATTCTACTGCTACGGCATTCACTCACACAAGCGCACAAACAAACACACTCGAGAGAAGTACAGTTAAAGAGAATAGGGGACTTTTAAAAGTTATAAAGAAAATAATAGTTTGTCATTTATATGATCGCCTTGTTCTGAAAAGGTTGCGTTGCAGGCCTGATGAAAGGATGTCTTCACTAGTTTGGGTGAATTCAACAGCTCAAGATGCTTTCAGGACTCTCTCAAAGAAATTGGCTTTCCACAGGTCACAAAGTTAGTTGCTTGTAGCCTCATAATGAGGAGGTCCGTTTGCATTATTGATAAACCCAATAAGGCACAGGCTTGGAGTCCTTAGACCGTTACAGCTTTTGCTTCGTAAGGCATCGACATAACTGCCCTTTCTGTCCTGTCTCTTCCGTAGGCAACATTTAAAGGTTAAAGGGAGACAATTATGGCTGCTCTACCATGTGACTCATCATTTTTTTTTCCAAATATGGTGGCGTTCTTCGATTGATGAGCCACGTGTTGGTTTATTTGTCCTAAGGGCATTGAGGCAATCATTGTTAACTTTGACAGAGGGTCATCTGGACTCAAAACGTCAGCCCTTTTCTCTCCTTACAGATGCTGCCAGACCTGTTGAGATTTTCCAGCATTTTCTCTTTGAGGCAATCACTGTCTTTGTTTCCAAAAAAGACCCTTTTAGGAATGTCTTCTGATGGTCTCAGATTGTGGTTAGTTAACACCCTTTCATCTGGGATGTATCATTTTGTCTCTGCGTGAGTCTGTTTTTGAATACACAAGTCAGCTGGTAGTAAAAATAATTTATTTTCCATATATTAATTCATACCTTTCTCTGTCACACAGTCCCTCTTTTAGACCTCCTTCAAATTCTTTCAGCACCTACACCCCATACACCTTTTCTTCACTTCCATATCCCAGCAACTCCCCTTTTACATCCTGAGCAAGACAGCTTCTGCACACACAATTGCTTTATGGAGAGAAATTACTTTGAACTTATATATTAATCGAGGACTAATGGCACAAAATGTCCTTATCACAATCTTTGAAAGGAAGTTATCTTTCACAAACTGAAGACTTTCAATCCCAGAAAATCTGGCAAATCAAGATGCCAAGAAGATAATTGGCTTATTTGACTAAAGCCCAAATCGGCTGCCCACTAAGGAAGCCCTATATTGATATCAAGGTATTTTATTTGCAATAAGCAGCATAGCATTGAAATTAGATCGTAACAGCAAATTTGGTATGCAGTGTTCTTGCACGACTCCATATCACGCCTAGGTGTTGTAGAGGTCTCAAAATGAGAGCAAGAATCCTATGATGGGTGAATTGCTCTACTCTATGTTGGATGCAGGAAGTTCAGTGATACAGGGAGACTGGGGGGAGGGCGGGGGGTGGGGGAGAAGTGGATGGGGAGCTCTTTTTTAAAAAAAGGACAAATTTGACTCAACTCTTTTCCAGTACCACCACTTACAGTTTTAATAGTGGTGAGTTGAAGGGAAATGTAATCAATTTGCCATGCGGATGTAAATCAGTCCTTAAATATTTTAATGAGGGCTGCTCGCCTCAAAGTCAACACTTGTTTCACGTTTAATTCCTCTGGGCTGGGTTTTCTGGGTTTTGTGAAACGGTTCAAACGGTTGTGAAACAACTTCAAACGTGGGGTGGCACGGCAGCACAGTGGTTAGCACTGCTGCTTCACAGCTCCAGGGACCTGGGTTCGATTCCCGGCTTGGGTCACTGTCTGTGTGGAGTTTGCACATTCTCCTCGTGTCTGCGTGGATTTCCTCCGGGTGCTCTGGTTTCCTCCCACAGTCCAAAGATGTGCGGGTTAGGTTGATTGGCCATGCTAAAAATTGCCCTTCGTGTCCTGAAATGCGTAGGTTAAAGGGATTAGTGGGTAAATATGTAAGGATATGGGGGTAGGGCCTGGGTGGGATTGTGGTTGGTGCAGACTCGATGGGCCGAATGGCCTCTCTCTGTACTGTAGGGTTTCTATGTTACTGTTGAATGGAGCGGAAAATTGCGAGATGGAGGAAGGAGGTGTCTTTTCTGTTGCTGCTTATGGGCCAGAAACAGCAGGAATGATATGTCCCAGCCCACCCAGCATGCTGTATGTAAACCACCTTGCGACATGACTACAGACTCTGCCCCAACAATCAGATCCCCCAATGCCGTACTATCCCCTTCTTCAGCAGCCCTCATACATGCCTTTGTTACTTCCAGGCTTGACGGTTCCTAAATTCTTCTGATCAGCCTCACATCTTCCATATTCCATTAACTTAAGTTTATTCTCAACCTTGCTGCCCACGTTTTAACTCTCACCAAATCTTGTTCGCCTCAGTACTCGGTGTGTTGGCTTCTGATCTGACAATGCCTCAGTTTTACAATTCTCTTTATCTGTTTCCTGATGTTCAACCTGCCCGATGCTGGACTCATCTCCTGACCTTTTATGTTCTACACCTAAACTGCAATTTATGTCCAACTATCTCCTTTCCCCTGTCTGACTCACCTTCCCGATCATGAAACTCAATATCTTCCCCATTATCCATCTCCAATTTTCAACTTCCCCCTCTGACTTCAAATGACGAACTCCATCCCTTTCTGATGTTCCCTCCCCCTTGATCTCTCGTCTCCAACTTGCCCTCGACCCCTCCAATGTTCAGTGCCACCTCTGATGCTTTATTCTTTTTTCATTTATTTTTATTTATTAGTGTCACAAGTAAGTTTACGTTAACACCGCACGTTAACACACTCGTGGCGCCGATTCGGGTACACTGAGGAAGAATTTAGCATAGCCAATGCACCTAACTAGAACGTCTTTCAGACTGTGGGAGGAAACCGGATTACCCGGAGGAAACCCATACAGACACAGGGAGAATGTGAAGACTCTGCACAGACAGTGACCCAAGGCTGGAATTGAACCCGGGGGTCCCTGACGCTGTGAGGCAGCAGTGCTAGCCACTGTACTGCCCCTACGCTCTTCCCCCTCTGACCCTGCACTGGTCAATGATGCCCAAGTCCATTTCTCCCCGTGTCTGACTCATTTCAAATCTACTCAGCTGCCTATGTGTCTGACAGCCAACCAGTCTCTCAATTCGGTGGCGAGTGATGGGGGTGGTGGGAGACGTAACTGGGAAAACAATTTGAAAATCTCAATCACGTCTTGCTGTTAAATTCAGCAGAACCTGTGGGGAATGCATATTTTTGGGGTTCCCTTCCCTCCTGACAGTTACTATTAGGACCATATTCTTCATAAGTCCTTTTTAAAAATTTGCTTTTAAAGTTTTACATTTTACAATTACCTTCCCTTTTAACCAATGTGCCAACTCTTCATTGCCTCTGACATCTCATCACATAAATAGTTAATGAAATCAGCTGCATCACACATGAAGCAGCACTACTAATAGAATCTGCCCAATAAATAAATTACTTGCTAATCTCACACAACACTGCTCTTCATTCTTATTATAATGAAGTTGTCATATTTTCAATCTTACAATGAACTTTATAAATAACTGCGGCTCGCCACTGAACCCTGGAATATTCCTCATAGGTTGTTACTAAGATTACACTGTTGCTATTTTCTTGTCAAATCTGTTTTAATATTGCAGTTGCTACCCTTTCAGTGTTAAGTACAATCTGGTGAATGGCTGCTAATGATTGTGCTTATGTATAATGTTGGAGCAGTGACTGGACTTCACCAGTACAGGTACAAAATACAATTCCCAAAATCCGTCTTTCTTTCTTCACCAAATATCCCAACTGTAATGACTTCACGAGGTCCACAATGTGGACTTCAGAATACGAGCTCCCAGGTTAATGCCTTGTCTAATCAGGGAGCCCTGCATTGTACATAATGTGGAGTGTCAGGGTTACTGGCACTCTGGGTTTAGACTCTGTATGAGGAAGTCCCTGTCTGAGCGTTGTTGACTATGTAAATAAATCTAAGTTTGGTGAAGGTATACAGGCCTTGGAGGAGTTATTTCAACAGCACTTGTTCCTAGACAAAGATACAACTTATATAATGGCTGGAATTTTACCAGCCCGCCCGCCACAGGAATCAGAGCAGGTGAGGAGTGGACAATGGGGAGGTCCGTTGACCTCGAGCGGGATTTTACGGCTTCAGGACGAGCGAGGCCGTAAAACCCCGCCCAACATGTCAGAATTAGGGACATTTTATCCAGAACTCCAACCCTACATCATCACACAGGAACAAGCAAGTCATTCAAGCACCTTAAACCTTTGTCACTATTTAATCAGAACATCGCTGATCTCCACCATCAGACAGGTTTTCAGGCCCCCTCCCAGGGCTGGTTTTCTGCTTGCGGAGGTGGCTTCCCATTGACGGTCAGCAATTTTCCTGGTCTGCCAAGTCAATGACGTTTTGGGTTGCTCTCCAGTCATGTCACTGGGAAACCTGCTGCAGTGGGGAGGGAGTGTGGGGGAGGTCACATGCGGTTGGACCTGAAGATCCCTCCGGTAGGAAGGCCTGGAAAATCCAGCCCCATAACACCAGTTATCTGCCTTTGGTCCACTTCCTTTATCTTTACTTAAGAAAGAATTATTAAACATGCATGAATAGCAGTACAGTCCTTCCCTACTTTCAGCAAACTCTGATCTCTTGCACATTCACATAAATAAAAAGGGATTCTGATGTCTCCCAAATCATGAGAACATAATGGTCCAAAATTTTCCTTCCAAGTAACAGTGTGGTTGTTTCATCTTATGCTCAGGGTCTAGTTGGGTTCTTTAGGATTTGACTATTTCCCTAAGAAAGCTACTTAAGACTGTCATCCATGAAAAAATGATGATTTATTTATAGCCCCATGTGCCTCTCAGTAACTTCAACACAAGTTTGTGCTTTTCCTTCTCTCCAGATCTGTTGCTATAGTTAAGAAAGCCCACCAACTCCTCTACTTTCTCAGAAGACTAAGGAAATTTGGCATGTCTGCTACGACTCTCAACAACATTTACAGATGCACCATAGAAAGTGCTCTTTCTGGTTGTATCACAGTTTGGTGTGGTTCCTGTTCTGCCCAAGACCGCAAGAAACTATAAAGCATCACGAATGAAGCCCAGTCCATCACGCAAACCAGCCTCCCATCCATCGACTCTGTCTATACTATCCGCTACCTCGCAAAAGCAGCCAGCATAATTAAGGACCCCACACACTTCGAACATACTCTTTTCCACCTTCCGTCAGGAAAAAGATACAAAAGTCTGAGGTCACGTACCAACCGACTCAAGAACAGCTTCTTCCCTGCTGCCACCAGACTTTTGAATGAACCTACCTCGCATTAAATTGATCTTTCTCTGCACCCTAGCTATGACCGTAACACTACATTCTGCACTCTTTCCTTTCCTCCTCTATGAACGGTATGCTTTGGCTGTTTAATGCGCAAGAAACAATACTTTTCACTGTGTACTACTACATGTGACAATAATAAATCAAATCAAGAAAGCATGGTCGGATGACATTACATCTTAATTACATCAGCATCAGGTGCTTCTGATTTTAACCCCTTACTCTACGTTCTCCAACGCCCCCCCCTCTCCCAAGTCTTTTATCCCAATTATATACATTTTCCTACATTTCCCCCCAAAGTCTCAGGCCAGGATTTTCTCCAATATTGGCAAAGGCAGATGTCAGGCTTTGAAGCCACTGATGGCAATGGCAGCTTTCCCTGCTGTGTGGTGGAACATTCTGGGAAAATAAAAAGTTCAAGTCACAGGTTCCACGCGTCTCGCTGACAGGCCGGCTTCTGATTCACCCGTCCTGCCATCAAATCAGACACTCAGTGATCTGGCCGCCATTTTTAAAGGCAGTTTTAGTTCGCAGCAAGCAAACCAGGAAACAATCTTCACCCAGGTGCACCACCCGGCATTATCCTGGTATCAAGCTGGCACTATCCAGGATATCTAGGCGAGCTAGTGGTTCGGTGGCATAGTGGTGAGCACTGCTACCTCACAGCGCCAGTGAACCGGGGTCGATTCCCGGCTCAGTTCACTGTCTGTGTGGAGTTTGCGCATTCTCCCTGTGTCTGCGTGGGTTTCCTCCAGGTGCTCCGGTTTACACCCACTGTCCAAAGATGTGTGGGTTAGGTGGATTGGCCATGATAAATTGCCCCTTAGTGTCAGGGCAATTAGCAGGGTAAATATGTGGGGTTACGGGGATAGTGCCTGGGTGGGTCAGTGCAGATTCGATGGGCCAAACGGCCTCCTCCTGCACTGTAGGGATTCTATGATTCTAGTTACATTATAAAACCATATTTCAGCACCAAGTTGTGGAATCATTTGTTCACAAACTCTGGGCTGTTGTCCAACACTAAAATTCTTTTCAGTGACTGAATAACTTACTCCACTGTTGTGCTGTGCCATCTATTTACTGCAACCCATCTGAAGTAGTAATCAATGACAAAAACTCACATAAATCCATTCCTGGGTACTTTGCTCTGCTGTTAGCTACTCACTTTGCATATTTAGCAATTTGAGATTAATTTTTCTATAGAATGACTGATTCCTGACCATCAGGCTGCCTGTTGGACTCAAGCTCAGCATTTCACTATTCCCAAGTCATCTTGATATATTTTTTTGGAGAATTTTGAGTCGCAATGTCTTTGGGATGACTCGCCTGTTGTTAGAAACTAAGAAATCACCAATAATTTTGAGCTGTTTTCCCTGTTTAAAGTACTGGCAATGTGCAGGGTTGTTAGTGTATAATCTGGTCATCCTCTCTGACAATACTCTTTTATTTGGATGCATTTGTCATCTTACAGCTACTTGCTTAACCTCTTGCAGTTCCTTCTCAGCGGCTGTTTAAGTGTTTGGTAATAATTGAAGTATAAGCCTCCAATTTGTCAAAGAAATTTAAATCTTCCATATTGAATCCTTGCATAATATCCTCGATAGTGCATCTGCTGTCATCTGATATTTCCCTTGAACGTACGCAATGAATGTATTGTTATCTCATTCGCTTAAGTCTAAACTATTGAATTCTTGGCAGCATCTTTGCAATCTCCTTCAGGTGAAGAGGAGTAACCAAAGCCTTGTGGTCAGTTTTCATGTTAAACCTCAATCTGCATCATATAATCAGAGAAGGTTTTGCAATCCTATGTTGCTGCCAATGCTTCTTTTTAAATGGTTGCATACCTTTCCTCTGTGTTTGAGTGTGATCTGGATGCATGTTAAACTTGTCTTTCATTATATTTTTGAACTTGAAACAAAACTATACCCAAACCAATGATGGGTGGAATTCTCCCATCTGAGAACAAGTCCTGTGGCAGGGGTTGGGTTGGTTTGGGGAGTGTTTCCTGCCCCAACCTAATAAATTATGCATCCAGGTGTTTTGTGCCGTATTCCATGGCAGGGCAGACCTGATGGCGCGTAGTCCGCTATCATATCTGGGCGCCATCTTTAAAAGGCGCCCAGAATCCTTACTTGTCAGCACCCACCATTGAGGAAATATCATGAAGGGGAGGTGAGGGTCAGGCCATGTCATGGCCAAGAGGGATAGTCTGTACCAGGCCAATGGTAGGAAGATGCCCAGCAGGGAAACAAACTCAACATGGGCACAGGTGGCTGATGCCACATGTGCACAGAGGGTGCAGAGGAGGTTGGCAATCCAGTGCTGCAAGAGGATAAATTACCTTATTTGCTCTGCCACAGTTAATCTCAGCCATGATTGCACAATCCACAAAGACTTCAAAATGTCATGGTCCAAGGACAGGCATTACCTGTCTCACAGTCGTGATTCAGTGCACCCAGACTGGGATAGAATGACCACCCTGCCACCCTTACCCCTTCTGCAGACATGGGACACTGCATGGAGTGGGGGGCGGGGTGGGGACGAAGAAGTGGAGGGGGGGGTGGGGGTAGTATGGTCACAGAGGGAACGAGCAGCCTCCTCACCACATACATTTATGAGCGTTCCCCTTGCATGTGGATGCGCTCTGCATTCTGGGGGAGGGGATTGGTCCATAACCTCTGCCCAACTCACACCAGTGATGGGCCACCACTCAGGAGTATGCGGGGCAGGTGGCGTGCATGCATTTGTTTCTTTGTGGTGGAATGAGAAGCAATCCGAAATGCATTGCTCCAGCAAATGTAACAGGCAACCCCTCTCAAGCATTCCCTTCTTTGAACAGGAGACACTCCGTCACAACCAAGCTGAATGAGAGAATATTGCCGGGGGGGGGGGGGGGGTCAACCACAACTGAGGACTCTAACTGAGTTCGAGGAGAGGGCCTCAGAGCTTGCGGGAGTGGAGTGGGATAGAGCCATTGCAATGGAGAGCTTAGTCTTGGCCATCCACCTGTTAACGATTCATCCATTTAATGGAAACCTGATAGAGCGAATGTACCCCCATCTTGGAGGCAGCTGATGCTATTACTGACACTCTCCTTTCTCACTTGCAGGTGCCTTCAAAAAAGACCACTGGCCGGAGGAGGAGGGGAGAGAGGAGGATGACCCCTTTTCCAGCCCCAGCCTAAGCCACAGCCACAGGCCTAGAAGAGGAGAACTCCACACCATTTGAGGCATCACATCGTCCACTTTCACCCTCCAACAGCTCAGGCACACAAATCCTGGTGGGATTTTGTGCTAGTTCATGAAGGGTAGTGCAATATGGTGGGCACCGCAAGAACATGTGTCCACAGCAGGAGGGGGCAAGTTCACTCAAACAGCTCTCAGAACAGCTGGGGAAGAGGCAGCTGTGAGCTCCGTGTCTGATGATGAGCTTCTGGAATCATCCTTCCAATGTATGGTGGAGTGTTAGTCGGAGGTGGGTGCACATCAGGAAGGGCTGTTGGAAGACCTCAATAAAAAAGCACACAAGTTGGAGGAGCCCGTCTGCCAGTTTTCTGAAGTATCCACACATGCGCGTGCATTGAGGACTCCATGGGGAGGGTGGCAGATTCCATGGAAACCCTTGTCCAGCAGAATGCAGAGATGCACGTAAACCTGCACACCACCACAGTTGTCAGCAGTGAGTTCATGCTGTAGCAACGCGAGAGGCGAATGGGGCACCTCAACATTCCTCCAGGCGCCCCTTTCCCACAGGAGTCAGGCCAGGAACCTCGAATACCCTAAGGGAGGAGCAGCAGGAGCTAGACACTAATGGGGCACCCACTCAGGACTCTCAGAGGTTGTCGGCTCCCTCTGAATCCCCTCAGCCTGGGACTCCTTCAGCCTCATCCTCTCATTGTGGTGGACACAGCTGGCCCATTGGTGAGAAGCCAAAGTCAACCCGGATCCCCCAGGCTTATGCACTCCAGTGGACGGTCACCTAAGTCACCAAAAGCAATCAGGCCGACACTCCACAGGTTGCCTCTACCCAGGCCTAGGAAAATCAAGAAAATTTGAGCACAAGTGGTTGCATGGGTGAACACTGTCACTATTATATGTAAATATATTCACACTGGCACTAATTAATGTCTGGTGTTATCTTTCAGTGTCACCATACTGGCTTTGTGAATCCTCCCCACAACACTTGTAATTCAGCTGCACATAATCGCACTAAGAATGGTTCAGGGAGAAATGTTTATAATAGGGCAGTTGATATAAATATATATATATTTTTATGTTTAAGGGGAATGTTTAAAAATTCAGCTTCATTCTACAGGCAGTTGATATGTCTGGCGGGAATGCAGCTCAGAATTTGGAACAGCAAGATAATTACTCATTTCAACCTTGCAAGTGGTTATGTTAAGTAGAGTTAATGGACTTTTGTTTACGTTAATTACCCTGGGATTTTGGATTAGAGTGTCTGACAGGGTTATGTGATGATATGGTAGATGTGCAGTCCTGGGTACATAGCTGAGAAGAAAAGGCTTTTGTTGAAAGGAGTTGGAGTTTGGCTGTTCTGGTTGAAGTTAGGAGCATTTCTTTCCTCTTTCTTTACTTCTTCCTCTCCCCGAACACCTTCCCCCACAAACATCCTTCTCTTTTCCTCACCCCCCCAAACCCCCAGAAACCTTCATCCCTCCAAACTCCAACCCCGCCCCCACCAACCTTAACATCTTAAGGGTTATCTGTTTTTCTGAGCTGCTTCCACTTTTTGCATTTTGTTATTTTCTCTTTCTTCTTCATGGGGCACTCATGATTTGGACTAGCAGACAATTTTAAAATACCCTCACGTTCCACTGTTGTGGCACTCTGCTCTCCCTGCTGGCCATTCTTTCCTCTGGTGCAGGGTTTGTCCCACCACACTGAGTGCATTTCAAGATGATGGCTATCCCCAATTTTGGGTGCTTCTGCTTTAACGAGCTTCTTCTGCTCTGTCTGACGTATTAAGTAGCCTCACTCATTCATTTCCATCGGACATCACTTTCCCCTGGGATTATTGCTTTATTTTGCTTTCTGAGCTCAGTCTGTCAAGCAACTTTACTGTGTTAGTGAGAGTGAGACCTCCTCTCATTTGCAACAGATCTGAAAAAGTTTCATCCAGGATTCCGCAATACTCTGTGATTGCATATTACTGCATCTCTCAGATCCTGTAGTCGCAATTTTCTGATAATCTGTGCAGGTTATTTATGAATGAATCTTTGCATTTACCCAGTTATGATTTCCACTTATTAAATTTTGCTCCTTCAATGATTCTATGTTCTTGAATACTGAAATACAAATCGAATACTTGGGAGGACTTTAATTGTAAGAGCCTGAAGCCTCATTTATTCCCTATCTTGCTGTTACATCATTGACAATTGTGCCACCTGCATAGTGCAAAGTACTGACCTGAGCCTTTTGTTCCTTTTGCTGCAAACCTGGAGCTGTTTGATATCCGGAAAACCTCTTTCTCCACTTGTCCCAGTGTTGAACTTGTTGTGAACCTTGAGTGCTTTGGAATGGTTCTGGGGAGTGGTAGTGCAGACTTCATGATTATCCTAAGCTCTGGATCTGCTGCTGCTTCGGTAGTCTGGTTTGTAACTTCATCTGTGCTCACTGCTGCCTGGACTCTGGATCTGTGTATCGTTTTGTAAAGACAGCACCCGCAATGCTCCGAGTTTTGAGGTGCGCCTTCGATCAATTTTCTTTTTATCCTTTTTTCATGGATCTGTCAGGTGTCATCATTTCTTGGAGTTTTTCAGGGTATTTTACTCACTGTCCCACATTTCATTTTGTGTTTAGGGTCTCAATGGTGTTCTTCAGGGTTTGGCAGTTTCCCAGTGTGGAGTCTCATTCTTTCTGGTTTCCATTGATGTTAGAGATTTGAAAAGGTCATTTTTTAAACATTTTGTGCTGTCATTTTGCTCTGACTTTGAAATCTATGCTGGAATTCTACTGCTCCGCTTGCCTTGGAATCGGAGCTGGCTCGGGGCGGACAATGGAAATGTCCATTGTCCTTGGGTGGGAATTTCCGGTCTCGCTCAGGTAAGGCCGGAAAATCCCACCTTTAATCTCTCTCTATTTCTCCACCTGTCTCTGATTTAACATTGAATTCACTACACTAATTTGCATTCCTTTCTCAGGCCTTCCAGCCAATCCTCCAATCTCACTGGTTAAGGAATTGTTTGCCCTGCTTACTCAGATTTCTCACTCTGTGTTATCAACTCTTATTTTCAGTAAGATTCCACACAGGCATTTTTAAAATCTACATGTTCAAGGACAAACCAAATTGATGGCATGCCTGATCAATGTATCAATAAAAACATTGGCAAACATCAAGTGTGAAGCTGTACCAGTCATCCATGGAACTCACTGTAGTTTTGCATATTACTGAAATGTTGCAGATCTCTCAATAGCAACTCAAGGTTATAAATAAAGAAAACATTTATTTATCAGTGTCACAAGTAGGCTTACATTGACACTGCAACGAAGTTACTGTGAAAATCCCCTAGTCGCCACACTCCGGCGCCTGTTCGGGTACACTGACGGAGGATTTACCATGGCCAATGCACCTAACCAGCACATCTTTCGGACTGTGGGAAGAAATCGGAGCACCCGGAGGAAACTCACGCAGACACGGGGAGAACGTTCAGACTCCACACAAACAGTGACCCAAGCCGGGAATCGCACCTGAATCCCTGGCGCTGTGAGGCAGCAGTGCTAACCACTGTGCCACCGCGTCGTAAAATAAATGAATCAATGCCCTTCTGGTAAAACAGAATCATTTAGTTAATGAGCAAATACAATGGGTAGAGCCGGAAAAATGTCGAAGATTTTCAGTTTCTCCTTACTTATTCACTGATCGCCGCTTCAAATCAGCAGAATTGTGAGACAGTGTGTCATTTCTGTTTCTCTGGAACAGAACTAACCTCCGTGAATCAGGCCAGTGACCAGACCTATTTATAAAAGCCATCTCTGCAGTGTGAGACTATTTCAAATGTCTCACATGATGTGAGATGAACTCTCACTGCCCCCAGCATTGCTTCCAGTTCCCAACAGCTAATTTCCAAGGAGGCAGCCATAGCAACCACCGAAACGTGAAGATACAGAAGGAAAAAAAAATAACCTGACGGCTTCTGACAACAGACTTCCTCAGAGCGTGAACTGAATGCAGTGTATCCCCCTTTTGAGTCCCCTTCTTGGAATCCACAACGACCATTAGCATCCTCAGAGATAAAAGCTTCACTCACCCTCACTGACACTGTTAGTCTCCATATGGAAAAAATACAAAATATGGGGAGGAAAAAAATGAAGATATAATGTAAATATAAATGCAACTTGCAGCCTAGTTCCATGTGATCTTTTTCTGTGGAGATGACTTTAGATAGATAATTCAAATTGTTAAGAGGTAGTAAAAATGTATATTATCCAATAACTATACTTTTGCTTTTGCATTAATAATAAAAGAATCCTAATACTGCGATGTGACTGCAAATTCTATGATCTGATAACTATCCACTTACTTTCCACACTAATCCCTTCTTTGCATAACAACTTTGAGACAAACATGTAATTTAAAGAGCCCTCACACAACAATTAGATTTTTTTTGAAATGAAGTGTTGCCCTTATTGAAATATGTTCACAGAATGATGCAATACGTAACAAAAAAAAATCTGACCGTATTCAAGAAATATCATCTTGTCACTTGCCTATGATGCCAACGTGAGCAAAGATGTGCAATTGTTCTCTTTTCTCAAAGTAAAGTGACTGCATCATTAAAAAAAATAGCCCCAAAATAGAGCACAAAGTCAATCATCTCACGAGTGAACAGAACATGAAAGTGCCTGTCACAAATACAATGCTTGCCTAGCCAAAAAATTACCTACTGTGCAACACTCCAGAATTTCACACCAGTCACCAGCTGAAAAAAAAATCAGAATTCAAGGAACTAAAAGACAAAGAAAATGAGGAAATGTCTTGTTTGTTATTCATGCAAAACTGAACTACATTTTTCACTGGTCACCTTGCTACTCATCAATTGTCATCCCAGCCATCTTGGGTGATAACAGGGTGACAATTCTAAATTAATGACACGCTACTGACTCCCCCACCAGAGATAATTGGCTTTTCCCAATTCATAATTTCAAAATACTCACTTAAGTCAGTTCTTAGCATCTTCAGGAAAAAGATCCGGCAACTCAAATCTTTCTTCTAAGTGTTTCCAATCCCTGGCATTACTCCTGATGTGATTTACACAGAATACTCCCAGTTGTTTTAATATGTTTCATCCCAAATACACAAGAACGCAAAATTTAGGGGCACTAGAAGGTTATTTGGACCTTCAATCCCTGCTCTGCCATTTGATAAGTTCATGACTGATCTGATAGACTCAACTCTATTTCCCTGTTTGTTATCTATAACCCTTCACTCCCTTAGCTGATCAAAAATCTAACTTAGTCTTGAATGTGTTCAATGACGCAGCCATTGGGGAAGAAAACTCTACAGATTAACAGAGAAAAACAATTCATCTCATCTCCGTTCTAAATGGGAGATGCTAAAATGTAAAACTGTCCTGTGGTTCCAGACTCCCCAACAAGGGAAAACATCCCCTCAGTGTCCACCCAGTCAAGTCCTCACAGGATATTATGGGCGCCATCGTACTGGCCGTTCTTGCCACGCTCTTGCTGCAGCGAAGTCATCGAATTTGGTGCCCAGCCAAATCTCTGTTCACTACAATAAGACTAGAAAATCTTGCCGGAATGAACAGCCGTAACGTTCCAGTCTATGGGGGCGCTTCACCCATCTCGCTGCACTGTTTTTGTAGCACAGCAGGCCGGGAGACTCGAGCGGAGGCCATATCGCGGGATCCCTACTGGGCACCACGGCCTCCGCAAGTCTCCGGCAGCCGGATTGCCGGCGTCGTCAGCTCCACGCCGGAAATTGGCGTGGAGCTGAAGAAATTATGCAAATTTGAACCTCTTTTGAATCTCATTAGCGGGCCTAGGACTGAGATCTCCGGGCCCACTAGTGTCTCCCTCCACCCCTCCTTCCCTCCTCCCCAGCCAAGCCCCCCCCCCCCCCCGGCCAGGGATATTTCACTCCAGTACAGTTTACAGCAGCTCCCCACTTGCGGGGAACTGGCGGCCCAACCCCACTGGAGTGAAGGGGGGCCATCAAGGCCCCCAGGATGTCAGGGGTGATGGGGGGTGCCCCACCGGCATTGCCACCTTGGCAGTGCTAGCCTGAGCCCCGTGGCACTGCCCAAGGGGCAAAGTGGCAATGCCCAGTGAGTACCTAGGCACTGCCCACCAGGAATCAGAAAGTGCAAAGGGGGTGGGACCTCTGGAGGGAGAGATTGATGAGGGTGGAGGTTCCGCTGCCAATCTGCATAGGGGTCTTGAGCAGAGGGAGGGAGGCCAGCGATCGGTGCTGGGCATCAGGATGAGGAGGAGGGGGGGGGGTGGAGGGGGGGGGGAGGTCAGCCTGCTGGGGTGGGGGTGGAGGCAAGTCAGGGCTGCTGGGGATAGGGGCTACAGTGGGGAGAGGAAAATTGGGAGATCAGGGCTGTAGGGGGTGGTCGAGGCGAGAGTGGGGGGGTGCGGTGCGGGGGGGGGGGCCGTGAGGCTGGCTCAGACATGTTCGTGGGGCCAGCGATCAGGTCATTGGGGAATTGCATGGCCAGCAGTGAGGGTCTCCAGCGATCGAGCTGGCTAGCAATCGGGAGGCCGGCAGTGCGGAGCCACTGCGCATGTACCAATCTGCTGACAGTTCGACACATGCGCAGTGGCCCGCTCAGTGCTGTGCTGCCGGCCTCTCCAGCAGGAATAGGCCCCACCCACAGCTTTATGGAGTGATTCACGCTAGTGCACTCTGCGGTGCAGAGTGGGAGAGATTCATTTTGAAACTCCCACTGAAAAAAACAGTGGGATTTACTCTAGTTTTTACGCAAATTCGACACATAGAATTTTTTTGGGAGATGCTTAAGATTATTTGTTTCAATAAAATCACCTTTCATTCTTCGAAATTCCAATGGTTATCAGCGTAACTGCTCAACCTTTCTTCATAAAATAATCCCTTCATCTGAGGAATCAGTTGGAACCTTCTCTAAATTATTCCTAATGCAATTATACCCTTTCTCAAGTAAAGAGACCAAAATTGGACACGGCACTCCACATGTGGTCTCAACAATATCCTGCACAACTGTAGCATAACTTTCCTACTTTTATACTTGATTCTCCTTGCAAGAAACACCGTGGATGGGATTTTATGGCCTCGCTCGTCCCAAAACCATAAAATCCTGTCCGAGGTCAATGGACCTTCCCATTGTCTGCCCCTCGCCTGCTCCGATTCCCATAGTGGGTGGCGTGGTAGAATTCTGGCGCATCATTCCATTTGCCTTCCTAATCATTTGCTGCACCTGCATCCCTGCATACTGTTGGAGTGCTGGACCAGAATCTTAAGCTACATTAGGAAGTCAGACTAGATGTTCTTTTTGACAGAAATGTGAGGACGGGATCTCTCTCTCCAGGAGGATTCCATCGACAAAAATATGGATCTTTTGTACTCAAACTTTAATGAATAACACAGTTTAAATATAACTCCATTAAATGAAACAGTTTAACCATTAACAGTTGAACTATATTGAAAAAGAAAGGAAGCAATTTTACTTTCTAGCTTATGACTGTTGCAGTTCCAAATGCAGTTCCATGCATAGATCAAAACCACAAATAATGGGTGGTAGAGTGGTTAGCACTGCTGCGTCACAGCGCAGGGACCCGGGTTCGATTCCCAACTTGGGTCACTGTCTGTGTGGAGTCTGCATATTCTTCCTGTGTCTGCTCCAGTTTCCTCCCACAGTCTAAAAGGTGTGCTGGTTAGGTGCATTGGCCGTGCTAAATTCTCCCTCAGTGTACCTTAACAAGTGCTGGTGTGTGGCAACTAGGGGATTTTCGCAGTAACTTCATTGCAGTGTTAATGTAAGGCTACTTGTAACACTAATAAATAAATGAGTACAGGCAGCAAATCAGGTACAGTTGCTTTAACATTTGTTAAGTCTTGGAACTTTCGGAAAGATATTGTGGAGAGAGAGTTCTCAGGAACAGCCTGCACATGCCTCTGATTTTACCAGACCTCCAACAGCAACTGCCTAGTTTTTCCTTGCGACAGACTTGGCTCTACTCATTAACCATATTGTCACATGACCCTATCAATAAACTTTTCAAGGAATCTCTTGTGGCAACAGCAGTCCATTAGCTCTGCCAGAGTAACAAATTCGTAGATGAAATTTGTAATTAACTAGCTTATAAAACCCTTGAGCTAAATGTTTTCCAGACACACCAAATGCCTGTAGAATAAAGATATATCTATAGCAACTGCCTTCGATGATAACAATACACTTTTGGACATCCTTACTGTCCTTTGTTCCAAACGGGATTTCCAAAAGTGGACACAGTACTCTTAACAGTGGATGGACAATATTTTGCACACATTTCTTATTACTGCTCTGCTCACAGAGATGCTCAATCTCTTCCAAAAGTTTCATCTGCTGAACAGATTTTGATAATCACTATTTACATCTTTGACCATTGCAGTGTTGGCTGCAGCGCTGCCAGCTGAATATTTCAACACTGCTTTATGTTGATTTTTGGCATGGCTACACACTGCTTGTCACTGAACATCTGGGGAAAATATCTGCTGACAACACTGGTGATTCTGGGACTGTTGCATTGGAAGACCATTGGCCAGGTTTTGTGAAATGGATAATGGTGAAGTTAGTAATGTTCATCATCATAAAAGGATAAACTGAGCAGATCGCTGCATATGTGCAGTTAAATATGCAAATTGCTGTAGAAGTTACTTTGATCCTTTACAGGGAGCACTGTTGCAGTCCTCACTGAGAGACCTGGTACTGAAATGAATAAAAGAGTATGAAACTGGGGTACCCTGTTCCTCACTAAAGCTGGCATAAAAGGATTAGGTCAGTACATTCAGGAGTTGGTGAGCTTTTAACGGTGTGATAAGTGATAACTATTATTAACCATCTTCTCTAACCCAGAATATGTAATTTTATAGGTTGGACTCTCATTCCATTGGAAGAAAATTAGTTTTATACATTTTTTAAACTTCAATTATGTTCCTTTTATCTCACTCTGTTAATCTTGTCTCTATTTCCCATCTTTATTTCGCTCTCTGAACAAGATATTAATCAGTTGGATATTTCCTGATTAATGCTTCCCAATTTAGACCCTTTAGCTCTGATTTTTACTCCCGAGGTGGGTTTCCCGGCTTTTTGCACCTGACTAAGAGGAAAAGTGGCCCAAGTGGCAGGAGGTTCATTTCAGGGTGTGAAGGTGGGGGGAGAGCAGGGAGAGAAGGCCGTGCGCTGGAATTGGGCTTGACATCTCCAGACACAATTTGGAGGTGGCCACAAGTGCTGCCAAGTCCCGAGGCGAGCTGTTTAATAGGCCGGTTTTGGTTCTCTGGTACTTGGTTGCAGTTGTGTTGTTAAATATTAGGCCATCAGCTTTACCCCTCATACTCCCCAACCTCCCCGTTGACTCCCCATTTTCTATCCTGCCAACTCATGACCTCCACCCCCTCCCCCACACACCACCCTTACACCTTCCTTGTCAACTTACCCAGTATCCATCGTGAAACAACCTTCGGAGTCAGAACTTTATTTAATCTCAGCCTAATTATTTGTTACAGATTTCACTGTATTAAAAATCACTCTCATTTATAAAAGCCAATTCAGTACACTTAAGTTTTCTCAAGTATGCAATCTCTCACAAAAACAAATACTTCAATTCATTAGCCTACATCAAAGACAGCTAACCCTTTAATAACCTTATGGATCTGTGAATCAAACTATGTTGAAACAGACCCCCCCCCCCCTCCCCCATCCACTTTGAAAATGCCAGGTTGTGAAAGCAATCAAGCAGTAATAATGCAATAATGATAGCCTTTAGGGTCATGTCATCAGTCATCTATTGAAATTGCAGTTTTGGTCCACATTGTTTTTAACACACATACACAGGAAGGCTGTTTTTTTTTTAAAGGGCAGGGGATTTAAATAATTTGAAAACTTGACAGTTCCATGGACTTTAATTGCCATTTATGAGCATTGATATCAACTCTAAAAATTCCTAAGTCACACACTGTGGAAATAAGGGCCTCACTCCAGCAATAATAGAGTCAGCACTGAGTTCAAATGGCCCTTCTGCATTTGGGATTCTCAGATGTGAATTACGTTGTGCCCCCCCCCCCCCCCCACCACCCCCCCCCCCCCCCCACCCCCACCATTCCTCTACTGGTGAAAATAGCATCTGTTGGAAATAGGAGTAGGAATTCTAGATTCAAGTTCTTACTGTCGTTTTGGATATGTTGTGGACTCTTCATAACAGTGAAATCTAAACATTGTGTCTTAATGATTTTTTAAAATCTAACTGGTTGAAGAGCATTACTGTATTTTCTCCTGCTCTCAAATTCCCTGTAAAAGGTGTTTGTGTTTTGGTGGAGGGAGCGCTGTGCTGGATCAGACATGGATTAGAGCAAGTCTACACTCTACATTCCCCAAAGACCTTGAGGGCAGCAGCCCAAGATGTATGGTGAGCATCCACCCCTTTGCTGTTGATCACATAATCTGGCCCATTATTAGAAATAGCAGTGCATCTTCAGAACTCTTTCAAATAAAAGAATTACAAATGTCACACGGGACCTAATACCACCACAAAAATTTGAAGAGACACATTGGGCGTATTCTCCTGTTCTGCCTGCCACGGGAATTGTAGCGAGTGGGGGGCAGACCAGGGAAAGTTTTGTTGACCTTGGGCAGGGTTTTCCGGTTTTGGGGTGAGTGTGGCCAACAAATCCCGCCCACTGACTCATGCCATCATGTGCCACATCTTGTTGAAGGTTTCATAACCTGGCAGCAAGGGCAATAGAGGACCAGGGGTAGGACTGATTGGGTTGCTCACCAGAGAGCCAGTGTAGAATCAATGGACAGGTTGGTCTCCTTCTGTGACATTATGAACTCTATGGCTTTTGCGAACAGTGGGATTAACAGTATATATCCTTAACCAAAATGATGGGAGATTTTAATTTCCCAAACATAGATTGGAATATCCCTAGGGCTAGGGGTTTGGATGGAGAGGAGTTTGTTAGGTGTGTCCAGGAGAGTTTCCTGACACAGTATGTGGATAAGCCTACTAGAGGAGAGGCTGTACTTGATCTGGTGCTGGCTAATGAACCTGGACAGGTGGAGGATCTCTCGGTGGGTGAGCATCTTGGGGATAGCGATCATAATTCTATCTCCTTCACGATAGCATTGGAAAGAGATAGGATCAGGCAGGCTAGGAAAATGTTTCTCTGGAGTAAAGGGAAATACAGTGTCATCAGGGAGGAAATTAGACGGGTAAATTGGAAGGAGGCATTCTTGGGGAAAAGTACCGAAGGAAAGTGGAGGATTTTCAAGGAATGTTTGTCTGGAGCTCTGCATGACAACGTTCCGATGAGACAGGGGGGTGTTGGTAGGGTACGGGAACCGTGGTGCACGAAGGTTGTGATGAACCTGGTGAATAAGAAAAGAGAGGCGTACAGAAGGTTCAGAGAGCTAGGAGGTGTTAAGGATTTAGAGGAGTATACGGGATGTAGGAAGGAGCTTAAGAAGGAAATTAGGAGAGCGAGAAGGGGTCATGAGAAGGCCTTGGCGGGTAAGATTAAGGAGAACCCCAAGGCTTTCTACAAATATGTCAAGAGTAAAAGGATGAGATGTGAAGGCATAGGACCCTTAAAAGGTGAAGGGGGAAAAGTTTGTGCGGAACCGTTAGAAATGTCGGAGCTGCTTAATGAATACTTTACCTCGGTATTCACGGTGGAAAGGGATCTGGGTGGTTGTACTGCTGGTTTGCGGTGGACAGAAAGGATCGAGCATGTGGACATAAAGAAAGAGGATGTGTTGGAACTATTGAATGGCATCAAGGTTGGTAAGTCGCCGGGACCGGATGGGATGTACCCCAGGTTACTGTGGGAGGCGAGGGAGGAGATTGCGGAGCCTTTGGCGATGATCTTTGCATCGTCGATGGAGACGGGAGAGGTTCCGGAGGATTGGAGGATTGCAGATGTGGTCCCTATATTCAAGAAAGGGAACAGGGACAGCCCGGGAAATTACCGACCGGTGAGTCTAACCTCAGTGGTTGGTAAGTTGATGGAGAGGATCCTGAGAGACAGGATTTATGATCATCTAGAGAAGTTTAGTATGATCAAAAGTAGTCAGCACGGCTTTGTCAAGGGCAGGTCGTGCCTTACGAGCCTGGTTGAGTTCTTTGAAAATGTGACCAAACACATTGACGAAGGAAGAGCGGTGGATGTGGTCTATATGGACTTCAGCAAGGCGTTCGATAAGGTCCCCCATGCAAGACTTCTTGAGAAAGTGAGAGGGCATGGGATCCAAGGGGCTGTTGCCTTGTGGATCCAGAACTGGCTTGCCTGCAGAAGGCAGAGAGTGGCTGTGGAGGGGTCTTTCTCTGCATGGCGGTCAGTGACCAGTGGAGTGCCCCAGGGATCTGTTCTGGGACCCTTGCTGTTTGTCATTTTCATAAATGACCTGGATGAGGAAGTGGAGGGATGGGTTGGTAAGTTTGCTGACGACACCAAGGTAGGTGGTGTTGTGGATAGTTTGGAGGGATGTCAGAAGTTGCAGCGAGACATAGATAGAATGCAAGACTGGGCGGAGAAGTGGCAGATGGACTTCAACCCGGATAAGTGTGTGGTGATCCATTTTGGCAGATCCAATGGGATGAAGCAGCAGTATAATATGAAGGGTACCATTCTTAGCAGTGTAGAGGATCAGAAGGACCTTGGGGTCCGGGTCCATAGGACTCTTAAATCGGCCTCGCAAGTGGAGGATGCGGTCAAGAAGGCGTACGGCGTACTGGCCTTCATTAATCGAGGGATTGAGTTTAGGAGTCGGGAGATAATGCTGCAGCTTTATAGGACCCTGGTTAGACCCCACTTGGAGTACTGCGCGCAGTTCTGGTCACCTCATTACAGGAAAGATGTTGAAGCCATTGAAAGGGTGCAGAGGAGATTTACAAGGATGTTGCCTGGATTGGGGGGCATGCCTTATGAGGATAGGTTGAGGGAGCTTGGTCTCTTCTCCCTGGAGAGACGAAGGATGAGAGGTGACCTGATAGAGGTTTACAAGATGTTGAGAGGTCTGGATAGGGTAGACTCCCAGAGGCTATTTCCAAGGGCTGAAATGGTTGCTACGAGAGGACACAGGTTTAAGGTGCTGGGGGGTAGGTACAGAGGAGATGTCAGGGGTAAGTTTTTCACTCAGAGGGTGGTGGGTGAGTGGAATCGGCTGACGTCGGTGGTGGTGGAGGCAAACTCGTTGGGGTCTTTTAAGAGACTTCTGGATGAGTACATGGGATTTAATGGGATTGAGGGCTATAGATAGGCCTAGAGGTGGGGATGTGATCGGCGCAACCTGTGGGCCGAAGGGCCTGTTTGTGCTGTGGCTTTCTATGTTCTATGTTAAAAGCATTTAAAGACCGAAAAGAAACGGAGGAATGATGGAGGAATGATGATTTCCAGCATCTGCGATATTTTGCTTTCAAATTAAAGTCAAACCAGGTACAGGAAGGGGAGAGAGGAAAAGGAAAAGACAGCAAAGAAAGAAACAGGAAGGAAAAGTAAGAGAGAGAGATTGAAAAATTGGCTTTTTAAAAATTCTCTCTCAATTATATGCAGAAATAAGGCTCAACAATCACAATTGTTCCCTTTCAGGATCAGGGAGGTTGATCAGCATTGCATTAACAATTAACATGTTGTTCCAAGGGTACTTGTGCAACTATCTTGAACAAATGATGCACAACGTCGAGCAAGCTCTTAAAAATTGTGGGGAGACTCAGAGCAAGATTATGGTGTGCTGTCAATCAACTCTCAGACACCGCAAATTCACAACTCATGGTATGTCCCTTAATCCCTTGAACTTTCGGATTGATTTATGCATTAATAACAGCGTGCGTCATTTATATGGCATTATTTTTCCAGGAGGATTTGGTTGAATAGCTATTGTATATAGTCCCATGCTTACCAAAAAAGAACAGAAGCAGAATCCCCGATGGGGATGAGGAAATGTTGTGTTCATCATTCAGGTGAGGTCCACTTCCATTGTGAGGAGAATTTAACTGTTTTTAAAGAAATATCCTACAGTATTTGGTGGTTTTCCTTGTTAAATAGATCATGGACGGTGCTGCCAATTGATTGTCCTATTTGATTTTATTTTATTTACTTGTGTCATTTATTATTGTCACGCGTATTGGGATACAGTGAAAAATATTGTTTCTTGTGTGCTGGACAAACAAAGCATACCATTCATAGAGTACACAGGAGAGAAGGAAAGGAGAGGGCGAAGAATGTAGTGTTGAAATCATAGCTAAGGTGTTGTTATTTCATCAGCATTGTCTTGATTTTATCCAGAGAAGTACTTTGCCCCGGTCTTGACAAAGTCATACTCTGTGGTTAGGAGCAGAGTTCATTTTCTTGGGGAGTATGGGTGTTAATGATGTAGCAGTGCCTGCCAATCACAAAAAAAACCTGCCTGTGTCTAATGAATGTAATGCTCAACTGCTGCTGTTAACTTGCAGCTCGTAGGAAGAACCAAACTTGCTTAAATATGGGTTTGAATTCTAATTTCTGCACTTCCAAATCTCAATGTAAATTTCATAACAGTGCAGTTGGCTTTACAGATAGCTCCAGTCATTATCTGTGACAACACCTGTCACTCTACTTACATGGAATTAGAAGACTCGGAATCCCAAGGCTGAATTGATCTGGGTTGAGCAAATTTGCATAAATACAAACCAATCTGCATCAATTCAGACTCAGAAACTGCTCGAGAGTTTATCCCTGGTAGCTTGGAAGATTTAAATGGCAGCCACTGCCTGTGAAGTAACCACAATTTGTGCCACATATTATACTTATCTGAATGTCATTTCTTCAAATTCAATTATTCAAATGCCCGATTTTTATCACCCGTGTTATGCGATGAAATTTGTTACAATTGAGCACAGCCCACCTCAAACTTTCCAGTCGCTAAAGAATTTGACTGGCATTTTTTTTTGAGTATGTTGGTAATTGGAGCAAGTTAAACTTTGAGAGTTATCAGTGCCAAGTAATTTAATGTCAAAGTGCCTTGCCTCGTAGGCCATTGCTATACATGACTGACCCTCAGAATTAGTTGGTTTTAATTGAATGAGTTTCTTGGGTTCTTATCTCAAGAAATTTCTTCACCTCGAGGGTAATAAATGTGTGGAATTCACTACCACAGAATGTAGTTTAGGCCAAAATGTTGTCTGATTTCAAGAAAAAATAAGATATTGCTTTAAGGGCTAAAGGGATCAAGGGATATGGGGGCTAGAGGGATCAGGGTATTGAATTTGATGATCAGCCATGATCAAAATGAATGGCGGAGCAGGTTCAAAGGGCTAAATGGTCTACTGCTGCTCCTAGTTTCTATGGTTCTATGAATAGTGCACATAGTAAGTGATAACATTTGAATTTTTTGTCATCTCCAAGGCCTGTGAGGCTTGGTTAAAAGGACAACACTCATTTCACAAAGTTCCTCTGGCCCTCACCTGATCAACTATCGCAAAGTTGACAGTTTATCAGCATAGAGTAGTAGAGGCATAAGCAAGGTTCTCACTGATCTTTGACTCAAGTGAGAGTAGTTGATCAGGAGAATACGACAATTAAAGCAATCCCGAATTGAGAGGTTGTGGGAATAAGGCAAGAAAGTGGAGTTGAGGATCATCATTTCAGATCAGTCATGATTTCATTGAATGGCAGAGCAGACTTGATGGGCGAATGGCCTAGTTTGGCTCTGCATCTTTTGGTGAGGTAACTTCTTCAAATGTTATAACAGCCTGTAAGTTCATCCTACACAAATTAAATCACTCAAGTAGGAAAATATTGGGAATAAAATTTAAGAGAATTACAATTGCTGTCACCGGATTAACTGGCAATCCATTAGTTAGAGAATTAATTTTTCTATTCACTCAAGGGATGTGAGCATCCCTAGCTCAGCCACCATTCAAGAAATTCTATATAAAAAAAAGTAAAATTATTTTTTATATTCCACTCTCTGCATGACATCAATTTTAGATCAGGTATTGAGTATATTTCAGGTCAACTATTGAGTATTGTTATCTCAGCTATTGTGTACAATCAGGGCCAATTGCAAAATAACCTACACCTTATTTTCCTGTTGAAGGAGGAAAATAAAGGATTGGCAGCAATAATGATACTGGATAAAAGAAAATGTGCAAAAGAAAATGTTATAAATCTGGAAAAAAATATCCCGCGACACTTGTGTCCACATAAGTCTACTTATTGCAGATGCACTGCAAGGCAGTTGCAGTGTGTTATCTGCAATCCACAATAAGATTAACTGTTATAAACTGTTTAAGTTGCCTTGTAATAAATTTACTGCTCTTGCCTACGGCACCATAAACAACACAACTTTAGATGAAATACTCAGGTCTAAACACAGTGCTGGGCAGACCCGTATTCTTACTAACCTTAAAGTATTGGCTGGAGCAATTCGGTTGGCTACTGAAAAATAATCTGTCTAGCTCTGCTTGTGGCCTAGGGATATACAATTTACAATCATAGCAAAAGTAAAGAGGTTGCATACTTTCAAACTGAGGTATAACAGCGGATAGATTTGGACACATTCAAAGGAAAAGAGGGAGAACACAGTAAAAATAAACAGTGCAAAGATAGTGATATATATCTCTGATCCAAAACGTATATAACTGGAATTTTACTACAGTTGCTCATGGCCTTCACAAATCCTATAAAAGGGTATATCCACCTAACACAACTTAAGTCCACTGAAAGTCTTCAAAAGAAAGGACTAGTAAAAATATTAACCATCAGATTTGCTATTATGGATGTCTGGACAAAATGTATCGCTTTAGTAAGAAACTAAGATGTGTGCTAAACCAGGTATGCAAACGTTTAGCTAATCACATTAGTCAGTTCATCTTTGCCTTTAACTTATGAGTACGAAGACTGACAATTTTAATTAAAAATATATAGTGAATTTTCCATTGTTTCCTAGGTTCTGCACAACTGCTTTCAGGCAATAATCAACGATAAGGGTGCTGGTTCAGGATCTGTATTTGACAAACCCGGACCATTGGGACTTGATGGTTTGGGTTATAAGGAGAGGATGGATGGACTGGGACTTTTTCCCCTGGAGCGTAGGAGGCTGAGGGGTGATCTTATAGAGGTCTATAAAATAAAGAAGGACACAGATCAGCTAGATAGTCAATATCTTTTCTCAAAAGTAGGGGAGTGTAAAACTAGAAGGCATAGGTTTAAGGTGAGAGGGGAGAGATACAAAAGTGTCCAGAGGGGCAATTTTTTCACACAGAGGGTGGTGCGGGTCTGGAACAAGCTGCCAGAGACAGTAGTAGAGGTGGGTACAATTTTGTCTTTTAAAAAGCATTTAGATAGTTACATGGATAAGATGGGTATAGAGGGATATGGGCCAAATGCGGACAATTGGGATTAGCTTAGGGGTTTAAACAAAAAGGGTGGCATGGACAAGTTGGGCCCAAGGGCCTGTTTCCATGCTGTAAACCTCTATGACTCTCTATTTTGGGGTAAGGTGAAGCTACATTCTAAATTGACCATTTTGCAGAGTAAAGCATAAATCTTCAAACTGCCTGGGACTTTCTCTCCTTAACCACTACCAAGGAGATGTTGAACAATGAAATATTCAAAGGTTGAACAATAATTTTCGTCAAGTTTATAAAAAATTTCTGCTCATCAGTGGCCTTGAATAACTTGACACAGTTTATATAAATAATGGCTGGAATTCTCTGACCTCGCCCGTGGCTGGGATTCTCCAACCCCCCTGCTGCGAATGGAGATTTGGCTGAGCGCTAAGTTCTCCTTTCTTGCTGGCAGCAGTGATGGGGTATGTAAGACCAGAGAATTCCAGCCAATATTTAATAATTTGATTAGATATTAATAAACAATTAAGACCATATCTTCAGGTATTTGAGACACTTAAAATTATTGGATAGTCAGAAGCTTTTTCCCAGGGTGAAAGAGTCAATTACTAGGAGGCATAGGTTTAAGGTGCAAGGGGCAAGGTTTAAAGGAGATGTACAAGGCAAGTTTTTTACACAGAGCGTAGTGGGTGCCTGGAACTCACTGCTGGAGGAGGTAGTGGAAGCAGATACGATAGTGACATCCAAGGAGCGCCTTGACAAATGCATGAATAGGATAGGAATAGAGGGATATGGTCTCTGGAAGGGTAGAGGGTTTTAGTTCAGTTGGGCAGCATGGTCGGTGCAGGATTGGAGTGCCGAAAGATCTGTTCCTGTGCTGTAATTTTCTTTGTTCTTTGCTCTATGTGAGATGCTACAATTATATTTACTCTTGACTCATTTATATAATATTGCAATATATTCTCGTAGTTCAACAGTACATTCAATAAGGTTAATTGCTGATCTGCAACTCAAACCCTTTTAGCTGTTTCTTGATATCTTTAGCTAACAGCAAGTTCTGTTCATTTTCATGTTTTTATATTGATTATAAAGGCATTAATTGCTCTTAAAGAATTGTGTCAACACATTGTGGGTTCATTTATTTCAGCTTGGCACATCATAACATATATACCTAAATAAAGAGCTTGAAGACATCAGCAGCAGGGCTGTGCTCTGCTCACAGCCCAAAACAAAACTGAGACTAGATCACATGACACACTTCCCTTTTTGTGATGTCATGTTGCTCTCCCTTAAAGGCATATTACCACATGATCACAAAGCTCCAACTGACCAATTAAAATTTTAGGAAATGTTGAATGATGCTAAAGTGCATTTTTCAAAGTTAAGTGGAACAACAGTAATATATATTTAAAGAACTAATCCATATCAATTAATAATGGAACAGTAAAGGAATTAAGGGTTATGGTGAGTGGGCGGGTAAGTGGAGCTGAGTCCACAAAAAGATCAGCCATGATCTTATTGAATGGCGGAGCAGGCTCGAGGGGCCAGATGGCCTACTTCTGCTCCTAGTTCTTATGTTCTTATGTTAATAAGTAAGGACAGGGATTAAAATAGTTAATAATAATCTATCACTCAAATTAAATGCAGACTATTAACAAAATGTTATCATTGATCAATACAATAGAAAAGTCTATCAATTCATTGGCTAAGCCTAATGGAAAATCAATGTATCAGTATTTTTATTTTCCTGTGGACCAGTTAAATTTCTTCACCTTTAAGCAGTTTTTGTACATTTATACGGATATCTGAGATGAGATCACAAGATAATGAAGAAAGTAACTGATAAAAATAGGAACAGAGTTGCAGGAGACTGTACATCAGTTTAGGACCCGGACAAATATAGGGTGGCTTACGCTGTCAAAAATTCGGTGCAGACTCGATGGGCCGAATGGCCTCTTCTGCACTGTAGGGGTTCTATGATGCTGTGACACACTTCTGGCACTTTTCCAACATGCCCCTGAATTGACCTAGTCCAGACTTTGACAACAGTGCAGGACACCCTACAATTTTAACCCCATACAGCTGAGCCAGTTTATCTCCCCGGTTCCTCAATTTCCAACCGTCACTTTTTGCAAAAAGACCTCATTATTCCTTTGACAGTGTGTGTGAGTGTTAAGTTATTCGTTGATTATATCCACTGATGTTGGCCTACTTATTATTCCCCTGTTACACTAACAGTTTTCGAATAGTACCAACACCATCTGTGCTGAAGAGCAAGCAAAGAGTGCCTTAAGTTGCAATGCTACGTGTTTGGTGGCAGTGGAGAGTTGGTGTCAGGTCTGCGATGTTGTATGTTTTTCTGATGGAAAAACAAATGGGAAAAATCGGGTGTTTCTACAAAGGAGCTGCTGATCTGAAATGCCAGTTTTACGCCTCAGTGGCAAATAGGAACATAAGAATGTAGGAATTAGGAGTAGAGATAGGCAATTCAACCCTTCGAGCCTGCTCCGCCATTCAATCAGATCATGGCTGATCTCTTCCTGGCCTCAAATCCACCTTCCTTCTTGTTCCCTATATCCCTTTAACCCTTTTTGAAATCAGAAATATATCTATCTCCTTCTTGAACCCATTTAATGGTTCAGACTCCACCTCACTATGGGACAGCGAGTTCCACAAATTCACCACCCTCTCTGAGAAGTAGTTCCTCCTCATCTCCGATTTAAATCTACCCCTGTCAACCTATACCCCTTGTTCTAGATTGCCCCACAAGGGGAAACATTTGGTCTATGTTTACTCTATCAATGCCTTTTAATATTTTACATACCTCGATCAGATCCCCGCTCATCCTTCTAAACTCTAGCGAGTATGAGCCCAAATTGTTTAATGACTCCTCACGGTGGCATGGTAGCACAGTGGTTAGCACTGCTACTTCACAGCGCCAGGGACCTGGGTTCGATTCGTGGCTTAGGTCACTGTCTGTGTGGGGTTTGCACGTTCTCCCCATGTCTGGTGGGTTTCCTCCAGATGCTCTGGTTTCCTCCCACAGTCTGAAAGATGTGCTGGTTAGGTACATTGACCCGAACAGGTGTCGGATTGTGGCGACTAGGGGAATTTCACAGTAACTTCATTGCAGTGTTAATGTTAGCCTTACTTGCGACTAATAAATAAACTTTACTTTTTCATACGTCAAACCTTTCATCCCTGGAATCAATCTGGTGAACCTTCTCTGAATTACTTCCAATGCCACCATATCCTTTCTCAAATAAGGAGACCAAAACAGGACATAACACTGCCGTCTCACCAACACCCTATACAATTGAAAATTGAAAATCAATCCTTGTGCCCATCAATCAAGCCAAATGAATGGTGAATTTGTTCAAGATGTTCATTGTTGGGAGTGTGGGCAATGGAAAACCCTTCTAGTCCAGACATGGTGTTTGATGACAGATTCCACAAGAACTGTGAACCCACCATGCAGGTTGAAGGAAAAAAAAAGAAATTCTTAATAATTGTGCAAATTTCTGTGAAATAAAAGGGTTTTTGTTCAGAAATGAAAATAAATAAATTAATTAGTTGCATCTTAAATAATTAGCACTGTGGAAGATATAAAACATGTACAGAATGCAACTAAAAATGGAAGGTTTTAGGAAGGGAAGAACAAGTTACTTGTGCCACCAGAAAGTTTTGTAAATTGGGTGTTAACTCATAAGAATCATAGAATCCCTATGGTGCAGAAGGAGGCCATTCGGCCAACCGGGTTTCCACTGACTCTTACCCAGGCTCTATCCCTGTAACCACAAGTATTTTTTAATCATGGCAATCTCCCTAACCTACACATCTTGGGCAATTTAGCATGGGCAGTCCACTTGTACTGCACATCTTTGGAGTGTGGGAGGAAACCGGAGCCCCCGGAGGAAACCCACGCAGATACAGGGAGAACGTGCAAACTCCACACAGACAGTCACTCAAGGCTGGAATCGAACCCGGGTCCATGGCACTGTGAGGCAGCAGTGCTAACCACTGTGCCACCGTGCTGCCCTAATACAAATATTATGGGGGGAGTTTTCCCAGCCCACCCGCCACAGGAATCATAGCCGGTGGGGTGGGGGGGGAGGGGTGGCAGACCATGCAAAGGTCCATTGACCTTAGGTGGGATTTTCTGGTTTTAGGGTGAGTGTAGCCGGAAAATCCCATCCAGCATGTGGAATATTCTGGTCTCAGCAGCGACAGGAAGCTAAGTGGGCAGGGAAACGTAATTTGACATGAGGCCAAAAGTCCCTTTCCCAATAGTGGGATAAACTTTAGGGATTACATTCGCAGGACTTTAAAGGCAGGTAGACCTGCTCAATGAACGGTTTTGAGCCGCCCTATTGCATGCATTGGCATGTCATGGGTGCTCAGTGATAGGCCACCTTTGCCGGAATTACAAACCCCCTCCAAAATAAGATCTCTGCCAACAAGAAATGAGAAGGTTCCTTTTTACGACTGCCCCTAAGTGGTGTCCACCTCCCAAAGCAAATTTCTTCCATGATTAATGGTGAATTGCCTCTGCATTGTCCCCTTTGGGGAGTGTCTGTAAGTGGCAGCCTCTGCTTCAGGCCGGCTGGTGGCAGTGCAAGTTGTGTGCAGGATGACCAAGTGAGGGAAGAAGGTTCAGCAGGAAAGGGTGAAACAGTGGCTGGGAAAAGGTGGAAGGGATTGTGCAGGCTGTCCAGGTGTCCTTGATGCCTGGACGTTTGACCCCCCATGAAGTAACAGCAGGTCCAGGAGAAGCAATAATACATCCTAGCCCCATAAAATGCAGTTACAGCTATGTGTTTATCCTGTTTTTAGGGTGGCCAGCTGCTGTTTAAGGTAACTGCTCGGGCCACTCTGTGTCTGACACCATGGTGTTTCACCCATTATTACCTGGACATTGTACCAGGGCTCGACAACCAATGGACAGCCTGGACCTAAAGATTTAAAAAAGTTTTTTGGTGGGAGACCTGACTGCCCATTTAGAGGCCATTCAGAGTGTGATGATACTGTGCCTTTAAGAAATGTATTTTAATCATATTTCTCTGCAGGATGTTTCTGGCAGTCCCTGGCATTTTGTCAGTGCTGTTTCATCTGCAGCCTAGGTCCTCTATTGTTACTGAAGCAGTATAACTGACATCCTGTTTGTTTTAATCTGAACTAATGCAGTGTTTTATTGTATTAATGTTACCCTGGGATTGCAGAGTTGAGCTTGATTGGGATAATTGACAGGTCAGGTCATATGACTGGGGACAGCTATGTTTTCACAGAGAATTCCAGCTTAGTTTTTCAGTTAGCTGTTTTGGAAGCTGCAGAGAGAGATTGATCCACTGTTCTCTCTGAAGTCTGAAAATTGGAAGCTGCTAGAGGCTAGGTTTACTTCTCAGATTTGCTGTCTTGAGGATATATCCTTCTCTGAAAACTGCTTTTTGAATTTCTGTCCATTGGTGTTAAAAGCTGGAAATCATGTGAGCATATTTGTTTTAATGTTAACTAATTCTGAAGAAGCATGAATGCCTATGGGGTTGCTTTAACATTGGAACAACAGAGATAGCTAGCTGTTAAGAGTTAGACTGTGTCATGTTTAAGTTTTGTAATTGGTCAAAGTTATGCTAATTATTTTTGGTTATATTTTAACTGTGTTCTTAAATAAACTTTGTTTGATAAAAGCTTCCCAGTGGGTCACTTCAATCACACCTGGAGTGAAACACTTTATGCTCACCCCAATGCCAAAATCAAATGTAAAATTTAGGATCTAGGCTAACTTCATAAAACACCTTGGAGTTTCCGGCCTGGGCCTTAACAGAGATCAAGTCAGGCAATTAGCAGGATTTTTAAAAAATGTACATTAAATGTACATTGACTATTCTATTTATACATATATATATATAGGGTTATGAATGAAGTTCAGTCCATCACTCAAACCAACCTCCCATCCATTGACACTTCCTACACTCCCATGCCTCGGACAAGCAGCCAGCATAATCAAGGATCCCAAGCACCCGGGACATACTCTCTTTCACCTTCTTCCGTTGGGAAAAAGATGCAAAAGTCTGGGATCATGTGCCAACTGACTCAGAAACATCTTCCCTGCTGCCATCAGACTTTTGAATGGACCTACCTTGCATTAAGTTGATCTTTCTCTACATCCTAGCTATGACAGTAACACTACATTCTGCACTCTCTCCTTTTCTTCTCTATGAACGGTATGCTTTGTCTGAACAGTGCATAAGAAACAATACTTTTCACTCTATACTAATACATGTGACAATAATTAATCAAATCAAATCTATATTTCAGTATGAATGAGATGCTGGGAAAATTGCCCTCAATCTCTGCTCCCTTTCCTTAAATTTCATCCAGCAAAATGGAAAAGAATCTTAAAAGTTACCTAAGAGGAGGGTCACCATTACAAACATTTCCTCTGCCAAGATTCTCACCTTGATGTTTACCACAATGCATTCTCTCTCTCTCTCTCTTTCTGTTGGTTACCATTTGTCAGATCTTCCCAGTCCCTACAGTCCTTCTGCTGGCATTGTTTCCTTTCCAGTAATTGATCCTCTGCAGCTGAATTCAGCCAAGTGTTCGACCAGTAACATCACTCATGTCTTGGACAACTTTGCCACCCTTAATGTTTGCTTCGCCATCTCACAGAGGAACACGTGTAGACGATCATAAATCCTCATGCTGTGCGGAATGCGAGGAAAATAAATCTATTTTCCAATCCACTCTGAATTATTTTTAAAACAAGCTATTTTGTATGAAAGGAGGAATGTCTGATTGGAAGATAGCCCAAGGAGTCATATGACCTATGGTGCAAATAATTTACATATTGTGTGTTAAACTGAAGAGTTCTTATTCTCTATTTTTTGTGGAATATTTCAAATCAAAACAAACCTGGTTTGTCTGACATTTAGATTTTAATTAGATGCCACGCTGGTTGTAAAAGTTGTGGATATAACTACAAATTCATTAAATGTCCTAGGGCTTTAAAAAAGCATAATTTAATAAGTTGACATCTTTGCGACATTTGGCACAGGGATTGTAGTTTTGTATCGTGGACCATGTCAACATCAAATCAGCTCCTTAAATAGGAAATACTCCTCGATGGAAATGTAAAGTGAGATAAAAGATGATCCTTGTGTTGTTATTCTGCAGTTACCTGTCTGAAATTGGTGCCATTATAGGCTCAGTGGGGAAGAAAATTCAGGCATGAAAAATATAGAGATGAGGCAGTGGGTGAAGCTACATGTTGGATATTAGATTTAAATCATTGCTCAAAAGTTTCCCATTTTTTACGACCACTAGGCAATGTTAGAAAGCTGTGATGTGAGCGCTACTTAGTACCATAATGCTACTTCTGTATTGATTGTAGTATAACGCTACTTCAATACTTGGCAGCACAGTGGCACAGTGGTTAGCAATGCTGCCTCACAGCTCCAGGAACCCGGGTTCAATTCCGGCCTCAGGGACTGTCTGTGTGGTGCTTGCACATTCTCCCCATGTCTGCGTGGGTTTCCTCCGGGTGTTCTGGTTTCCACCCACAGTCCAAGGAACTTAATCAATGCCTTCCACAGTCAAATAGCTGGCTGTCACTCACTCTCTGGATCTCCTTCAGGTTATTTGCTTTCAAGGTGAGAGTTAAACATTGACCCCTCCTATTTGAACAGAATTAACAGGAGGTGACACTCGGGGTCGAATTTTTACTCATGCATCGGAAGCACAGAGTCGGGGAAATTTCCAGCTGCACCAACTCGACATGGGAAGATATGCCCTTACACCCTCATGCCAACACATCCAGTATTCACGAGAGGCAGGCTTCAGAAGTCATGCTGAGATGAAATAAAATAAAGTACTAAGTGTCTATTGGTGAATTTACTATTAAAAATAACACTCATTGATAAAATCACATTTGATATATTTAAATTCCTTCAGCTAGTTAAACCTTCCTCAAAAACAAACATTTCATTCATGTATTTATTCCATTATAAAAAGCAAGCATTTGTATTCATGGCCCCACATAAAAGACTTTATAACCACTTGGAGCTGTCAATCAAACTGTGAGCAATGGCCCCGAGTATAATAATGTTAAGTTGTGGAATCAGTTATGTAGCACAAATCCTATAATAATAACCCTCAGGCTTATGTAAACAGGCAATGTGAAATTGTAAGCAGCCATAGCAGGCAATCATTTTGAAATAGATTACAGGGCTCGGCATTTAAGTGCCTTGACAATTTGATGGTTCCTATTAGTTTATTCACATTCATGCACATTCATGTCTACTTTTAACAAAATCAAATGACATCTTGCCTCTCCCTAGAGACATGACCCCTCCTCAAAAAGGACTAAACCCATCCAAATGTGCACTTTCCCTCTTCCAAAGGGGTAACTGGACCTATCCAAGAGGATCCATTACCACTCCAAAAGTGTACGGTACCTCTGCAAGTGGCTCCATCAGCTTTAGACCATTTCTTCTAAAGCCCATGAGCCATATTCAGTGCACCTCATTAATGAAAATTGCGCTTGGTTTGAAGGCAGCTGCATTTGGGGGAGGACTTCTGGAATTATTGTTTAAGTGCCATTTTGCCTCAGTTGGAGTTGCCTTCTGTTCCAGTGAAAATTCGGGTCCAGCTTGCCCCAGTGTCACAAACAGAAAGCAACTGCAGAATACCTCATTTTAACTGAGGAAACATAACTCAACTAAAATCGAATTGACCTAAATTGTATTAATGTTACTAGTTATGTCAGTAAGGCACTCAAGAACACAGTTTACATGTTGGTTATAATAAGCAATTCATAAACGAATTGTAGTCAAAATTGCACTTGTTTTGTATTTTCTTTTATCTCAAGAATCTGCTTGAATTTGTTTGCGTATTGCCAAATGTTAAATCTGCCATGAATAACAACAACTTATATTTACATAGTCCCTTTAAGGCAGTGAAAGTCCCAAGGTGCTTCACAGGAGTGTGTTATTCTGCAAAACTTGACTGCGCCACACAGGGAGATATTTCAGCAGATAACCGAAAGTTTGGTCAATGCGGTCGAGGAGAATTACAAAGGAGAAAAGAGAGGTGGAGGGATTTAGGGAGGGAACGACAGGACTTAGGACCTCGACAGCTCAAGGCACAGCCGGAGCAACTAAAATAGTGGAAGTTCAAAAGCTGGAATTTGAGGAGCGCAGAGGGTTGTGGGGCTGAAGGAGATTACGGAAGTAGGGATGGGTGAAAAGAATGTAAGGATTTGAAAATGAAGATGAAAATATTAACTGGGAGGCACTGCGGAGGTGGGTAATTGGGACGGTGCAATAGAGGAGAACAGCAGAGATTTGGATGGCCTCAAGTTTATGGAGGGCAGAATGCGTGAGGCCTGCCAGGAGTGCGTTCAAATGGTCACATCCAGATGCCAAAAATACATCGATAAAGATTTCAACAGCATTTAAGCTGAGAGGGGACAGAGTCAGGAATTATTATAAAAATGGGTAGTCTTTGTGTTGGCATGGACATGCGGTTGGATCAAATTTGCTGTCAAAGTTGTGAGCATTCTGATTCAATCTCATTCAGTTGAGGGGAGAAGGATGGAGTCAGTGACTAGAAACTTACAACAAAGACTGGAGACAATTCTTTCAATCCTCCCAATTTTTAATTGGAGGAAATTTCTGCTTATCTAGAACTGGATGTGGGATAAGCAGCTTGATAGTTTAGAGAGCGTGGAAGAGTTGAAGGTGCTCGTGGTGAGGTGGAGCTGGGTGCTGTCAGTGTATATCGAAAACTGATGCTATGCTTTCAAACTAATGTGCTGAGGAGCAGCATGGTGAGATGAGAAATACGAAGGGACCAAGGTTAGAAGCTTGGTGGACACCAGAGGAAACCACGCAGGAGCAGAAAGAGAAGACATTGCAGAGTGTGACTATGATTAGATAGTTAAGAATGGAACCAGGTGAGTACAATCCCAGCCAGATGGACAACAGTGGCTTTGGAGGAGCATGGTGTGGCCACGCACGCAAATGGCTATAGACAGGTAAAGAATCATCATAGAATTCCTCCAGTGCAGAAGGAGGCCATTCAGCCCATCAAGCCTGCACCCACAACAATCCATCCAAGTGCTATCCCCGTAACCCCACATATTCACCCGACTAATCCCCCTGACACTAAGAGGCAATTTAGCATGGCCAATCAACCTAACCTGTACATCTTTGGACTGTGGGAGGAAACCAGGGCATCTGGAGGAAACCCATGCAAGTATGGGGAAAATGTACAAACTCCACACAGACAGCCACCCAAGGTGGGAATTGAAACAAAGTCCCTGGCGCTGTGAGGCAGCAGTGCTAACCACTGTGCCACCGTGCCTCCCCTCGGGAGAAGGATGGGGAGGGTTAGTTTACCTTTGTCACAGTCACACAGGATGTCACTTGTGACTTTGATGAGTGCTGTTTTAGTACTGAGGTAGGTGGGGAAACCTGATTGGAAGGATTCTACCATGGAGTTCAAGGACTTTGGAGAGAAACCAGCACAATTGGACGACATTACAGTATATAATTTATTTTTCCCCTTTTGCTTTTTAAAGAAATGGCTTGATATTTTTGAGAGCAGTAACTTGGTGCAGCTTCATCCATGCAGCTGAAAATTGGTTAATGATAAGAAATAAGAACCTTCCTCCAGAGCAACACCTATGAGTAACCCTATTTTAAATAATTGAAAAATGTCTTTAAAGGTTACACAGAACCATCCCCTAGTTACATTGGGAAAACCTGGTAAATTCTGAGTAAATTCTGAACAAATTTTATTCAAAAGCTGTTAAAATGTGCTTGCGCTCAAAGGATCCAGCCTCATTTTAACAACCTCCTTGGAGACCTGCAAACGAGTGCAGATAGTGGAAATTCCTGATGATAATCAATTCACTCTCGGGGCATGGCCAGTTGGGTGGGTCTGGCTTCCAAGTGCAATGATTTTTAAGCCAAGGAAAAGATGGTGAAAACTTGAATTTCACCTAAAATTCCAAAATCCTTTGTGGCTTGTTTGACTGATTTCAGGGGAATTCCTCTGTGACAAAATTGAGCAGAAACTCCAGCCCTTTATGTCCTGTGGTGCTCACCAGTTGTAGAGCTCCCCAACAGTACTTGGTGGTTTCCCTCTAGGACCACCTGGGGATGGAGAAGACAGCAGCAGACAGCTCATGTCTCTCCGCGGCGTGCTGAAGGGCCGCTCACACCTGTGGACACAGAACTTCGATGGGAGTTGACACTTTCAGGAAAGAAGGGGTAAAAATTATCATAGAATCATAGAAACCCTACATGTTAGAAGGAGGCCATTCGGCCCATCGAGTCTGCACCGACTCTCTGACAGAGCATCTTATTTAGGTCCACCCCTGTAACCCCACACATTTACCCCAGTAATCCCCCTAATCTACACATATTTGGACACTAAGGGGCAATTTAGCATGGCCAATCCACCTAACCAGCACATCTTTGGACTGTGGGAAGAAACCGGAGCACCCGGAGGAAACCCACGCAGACACGGGGAAAAAGTGCAAACTCCACATTTAATTTGCACTGCTTCACGAGATAGCTGTGCAAAAAATTCTTTACACAAAAGAACATTCTGTGCTTCTTCTAGCTTGGTCTGCCAGTGTGCTGTACCTGGATTGGGTTTTTGTGTGGGTCGCCTAAAAAGGTTGACTGTGCCAAGATCTCCAATGTCATGAGGCTGCTTCTGAATAGAAACCTTAATAGACGCTGACCCCTCCAGATTGCTAGGAATCATTATGTCAAGAGGGCAATAATCATCTGGAATTTTCTTATCGGGGGGCCGGAATTGAACCTGGGTCCCTGTGAGGCAGCAGTGCTAACCACTATACCACCATGTCAAGTGGGCAATCTTCTGCTGGTATACAGTTCTCCATGACCCAAGACGGAATGACGAAAGAATACATTTAGCATTGCTTAAAACAAACAAATGTCCGGCAACAATTCAATATTTGCTCAATCTTCCGTGCTCTGCTGAGACAATCTGCATTTTTATCAATGCAGAAAAATAACATCGATGCTGTTCAAATGAAATGATTTGATTACGACAACAGGTTCCGTCTGGAGAAAGAAAGTAATGTCTCCTTAAATTACTGCTTGCCCTTGCACTTAAATCAATTTAGACCGGCAGTCCACATATGCATTTCCTCGATACTCATGCAATTTTTTTAGACATCTTTCATCAGTTACATGGTTTATTCATGCTAATGAATTTTAATTTTCAAATTAAGTCATCTTCATTATAACACAAACTGTATTATCAGTAAAACTGATAGGAACCAGCTGGCAAATCAGCAAACAAGCGCAGCCTCTCCTGCTAGTCCACAGTACATATGTAGACCATCGGCTAATCGTTATCAAGGTTAATAATAAATTTAAGAATAATAGCTACAATCATTTTTTTAAACTATGATTTGCATTATAAACAAACTAGACTAAAACCAGCCCACTGTGTAATCTGTCTCTTGGGTTTAATTCATAACGTACACCACAGTTCCATGATTGCACTGTCATATTCTCTCCCCGTGAATACAACTCACTCTCACTGCTTTTGTGTGTCTAAACTGAACTGTGAACCGCAAATGGTCTCCTGGCTGCTGCCCCCATCCTCTGATCTCTATAAACGTCAGCTCAGTGGCACAGTGGTTAGCACTGCTGTCTCACAGCTCCAGGGACCCAGGTTCAATTCTGGCCTCGGGTTACTGTCTGTGCGGAGTTTGCGCATTCTCCCCGTGTCTGCGTGGGTTTCCTCCGGGTGCTCTGGTTTCCTCCTACACTCCAAAGATGTGCGGGTTAGGTGGATTGGCCATGCTAAATTGCCCTTTAGTGTCAGGCGGATTAGCAGGGTAATGGAGATGTGCGGGGGAAGTATTTTACACAGAGGGTAGTGGGCGCCTGGAATGCACTGCCAAGTGAGGTGGTTGAGGCAGATACATTAGCGACATCTAAGACTTCTCTGAATAGACACATGAACAGATGGGGAATAGAGAGATATAAGCAGTTGGTCTAGATAGGACAACGTGATCGGCGCAGGCTTGGAGGGCCGAAGGGCCTGTTCCTTTGCCGTACTGTTCTTTGTCCTTTGTAAATATGTGGGGTTTCGGGTATAGGGCCTGGGTGGGATTGTTGTTGGTGCAGGCTTGATGGGCCGAATTGCCTCCTTCTGCACTGTAGGGATAATATGATTCTATGATCCTAAAACAATCCTTACGCCATCACACACAGAATGCTGCTTAAACCTGTCCTTACTCTACATTGGCTCCAGGTTCGGGAAACCCATCAATTTTGAATTCTCACCTCACTGCATCCCATCATCTCCTCATGTCCTGGAACCTAACCCATCGAATCAGGATGGAATTCTCCCCAAAAAGCTGTTGTCCCCGGCGGGAAAACCAGTGAGATTCCTGTTGGGAGGGTCGGTGCAATTCAGTGTACAATTCAACCACACTTAGAAATTTGTTTGGAGCCTGGGGAGATTCTCACTGAATTCACCCACACTTAGAATTTTTCAAGGAGTAAGGACCTAACAACGCTAACAAAGCCAGCTCCTCAGAGATTGGGGCGCCATTTGTCACCAGACAAAGCTACCAACCCCTGCCCCACTCACTGGCTAAGAACCACCCCCCACTGGCATCAGACTCCCAAACCCCCCTCCCCATTCACTGGTAACAGCACTCCTCTTCCCTCTGCTAGCGGGTGATCCCCTTTTAGCACCCACCCCCCTTCCCTGCTTCAAGGTGGCAGCAGCGCACTACTCAGCCATTTCCTTGACCACCCAGGGGCTTCAATGGGGCCCGCTGGGGTACTCATCATCTCTATTCGTGGAGGCCAGTGGTGATTTGCGCGGAGTTCCCATTGCGCCCAAAGGTGGGAGAGTTGTAGGGGCCAGGAGAATCTGGTTCCAAACCGACCGTGCGTATTTAAATGATTCTTAAAGGATGGGCTAGAACCAGATTACGTTGGGGTGATGGGAGCTGGGAGAATCTCAGAAAGGTTCCTCGTCGGCACTAACATACTATGGACCCTCCCCTGTGATTCTCTGGCCCGAGCACATGACCGCGCGAGGCTGGAGAATCGAGCCCTCTATTTATCCTGGAAATTCGAGCCCTCTATGTATCTCTCCATAGACGCTGCCCAGCCAGCTGATTACTTTCCATCATTGTGTGTTTCCATTGGAGATTTCAAGCATCTTGAAATCATAGAATCCCTACAGTACAGAAAGAGGCCATTCGGCCCATCGAGTCTGCACCAACCACAATCCCACCCAGGCCCTACCCCCATATCCCTACATATTTTAATCCCTCTAATCTACGCATCCCAGGACACTAAGGGGCAATTTTAGCGTGGCCAATCAACCTAACCCACTCATCTTTGGACTGTGGGAGGAAACCGGAGCACCCGGAGGAAACCCACGCAGACACAATCTTGAGTAGCTTCTTTTTTCATTAATACAGCAATATTCATTTAAGTGCAAGTTTTGTCATAAATTTGAGGAACTTAAGCCTGCTTCTCTAAAGTTCAAGTAGCAACTAGCCAATAAGATGTTAGGCGCTGTGATCAAGTTGAGATACGCCTACAAAATGGACCTCACGTCTTTAGCGTTGGGGCTAACAACTGTGCAGATTAAGCGCTGGCTGTCCCACTGCTAAACTGGTAAGCTTTGTAAATCTTTTAAACCAGATGCACACCAAATTCTACCCCCATAATTACAGACAGAGATTAGCTCCAAACATGCCAGCGGCATTTCAATATTTTGTTCCTTTCGCTCATCGTAGCCTCTCGATTTTGTAAGCATTCCGCAATTTGTCTCCCAGGCTTAATTCATCCGGCACAGCAAACAGGACCTCGCATTCCACAAGGTCAAAAGATATTTCAGTATCTAAGGGGACCACCAAAGCTCTTAATCCATCAATCTCACCGTGGTGAATTTCTTGATAAATTCACACATCATTTTGAAAAAAAATATATAAATCCTGTTTGATCAGATTTAATCAATGTGGGATGTATTCCCTCGAGACTGGTTGCTAACATCTTTGCAAATGCTTAAAGTCAACATTTAATGAGAATATATATATATAAATCTATAGAAGGAAGGATCGAGGGGATCCCTCCCCTTTACATAAATTAATGAAGCTGTTAGGAGTCTTTCAGGTCAGGTAAGAAAGCAGCCAGAAATAAAGGTGTTCTCACACATTTGTAACATCAAACAAGCTGAGACAGGCCAATTTTTTTTTATGAATTGTAAATTGTCTGAGCCTCAGGCATTCGAGCTCTGCATAGAAAAGTCTCTTTTCCAAGTTGTTCAACAAAAAAATATACCTTCATCATTACCCTCATGAACCACTTGTCAGGGACTGATTGTTAAATCGACTCTGAAGTCTGTTGCATCAATGAGAAGTCTCAAGTATAGAAAATTTTCCTAATGAGAGTGGAACATTTGATTAATTTTAATTAGGTTCTTTAATCCTTTCGGAAGTCGCATCAGTGTATCTGTTTTTTGTTGCGTTATTCCACCATCAAAACTGATGTGTCAATTGATGCTGTGCATCGAACAAAAGGCGCGTACCAACAGCGTTAACAGAAGCACAATGTCTGTAGATCTACCCTTCATCTATTAAAGCAAATTACCAGCAACTTGTTTGCCTCACAAAGAGGATCAGGAACTTTAAATTTCCATTTCTTATATCTCACAAATTTTTATCAGAAGCGATGCGTGTCGTAGGGCGGAGAACAAGATTGTTTCACGTTCTGATTTCTTTTTACTGTGTTATGTGCAATGTAAGCTGTCATCATTTTTTTGGTCGGGCAAAGAAAAAGCTTTAATTGACAATATTGGACGTACGATCCTACTGATGTTTTCAAGTCTGAATTACTAGCTTTGAAGACGATGTCACTTTCTTTCTCCCATCCCACCAATTGTACATTCACTGGACATTGAGATCCCCCAATATATATTTTTTTCTCATTTGGAGTGGCTAATATAAGTGAAAATGGTACTGTGGGAGGTGTGCGAAATGCAGTTTAGGCTTACATGTGCTCAGTAATGTTATTGGCTTTCCATCGGAAAGCTGAACATAGGTTAGCAATTTGTTAAAAGATAAAAGCAGATTATTGAAAATGATAGTTGCCATTCCCTGACTGCTGGATTAATAAGAAGAATAAAATACTTGACTGATCCTATTAAGTTTTAATTTGTCACATGCCCCTTTAGTTAAATGCGTTTCTTGCAGGGGAAAAAAAAGTCTTTTGAGTTTCTTTTAGAATCCTTTCCTCCCGTTTTATGGACTTGTTTAACCGTGTAACGTTCTATAAAGCCAGATATCTCATTAATTCATCCATTCTCTGGAAAGATCCATCGCTGTATTTAAATAACAAGCATGACAGGTTTTTAAACCAGGAAATCTCCAGTCAAAGTGAGATCCCAGACAACAGAGGCATGCAGGGGTTTTGTTTTAATAAAAAATTTTTCTGGTTTGCACCATTTTCATTCTCTATTATGGGTTAAATAGGCATGGGCGTGAGTGGGAGAGGGTCTACATCTATGCACAAGTTACCTCAGTCAACTGCAAGTGCTAAGTGTTAAGATGGCATGGTGGCACAGTGATTAGCACTGCTGTCTCACAGTGCCAGGGACCCGGGTTCGATTCCAGCCTCAGGTCACTGTTTGTGTGGCATTTGCACATTCTCCCTGTGCCTGCATGGGTTTCCTCCGGGTGCCCCAGTTTCCTCCCACAGTGCAAAGATGTGCGGGTTAGGTTAATTGGCCATGCTAAATTGTCCTTTAATGTCAGGGGGACTAGCAGGGTAAATAAATGTGGTAGGGGGATAGGGCCTGTGAATTGTTGTCGGTGCAGGGTCGATGGGCCAAATGGCCTCCTCCTCCACTATAGGGATTCTATGTCCATGTACGCAATGACAATCCAATGACTAACTCATCCCTTCGCTGCAGAGACACCAGAAGGAGAATAGAGATAAATATCTCCGCCATTAATATCATATTAATGGCATTCAAACATTTCGAACATTTGCATCACAATCTATATCATTATTTGCTATAAGCTGCAAATGATATCTGTACCTAGCTCCAGAAAGGTGAGCTGCCACTAAGGTAGGCAGCCAAATGTTCTTTCACGTTACAGTTTAGTTAGCCCACTTTACAGCATTAGATCATCAGTAGTCTGACATTTTTCAGGAAATAGTTCTGTCCTGGCATAAAAGCTGCCACAACTGATAGATGACTCTTATCTGCACTGGTTCCCCAAAGGAGGATCACAGCCGAGAAATAGGTTTGCCTGTGCCAGAATGGGAAGGCCAGAATCCCACCCATTATTGGTCCTTGAGCCTCACTCACATAAAAGCTATGGCACCTGTTGTGAATTGCCAGGGAGTTTAGTGACAAAGAACGTGTGAATTTGGAGCTGTTATGTCATCCACTATGTCATCCATTATGTTATGTCATTATGTTATGTCATCCATTATGGTATTTGCTACCAAATAAACCTGTTGGACTTTAACCTGGTGTTGTTAAAACTCTTAAGGTAAGTTTTGGAAGAAGGGGACAGAATGATTGAGAGAAGAGGGCAAGGGGAAGAGGAGGTGATGGGGTTGGGAAAAACCTGGACGGTGGAGAACTAGAGAGGAATGGGCAAAGAGGGTTGTACCAGCAACCAGTCTAGCAATGACCCATGGGATTTTTGTGACACAGGTGGGAATATTCTTGCATTACCTGGCTGTGTATTCCTTCTACTGGAATGCACTGCCTGGAAGTGTGGTGGAGGCAGTTCAGGTGAGGCATTCACAAGAGAATGAGATGATTACTTGAATAGAAACAATGTGCAGGGGTATGGGGGAAAGGCAGAGGAATGGCACTGAGCTATAATGCTCATTTGGGGAGCCAGTGCAGATATGATGGGCCAAATGGCCTCTTCTGCGCTGTAATAAGTCCGTGATTCTGTGATATTCAGATCAAGATTTTTAAAATTTACCTTTAGTTGCAGAGTTTGGAGGGTCCCTTTAATAATTAGTGGTTAGGTCCTATGTAGACCTGGCTTTCCTTAACACTGCCACCCCATCTCTGGTGTGTGTCCTGGAAGCCCCTTTTAATTCTAACACCAATGTGAAGTAATTTTGAAGTACAGTCACAGTTAGCTAAATAAATGTATAGCCCCATAAAAAGTCAGTGAGAAGTGACCAATGACTCTGTTCTTTGCAGTGCTGGTGGGATATGGAATGCTGCGCTGAGCATTCCCTCCCCTTCTTCAGGTAGTGCCACAGCTCTTTGTAGGTAGGCTGGGCCTGAATGTAGTGTATCCTCTGAAAGACAGCACACCTGACAATGCAGCTTTCCCTCAGTATTACGCTGCAATGCCAGTTTAGATTGCGTGCTCAGGTCCTGGACTGGGGCTGGACTCCACAATCTTGTGTCTCAGCGATGATGGGGCCATACAGCAAAGGAGTGAAGCTAACCCTACTGTAACAGCTGGCCAGATTGGCCAATACTCTGCCCTGCTGCTCAGATGCCAACGGTCAGAGAAAATCGGACCATCCTAGTAGTCTGCTCAATATCCCACAGATCATAAGCCCAGTTCTTCCACATTCACTTGCTTTTCCACTTCCATTTGCCATGGTTGTCATCTATAGAGTCATAGAGATATACAGCACGCAAACAGACCCTTCAGCTCAACTTATCCATGCTAACCATAGGTTTCCTAAACTGAACTAGTCCCATTTGCCTGCATATCCCTCTAAATCTTTCCTATCCATGTATCAATCAAAATATCTTTCAAATGTACCCACCTCTACCACCTCCATGAGGACAATATTAATATCGCAGCTCATTGCCAAATTATGGAGGATAAAGCATCCTTACCAAACATTCAAAATTCTTCTGAGAGTTACATTATGATATTCCCTCCCCCACAAGAAAATGCAAATGCTTGAATATCATCTTTTCTTAACTGTCAGACATACACTCGGAGCCTTCTCATTACCTGTCTCGTCTGCATAATTTGGGAAGTATACTTGAGTTATCAACTGTGACTCTGGACCTTATCTCGCTCACCTAGGAGAATGACATTACATTAAAATAAAACTGACAGAACACACAGCGACATAAGATTAATATTTTATCGAGCAGTTATCCACCTGTCATCTGTCCTTGCAGAAGATTCCTGCTGAGTTCCAAACTGGCAAGAATACATGAGTCACTGGTGCTGCCAGGGTAGATTGTACGTGCATCTACGATGTCAATTTTGGCTTACTGGATCATGGGTGGAATTCTCCCAAAAGAATTCTAAGTGTCGGATTTGCGTGAAAACTGGAGTAATTCACGCTGTTTTTTTCAGTGGAATTTCAGACAAGAATCTCCCACACTCTGTGCAATGCAGAGGCCATCAGTGCGAACATCATTAAACTTCAGGGGGCAGGGTCTATTCCCACTGGAGAGGCTGAAATCAGCTGAGTGGGCCACAGCGATGCGCCGATCTGTCAGTGCTGATATCAGTGCATGTGCAGTAGCCCCACACTGTCGGCCTACTGGTTGTTGGCCAGCTCGATTGCTGGCCAGCCCCGTGACCCTGCAATGCTGGCTCTCCACCCCCCCATGGCCTGATCGCTGGCCCCCCGATTCCATTCCCGTTCCCAGCCCTGAGCCCTCCTCCTGGCTCGCCCCAATCTCTAGCCCTCCCCCCACCGATTCCCTACCCCCTGATAGTAACCCCTTCCCTCCCCACCCGCAGCCCGCCCCGATCACTGGCCTCCCCGCTTGCTCCACTGATCCCAACTATAGAGTGGCAGCGGGACTCCCCATCCCCACCAATCACCCCCTAGCTTAATAGATCATGGGTGGAATCACATCAGACCCTGCCCCCTAGGCCCTGCCCCATATGCCCCACCCCCTTAGCACTGGCCCACATCTCATGGGCAGTGCCAAAGTGCCCCTTGGGCATTGGCACTTTGCCTCTTGGACAGTGTCAGTGGGCACAGACTGGCACTGCAAGGTACCAATGCTCTTGGGCGAGTTCTTACCGGCCATTCACGCCACACTCTGATTTGATTTAATTTGATCTCATTTATTATTGTCACATGTATTAGCATACAGTGAAAAGTATTGTTTCTTGCGTGCTATACAGACAAAACATACCGTTCAAAGAGAAGGAAATGAGAGAGTGCAGAATATAGTGTTACAGTCATAGCTAGGGTGTAGAGAAAGATCAACTTAATGCAAGATAATTCCATTCAGAAGTCTGACGGCAGCAGGGAAGAAGCTGTTCTTGAGTCGGTTGGTATGTGACCTCAGACTTTTGTATCTTTTTCCCGATGGAAGAAGGTGGAAGAGCGAATGTCCGGGGTGTGTGGGATCCTTAATTATGCTGGTTGCTTTGCCGAGGCAGCGGGAAGTGTCAATGGATGGGAGGCTGGTTTGCGTGATGGATTGGGCTACGTTCATGACCTTTTGCAGTTCCTTGCAGTCTTGGGCAGAGCAGGAGCCATACCAAACTGTGATACAATCAGAAAGAATGCTTTCTATGGTGCATCAGTAAAAGTTGCTGACGGTCGTAGCTGACATGCCAAATTTCCTTAGCCTTCCGAGAAAGTAGAGGCTTTCTTAACTATAGTGTCAGCATGGGGGGACCAGGACAGGTTGTTGGTGATCTGGACACCTAAATACTTGAAGCTCTCGACCCTTTCTACTTTGTCCCCGTTGATGTAGACAGGGGCATGTTCTCCTTTATGCTTCCTGAAGTCGACGACAATCTCCTTTCTTTTGCTGACATTGAGGGAGAGATTATTGTTGCCGCACCAGTTCACCAGATTCTCTATCTCATTTCTGTACTCTGTCTCGTCATTGTTTGAGATCTGACCCACTACGATGGTGTCATCAACAAACTTGAAAATCGAATTGGAGGGGAATTTGGCCGCACAGTCATAGGTGTATAAGGAGTATAGTAGGGGGCTGAAAACACAGCCTTGTGGGGCACCGCTGTTGAGGATGATCGTGGAGGAGGTGTTGTTGCCTATCCTTACCGCTCCCACTGCAGCAAAGAATTTGGCGTCCATCCAAATCTCTGTTCACTGCAGCGGAATGGGAAAATCCCGCCGGCGTGAATGGCTGTAACATTACAGCCTGTGACACCAAAAAACTACAAGCAGCGTTTCTTGCAATGCAAATCCTGAGTTTGGCTCAGTTGGCTGGGCAGCCGGTTAGTGATACAGAGCGATGCCAACAGCATGTGTTCAATTACCGTTCTCGCTTATTTATGAAGGCCCTGCCTTCTCAACCTTGCCGCTCACTTGAGGTGTGTTGACCTTCAAGTTAAATCACCACCAGTCAGCTCTCCCCCTCGAAGGGGAAAGCAGCCTATGGTCATCTGGGACTATGGCGACTTTTAAAAAAAAATCCCGCGGGGTACATCTTTTTCACCAATTTTAGCAATCACGGTTAAGTAATATTCAGCATTCATTTAGTATCAACAACCAATCCAGAATCAATAGCCATTTTACACTTCATCCCATTCAGTGAATGTGGAATAACAATGAAGCAGCTCACAGAAGCTTTACTTTCCTTGGCTTTTTCTGCAATGAAATTTATATTTTTTATAGATGTTGGGACAAAATTTCAGGAGTCATTAGCGAGGTTCCCAGCACAGTCCTGACTCCTGGCCATTCCTGAGGAGACTTCATGCAACATCTTCCAGGCTGCAAGTGGTGGGTAACCAATAGAGCCAATTAGAGGTTGTTAAGGGGCCTTTTCCAGATTAACTGATTGGACTGAGTGGACTCTTGCAATGGCTAAAATGTTGCCAGAGAAATGAGGTAGCCTCCCAGTGCAGACTGGGGAGCCAGTGCTCCAGAAAGTTTTATGTAACCTGTCCCTACCCTCACAAGGCAGTTGCTGCCAATTTAATTTTGAAAAATATTCAAAGTGCTGTGAGGGTGCCGCCATCTTTTTTGCGATGTTGTCACTCTCACGCAGTATGGCCTCAAGGATGTATGAAGTAGAAATTTGAAATTAATACTTTATCATTAAACAAATGGATAATAGACACTTATTTCTAAAACAAAATGGAGTTGAGAGAACAGGTGACTTTTTTCCTGTCTATATATATGAACTATGCAAGGCCTTGGAACTATTCTTCATGCTTGGACAATATATTGAACTGCAAGTAAACTTTTGGGACATCTCATTAAGAAGAAATTAAACCTTTTCTGTAGTTAATGACTGACCTTATCCAAATATTAAAGAAACTAATTCACAATGATTCTTGCAGTTCACAATGATTCTTGGGGTAACCAAGAAGGTAGATGAGGGCAGTGTAGTTGATGTTATCTACATGGATTTTAACAAGGCCTTTGACAAGATACCGCATGAAAGGTTGTTGCATAAAAATGGCAAATGGAATTTAACGCAGACAAGTGTGAGATATTGCACATTGGAAAGACAAACCAAAGTAGAACGTACAGGGTAAATGGTAGGACTCTGAAGAGTGCAGCTGAACAGAGGGATCTGGGAATACAGGTACAGAATTCCCTAAAAGTGACGTCACAGGTGGATAGCGTCGTAAAGAGTGCCTTTGGTACATTGGCCTTTATAAATCGGAGTATCGAGTATAAAAGTTGGAGTGTTATGGTAAGGTTATATAAGGCATTGGTGAGGCCGAATTTGGAGTATTGTGTACAGTTTTGGTCACCTAGTTACAGGAAGGATGTAAATAAGGTTGAAAGAGTGCAGAGAAGGCTCACAAGGATGTTGCCGGGACTTGAGAAGCTGAGTTACAGAGAGAGATTGAATAGGTTGGGACTTTATTCCCTGGAGCTTGGAAGATTGAGGGGAGATTTGATAGAGGTCTATAAGATTTTGATGGGTATAGATAGAGTGAATGCAAGCAGGCTTTTTCCGCTGAGGCTAGGGGAGAAAAAAACCAGAGGGCATGGGTTAAGGGTGAAAGGAGAAAAGTTTAAAGGGAATATTAGGGGGGGCTTCTTCACGCAGAGAGTGGTGGGAGTGTGGAATGAGCTGCCGGATAAAGTGGTAAATGCGGGGTCACTTTTAACATTTAAGAAAAACTTGGACGGGTTCATGGATGAGAGCGGTGTGGAGGGATATGGTCCAAGTGCAGGTCAGTGGGACTAGGCAAAAAATGGTTCGGCACAGACAAGAAGGGCCAAAAGGCCTGTTTCTGCGCTGTAATTTTCTATGGTTCTATGGTTCTATAAGGTTAAATCTCACGGGATCCAGGGTGAAGTATCAAAATGGATACAAAATTGGCTTCTTGACAGAAGCCAGAGGGTGGTTGTAGAGAATTGTTTTTCAAACTGGAGGCCTGTGACCAGCGGTGTGCCTCAGGGATCAGTGCTGGGTCCACTGTTATTTGTCATTTATATTAATGATTTGGATGAAAACTTAGTAGGCATGGTTACTAAGTTTGCAGATGACACCAAGATTGGTGGCAGAGTGGACAGTGAAGAAGGTTATCTCGGATTGCTATGGGATCTTGATCAATTGGGCTAGTGGGCTGCCGAATATCTGATGGAGTTTAATTTAGATAAATGCGAGGTGATGCATTTTGGTAGAGTGAACCAGGGCAGGACTTACTCAGTTAATGGTAGGGCAGCGGGGAGAGTTACAGAGCAAAGAGATCTAGGGGTACAGGTTCATAGCTCCTTGAAAGTGGAGTCACAGGTAAACAGAGTGGTGAAGAAGGCATTCAGCATGCTTGGTTTCATTGGTCAGAACATTGAATACAGGAGTTGGAACTTCTTGTTGAAGTTGTACAAGACATTGGTAAGGCCACACTTGGAATACTGTGTGCAATTCTGGTCACCCTATTATAGAAAGGATATTATTAAACTAGAAAGAGTGCAGAAAAGATTTACTAGGATGCTACCGGGACTTGATGATTTGGGTTATAAGAAGAGGCTGGATAGACTGGGACTTTTTTCTCTGGAGCGTAGGAGGCTGAGGGGTGATCTTATAGAGGTCTATAAAATAATGAGGGGCATAGATCAGCTAGATAGTCAATATATTTTCCCAAAGGTAGAGGACTCTAAAACTAGAGGGCATAGGTTTAAGGTGAGCAGGGAGAGATACAAAAGTGTCCAGAGGGGCAATTTTTTTACACGGAGGGAGGTGAGTGTCCGGAACAAGCTGCCAGAGGTAATAGTAGAGGCGGGTACAATTTTGTCTTTTAAAAAGTATTTAGACAGTTACATGGGTAAGATTGGTATAAAGGGATATGGACCAAATGTGGGCAATTGGGACTAGCTTAGTGGTTCAAATAAAGGGCGGCATGGACAAGTTGGGCTAAAGGGCCTGTTTCCATGCTGTAAACCTCTATGACCCTATGCAGACTTTTCTAATTCAGAGTGGAATTCTATAGAATGGTTTTGAAAAAATGCTATTCTATCACCATGACTTCTGAGTGGGTGAAACTTGGATCCCATTATTTGACAATGGCTAAGTTATCCAAGACCATTTGTAAGGGCAATGGAAAACAGAGACTCTGGTTACATGAAGGAAAGTAGTCTTTCTGGTAAATACGTTCAATAAGACACGTTTTTACAAAAGTAAGACAGAGAAAGATCCATACCAGCAAAGAAATAGGAATCTGTCTAAGATCCTTCAGCAGGCAAAGATTTTGGGTTAGCCTTTACCTATCTATTTGACAAACCAAGTCAGGTTTTTGGGACAGGGATTCAACTGCACTTGAGTGGAACGAAGCAAGAGAAAGCTACTACAACTAGCAGTAAACCACTGGAAATCTGTTATCATCAACCTCCAGATGCTATTTCTTCAGTGAAACAAAAATGAATCATAGGCTTGCAACATCACAGGAGTTCATTTCAGGAGAAGCAAGTGTGACAGTGACCTTTTGGACTTTTAAGACTTAAGTGTATGCTACCTCTTTCATAACCATCATCTTTTCCTCTGAGTGTGTGCGTGCGTGCATGTGTGCATGTGTGTGTGTGTGCGTATGAATCCATGAGAAGGTGTAGTTTGATTACATTGTGTGTGCTGAGCAATAAACATTTCTTCTTCAAAAAATCTTATGATAAAATCTGTCATTTGTCTATCCTTAACAGTTACTACACTCCTGAGGTTAAAACTCATACTGTTCTTTTTAGAAACACATCTGTCTTTGGTCAGTTGAAAGCAGAAAAATGGGGGGAAATTATCCCACTGTCCTGTCCATAACAACATTCAAAATTGGGGAACAGACTGATTTTTGTCATCAATGATGAACAAATGATACCGGATGTTCATCTGAATTGCACTTGCCTCGAGACTTTGTGCAGGCTTTTGCATTGTAAGTTCCTGTCAACTAACCATCAAAAAACAGCATTTTCTACACAATTTCCTGCACCTGTGTGAACAAGGTAAATAACTACCTTCTGAACCAATCAGAACTGTTAATGAGCAGTGCAGTGTCTACACATGGAATGTGGTGATTAAAATATTCAATTCAATGTAAAATAAAGAACAGAAAGTGAAGTAAATATGGAAATCAGGATTGGATTAAGAGAGAAAGATAAAGCTACGAACTAGTCAGTTAAAATTTATAATAAAAATTTCCAACACTATGATTCAAATTTGAAAGAATGTGACGTTACATTTGTTAACATCAATTTTCAGTGCAGAAATTAAGACATAGAGCATACAGTAAAAGTGCATTTACTCCACAATGGTTCAGCCCCAACTTATTCTTTTAAAGTTTATTTACTAGTGTCATAAGTAGGCTTACATTAACACTGCAATGAAGTTACTGTGAAAATCCCCTAGTTGCCACACTTCAGCGCCTGTTCAGGTACACTGAGGGGGAATTTAGCATGGCCAATGCCCTTAACGGACTGTGGGAGGAAACCGGAGCACCCGGAGGAAACCCACGCAGACACGGGGAGAACGTGCAGACTCCGCACAGACAGTGACCCAAGCCGGGAATCGAACCCGGGTCCCTGGCGCTGTGAGGCAGCAGTGCTAACCACTGTGCCACCGTGGAATGTTAATAAACCACGGAAATAAAGCAACTCTACTTTGTTTCACGTATTTCAATGGTGAGCCTTTTGGTGAGGTGCCGTACTTCGATTCATATGCAGCCTCTGGGGAAGCAGAGTATCTTGGACAGTAACTAGGAGACACGGTGGCCTCATGGTATTATCGCTAGGCTATTAATCCAGAAAACTCAGCTAATGTTCTGGGGACCCAGGTTCGAATCCCTTCTCGGCAGATGGTGGAATTTGAATTCAATAAAAAAATTCTGGAATTAAGAATCTACTGATGACCATGAAACCATTGGGCACCCATCTGGTGCCCTAATGTCCTTTCGGGAAGGAAATCTGCCATCCTTACCCGGTTTGGCCTACATGCGACACCAGAGCCACAGCAATGTGGTTGACTCTCAACTGCCCTCTGAACAAGGGCAACTAGGGATGGGCAATAAATGCTGGCCAGCCAGCAACACCCATGTCCCACAAATGAATAAAAAAAACCATTATTAAATTTAGCTGCACATGTGTAGGCACTGGAAGATGCCATCCAATTAACAGTACAATATTGGTGGGTGCTGTTGGCCTCACCATTATATCTACCTCAAAGTCAAGAGCATTACCTGCCTGAACCTAACTAGCTGAGAAAGGGTTGTGTGTGATGGCAGCAAAAATAACATCAAAATTACTGCGGTCTGCAACTTCCCATTTCTCTCTGAATTGAAACTCAAGGTAGAAAGGAAGGAAACATGTGGCTGTCAAGGTGACAAGACAGTAAACATTTGATTTGCTTAACTCTTTTAAAAGAAATGGAAACAAAAGATTCCACTGAAAAAGGCTTCAGGTTTGAAAGGGGAATCTTCATTGGGCACAATAAGCTCACACATATTATACATATAGGGCTGGAACATGGAGAATATGGCACTCAGCCAAATCTCTATTCACAGCAGCGGGGCTGGAGAATCCCAGCCGCGAAAGGAAAATTCCAGTCAATGTACCTAATTTCAAAGCATAGATTTGAAAACTCTATTCCAAAAACTGGGAAGATGCAGCTGATTGAACCCACAGACCCTTTGTAACACAGGGCAACCTTCTGAATTGAATGGTGGGGTGTGGCGCAATGGATAACGCGTCTGACTATGGATCAGAAGATTGTAGGCTTGGCTCCTACCTGGCTCGTGTAAGCTTAAGGGCAGTATGGTGGCACAGTGGTTAGCACTGCTGCCTCACAGCATCAGAGACCGGGTTCAATTCCAGCCTTGAGTCACTGTCTGCGTGGAGTTTGCACATTCTCCCTGCGTTAGTGGGTTTCCTCCGGGTGCTCCGGTTTCCTCCCACACTCCAACGATGTGCAGATTAGGTGGATTAGCCATGCTAAATTGACCTTTAGTGCCAGGGGGTTAGCAGAGTAAATACATGGGGTTACGGGGATAAGGCCTGTGTGGTATTGTGCAGACTCAATGGGCCAAATGGCCTCCTTCTGCACTGTAGGGATTCCATGATTCTATGAATTCATTTACTTATCATTTTATTTATTTGTATAATCTGTGGTATAGCACCAGAAAATAACCGTGAGAATATTTGAGACAAGGCTGTTTGACTCAAAGAACTCCTGCAATGATTGGTCTTTTGTGATAGGCATGACTGCAGCCATTGGCGGATTTTCCTTTCTCCCCCACCCATTGACCTCAGTTTTACTGGAGCTTTTCGTTGATGTATTTGATCAAATTCTGTCTTGAAGTCAAGACACTTACTCTCACCTGTCCTGTGGTATCTATCTGTGTCTACATCCAGAGTGTGGAGCTGATTCCCAATTGATAGATGAATAGGTTATAGATGAGCCAATATTGCTTGTTGGGATTATTGATAATGCCTTCCTTCAATTCATTGATGATTGCAAGAACCAAATCCCAAAGCAATCCATGTCCATATGCATCGAGACTTGGGCAATATTCAGGCTTAGGATGATATGTAGCACACAAGTGCCAGGCAATGACCATTTCCAAGCTTCATTTCTTCATGGCTAACTCCATCCTGCTCCCTTCTCTCAGCTGAAACCCTCATCCACGCCTACCTTACCTCTAGATTCAACTAAATCCAACAGAGTCCTGGCCGGTCTCTCACATCCTACCCTCCTTAAACAAAGATCATTCATTGTTCTGTTGCTTGTGTCATTGCAGCAAGTCCCCTTGTCCTGAAACCCCTGTGTTCACCGACTTACACTGGCTCCCGGTAAAACAACACGATGCTTTTAAAAGTCTCATTCTTGTTTACAAATCTCTCCCATGACCTTACCCCTTCCTATCTCTGTCATTTCCTCCAGCCCCACAACCCTGTGAGATACCTGTGTTCCTCTAATTCTTCCCCCTCATGCATTCCCAATTATAATTGCTCTGTCATTAATGGCTGTGCTTTCAGTTCCCTAATCCCAAAGCTCTGGAATTACATCTCTACACCCCTTGACTCCTCTACCTCGCTTTCCTCCTTTAGGACACTCCTTGAAACATACTTGCTTGACCACATTTTTGGTCATCTAACAAAATGGGCTGGATTTTCACGTAGTTGGGGAGACTCCAAGGACCAGTGAAAATGGCAGCTGAGACCTGATTTCAGGATTCCTGACCCCATTCCTGGCATCCCTAATTTTCACTAGTGCGGGATAAGGGTCACGAGCCAGCTCCCTGCACTCCTGACCTGGCTGGCGCCATTACAAGGGGAGACATTCCTTAGTCCCCTGCAATTTTATTGGAGTCAGACCAGCTTTTCAAAGGGTTGTGGTTCACGGACCCTCAAAGCTGTTGTGCACCATAATGTGGTTGAGGGAATGCACAATGAGGCTTGGCTAGGAACCCAGATACCCTTTGGTCTGCTGAAACAGCTGCACCAAGGGAAAACATAACCTAATTGACGGCTTTCTTTGGTATCAATTCTGTCCATCACACCAAGGTTATTTACAAAAGATAGAGAAGTGCCAAGTGCTTGCAGTTTCAGCTAGTGTTACTTTAAAGGCAAAATACTGCAGATGCTGGAATCTGAAATAAAAACAGAAAATGCTGGAAAAGCTTAATACATCTGACAGCGTCTACGGAGAGAGAATAGAGCCAACGTTTCGAGTCTCAGCTCACTTGCCACTGAAACCTTCATCCATGCGTGTGTTACCTCTAGAGTCAACTAACTCCAACACAGTCCTGGCTTGTGATTCTATGATCTACAGGGGGCACTGCAGTTAAACACCATGATTACTCAAATATGATCTCCCTTCCCCAGTAATCTCTACCACTGAGAAATTCAAGAGCAATACTAGTGCGGAAATATCAACTCTTCCAAATTCCTCTCCAAGCTACATACCATCCTGAACTGGACATGTATTAATGTTCCTTCATTGTCACTGGGTCAACTTCCTGGAATTTTCAACTTGGTGCCATCATGAGAGCACTACCATCATAATTAAAGGTGGGGTTTCCAGCATCATCCACCTCCCCAGAACTAAAGATAAACTAAATCAATCCGGAACTGGAATCAATCTGGAAAAAATAACTTCGATTAAATCGACTTCAGTATCTGAAGTGAAGGGAATGCAATTGACATCTTGCATATTTTCCAGTAAACTATTTGCTGGGCCTGGGGTTAATTAAGCTATGCCAGAAAAATATAGAGAGAGAATACAAACTCAGTTTTCAATCCATTGAGGCTACTTTGCTTACAAAAAATATAATTAAGCTGTAGAAAGGGCTTCAGGGAAAAGCAGTGTGGAGGGATATTCTCTGTAACTTTGTGGCCATATTGAAATAATCTGCAATAAATAAATTGAATAAGAAGTGGGCAGCTTATTTGTAATGGAATCATTAATTGGGCCAAGGTACCTAATTGGCATTGACACAAAATAAATGCATTAATACCCAGAAAAAATTCAAATGTGCTGTAAAATGCAGAATGCCTCAGGGTATGCTGTTACAGAATTTACCCACTCTGATATTTGCATTGAATTTTCACCAGCTGAGTTCAGATATAAAGGTTAGAATTATAGAATTAGACTTTAAAGACTCCCACACATAGAACTTGAAGATTAAGTAGCTATTTCAGCAGTTTGTTACATTTGATTCTCATACCCTGTTTTTAACACGAAAGGTCAAAGCAAGGAAAACAAAAGACTAATTTTATTGACTTTCCCAGAATTGAACTATTTACAATTCTGAGACAAGTCGACACTTGCTTTTGGTGGCCAGGCGAAGCATAGTCTGTAGGTCAATGATCATGCTTTCAAGTCTGAGGGATGCAAATCTAAAAGCTCTGCCAGGGTTTTTTTTTTACCGGTTTCAGAAAGGAATTCTTAACACCGGCAATAGGTCCCTTTTCAGAAAGTGCAGGGAATTTAAGAGCTGTTTCACGATTCTGCCAGCACTGCCTCAAAAGCACCTGAACCAAAATGGCATTGGATATATTTTCGATTGAATCTCTGAACCATCAATTTCCACCCAGAAAACAATCACACCGAGGTCCATTCATCCCACAGAATTTCATAGGAAAAAATCTTTGAACTTGTCTTTTCCATCACCTGGTGTGTGCAGTAGTCAGAAAAACATTTAAGTGTCCTGACCGGCACCCCGTCTTAAAATTTACTGGTGTATGTGTAACGGCAGCCCCAGAAGTTAGAGACAAAACGGAAATGTTTCCAAAGTCAAAACTATTCACTTTTCCAAGTACAAAGGCAGCACTTGTGTAAATGCTATCCGCAGTGATGCTCATTAATTAATGCATCTCATTTCAACAGCCAGCTTCTCCTCACAATCAGCACCTGTCAGCTCACACGAATCATAGCTGATCTTCAGTGGAGCTAATTAATTTTTCTTTTAAAAAAAAATATCCGCATCAAACAAAGCACCAAATAGAGAAAAGGGACAAGCACACTTCCTGAGCAGTATTATATAGTTCAGCATCTATACTTTAATAGTGCCAACTTATATTACACGTGCACATTCAATGAACTTTCTACTTATCATGAAATAATCATCCTTAGTGACAGCTGTATTTATTGCACCGTTCAGTCAACCTACGTCAACTGTTTCCTTTTAAAGTGTGATGGGAAAATTATATATAAAATTATAAGATTGTAGAAATACAACACACACTGAATGTGCTTCACAAATTTCACCTCACAACCATTTAATCGAACACATATTGAACGTTGCACTCTTACTGTCATCGATCTTGAAGACAAAAGGAATGGGGTGGGTCTCCGTAGACGCCATTTCTCGAGCATACACTGGCTAAATCGAAAGGAAGGTGATTGTTTTGCTACATGAGATTAAGCAGTAAGGAAGGAGACCAAACTAAGTTTTATGCACATAGCTCAAGCTGGTTGCCAGAAACCTTGTGCCCTTTTGCAGTCCAGATAACTTGTGACCGAAAGAAGTTGGCTCTGCCTAAGCTATGACAAATGGTATTTCGTTGAAGAAAACTGCAGGGTAAAGCTGATGTGCATTGCTGCGCACACAAGTTAATTAGCAGAACACTGTAAACAATTGACTCCATATCTGGCGTGGAAACGATTAAGCGTGTGCAAGACCAATATGTACACATGTGTGAGACTTTTTAAAAAATGTGCTGTTAAATCAGGCCGATATACTTTCATACTTAAAAGTTGAAGGTAAACTAATTAGCTTGCCCCATTATACATATCAACATGATGCAGCGAGACTCTCCTTTTGGCTGGGCCTCATAAGACTTAGCAGAGCCTCGCTGATTGACATACCAAACACAAATGCCCTATTCAGGCTTCTCCCCTCCGACTGTACTAGTTTATTACTGCCACTGTATGCCACCAGAATGGATAATCGCTGCATTTCAAACAAATAATATAAATATTGGATGAGGTATTATGAGGATGTCTGCCGTATTTTCTCACTGCACGTTGCTGCGGTATCTTGTGTTTGTCAATGACTGCAAAACAATCTTTTATTTTGGTCAGCCGTGGGAAAATATAAAAAGTCCATAATTGTGTTTAAAAATTAAGCTCAGATTACACGTTAGCGATCGGTATTTAATTAGGTGAAAAACTTTCCGAGATTATGTGGAAGCCCAAGTCATTCTACACTGTACAGACCAAGTTCACCACCTCCAGACCTTGTAGTGGTCCCACCATACCGCGCTGGGTCATAAAACAATCTAATCACGTAAGCCGTGTTAAAAGAAGGTTTGAGGGTTTTAGACTCTGTATCTTCCGCTCTTTAATTGCTGCATATAAAAAAAGGATAAAGTAAAAAATTGTCAATGCATGGAACGGCATCAGGATCGCTACATTAAATGAACGCAATTATATGTGCCAGCGTTATCATAAGGAATCGTCAACATTTCTTCGGCTGGCAGTTTCTATTCTAATCTTTCTTTCAGCTTTGTAATTGTCTGAAGCTACACTCTTCCCTGCTGGAAGATTAATTAGCCAGCTCCCCCTGCACAATATACCATACCTCTGAATGCTGTGGAATCTGGAAGGGTGCCAACTCTCTTATTACAATTCAGCTGGCTGCCGCTGTGAGAGGCTCACTTCTCCCCTAACAACAGTTGCTGTGCCAACTTAACCCCGGCACTGGCTAACTTTCAAAAAAAAAAATCAGAGGCCAGACAAACTTTGATTGGCATAATTACTCACAGTCATTAAGCGCAATCGCATTACACATGCAAAGCAGGCGAGTGGAGTGCACGCCGGCAGCTCACATCAGTAAGACGTGCAGCCATTCAACAGTGTACTGTAATGGAGAAGGCAATCGGCTCCCACCTAATGGATCTCAAATATTAAAGCGACAAAAAGCCTCAGCGCAGAATCTAGTTAAAGAGCAGCATTGAGATCATCTGAGGAGGGTAACCTTGTCAGCCATGTTGGATGCAAGGCTTATGGCAAACACAGTAGGACACGTTAACCAGACAGCAATTTTCTCACGGTCTTTTTTCTAAGTAATCAGTAATCAGCTCTCGAACAATTTTTTTTTTCCACAGCTGCCATTAATGAAGACAAGGCGAATCTGCATACTGCCATTCTTCATTGTGCTAACTTGGCAATGAGCCTACTGCATGATTGAATAGTCAAACATAGGGGCCTTGAGGTGAAAACGTGGAAACAGCTGAACACTGCAAAAAAAAAACTAGCTCACTCGAAACGGTGAGACAATTAACAAAGGGTGGGAAAATTAGAAGTGAAAGCACGCGTAGACGGTTGAAATCCACACTTTCGCATTCTTTCTGCATCTTCGACTTGCTCTCTCTCTGTGCGAGGAGGAATTTAGCAATCACCAACTGAGGTACAGATGCAAAATACTGTACAAAAAAAAAAGTGGACTAAACAAAACAAAAAAAAAAACGAGGCCAGGCTGAAATTCCTGCGCACTCTGCAACCATCACTAATTAATTAGCGCTAAATTACCTCACAGATCGGCCAGGCATCAGCTTCGTGAAGTTTATTCAGCTCAAGGCGAAAAAATCGAAACAAAGCGAATAAAGAATATCCAGCAAGACCCAGGATTCAGCTGCTGGATATGAATCAGAATTTATGGGAGAATCTGCAGCATGTGAAAGCAGGTCATAAGCTCTGCAATACAGGCTGCAACAGCCAACTGCAAAATGAATACATCACACTCAAACAGGCTGACGCAGCTACAGCACACATCCTTACTTCACACCATCAAAATATTCGATGAAACACACTTGCGAAAACACAAATGATGTTGGCCATTTTATCACAGTTTTAATTTGATGTGCCACCGAGCAGCCTTTGCCTCTTTAAGCTTTTTTTTTTGTTACCGACGCGACTATTTTCAAGGAAATCCAGTGACCCGCTAAGAGAGTTGGAAATTTGCCTAACTTTGCTACGGAACGATTGTTTACTTGCAAATTAGCAATTACCATAGTTATGTCCGGGATTTGATTACTCCCAGCAGTGACGAATTATGCTTCCGTGTTGAAGAAAAAATGTTTTGTGCGTAACCCGCTCTACACTGCAGCATTTTTTTGTGCACCTGTAGTATGCCAGCCTTGGTACGGCACTGAACAGTACGTTAATTAATCATACGAAGCTACAAAGCACCACTTTGTAAATGAACGAGAGGGGACTCTTTTGTTTCTCCCACTGGAAGTTACAGTACAAACCTGGCAAATCTATGTGGCTAACCTAAAGGCAAGCAGATACTGTTAATGATCATGCACAGAGCGAAATGAGACATGATGCCATATGTCTCATTCTGTCAAGCTGGAAGTAAGGAGGAACGCAGCAGCCATTTTATAAACAGAATAACACTAAGCAGTAAAGGGTTGTTAATGCAAACAATGCAAAGCAAATTTATAAAATCAAATTACGACGGCGACGTGCACGCTAGGACTTTTACAATTATCTTAACAGCATCCATTGCAGGGGGGGTGGAGGGGTGGCAGGTGAATGAATTTAAAAAGCAGTAATCGCAGAGCTGTTAAAAATAAAATGGAACAATTTTGATTCACAACTCAGTTATGTGCAATGAATTAAAAAATATGAAATATTTAAAAAAAGAATGAGTGAAATATAATCATTCTTTATCCTGTATTATTCTGGGGCTGTACAGAAAAGCTGACATTTTTGGGGGTGGAATATTAAACAAGCATTTCATTGGTAAAGAATACGCTAAATCTGAAATGACCCAAATGAGGTGGTAATTAAAATATCTGGCGAATAAATACGACATCATTTGCATTTAGCCCACTTGCCTACAGTTCGACGTTTTGTCATTTTGTTGAGTGCAATCAAATAATCTATTTGCCTTTGACAGATCTCAGGACATCCCTCATTTCCAAATTTGCTCATCACCTGATGTGCGCAGGGCTGAGAAATCTAACTAATGCTCGCCAGACACAAAATGAGCCAGTTAGCTCACCAACTAATTTCTTACACTTGTTTCAACTGTCTCGAACATGAAAATGACCATTTTCTGTTGACGGACCTCTACAATTAACACAGATTAATTCTCTGAATCTGACAGATCTCCGGTTCCCACTGCTTCAATAATAAACCACCTTATGCCACTCCATTCCAAAATCCAATGAGCCAGCTGATATCAAATTGTGTAGCTACTCCAAGAACAATGCATTTTTTTTTCTGGGATAAGGAACTAGTTCATATTCCATGGATCAAAGTGTCAAACTGATTATGACGCTCATGCACCTCGTAAGGAAAAAGAATATTGCCTTATACATTGTGAATTTGAGATTACATCCAATACTTCACAAACACGCACATTCACATACAAGTATATTTTTGTCTCTCATCAGTGGGTTTCATATCATCCCCTTATATCAAATATGCCATTCACCTCAATCCACACAGCCCCCATAGCCCAGCTGTTCTGCCCACCATATGTTGAAGATCTGGCAAAGTACTTAATCCAGCTTGTGAACTTGTGCTGAACAACAATCATTGTTTCGCAAAATATCTCAATCAACTTTTCTTTGATATTTTTACTTCTGAACTTCTACCAAAAAAAAGTGACACCTGAATATCAGCCAGATGAAGCTGCTGTTCTCTCGATCAGATGCCGTTACTCTTCAAATTGTGTTAAGTTTGCAAAGTGCTCGCATCCTCTCACGATAGTAGCAAAGTTACAATATACTAATCTGCATCTGAGAAAGTCACCAAAAGCAACTCTGCAATGAAATGGGCTTCCAAAGCTGTTGAGACTGTCTTGGGGGTGAGCATGGTGGGAAAGTTCTGGAAACCAACATTGGGCTGGGATCCCAAACGTCACCTTGTCCGCTTCCGCCTTCCCAGGATTTGCATTGAAGAGGAAGGGACCCCCTTGGATCTGCCAGTAGGTAATTAAGATCTTGTGATTGTTGTTAAGAAGTAGTTTATGAGCTGCTTAAGCCCTGCATTTCTAAACATGCAACTTATCAGGGTGGCACGGTGGTACTGGTTAGCACTGCTGCCTCACAGCACCAGGGACCCGGGTTCGATTCCCAGCTTGGGTCACTGTCTGTGTGGAGTTTGCACATTCTCCCCGTGTCTGCGTGGGTTTCCTCTGGATGCTCCAGTTTCCTCCCACAGTCTGAAAGATGTGCTGATAAGACGCATTGACCTGAATAGGCGCTGGAGCGTGGCGACTAGGGGGATTTCGTAGTAACTTCATTGCAGTGTTAATGTAAGCCTTATTTGTGACTAATAAATAAACTTTACTTTATTTCCTGAAGTGCCAGGGACTCATGAAGATCGTCAAGATGAAGGCATAGCCTTCAGCAAAACCAACAAGTCGGAAAGTTCACTGAGAAGTACATCTGGCTCTGCCCTCGTCTTGGTGACCGATGAGTCGCTGCATTCCCGAAGACCTCAAGAAAAGACCATTTAAAGGCTATTGAAAGTCCTTCTTGCCTTGGGTGGTGTGATCACTACCTGACAGGTGATTCCCAACTCCCTGGGAAGAGAGGGTCAGCAGCAGGAGAGGAAGCAGGGGTAGCAAGAAGAAAACAAGTTAATGTCCAGGCTTGAGGCCTTTTGACTTAGAGAGAGCCAGGACCGTGGGGTTACAGGGATGGGGGTGGGTTTGAAAGGTATGCTCTTTTGGAGATTGGTGCATACTCGATGGGCCAAATGGCCTCCTTCTGTACTGTAAGGATTCTATTGTTCTGGGGCCTGGAGTGAACTGGGGCAAACTCGAGTTTGAAAAGGTGAAAAAAAAATTGAAGTGAGACATATAGGAAGGCTGTGAGTTGATTGGCTGGCGAGTACAGTCTGGTCCAAATGACCTTCCAGTGATAAAAATGTACTCACGATAAACACCTTAAAGATTATATCTGTTAATGAACTCATCAGGGCACAGTGGTTAGCACCGCTGCCTCACAGCGCCAGGGACCCGGGTTCGATTTCCGGCTTGGGTCACTGTCTGCGCGGAGTCTGCACGTTCTCCCCGTGTCTGCGTGGGTTTCCTCCGGGTGCTCCGGTTTCCTCCCACAGTCCATGCTGAATTCTCCCTAAGTGTACCCGAACAGGTGCCGGAGTGTGATGACTAGGGGATTTTCGCCATAACTTTATTGCAGTGTTAATGTAAACCTACTTGTGACACCAGTAAAATATACAAATAAATAAATGAGAGTATTGCTGTCCTCGGTATTCTGTTTTTTAAATTGAAACAGGACTGCTTGGTTAAAATCTGTATACTATTTCCTCTCTCCTCAGTTATTGTTCACTTCTCTACTACTGATTAGTAAAACACATTTCAGACTACCCACCTAGGTCAGGTCTGAAGTAGTGTGAACTCACTGGCAATTAATTGTTGGCTTCAGATTGAATTCTGCTGCGAGCATATTTATTTTTGATTCATTCATTGGATGTGGGCGTCGCTGGCTAGACCGGCATTTATTGCTCACATCTAATTTCCCTTGAGAAAGTGGTGGTAAGCTGTGTTTTTGAACTGCAGCAGTCCCTGAGGTGAAAGTATACCCACAGTGCTGTTAGGAAGGGAATTCCAGGATTTTGACCCAGTGACAGTGAAGGAACGGTGATAGATTTCCAAGCCAGGGATGGTGAGTGACTTGGAGGGGAGCTTCCAGGTGATGGCGTTCCCAGGTATTTGCTGCCCTTGTCCTTTATGATGGTAGCAGTCATGGGTTTGGAAGCTGCTTCCTAAGGAGCCTTGGTGAGTTTCTGCCGTGCATCATGCAGATGGTACACACTGCTGCAACTGTGGGGGAAAGCTTACCAAAAAATGGCAGGGTGTCGCTTCCAGCATGAAAAACTGAGGCGGAATCTTATGACCATTCATGCTGGCGGGATTTTCTGATCCAGCTGAAGTGAACGGAGATTTGTCTGGGTGCCAAATTCTTGCTGCAATGCCAGTGGGGCATGAATGGCCAGTAATATCGCTCTCAGAGTGTTGCATGCCGATGATGCTGGCATGTTTTTGGGCTGAATCGTACGCTAAGTAGGATTAATTTTTATTCCCATGAGTTTCTGGAGCTGTTGGAGTGGTTCATCCCCTCTGATTCTCCCACCGTGTAATGACTTAACTGCTGCAAGCGCTGGGGAGCTCCATATAAATGGCTCCCCAGCACTTGTTCCACTACAACTACAGGGGCTGGCAGCCAGGAAGCCAGTACCACAGTTCAAGAAGGGGGCACTAACCAGGATGCTCGATGGAGTGGCGCAGAGGCAAGAAACCCTGTACCCATGCTCCAGGGGACGGCCTTCCAGCAAGGTCACCATGCCTGCCTGGGTTGCAGTGGCAGCCCTGGTGAGTACGAGTGCATGACAGAAGAGGATGAGCAGCAGTGTCGAAAGAAGATGAATGATTTTCTTCACTCAACCAGGGTGAGTGAATCACCCCCTGTCTCCCACTGGACCCCCCGCGCACCCCCAACTCCTTCTCCTACTCAGCCACCTTGGCCTTTGCTAACACCAGGCACCTGGTTCCCCCCCCTCTCTCCCATAATCACTATGTTCCCCCAGTAGCTGCTCTGCCCCTCACACTCCAGCTCCCAAGCAAGCCCCATGCCTGCCACACCTCATCACCATCTTAAATGTCCACATTCCCACCTATGCTCTCCCTATCCACGTCATTGCAGGACAAACTAGAGCACCATCGACACAAGCAGGCACAGTCAGCTGGAGTCATACCCAAGTTGCGAACCTGTGGTGGACCTCAGTTGTGCCTTTGTCCTATATGGACCACCGTTGTGTGTGCTTGTCATACCTGGACACATCCCCTTCCAGTTTGGTTCCTCCCCTCGGCACCTAGTATAAAGGTGGCTGTCTCCTCCCCCTTGTTCAGTCCAGGTTGGTTATTTGTTGGGATCTGCTCCTGATTCTGTTGTGAATAAAAGCCCACACTTATATTGGCATATCGGTAGTCTTTCGCCTTATTGATAGCGCACCAGAAGCCTCACACACTTCGATGAGTGGGCCCTCGAGCTGGCAAGGGAGGGGGAAGAATCTGTCTGCTGTGTTAGTGAAGTGGGGAAAGCAAAAAATGTCAGAATTCTCAATACAAATTCTGTCATTCCTCAAGTATCAAGTGAATAAACAATGTTCCCTTTGTGTCCCATGTAACACACTGATGCCATGTGCCTTCTCTTGCAGGCTGACCACTGGATCAGGCAGCCTATCCTCGCATTCCCTGGAACCACCAGACTCCTGCAATCCAAAGGGAGACTTCTCCGACCCCACTGCGACAGATGCGTCACTGCTGTCACCCACACCTGGCACCCACCACTTCGGTGGGTTCACTAAGTAGGTAGACTTCTGGGTCACTCACTGGTGAGCATCTCACAGCTGAAGATCCACAGCAGGTGGAGGCAGGCACATCCCAGTGTGCTGGCACTCGGAGGGATGCCGGAGCCCAGGACGCTATGATGTCCCTTGCCCATGATGTGCCTCTGGGCCCCGTCATCCCACAGCTGCTGGTGCTGCAAAGGCAGAGTATCAGGAAGGGATGACAGCAGCCCTCCTCACATTGCAAGACCAACTGGAGAAGTCGCATCGCCTTCTATCTGAGGAGATGGTGCCGTCACTGCAGCGCACCGAGGCCAACACTGCGAGCTTGGCCTCCGCAATGGAGACCTTGGTGCAGGACGTAAACTCCATGGCAGGAGATGTCCGCACCATAGTGCAGGGCTTCGATTGCATGGTGCAGCACTGGTGGGAATCCATAAATGTCAGTGCCAGAGGACAGTAGGCCCTTTGGATCTCACTCCAGCTGCCCCTCCATCCCATGGAGGGGAAGCTGGAGCGCAGGGGCCCCCAGAAACCTGAAGCGAAGAGAATCAGCAGGAGCGCAGCCCGGGGCTTTCCGTTCAGGAAACCATGGGGGAGTCCAGTTCATCTAACACCCCCGCTCCCTGTGAGTGCCATGCCTCCAGCCCCGGACTCTCTGTTCATCTACACAGCCTCCACCCTGTCCATTCGTTTTATCAAGCTTGGGGAACCACTGTGCTCACTTCATCCCTGTGGAGTGCAAGGATGGCAGTGCTATGTCCCTCCCATCCTTTTGCCAGTCCCTAACAAAGGAAGGGCACTCCCTTACCTGCGAAATGGACAGGAAGCCAGAAAGGAGGACACGGGAAGCATTGCCTGCATACCAGCCTTCACAACCCCTTTAAAGCAAGAGGCGTCTCGACATGAAGAGCAGAGAAGGCCTGAAAGTGACCCCTGCCAACCTCTGTCCCTGAAATGGAGATTCTGGAGCCTCCACCCCCAGCCCTGCACCGAGTTCTCTCTGGTGCCCCCTGAGCAGTGCGCACCGGGGAGGGTGCTGGCTGCCTGAGCGCTCACCTCCGAAACCCCCTCAGGGGTGAAAGTGCCAGGTTCACGCTTCCGTAGACCTGTTGTAAATGGTGCCGGTATGACATCATGCCTGTGCCCATTGAATGTCTGGAGAGGGGGGAACATCCCAGAGAGGGATGCTCATGTGTTAAAGTGAGCTCCCTGGGGTCCCGTGGCATGTTTCAGACCACTCAAACAGCGAGGGGCCGGGAAAATCAGAACTCGGAAATCGCGCTCTCCGAATTTTGAGCATTAGCCGCCATTCCTGCAGATGGAGAGTGTGGGCTCAAAATCACTCCCACATTGTCGATGGTGGGGGGAGTGAATGTTTCTGGATGGCCAATCAAACGGGTTGCTTTATCCTGGATGACATCGAGCTTCTTGAGTGTTTTTGGAGCTGCTCCCATCCACCATGTGCCTTGTAGATGAAGGACAGGATTTGGGAAATTAGGAGGTGAGTTACTCATCACAAGATTCCTGGCTGCTGACTTGCTCTTGTAGCCAGTGTTCATATGGCTAATCCAGTTCGGTTTCTGGCCAATGGTAACCCCCCCAGGTGTTGATAATGGGGATTCATTGATGGCAATGCCACTGAATGTCAAGGAGCGATGGTTAGATCCTTTTTTTTTATTCATCATGAGCTTTGTTGGCTGACCAGCATTTATTGCCCATCCCTAGTTACCCGAGGGCTGTTGAGAGTCAATCACACTGCTGTGGCTCTGGAGTCACATGTAAACCAGACCAGGTAAGGGCATTAGTGAACCAGATGGGTTTTTCCGACAATCGACAATGATTTCATGGTCATCAGTAGATTCTTAATTCCAGATAGTTCTTTATTGAATTCAAATTGCACTATCTGCCATGGCGGGATTCGAACCCGGGACCCCAGAACATTAGCTGAGTTTCTGGATTAATGGTCTAGCGATAATACCACTAAGCCATCACCTCCCCATCCCTTGTTGGAGATGTCATTGCCTGGCACTTGTGTGGTGCGAATGTTACTGGCCACCTGTCAGCTCAAGCCTGGATATTGTTCAGGTCTTGCTGCATTTGGACATGGACAGCTGAAGGGGTCGAAGGGGGATTAAGAATTCTTCAACACAAAAACATAACAAAGTGAACAGATACATATCAGACCAATTGTTTCCCAGTATGGGAGTACTTTCCAAAGTGATGCTGATCTGGAATCATTGTGGGAACCAAACATTAATTAACTCCTAGCACTTATTGTAACAAATTAAACATTGCCAAATGAACCCATTACAGTGGCAAATTATTGTGGATGCTGAAATCTGAAATGTGATGACACTGTGCCTTTAAGAGATGTATTTGTGTCATGTTTCTTGTGCAGGATTGTTTTTAGCAGTCAGATCTATTATTGGTGCCACCTTGTCTATAACTGGCAGCCTACATGTTGATGTTGTCGAAGCATAATTGATCTTAATTACTGGAATGTTTGTTTCAATCTGGGCTAATGCAGAGTTTAGTGTTTTCCCCTGGGGGTTTTCAGAGTGGGGCTTGATTAGGTTGATTGGCAGAAAATGTCATGTGACTGGGCAGGGCTATGCTCACAAAGAAAAAAAAGACAAGTTCAGTTGCTTTGGAGCTGTAGAGAGAGGTAACTCTTTCTCTCTCTGAAGATTGAAGACTGGGATTTGTCAAAAAATTGGTCTCTTTCTCTGAAGTTTGAGAATATATCTTTCTCTGGGGTCTGCTGTATGGGAGTCAGAAGATAGGTGTCTTTCTGTATCTGTCCAGAGGGGTTAAAAGGCTGGAAAAGTCGGACCCACATCAGCATCTGTAAAAGGATGTATGGCTGTGGGATATTGCTTACTTTTGGAACAATAGAGATAGCTTGTTGTTAAGAATTATACCTTGTCATGTTTAAGTATTTCAATCGATAAAAGCCAAACTAATTCTTTTGTTACATTTTAACTGTGTTGTTAAATAAAGTTTGTTTTGATAAAAGCTTCCCAGTGGGTCAAGCGAATCATACCTGGAGCGAAACATCTTATGCTCAAACTAATGCCAAAATCAAAAACTTTGAGGTCTAGGCTAACTTCAAAATAGCTAGAAGTCTCACAACACCGGGTTAAAGTCCAACAGGTTTATTTGAAATCGTGAGCTTTCGGAGCACTGTTCCTTCATCAGGTGAGTGGAACTGTAGATGAAGGAGCAGTGCTCCGAAAGCTCTTGATTCCAAATAAACCTGTTGGACTTTAACTTGGTGTTCTGAGACTTCTTACTATGCCCACCCCAGTCCAACGCCAATATCTCCGCATCATAACTTCAAAATATACCTTGGAGTTTCTGATCTGGTCCCTAACAGAAATAAAAACCTGAAAATACTAAAAAGTTTCAGCAGGCCTGACATCATCCGTGGAGAGAGAATAGAGCCGTCATTTCGAGTCTGACTGATTCGTCATCAGTAGGTATTTTTTCCGCGGATTAATCTGGTAATTATTCTGGATTAAGCTTTCCCTCACCCTCAACATACAAACGGCAAGGGTGGGAAAATTCACTTTTTATCACAGTTGTGACTTTATCCAAGAACTTACATGAACAATTCATCCATATTTGAGGCTCAGTTTTTAACACCATGTTTAGATAATAAGTATTTTTACATTGCACTGTGATTTTCGTTTAGTGCTCTGTTTACATCAGCAAAAATAATAATAATTCATATTTTATGCATATGCTGTAAATATTGTAAGGGCGGCACAATGGCACAGTGGATAGCACTGCTGCCTCACAGCGGCAGGGACCCGGGTTTGATTCCCAGCTTGGATCGCTGTCTGTGTGGAGTTTACACCTTCATGCAGTCTCTGTGTGGCTTTCCTCCGGGTGCACCGGTTTCCTCCCACAGTCCAAAGATGTGCGGGTTAGGTGGATTGGCTATACTAGATTGCCCCTTAGTGTCAGGGGGACTAGCTGAGGTAAATGCATGGTGTTATGGGGATAGGGCCTGGGCGGGATTGTGGTCGGTGCAGACTCGATGGGCCGAATGGCCTCCTTCTGCACGGTATGATTCTATGATTGTAAGTAAATATTTACATCACATTTTGCTGTTGCTGTAAAACAACTTCTCATTGAAATGTGCAATCTCACAGTGTTGTAGCTTGATTCCATGGAAGGGCTCACATACATACTGTGATAACACTGTACAATTTTGATACATTTTATGTTTAAGGTAAGGCTGCTTTAAGAGGTTTTGTTTCAAGAGTCGATTTGTCTGGGAAAACATGCAGCTCAAATGCTGAGAGTGCAGAATAATCACTGATTTTAATTAAGAATGGGTTACTTTGTAGAGTTAATGGACCTTTTGTTTACTTGTATTCTCCTGGGATTTTGGACTACGTATGCAGAGTCATGTGAGATTTCAATATTGATTGAAAGTCATGTGATAATGGGAGAAGCTAAGCTTACAGGAAAGAACAGTTTCATCTTCATTTAAAAGTGAGGAGCGGTTGCTGCCTGGAGCTGTTAGAAGAGTTGTTTGTGTCTCTGTTTCTTTCTCTCTTTCTCTCCCTCTTTAGCTCTCCATTCCCTCTCTCCAGAAGCTTTTTGAAAGCTCCAAGACTGTTAATCTAAGTACAAGCAAGTATGCCTGTGTTTTGCTAGCTAATTTTAAAAAGGAGGGTTTAAGTCTATAAGAGAAATATTGCTCGATTGGAACTCATATTGACAGGTCAGCAGTTACGAATTGTGTCTTGTCATGTTTAAAAATTGTAATGTTCAATTGTTAAAAGTTAAGCTAATTAATTTGTTATAATTAAACTGTGTTGTTAAATAAAATTTGTTTTGATAAAAGCTCCCTAGTTTGTCAGTAGAATTGTGTCTGGAGTGAGTCCATAGTCTTATCCTCACATTAATAGGAAAATTGTTGGGGTCTAGTCTGACTTCCTAACATACCTTAGGGTTTCTGATCTGGTACCCTCACAATACACACCTTAGGATTGACATTTTGTGTCAAGAAACTCACCTCCTAATTCCCCACAGACCCCTCATCATCTGTAAAGCATAAATCAGGAACATGGTGTCATATTCTCCACTTGCCTGGGTGAGTGCAGCTCCACCAACACTCAATAAACTTGATTCAACTTGATTAGCACCCCATCCACCCACCACCTTAAGCATTCACTTCCTCCTTTGTTAGCAACAGAGTAGCAACAGAGTATATCTCTACAAATGCATTGCAGCAACTTGCCACAATTCCTTTGGCAGCATCTTCTGAACCTGCGATCTCCACCACCTCGAAGGACAAGTTGAGAAGTGTGGAGTGTGGAGCATCACATACACGTTTCCCTCTAAGTCATACACCATCTTGACATGGAACTAATATTGCCATTCCTTCATTGTCGCCGGGTCAAAATCTGGGAACTCGCTCCCTACCAGCACTATAGATGTACTTACTGGGCTACAGCAATTTAAGAAGGCAGCTCACTATCACCTGCTCAATTAGGAATAGGCAATAAATGCTGCATTTGCGATGCCCACATCCCATAAACAGATGAAAGAAAAATCTTTTGGCCGGAAGAATTGGACTACCTGCTAGGTTGTGTAAACAAGCGCCGCTAATGTTTCTGTGAAGCTGGCAGCTTTCAATTCCAGATTTTATTAACTGAATTTCAATTCCACCAGCTGCCATTTGTGGGATTTGAACCCATGTCCCCAGAGTATGAAGCTGCTTTACCCCAGTCCAGTGACATTACCACTACACCACTCTCTCCCCTGACTCATTGCACTCAATCCTGGGCACCACACTTTAGGAAAGATGTGAGGGCATTAGAGAAAATATAGGAAAGATTTGAGAATGATCCCAGGATTGAGGAAATTCAGTTACGTGGATAGATTGGAGAGGTTGGGACTGCTTTCCTTGGAGGAGAAGATTGAGAGGAAAGTTGGTAGAGATATTCAAAATCATGAGGAGTCTGGACAGAGTAGACAGGGAGAACAATATGAACTGATCAAGAACAAGTGGGCACAGATTTAAGTTAATTGGCAAAAAAAGCAATGGCGACAAGAGGGATTTTTCTCACACAGCGAGTAATTGGGTTCTGAGATGCACTATGTGAGAGGATGGAAGAGATAGATTCATTCAAGGCTTTCAAGAGGGAATTGGATTGTTACCTGTGAAGGAAGAATGTGCAGAGTTACAGCGGAGTGGCCATTGGTTAACTGCTCCTTTGTAAATGTACAGACAGGATTTCCCGGCCATACTCGCACAAGGCCGGAAAATCCTGCCCGAGGTCAATGGACCTTTGGGTGGTCCGCCCCCACTTGCTACGATTCCCGTGGCGGGCGGGATGGGAAAATTCTGCACGTGCTGAATAGCTTCCTTCTGTGCTTTAACGATCCTGTGATTTTGGAGGTTGCTCATCCAAAAGCCCAATTAACACCTGAGGAACCATGAGCGACATCCTTTGTACCAAGGAGACAGAGAACACAATGGGATAGATATTCAGAGATCTAATATCAACCTTGGAAGGCAGAAGTCAAACATTACTATTTTCCAAAAGCAACCTTTTGTAAAAACAAAATGGAAGGCACCTGAATCTCAAATATGAGACCCTCACCAATTTATTTCCCCCACAAAACAGCATACATTCGTCATGAGTTTATAATGGATCAGAACACAGAAACCTCTTGTGTGAACTCCCAAGTAACTTCCAATCAAAAACAAACCAATTGGATGTTCACAATCATCTGGCAACCGTTTCTGTAAACGTGAATGTCATCAAAGTTCAATATAGAGTCAATTGAGCAGGAAGGGAAATGTATGAATGCACCTGTTAATTTGCATATATGCGTTTGGAGTCCACATAAATATCAGAAGTTCAGCCTGTCTCCCAGAAGCTGTTTTCAGGCTTAAATGTCAGTGCTCTTATTACTGTAATGAGCCCTATGGCATATGGATTGGGCTATTACAAATTCCCTTTGATTCTTTAGGTAGATTCATTATTCCTAATTTATACCGATGTTATCTTTGTGGCTCTTTCGTTTGTTTTGCAGAACTAGGACTGGAATGATAGTTCTGCCTTCTGCCTATGGCATCCCCTGAGTCCTGCCCAGTGAGTCATTAATAAGCAGGATGTCCTGATACTAATGAAAGATTGAGAGCAGGAAATGGCTGGCACACATTCAGTGCATATGTCCCATCTGCTGCTGAGTCCTGCGACCCAAACTCCTGTCTGACATCCCTGCACACTCACACACTTACACTGCCGGATGCCCTTACGAGTGTGACTTTGCAGTGAGTAGACAAAGCCACTTTACCCTGGCAGAGTGCAGGAGGTTGTTCATCCTCTTCCTGCGCTGTTGGGCCCCAAGGGCACTAAGTCTCACTGTGATCTCTGTACAGGGCGTGTGGTCAGATGGGAGGGCATCCTGCTGCCATCCCCGGGAAACAGTACCTCCCATTATTCCCAAACATCCTGGAGGAGAACCTGCAGGTAGGTGTTACTGAACCATGGGGCCACACGTTGTCCAGTCTGCGACATCTTGCAGAATCCAGAGCTCACTGTTCACAGTTTGTTTCATTTCACAATATTATCTTTAAAAGTCAAGTTAACCGTTTAGGTTTTAAAGGATTGTGCTGCACTATTGCCATCACAGTGCTTTATGCCCCATTTAATCTGGAAAGTAACAGACATCAAGTACTACCAACACAAGATAGCTGCTTGCTACCCACACATACACTCTCTTCAGGTGATGCTGAAACACTTTTATTATACTGCATATTTCAAAATAGAGTCATAGGCCAGTATTTTACGAACTCACTCGGGCGAGGTTCATAAAATCCCGCCCAAGGCCAACGGAGAATTCCGTCCTTCGAGCCGCGCCAGCGCCAATTTCAAAGCGGGTGTGGTGGTAAAATTCTGGCAATAGAATGATACAGCACAGAAAGAGGCCATTTGACCCATTCTGCCTATGCTGGCTCTTTGGTAGAGTTATTCAATGTAATCCCAGTCCCTGCTCTCACCCAATAATGATATAAATACATCCCTTCAAGTATTTATCCAATTCCCTTTGGAATGTTACTACTGAATTTGTGTCCACCCTTCCAATGGAGTCCAGATCACAAAAACTCGGCTTTGACAAAGGGTCATCTGGACTTGAAACATCAGCTCTTTTCTCTCCTTACAGATGCTGCCAGACTTGCTGAGACTTTCCAGCGTTTTCTCTTTTGGTTTCAGATTCCAGCATGCACAGTAATTTGCTTTTATCACAAAAACTCACTGTGTAAAAAGGATGTTTCCTCACAGTATCTCTGATTCTTTTATCAATTACTTCAAATGTGTATCCTCTAGTTGCCAATGCTGCTGCCATTAGAAACAGGACACTTGTATGTGTTGGCAAGAAAAGGCCATGTGATCAAAACAAGCACTTGGAGGCAGAAGGCATATTACTTACACAGTAATCCTCAATCCCTTGCATTGAGAATCATAGAACCATAGAATCATAACATCATACAGTGCAGAAGAGGCCTATTGGCCCACCGAGTCTGCACCAACATGCAAGAAACACCTGACCTGCCACCTGATCCCATTTATCAGCATTTGGTCCATAACCTTGGATGTTATGACATGCCAAGTGCTCATCAAGGTACTTATTAAAGGATGTGAGGCAACCTACCTCTACCACCCTCCTGGGCAGTGCACTCCAGACCATCATCACCCTCTGGGTAAAAAGGTTTTTCCTCACATTCCCCCCTAAACCTCTTGCCCCTCACCTATGTCCCCTCGTGACTGACCCTTCAACTAAGGGGAACAGCTTCTCCTTATCCTTTCTGTCCATGCTCCTCATTATCTTGTACACCTCGATCAGGGCGCACATCAGTCTTCCCTCCTCCAGTGAAAACAACCCAAGCCTATCCAACCTCTCTTCACAACTTAAATGTTCCATCCCAGGTAGCGTCCTGATGGATCTCTTCTGCACCCTCTCCTGTGTAATCACATCCTTCCCATAATGTGGCAAAGAGAACTGCACAAAGTACTCCAGCTGTGGCCTGAGCAAAGTTCTATACAACTCCAACATGACTTTCCTGCTTTTGTAATCTATGCCTCAATTGACAAAGGCAAGTGTCTCATATGCCTTTTTCACCATCCTACTAATATGCTCTTCCGCCTTCAGAAACCAATGGACAAGCAGGCCAAGGTCTCTTTGTTCCTCAGAATTTCTTCGTGTCATGCTGTTCATTGAATTCTTCCTTGTCAAATTATTCCTTCTAAAGTAAATCACCTCACACTTTTCATGGTTAAATTCCATCTGCCACTTATCTGCCCATTTAACCATCCTGTCTATATCTTCTTGTAGCCCAAAACATTCAGCCTTACTGTTAACTGCCCTTGTGAAGCTAGATGTGAGGAATTGAGGAGGACAACCTCAAAGGCCTCTCCTGAGTTTATGGCTAGCATTATATTTCACTCTTCATTTCTTGACTCCTTGCTCATTTATATACTACAATATAAAACACTTTGCTGTTACTGTCATGCCAAGTAAAGGTCTATTTCAAGTGGTCTCATCCTGTTTGCTTTTAGCCTGCCATGGTACATAATCTGACAATTTTTGCAGTTGCGTATCCCACATTTGGGGACATTGCAAGCTTTAGCACACCCAGAGTGCAATAGGATAGCCTCATCCTGAGAGATCAACCTTCCTGATCATTGTCAAACCCAGGTCCTTGTTCTCAATTAGAAACAGTAGTGATTCCACGATTAATGCCTGGAGCACATGATTCATTGCTTCAGCATCCCTCAGTGAAATAGTATCTATTGCTGTGCCCTTCAGCCAATATCTGATTCACCCTTCAAACTTGATGTCACCTTTGAGCTTATCCAACAGCCTTTCATACAGAACATGATTAAATGCCTTTCAGAAATCTAGGTATACCGTGTGGTTGGGATTCCCATGGTTGACTTGGGTTGTCGCTTGCTCAAAGAAGTCCAACAGGAAGTTGCCCATCCAAATCCATGCTGTCTACTGCTTACCAGGCTATTATTGTACAGATAATCCTCAAGCCTACTTTTGATAATCAGTTCACTTATCCTGGATTGAATTTAATACAATTGAATTAATAGTTGCCAGTATATGTTTCATCACCTTTTTTTGAATATTGTCACCATATTAACATGTTTTCAGTCTACCTTCCCGATGTTCAATGAAATTGGTGATGATTATCAATGACTAGTGTTTCTCAATCTTAGTCTCCCTCAGAACATTGGGATGAAATCAACTATTCCTGGGGTTTATTGCTTTTGAACCCTTGAAGCCTGCCTGGCATTTCAATCTCAGTTATGGATGTTGTTAATTTTGTTTCTATTATCTCTGTCTGGAGAGGGCATGTTTCTCATGTCTTTGCTTGGTGGAAATAATCGCTCAGAATATTTACTACCTTGCGTCATCCTCTGTTTCAGGTTGATTTGTAGATTGTCTGCCTCCCATTTCCTCTTTTACTGCTTAAAGTAATGAAAGAATTTCTCACAATTATGTTTGACCCGTGTTGATGTGGGATTTCTTTTTCCAAGTCTCTCTTTGCTCTCCAACATGGTTCATTCTTTTAATTCGTTTCCACTTCCTTATGTTCATCCCATTAACCCATTTCTTTTTGTCTTTCCAAAATCACATAATTTTCAAATTATATTCCGCACTTGTGTTACTTACTCCTTTGATTTTGTTTTATAGCGGGAGGGTATTGGGGAGGGTGTTTGCGGGCTGTTATAATTGATTGCAGGATTCTGCTTATAAATTAATCACTTTGAAATACTGAATGTGGAAACCCAGCCAGAGTGCTCAAAGGGTTTACATTCTATTCCCCAAATTAATATCAAATGCTCTCAATGTGTAAGTCTTCAAATGACTTGCATCTCCTTTATGTTTTGACATGAATTGACATGTAAATAGGGGGATTTTCCACCTCTCCATATCTGGGGTGACACGGTGGCACAGTGGTTAGTACTGCCGCCTAACAGTGCCAGGGACCTGGGTTCAATTTCCAGCTTGGGTCACTGCCTGTGCAGAGTCTGCACATTCTCCCTGTGTCTGTGTGGGCTTCCTCTGGGTGCTCCAGTTTCCTCCCTCACTCCAAAAGACGTGTTGGTTAGGTGCATTGGCCATGCTAAATTCTTCCTCAGTGTAGCCAAACAGGCACTGGAGTGTGGTGACAAGAGTATTTTAAAGTTTATTTATTGGTCACAAATATGATTTACATTAACACTGCAATGCAGTTACTGTGAAATTCCCCTAGTCGCCACACTCCGGTGCCTGTTCAGATCAATGCATCTAACCAGCACGTCTTTCAGGATGTGGGAGGAAACCGGAGCACCCGCAGGAAACGCACGCAGACACGGGGAGAACGTGCAAACTCCACACAGACAGTGACCCAAGCTGGGAATCAAACCCAGGTCCCTGGCGCTGTGAAACAGCAGTGCTAACCACTGTGCCACCGTGCGCCCCAAAATCTTTACAGTAGTTTCTACAGTAATTTCATTGCAGTGTTAAAGAAAGCCTACTTGTGACACTAATAAATAAACTTAAACTTGATAGTAACAAGTTTTTAAAAAAACCTGCACTGATGTGAAGGAAAGCATCCCGAAAAAGGCGACAAGTAGTTGTCGAAGAGATATTTTGCTGATTCTATCTGTGCTGTAGAGAGGATTACACACGTTAAATATATCTTCAGACTAAACCATTTACTTGCTACTCATTTTCATGGTATTCACCATCAGGGCTGATTATGAATAGCACAAAATCATTAATGATTAAGGAAAAAAAAACTTTGTTTCTTTTCTTTCTTTCCCTTTCTATTTGATTGAATATCATTTGAAATATCCAAATCCACCTTTCATCCCCCACCTCAATTATTTTGAAAATCAAAAATGTTACAGTCGTCCGCAAAGGAAATTTTACACTATTCTCTTTTGTAAAGACCCACACTTTCAAAGGCAGGAGAATTAGCACGAGCTCACTCTTAAATCAGAGAAGGGCTTGAACCGCCCAGGCTTCTGAAGAAACCAGTACCATTAATACTCTTTACTACAGCTTACTGCCCAGAATGAAATCTAATAATAACTTACAGACAAGGCAGAGCTACAGCAAATAGCTAGAGGCTGTTAAATGCAAGTGGGAGGGTGCAAATACTGATGATTTGCTCCCGCAGTGGACAGGGCAGTTGGTGCTGAGTTTGAAATTGGGGCCGGACATTTTACAAAGGAAAAACAAAAACTGAGGCTGGGCTGTGCTGAGGGGACAGACATTTCTGAATTGACAAATGTTGCTGCTAATACAATAGGATTCAAATGCCATCCCTATGGCACAGCCGTGAGTAAAAAGGGAAATTGCTCACTATGCAAAATTGCTAATTTTTCGGATTGCAAATTTGCAACATGATAAAAAGGACATGAAATTTATTACCCGTGGCCACTCCTGATTAAACCCAGCAACCACTGACCTAACCTCTTCTTTCCATTTTGGAAACATTTAGAAGGAAGATCTCGATGGGAGAACATAAGAACATAAGAAGAACATAAGAAATAGGAGCAGGAGTAGGCCATCTAGCCCCTCGAGCCTGCCCCGCCATTCAATAAGATCATGGCTGATCTGAAGTGGATCAGTTCCACTTACCCGCCTGATCCCTATAACCCCCAATTCCCTTACCGATCAGGAATCCATCTATCCGTGATTTAAACATATTCAACGAGGCAGCCTCCACCACTTCAGTGGGCAGAGAATTCCAGAGATTCACCACCCTCTGAGAGAAGAAGTTCCTCCTCAACTCTGTCCTAAACTGACCCCCCTTTATTTTGAGGCTATGCCCTCTAGTTCTAGTTTCCTTTCTAAGTGGAAAGAATCTCTCCACCTCTACCCTATCCAGCCCCTTCATTATCTTATAGGTCTCTATAAGATCCCCCCTCAGCCTTCTAAATTCCAACGAGTACAAACCCAATCTGCTCAGTCTCTCCTCATAGTCAACACCCCTCATCTCTGGTATCAACCTTGTGAACCTTCTCTGCACTCCCTCCAAGGCCAATATATCCTTCTGCAAATAAGGGGACCAATACTGCACACAGTATTCCAGCTGCGGCCTCACCAATGCCCTGTACAGATGCAGCAAGACATCTCTGCTTTTATATTCTATCCCCCTCATCTCTTGACAGAAGGAAAGCAATGCCAGTCTGGGCCCCCTGGCGTTGCCCAAAGGGCAAAGTGCCAATGCCCAGGGGGCATCTTAGTACTGCCATCGGGCATCGGGCAGTACCAAGTCCCAATTGGGTAAAGGGGGGGATGGGCCTGATGGGCCAGAACACTGTAGTCTGTCATGACATGAAACAATCATCTTCCAAGTTGTCCTTCATGTTACGTACCACCCTAGCTTGGAAATATATTGCTGATTGTTCATTGTCTCTAGGTCAGAATCGTGGGCTCCCTACCCAACAACACTGAGGGTACCTTCACTCCACAGACTGCAGCAGTTCACATTGTTCACTACCATTTTCATAATTAGGAATGGGTAATGAATGCTGGCCTTGTGATGCTCACACCTCTTGAATGAATAATTTAACAATAAAACGTAGTGAAATGTTACTCTAATATGTTGAGAGTTCACTTGAAATAAGGCAGATGATTTTTGTAGAGAAATGTAGCAGTATTCATGTGTGGTCAACGGAGGTAATACCTTATTTAGTAAGGGTATTTGGAAGATGCGTCAATGTCCATTATTACTTCATATATCAAGGGAATGTGATGTCTTGTTCCTTTTGCAAACAAGTCTTGTGTTTGATGCTCCGCCTCTACTTGTTTTGACCTACTGTTGCATGGAGACAGCCCTTATGTATGATACAGTAGGCAACAAACAGGCTGTCCTGTTTTGTAGCCCTGCCCCAATTTGGCAAGCGAGGAGCATTTTCAAGATGCCAGTGCCCTGTTTCAAGCCTGGTAGCACTGAGCAGCTGATATCACACTATAGCAGTTTCCCTTGTGTGTCTCAATGAAGTGAGCAGCCACCAAAGTGATGAAAAGTGCTGTTTCCTCAGCAGTTATTTGTCCAATCCTCATGAAATAATGATGGCACTGTGGATTGGCATGAGGTGAATGAGGCATGGCAATAGCAAGTATCCAATATTATTCTCTACCAACAGCCACAGTCCAGAATGGAAAATAATTCACTGGTATCATGAAGTTGGTAACATTAAAGACAACACAAGCACTATTAAAAAATAATCTGCACTTCAGGCTATGATGATAAAAGGGGGGGGGGGGGGTTTCTTCTGTTGCTTGCTTTCTTTGAGGGATGAAGACAATTGCATAACCATAAGGGGAGGCAGCGGTTTAGTGGTATTGTAATTGGACTCATAATCCAGACATCCAAGTTGATGTTCTGGGGACCCGGGTTCGAATCCCACCATGGCAGATGGTGAAATTTGGATTCAATAAAAATCCAGAATTAGGGGCAGGATTTTTCACCCCAAGGCCGGAAAATCCCATCCGAGGTCAATGGACCTTTGCACGGTCCGTGCCTGCTACAATTCTCATGGTGGGCGAGGCGGGAAACTTCCGCCCTAAAAGCCTAATGATAATCATGAAACAATTGTCAAATGTCATAAAAACCCATCTGGTTCACTAACGTTCTTTAGGGAAGGAAATCTGTTGCCGTTACCTGCTCTGGCCTACATGCAACTCCAGATCCATAGCAACGTGGTTGCCTCTTAAATGCCCTTGGCGTTGGGCAATAAATGCTGTGATGCCCACATCCCATGAATATTAAAAGCAAATGCAAACATTTGCATGCTTGAACTGCCCATTTCAGATTGAAAGATTTGTCCAATATTTCTTGCTTGGAAGTACTCAGTGATGAAAGACAGCAGTTGCCCTGACAACAACTGACAGAGCATCCCTTGCCTTGTTTTCAGCACTGGCTGCAAGAGTGCATTTAGTTCTCTGATGGCTTTCCTGGGGAATTGTAGTCCTGCACATACGTAGCTTTGGATATGTCAAATTATAACTGACTGTCAGGTAATCTGAAGTGCTGCGCAAAAAGTGCCAATGCTGACATGTGTGCTCATCCCTTTCCTCTACATTTTGTTGATACGTAGAAATTCCAAAACTAATGACCATTGCTCCTACATGAGCATTAAACACTGAAACATCCTTGGACAAACACAGAGGGCAGATAGGGTTCAGCTTTTTGAAGCTATCAGTCTGTACATTTCTAGCAAAACACCATAACAGTTTAACAGGCAGCTAAATAAAAAAAGTGTAAAAATAGGTGGAAATACTGGCAACTGGTTGAAAAAAAATGAAGCTCCTTTACAGAAAGGATCTATCGGGAGCTTTCAATGCAACACACTTTTCACACACATGTCACATAAGCACTGAACATACAATGTGCATTTGTGAGCTTCAAATACATTAACGAACTATCTCTTCAAATCTTTAATGCATCTTGCACATGATAGCTGCACAGGCGTGGGACATGCCGTGCCCAATACACGTTATAGGTGCTTCAGATCACTTTATTGGCTCCTTGATGTCTTGGTTTACCTTGACATTGTTGTCCAGATATCCCTTACATGTACCACATAATATCTTCAATAAAGCCTTTGGTCAGTCACTTCCTTTCATTGCTGAAGGTTTTTCAACTGTTCCTTGATAATTCAATTCTCCAATTCCAGGTTTAGCCTCCATTTCTATCATCTGGATGCCCCTCTTGTTCATAGAATCCCTACAGGGCAGAAGGAGGACATTTGGCCCATTGAGTTTGCACCGACCTCAATCCCACCCAGGCCCTATCCACGTAACTTCACGTATTTACCCTAATCATTCCACTGGCACTAACGGTCAATTTAGCATGGCCAATCAACCCAACCCGCACATTTTTGGAGTGTGGAAGGAAACCAGAGCACCCAGAGGAAACCCACGCAGACACGAGGAGAATGTGCAAACCCAAACAGACAGTGACCTGAGACCGGAATTGAACCCGGGTCCCTGGCGCTGTGAGGCAGCAGGGCTAACCACTGTGCCCTGTGTCATCACAACTCAATATTTACAACAAAGGAAATTTAAGTTTTGTTTAATATCTCCGCACAAATGCAAAGAATGAGCAGCATTATGTTGCAAGACAATAATGAAACCAAAAGGTTAAGAATTGTGGAAGGCAAACACACATGACTTAAAAGATAATAAAAACGCACGATGATGAAGTCAATCAGTCAGCATGAAACATCAAAGAATACCATAGAATCCCAAAATGCAGAAGGAGGCTTTTCGAGTTTACACCAACTCTCCAGCAGAGCATTCCTGTAACCCCATGCATTTACCCTGCTAATCCCCATGACCTACACGTCTTCGGACACTAAGGGGCAATTTAGCATGGCCAATCCACCTAATCTGCACACCTTTGTGGAAGGAGACTGTGGAAGGAGACCAGAGCACCCGGAAGAAACCCATGCAGACACAGGTAGAATGTGCAAATTCCACACAGACAGTCACCCGAGGCCAGAATTGAACCCGGTTCCCTGGTGCTGTGAGGCAGCAGTGCTAACCACTGAGCTACTGTTGATAACTGGAAAAAGAAATGTAGAACTAAAGCCTCTCGAAATCTAAAGGGGGGGAATCTTCCCATCCCGCCTGCCACGGGAATCGTAGCTGGCAGGGGGGCAGACCATGCAAAGGTCTGTTGACCTCAGGCAGGACTTTCCAGTTCTGATGCTAGCGGACGGAAAATCCCGCCCAGAGTGCAGTTGCTATTACATTAATGTAGGTGAACAATATCACGGCAAAGAGACTTTTGAAGACAAGTAACACTGTGCAATCATGAATGAACTGCCTTACCTGGTATAAGCAGCGATGAAGGTACAAGCTCACCACAGTAGCTGCCAATATTCCTCTTAGCAATTAGCACAGTTCACAGCAGGGAAGTTGAAACTGAAAAAGGCACCAGTACTGTACGGTTAAAATGAATGCTGTAGCTCATCCCAAATTAGAATCGAGACTGAAAGATGTGCACTTCATGTTTTAGTAAGCTCAAAGGCCCTTTCCCAGTACAAAATGTGCTGCAGCATTTATTTTCGTAAGTGATAGAAACAGCAGTTTTCTTTTCTATTGTTTTACTTCAAATTAACGACCAATAGACTATCATTTCGAAAAAGAAATCATTCATTCCAATAGAGTTGGGTTGCCTAATTTTGTAATTTCAAGGCTAGGTTAAAATTGTGCGCACGTACGCATTTCGCTTTCTCTCCCTTTAAATTTTAATTATATTTGTCACCGATTTGGTGATTGTTGTACAAGGAAATTAATACAAGTGAAAATTATTGTCCTATCATTAAGAAATGAAGGCTTTTAAGCAAAAATTGTACCAGTTAATTTATTTAAATATCACTGCTATTATTTTAAAATCACAAATTAGAGTTCAATGTTTTTGTAACACTACTAAATGTAATATATATTGGCCTTAAATAATTTTTCATCTCTTTATAATAGAATATGTGAAATGCATGCAATAAAGTTCATTTGTACAATTGTATTTATCACATTTAGTTCAAAATAATCCCAGTACCTTGTACTAAACATAATGAATATAACTATACAAATTAACCCTTTTTAAAATTCATTTAGATAATCCATCTAGTCACCATAGTCCATTATCCTTTCATTATGAAGTACAGTGCAAAAACTTCACACAAATAAGCAGCGTATCAGTAAACATAAGGGTCATCAGTCTATCAACGTCTGACCATGTGGAACTCTGCAGAAGGGGTGGTGATCAGGGAGGGAGGGAGAGAACACTGTGGGGGAGGGTAGCGATGTCTGTGGGTGGGGCTCCCAATATCCATGGGAGGGGGGTTGGGGTCCTGATGTCCATTGAGGAGGGTCCCGATTTCTGTGGGACAGGGGGTGGGGGGGCCGGCAGCAGGTCTCCCAGTACACTGGAAGGTCGGGGCACCTGCACAATTGCGCAAGTGAAGCTCAGCAGCTGGCTTCTCCAGCGAGGTCAGCCTCTCCAGAGGATCCTGGGAGTCAGTATCTGTTATCTCAGCATCAGGCTTCACTGGTCAGCCATGAAGAAGCAGGGGTTAGTTGCTGTGTGACAAGTTATACCTACTACACACACAAAGTGGCAATGGTGGGAGCATTAATGCTCACCCTGGGAGAGAAGGGAGCCCAAGTCATCACTCATAAACATGGCATGAAGGGGTCCCAGATGACCCCGCCCCCCCCATTACTTCTTCCTTTTTCCCACTTCTCCTCCTGCTCTGATATTCCTGTCACGATCCAGAAACATCCCCTTTCAAATACAAGTCACTAAAATTCCTCCAAAGCACAGCTCAGTACTTTCACAAACATCGTGAAAGCAATGGTTAGTCAAAAGCTGGATGACTGAATTTGATAGATAATACCAGTGAGGACGGACCTCTTATGCAGGTGAATGCATGTGTGTGGTCCATGTTTGCAAAATTTGCGTCAAATTGCCCAGGAGGCGAATTGACGTCACAGGCTACCAACTGTGAAAGCTTTCAGAGCATGTACGACACCCTCACTTGCCTGCACTTGCACCTTCTCATCATGGAGTGCCACACAGGCTGCACGGAAAACACTGCGTGTGCCATTTTGAGTGGCATCTATAGCATGGGCTCTGGTGGCACGATTCAGACAAACATTGCAACCAGCATGTCTCAAAATTTCCAAATTGACGGTTGTTCTTTGTTAAAACACATATTGTAAGAATTAATCTTGTCATATGAAAATCATTAGACATTAAGGCCATAGACTGCTGACTTATTTAAATCTCTGCATAAAATTGAAGCACATTTGCTATGATTTTCCCAAACAATGACTGCGTCATAACGGTGAGAAAACCGGAGAGACCCGTGCCAGTCTGCTTGGTACAAACCAAACTGCAATTGTCCCACACTTTGTCATTTTTTGGAACCATGGTGAGTTGCGCGCAGTTCTGGGAGGGGGAGGGCCTAAACATGCCAGGGAGCCCGGCTGCAAAGCAATTGGGTTTGAAATAGCACCCCAATCTCCCAGTGCACTGAAAGACCCCATCCCTTCCCCCAAGCACATCGGGGGCCCCTCATCAGTGGCATGGTTCCCCACCCCGTCCCCAACATAGATCGCAGGCATTGGGGCCCTCCCAATGAATCCCCCTTTATGACCCCAAACATGCCCCCTTCATGCCCCACCCCTTCATAGCCCACCTTTCACAAACCCCCTTGTCATAGCCACCCCATCATAGCCTCCCACCATGGCCCTCACTCAAGCCCTTACCGTTTGGCACTGCCCCAGGCACACTGGCACTGCCCAATTGGTATTGCCAGTATGCCAAGCGGGCACTGCCAGATGGCCACTGCCCAGGCATTATCCCCAACCACCCAGGGGCTACAATGGCCTGTGAGCCCCCCAGCGTGACCATCACACCAGGCCTCCGCAACTGGAGACCCGCAGTGATCTCAGAGAAACCTTACAGTGCAGAATTAAGCCATTCAGCCCATCGAATCTGCACTGACTCTCCAACAGAACATTTTAATTGGGCCCTATCCCCTTAACCCTATGTATTTACCCTGCTAATCTACCTACCCTGCACATCTTTGGAGTGTGGGAGGAAACCGGAGCACCCGGAGGAAACCCACACGGGGAGAACGTGCAGACTCTGCACAGACAGTGACCCAAGGCCGGACTCGAACCTGGGTCCCTGGTGCTGTGAGGCAGCAGTGCTAACCACTGTGCCACCATACCACCCTAGTAGTGATTTACGCCGGGCTGGCGCCGCTCCCGAGGGTCGGAAAATCTGGGAGCTGGGAGAGTCCAACATCGAACGGGCAATGCATATTTAAATGCGACTTTAAATCTGCTAATTGGCCTCATGCCCCTTCTGGGCGCGATCCGGTTTGCACCAGTAGAAAGGGACCGGGAGGATTGTAAACTATTTGGCGCCGGGCGCGGAACTGGTTCTTAGGCCGTGCGCTATTTTTCGGGATCAGAGTGATCTGCGTGTGCCAGGCGTGGCAAGGCCGGAAAATCATCCCCCTGATATCTGAAAAATATACACAAGAGAGTGATTTCAATGCTGTGATCCAATCTCTTTCAGTTCGTAGTGTTGTCATTCCTTGCAGACAATCATTATTCCTTATTTAATCAATTGGTTTAAAGTCTAACATGTTTAATTGGTCTCAATATTAATAATGTTCTACATGCAATGCAATTATTCAGGTTTTAAAAATTCAGAAATAAAGCTCTTTTAGGCTGTGAGTTCATTTCAGTAAATTAATGTCTTAACTGGATTTTTATTAAATTGAATAAAATCATGGTGATTAAAAATGACTGATGATGTATTAAATGAAAATAAATTTTAAAAATTAAATTTGTGGAGTTTATATAGAAAGTTCATTTTGAAAATTAATGAGTACTCAAAATGTAAACAAACACCTATCTGATAGCAAAATTAATATAAATTTCCGGTATAGTTAATCTATAAGCTCCATTGCTTTATACGTTGCCAGGTAACAGAGTACACTGCTCTATAAAATTTCTGTAGCTGCCCCAATGATTAGAGGCTGACTACATAAAATAACAAGTCCCACTTTAGATAAGAATGAGCAACTGGTTTATGAAAAGATTACTGAATTTAGGACTCAATTTTATCAACACGTTTTCTTATGACACACAAATTGGGTGAGATGTCCCAGCCACCTCGGGATGTGCTTTCAGGTGGTGAAGATGGCTCATCGTTGGCCATCAGTGGGATCTTCCAGTCCTGCCAATGTCTGTGAGTTGAGGTGGCATGGTGGCATAGTGGTTAGCATTGCTGCCTCACAGCGTCAGGGTCCTGGGTTCAATTCCAGCCTTGGGTGACTGTCTGTGTGGAGTTTGCACATTCTCCCTGTGTCTATGTGGGTTTCCTCCGAGTGCTCTGGTTTCCTCCCACACTCCAAAGATGTGCAGGTTAGGCTGACCATGCTAAATTTCCCCTTGGGTTACAGGGCTAGGACCTGGGTGGGATTGTTGCCAGTGCAGGCTAGATGGGCTGAATGGCCTCTTTCTGCCTTGTAGGGATTCTATGATGTTTTGCATGGCTCGCCCACCCTGTTGCCAGGAAACCCGCTGCAGAGGCTCGTCTGTGGTGGGACTGGAAAATCCCACAGGCAGGAAAGGCTGGAAAATCCCACCCAATGGTTATATCACTGATTAATGCTGACCATCTACTGTTAATTCTGTGAAGACTCAAAACAAACCATCAATGCAGCAACGGTACTGATGGGAAAGAGGTAACGCAAATAAACCAAATTAAAATAAAACTCTACTTCATCAAGTCTACATCATTGTTTTACTGAACATTTGATCCTGAAGTGATTTCAATGATTATTTTGATGATACAAAACTTTCCAGAGAGGTTGATTAGGACTTGTAATCACTCCCAAATTCTATCTCCTCTCAAGTTGTTCTGTATTTATGTAGAAAGCACTTAAAGTTAAAATAAAATGACATTCCTGGATGGTTGGAGAAACAGCATTTTTATCGTACATGTGGTAGTCAGAGATAACACAGAGGGCCATGTGGTCGGGCTGGAAGCTATGGAAAGTCAAGGCAAGAGGCTGAGCCAATCAGCGGCACGGTAGCACAGTGGTTAGCACTGCTGCTTCACAGCTCCAGGGTCCCGGGTTCGATTCCCGGCTCGGGTCACTGTCTGTGTGGAGTTTGCACATTCTCCTCGTGTCTGCGTGGGTTTCCTCCGGGTGCTCCGGTTTCCTCCCACAGTCCAAAGATGTGCAGGTTAGGTTGATTGGCCAGATTAAAAATTGCCCCTTAGAGTCCTGTGATGTGTAGGTTAGAGGGATTAGTGGGTAAAAATATGTGGGGGTAGGGCCTGGGTGGGATTGTGGTCGGTGCAGACTCGATGGGCCGAATGGCCTCCTTCTGCACTGTAGGGATTCTATTCTATGATTCTATGAAGTGTGAGGGCGCATATCCTGGGTCGGGAAGGATTGACATTTGGAGCCAGGGAGGAGTAGTGTACAGTCGCATAGTTATTCTGTCAGACCCAGTTTGTATATATAGTTAATTGTTTCTTTAGCAATGAAGCCTTTTTGTTCTGAAGCCTCATCAAGTTGTCCTGCATTTATTACAGTGCACAACTTTAAAAGTCTATTCCTTTTATAGGAAATAAAGCAAATTATTCTGATTTATCCTCATTAAGCTGCTGGACAAATCGCTTACGGTTATATGGAGTAAATGCAGATTCCACCACCATTATCTCTCACTGCAACAAGTTGACAAGAATGAGGCTACAACAATGGCCCAAATCTTTGGATGTCCAGAACAGCAAAACCTGGACTTTAAGCTGCTCAGTTACATTATGTCAGGAACCTGTGGAAGTCCTGGTGCACGCACATGTGCTGTAATTGCCCGAGAAGTTTAAACTTCAAGTGGGCTGATTTTCGCTGCTTAGGACTCTCTGTGAAAGTCTGAGCTCAGGTCACAGACTTGGGCCAGGTACGTGGGACTGACCTGGATACTTACCCTGGGAATGTTACTCTGGTTAATACTTAGTCTAACTCAATAACTCAACCAGTGTAACTGAATTGAGCACCACAACCATTCCTGCCAGTCACACCTCACCCCGACCAGACTCTCTCTCCCACCCTCCTCCAACTGAGCTACCTCCGGCCTGACACCCTCTTGTCCTGACTACCCACCCAACCCAACTATTCCCCAACCTGACCCAATCACCCCTGACTACCTCTCAACCAGACGACTACCCCCCCACCTGACCTGACTGCCCGGTGACCCTACTACCCACCCGACCCAGCCCAACACAACTTCATTTTGGAGGGCACCATCAGGTGAACAAAGGAATATCGAGGGCAACATCTTTGCAACAAATTAATGCCAAGTGAATAATCAGCATTGCAAATGCTTGTTACCTTTACCAGTGCACACTCTTGTATTCTGAAGATTTAGCTTAATGTTCTAAGCTGCACCAGCCAATATTTATTCAAATATGTACTGGAAAAACATAAACTGAAGGACCAAAACGTATCATTCAAGACGTCACAAAGGTTGGAAGGAATTAAAGGGGAGATGAGGAAAATAAGTAGTGGTTAGCTAAATGTCAAAATTAGGTTTTAGGAACGAGGAGAAGGAAAGACGGAGTGTAGTCAGTGGTTCCGCCGTCTTGAGCCTCGGGAAAGGCTGAGTTTGAAGAAGAAACTGTGCTATAATTCTTTACAAGAGACAAAGTATAGGTTTCAATGTCAATATGAGCAGGAATGAGGGGATGTAGGGACCTATTTGATATCAGATCAGAATGTTCAAGAAGTACTAAAGGTAACTTAGGGTAATCTGTTATTGTATTTTTATCTCGGAATTCATTAGCTTCTTACTTTAGAAGAGATCTTGCTGGTGACAATGGTTTTTTGTTGTAAACACATTTATTTACCTACTAACTATTTACAAAGGTTACGTACGACCAAGACATAGCTGGAGCTATTCTCTAAGATGCTTCTCAGTTGTCTTCTCTCAGTGAGTGTCACAGAGCGACCATAATACGATAGGATTCTTCATTAAGATGGAGAGTGAAGTAGTCAAATCTGAAACTAGGGTCCTGAATCTAAATAAAGAGAACTACGAGGGTATGAGGTGCAAATTGGCAAGAGTAGATTGGGGAACCTTCCTAAAGGAGTTGATGGTGGTAGGCAATGGTTCATATTTGAAGACCATGTGTCTGAATTACAACAATTATTCATTCCTGTCTGGCACAAAAATAAAAGAGGAAAGGTGGCTCAACCATGGCTTACAATAGAAATTAGGGATAATATTAAATCCAAAGAGGAGACTTATAAAATTTCCAAAATTCTACAGACTCTGGAGCAGTTCCTACAGATTGGAGGGTGGCAAATGTAACTCCACTATTTAAAAAGGGAGGGAGAAAACAAAAGGAGAATTACAGAGCAGTGAGCCTGATATCAGTAGTGGGGAAGATGCTGGGGTCTATTATAAAACACATGATAACAGAACATTTGGAAAGCATTAACAAGGTTGGACAAAGTGAGCATGGGTTTATGACAGGCAACTCATGCTTAACAAATCTCCTGGAGATTTTGAGGATGTATGTAGGTAAGGTAAGGGTGAACCATTGGATGTGGTATATTTAGACTTTGAGAAGGTTAGTGGGAAAATTAAAGCTCATGCGATAGGGGGTAATGTATTGGCATAGATCCAGAATTGGTTGAAAGGCTGGAGATGAATGGGAATAAATGTTTTTTTCCTGAGCGGCAGGCAATGACAAGTGGGGTACCACAGCTTGCACCCTAGCTGTCCACAATATATATAAATGACCTGGATGAAGGAACCAAATATAACATTTCCAAATTTTCAGTGGGAAAGGATTTTACTAATGTGTTCATCTGAACATAGCAGGAGTAGGCAATTCGGCCCTTTGAGCCTGCTCCACCATTCATTTTGATCATGGCTGATCAACAAATTCCCCCCCATATCCCTTGATCCCTTTAGCCCCAAGAGCTATATCTAATTTCTTCTTGAAATCAGACAACATTTTGGCCTCAACTACATTCTGTGGTAGTGAATTCCACACATTCACCAACCTGGTGAAGAAATTTCTCCTCACCTCAGTTCTAAAAGGTTTACCCCTTATCCTCAAACTGTGACCCCTTGTTCTGGACTCCCCCACCTTTGGGAACATTCTTTCTAACTGTACCCTGTTTAACCCTGTTAGAATTTTATATGTTTCTATGAGATCCCCTTTCACTCTTCTAAACTCCAGTGGATATAATCCTAACTGACTTAGTCTCTCCTCATATGACAGACCTGCCATCCCAGGAATCAGCCTGGTAAACCTTCACTGTACTCCCTCTATAGCAAGGACGTCCTTCCTTAGATAAGGGCACCAAAACTGCACACAATACTCCAGGTGTGGTCTCACCAACGATCTATTCAATTGCAGCAAAACATCCCTATCCCTATACTCAAATCCTCTCGCTATGAAGGCCAGCGTACCATTTGCCTTCTTCACTGCCTGCTGTACCTGCGCGCTTACTTTCAGCGACTGATGCACAAGGACTCCAAGGTCTCATTAAATATCCACCTCTCTCAATTTACACTCATTCAAGTAATAATCTGTCTTACTATTATTGCTACCAAAGTGGATAACCTCACATTTATCCACATTATACTGCATCTGCCATGCAGATGCCCACACGCTCAGCCTGTCCAAATCACACTAAAGCATCTCCACATCCTCCTCACAGCTCATCCTCCCACCCAATTTTGTATCATCTGCAAATTTGGAGATAATACATTCAGTTCCCTCTTCCAAATCATTAATATATAATGTGAACTGTTGGGATCCTAGCACAGATCCCTATGGAACCCCACTAGTCACTGACTGCCAACCAGAAAAAGACCCATTTATGCAACTCTTTGCTTCCTATCTGCTAACCAGCTTTCTAGCCATTTCAAGGCATTACCTGCAATCCCATGTGCTTTAACTTACATAGTAGTCTATTATGTCAGACTTTGTCGAAAGCCTTTTGAAAGTCTAAATAAACCACATCCACTGGTTCTCTTCGGTCAACTCTACTGTTACATCCTCAAAAGATTCCAATAGATTTGTCAAGCATGATTTGCCTTTTGTAAATCCATGCTGACTTTGTCTGATTATACCACTGTCTTCCAAATGCCAAGTTATGAAATTCTTGATAATAGACTCTAGCAACATCCCCAGTATCGACGTTAGGCTCACTGGTCTATAGTTCCCTGTTTTCTCATGTAGGGCCCCAAGGAACAGACACTATGGATTCAAAACTAGAAATTTGTGCCTTCAGAAGAAAAAGCTATTGTAATTCTTTGAGGAGATAACTAGGGAAGAAAGAACAATGTAATTTCCCATTGCTGCAAGGCTAATAGTACTCCATTTTTTGAACTCAACACAATGGAAATTTGATAGTCTTAGTGTCCTTGGATAAAGTCCCATATTATGGAGTTTTTGAAAATGCTGAACCTTTTGATTGCCTCTTTGCATTTCTTGAAGACTGCAAGGTGTAGCTTACCTTGTTCACAGTTTCTCTGAATTGATTTTATTAATCAGTACATGTATTGTATTTCCTGAGTCCAAAAGACTTGATTCAAAATGTACCCATTCCTCATTGGTGAGAACCGATCTGAACAATTCTTTTCAAAGCACTTCCTGATTCTGAAGGAATTCTATCCCTTTAGAGGCTACAATACTGTAGCTTATATACATTTTATATACATTAGAAATAATTTTGGAATGTTCTTGCTACTACCTACATTTAACCATGGTCTTTCTTCTCTGATGCTTAATTTAATTCTGCTAAAATTTCCTATGCACCAAAATAGAATCCCAGAATTGTTACAGCACAGAACTGGGACCATTCAGCCCATTGTGTCTGCAGCAGATCCTCAAATGAGCATTAGGACGTGCACATTATTTTAATATTTCACCCAACTCTAAAACAAACACACACAGAAAAAGTAGCGGAGAGAGAAGGAAAAACAAATGAACCCTTTTGATCAGCAAAGTGCAGAGAAAATACATCACCTTACTTAACTCACATGAAAATACTAATTTTTTGCTGTGCTTCTTAATGAGAGAATGATGATGGATTTAAGCATACGAACGTGCCTCAATTAAGTGATAATTTTTCATGTCGTTATAAACAAAATACCACTCAGGAGCAACAGCAAGTTTAATGAAGCACTAATGTATTCAGGTTGCTAGATATTAAAATTTAATATTTTCTACCGAGTTAATAAAAAGGCAAAGGAAACATGAACTTTTAAGCGCATTTTTTCTGGATTTCCTTTCTACTGTCAGAAGCTTCAAAATATTATTAATTTTTATCTGCTTTCTCCACACTGACAATGTATTTTAAAATAAATTCACATGCAAAAACTTCCGATGCGAGCATTTGTGACATGAAGCAAGTCATTATTTTCTGACATAAATAAGAAAGGTTAGGAGGTTTGAGCACATTTTTAAACAGGATACTGAATATAATATATAATTTTATTTTGAATTACAGGATAGAGTTTATTATACACTCTACTCTTGATACCTTATAATTTATTAACATTATACCAAGAAGCGTTTTTTAAAAAAAATATGTTTTTTTTATTCATTCGTGGGACATGGCTAGGCCAGCATTTATTGCCCATCCTTAGTTGCCCTAGTTGAGAAGGTGGTGGTGAGCTGCCTTCTTGAATCACTGTATTCTATGTTCTTGTGTTGCCCCACAATGCCATTGGGGAGGGAATTCCAGGATTTTGACCCAGTGACTATGAAGGAATGGCGATATATTTCCAAGTCAGGTGGTGAGTGGCTTGGAGGGGAACTTGCAGGTGGTAGTGTTCCCATGTATTTGCTGTCCTTGTCCTTCTAGATGGAAGTGGGCATGGGTTTGGAAGGTGCTGTCTAAAGATCTTTGGTGAATTGCTGCAGTACATCTTGGAGATAGTACACACTGCTCCTACTGAGCGTCGGTGGTGAAGGGATTGAATGTTTGTAGGTATGGTGCCAACTTTATACTGAAGTAACTTGCTGAGTGCTTCACTGTGGGTTTACACTTGAGAAACAGGTACAATGTCTGCCAAATAAGTGCAGTAGTGTGCCATTTGCTCACACATTAGTTCTGCTACAAAATTTGTGTGACCCATTTTCAGGCATTTAAAACAAAAATGATGTCCTTTGAATGTTTAAACTAGAAGTTTGGCTGTTAAAGATCTCCATTAAAGACAATGGAGTTTGGAGAGTGAATCCTAGAGGGTAGGGCCAATTAAGTTAAATGTTCCAGTATTGAGGGGGAAGCTGAGGGATGGCAGGTACACAAAAGGCTAGAATAGGAAGGCTAGTGTTTAATTGGAAAGGGTTGCTGAAAGTAAATGGGGCAAAGTCACGGAGGAATTCATAGATTTGGGCAAGAATTTTAACCTTGATAGAAATTTGATTCTAACTATTGGGAGGATTTCAGGGTCATTGTTTTAAAACATATCCAGTGTGTTGTGTATGATGATCTGGGATGCCATCGGAATATGGTTGCACAATGCAAACAGAAAGGAACAGCTGATTCACAGATTCTAAATCAAGGTGTGACATACACATCTTTCACATTTCTTAATCCAACACGTGTCCTCTTTGGAAGAGGCCCACACAGAGCAGGCTGCAGTGTATGCAGATTTCAAGAATCATTTTGTGGGAACGTAGGAACAGGATTAGGCCATTTAGCCCCTTGAATCTGCTACACTATTCAATTAAATCATGGCTGATCTGTGACTTAACTCCACATACCATCTGTGACCTAACTCCATATACAGTAAATGGCAGAACCCTTAAGAGTATTGGTAGGCAGAGGGATCTGGGTGTACAGGTACATAGGTCACTGAAAATGGCAACACAGGTGGAGAAGGTAGTCAAGAAGGCATATGGCATGCATGCCTTCATCGGCTGGGGCATTGAGTTTAAAAATTGGCAAGTCATGTTTCAGCTTTATAGAACCTTAGTTAGGCCACACCTGGAATATAGTGTTCAATTCTGGTCGCCACACTACCAGAAGGATGTGGAGGCTTTGGAGAGGGTACAGAAAAGATTTACCAGGATGTTGCCTGGCATGGAGGGCATTAGCTATGAGAAGGAAACTTGGTTTGTTCTCACTGGAAAGACAGAGGTTGAGGGGTGACCTGATAGGAGTCTACAAGATTATGAGGGGCATGGACAGAGTGGATAGTCAGAAGCTTTTTCCCATGGTGGAAGAGTCAATTACTAGGGGGCACAGGTTTAAGGTACAAGTGGCAAGGTTTAAAGGAGATGTACGAGGCAAGGTTTTTACACAGAGGGTGGTGGGTGCCTGGAACTCGCTGCCGGGGGAGGTAGTGGAAGCGGATACGATACTGAGTTTTAAGGGGTGTCTGGACAAACACATGAATAGGATGGGAATAGAGGGATATGGTCCCCGGAAGGGTAGAGGGTTTTAGTTAAGTTAGGCAGCATGGTCGGTGCAGGCTTGGAGGGCCGAAGAGCCTGTTCCTGTGCTGTAATTTTCTTTGTTCTTTGTTCTTCTTTGTTCTTTGTATACCCAACTTTGTCACTTTCGCGTACTCCTCTACCTTAGAGTTGCGCTTGCTCCATTGTTGAATATGATCGAGGCTGGGATAGAGAGATTTTAGGCTCCTCTCAGAGAATCAAGGAATATGTGAAGCAAGCAGGAAAGTGGAGTTAGAGCATCAGCCATGATTGTATTGAATGGTTAAGTAGCGTGACAGACAATAGGGTTTTCTCCTCCCCATCTCCTGTTTTATTGGATACCCAAAAATAAGGTGCCAAACCTCACAAGGTAAAACTAGAACTCAGTACTACATGCATGCTGAAAGGATGGAAGCAGCGTGGTATAGACAAAACTAAGAGATCCCATAACCAATAGATCATATCAAAGTTTTGCTTTCAGAGCTGTTACTTTTAATCATGAATGGGGGTAGGCCATTGAATAACTAAATGGAAGAAGAGGAGGCTTCACAAACATCCTGATTGATGGAGGAGCCCAGATCATCGGTGCAGAAGATAAGGTTGAAGCATTTACAACCATTTTCAACTAGAAGTACATACAGGACAGTCTATCTCAGCCTCCTGCCAAGGTCCCCAGCATCATGGATGCTTTTCTTTGACCAAGTGTCCATGCAATTTCAATAAATAACTGACATCAGTGGATACAGCAAAGGCTATGGGCCCTGACAGCTGTAGTGATGAAGACTTTTACTCCAGATTTTGCTGCACCTATAGCCAAGCTGCTCCAATTACAGTTACAACACTGGCATCTACCCAACAATGTGGAAAATTGCCCTGATATGTCCTGTCCACAAAGAGCAGGACAAATCCAACTATTACTGCCCCATCATCATCAGTAAACTAGTGGAAGTAATGGAACGAGGGGAGATGCTGTTGCCAAGACTACCAAGCAGCACTTAACAGCCAATGACCTGTTCACTGCTCTCAGTTTAGTTTTTTTCCAGGGCCATTCAGCTTCTGACCTAATTAAAGCCTTGGTCCAAACATGGCCAAAAGAACTGAATTCCAGAGGTGAGCTGAGAGTGATTGCTTTTGACAACACTAGCATTTGACCAAATGTGGCATCAAGAAGCCATAGTTAAATTGAAGAAAATGGGAGTCAGGGAAAATTTTCCAATGGTTGGAGTCCTTCTTAACATAAAGGAAGATGGTTGTTGGAGGCCAACCATCTCAGTCCCAGAACATTGCTGCAGTGGTTCCTCAGGGTAGTATATTAGGTTCAACCATCTTCATTCAGTTGCTTTATCAATAATCATACCTCATAAAGTCAGAAGTGGGTATTGTACCTTTATCTGCCAAGGCCCTTAGTTCTGGAATTCCCTCCCTAAAGTGCTGTGACTAGAACTGGATGCAATATTTTAATTGTTGCCTAACTCAAGCTTGATAAATGTTCAGCATAATTTCCTTGCTTTCATACTTAAAACTGTACTTCTATTTATAAAACCCACGATCCCATATGCTTTGCAAATTACTCTCTCAATATGCCTTGTCATCTTTAAAGACATACGTACACCAGCCCTCAGGTACGTATTTGCCTGCACACTCTTTAGAACTGTGCCGTTAAATATTTATTGTGCCGCCCTATCTCATCTGCCGAAATGCATCACCTCACAATTCTGTATATTAAATACTATCTATCACTATTCTGCTAGTCTATCAATGTCTTGTTACAGCTGATTGGTATAATCCTCACAGTTTGTTACCTCCAAGCTGGTATTATCCTGTTCTATGGTATACATACTCATTAAGCCTTGCCCTGTCTCTCTTTATGCTTCTATCACATTCGTTGTCCCTAATTGACTCCACGCCTTTAGGGAAGGAAATCTGCCATAATTACCTGGACTGGCCTCCATGTGACTCCAGACTCTCTGTAATGTGATTGACTATTAACTGTTCTCTGCAATGTTCAGCTCAAGGACAATGAGGGATGGGTATCAAATGCCACATCCTATGATAGAATAAAGTAAAAATATGAATGACATGGGGAAACCTTTTGCAACAAATAAAGGCCAGAATAATAAGCTCCCAGATCTGGAGCATTTTCCACAATGCTGAACATTACATTGGACATGGTGACATTGGGCAGTGTTTCTGATGTCAGCACACTGGTTTGCAATGATACATTATGTGGGCACAGCTAAAAGTCAGGAACCCACCTGTGTTACATAAATGTCAATTTTGAATGTGATTGAGATCGTTAAGGACTGAACTGAGAAAATAACACGTTCCAAAGGCATATTTGCTGCTTAGTCCTTTGGCTAAGATCAAGGCCCTGATTTTACCGGCACGCCCACCCTGAAATCGGGCTGGGCAAGACTCACAGAACAGCATTCTCCGTTGGCCTCGGGTGCAGTCTTATGAGCCTTGGGCGGGTGTGCCGGTAAAATTCCGGCCCGAGTGTCAGATCAAGCCCAAGATGCAATGCTTTATCTTGTCAGCTTGGATCTCGTTTGTCTCTCTTGTGGGGACCATGAATTGGATTCAATTGGATTTTGAATTTGGTTTTTGGAACAAGCAAGGAATGGATTTGGGTTTGCCCAGTCCATTCTAAGCATTGGCTTTGTAACTTTAAGGATGGAGCAACAAAAAAAAAACGTTTTCAGGGTGAGATGTAGGGAATCAGTTTTTTAATGGCCAGGTTTGTTTGGGTGGTTTTAAAGCTTATACCGAGACCAGAATCTCAGTTTTGTAGATAACACATTAATAATTGCAGGGGAGCTTATCCGATTGAGCAGACTGTCCACTTTGAGATTATTTGAGTTGGAGGCCTTTCCTCTGATGTAGAGGGCTCTTCTAGGTGCTTGATGATTTTCCTGCTCCTTCCCAAGGCAATAAAGTCTCTGAGACAAATGAGCTTTGTGGTTTCTGTTGGATACACAACCACAGTAAGAGTTTTAACAACACCAGGTTAAAGTCCAACAGGTTTATTTGGTAGTAAATGCCATTAGCTTTCAGAGCGCTGCCCCTTCGTCAGATGGAGTGGAAATCTACTCTCAAACAGGGCATACAGAGACACAAAATCAAGTTACAGAATACTGATTAGAATGTGAATCTCTACAGCCAACCAGGTCTTAAAGATACAGACAATGTGAGTGGAGGGAGCATTAAGCACAGGTTAAAGAGATGTTAAAGACAGGTTAAAGGACACACAACCTCCAGAGGAGCAAAAAAGGATAAGGAGGAGGAGGGTGAAAGGAAGGAGTTCACAGAGGGAAGTTCAGGAATGAGTCAGAGCAGCATCAGATCCCAAGACTCAAGAAGAACTCAGAGACCACCAGCAGAGGCGCACAGGGTCATATGCAGCCCCCAAAGTATACAGGTAGAGACTCAACCACCTGCAATTGACCGAGACTCAATGGGTGAGGTTTTACGGCCTCGCTCATCCCGAAACCATAAATCCCACCTGAGGTCAATGGACCTTTCCATTGTCAGCCCCTCGCCCTCTCCAATTCCCGCAGCGGGCGGGACGGTAAAATTTCAGCCAATGCAGCAGAAGACCCTGGCTTTCAAGAACCATGCTAACATCTCTCTACAACATGCTGACAGGGGAGATTGCATCCAAACTGCGTTAGGGGGTCACCCAATTCCTGTTGCACTGCAAATCACAAATGCTGTTGTACCTCTTCACATCAGGCTCATTCCAGGCAGCCTGTGGAGACCTTAGAAGAGATACAATGAGAACCATGTCAGTATCAAGGCCACAGTGGAACAGACTATCAGTCAATTATAGTGATTCATTTTAATTCCCAAGTTATTTCAGCTAGGATTGCACAGTATTACATGTGCACGGTACAGTATTTCAATTTGTACATTATTTTTTCTGGGTGAGAAATGTCCGAATGGACCTAATTCTGGTTTTAGCATTGATTCCTATGGGAACCCATGATCCATTTAAAAGTCTGCTTCAGTATCTGAGAAGTCACGAATGGTGCTGAATGTTGTGCAGTCATCAGAAAACATCTCCACTTCTGACCTTATGATGGAAGAAAGGTCATCGATGAATGCAGCTGACGAATTTTGGGGATTTATGCAGTGGAGGCAAAGGTTTAGATAGGTCAATAACTACGTCTGCAAGTTAAGAGGGTGTCACCTCTATTGGAGCTTGTCAAATGCCTTTTGCAACAAACCTCAATGCTTAGCCTCTCATGCTCTGTTAGAAAAAGTCTAGTGATAATTGAGACTTATTGTTCGCATTGAAATGGAATGATTCAACGATTTGAATTAAGTAATGGAAATAATACAAAAGTAAGAGTTCTTCTAAATTATTAGATAATTTGAATTAGATGGCTTAGAATTAAGATTTGACTGTGCACACAGCCACAGCACTTACACAGTTTCACAGTCTATTGTATTCCCATCAACAGATCTATCAGGAAGATTCCTATTCCTTTCAAATTAGACAATACAAATATATTAATAGCATTTCACTGACAAGAGCGCCTCAGTTCCAAATTCCCACAATTTTCAGAAATGATCATAATGGTGTCTCAGCAAATCACAAGTTTCTAAGCAAGATATTCCATCAAATAGGTTTGGCCTCTTAAATATTCCAGTGCTTATATTGGTGCATGTTTGAACATACACAAATTGCAGGATTCGTTGCATTAAGGGGAGGTACTAGTGTAGTGGCATTGTCGCTGGACTAGAATCCAGAGAGAAAGAGTGATTGGGGACTTGAGTTTGACTCTGAGGACTCAGGTTCAAATCCTACCACGGCAGATGGTGAAATTCGAATTTAATAAACATCTGGAATCAAAAGTCTAACGATGATCACAAAACCATTGCCAACTGTGGTAAAAACACATCTGGTTCACTAATTTAGGGAAGGAAACCTGCCCAGTCTGGACTACATGTGACTCCAGCAATATGGTTGACTCTTAAAAAATACCCTCTGAAATGTACTCAGTTCAAAGGTGATAAATTCTTTACAACTGAGGATTATCCTCAAGAACTCACTCCAGGGTGTCAGGGAATATAGGTATTTATTGCAGCCTTACTCGCTCCACAATCCAAACAACAATTGCCCTCTTCAGGAGACCCCGGGCAAATCACCTCACACCCAGGGTCACCTGACCCATTCCCTTAAAGGGCCTATGCCCCAACACACATAGCAAAGGGCAATTAGGGATGGACAATCTATAATGGCTCAGCTGAATAGAGAAAAATAAAATTGCAATCTTAGTGACACCACTCAAAAAAATCAGTTTCCACCACATTTCAAAATTATGCATACGATTGACTGATGACAAGCTCATGTTTTGAGCGTGGAAACAGAACAGACCCTTAGGATAGATTTATCCTCTTTAAGTTTATTTAAGTTTAAAGTTTATTAGTGTCACAAGTAAGCTTACATTAACACCGCATTGAAGTTATTGTGAAGATCCTCTAGTTACCACACTCTGGCGCCTGTTCAGGTACACTGAGGGAGAATCTAGCATGGTCAATGCACCTAACCAGCACACCTTTCAGACTGTGGGAGGAAACCGGAGCACCCGGAGGAAACACACGCAGACACGGGGAGAACGTGAAGCCTCCACACAGACAGTGACCCAAGCTGGGAATTGAACGAGGGTCCCTGGCGTTGTGAGACAGCAGTACTAACAACTGTGCCATCCTAGTAACAGTCCTACTGAGATGAAAATGCATGGATGCACGTGTATTTGTAACAATGTTCTTTATATTTCAACCTATAGATTTTCACAGAACTGGAGAGGTGATCTAAATTTATTTGCAAAACTCTTCCTACAAGTAGAGTAGATATTAGTTGTTTTTAACTAAGTGGTTATGACAGCCAGTTGACTGGGTAACAGAATCGGTCTTTCTAATGCAGTAGATCGGTAGCACAATGTAACCTTGTGACTTACTACGGTTACGTGATCGCAGTTTCATTGTGGACATTCAGTATGAAGGAAGCGTGGTAGATTCAAACAAAATCATTTCAAACCAGGCTTTACATTTTAATTCTGACTGGAGCTGAAATGGATTATTGAAGTAGAAACGTGGAATTATTTTAATAAAACACCTTGGTTGTTTTCTTTCATTTGCATGCCTCACAAAAGATCAGAACTTTGATTAGGGGAACTCGTGCTTAGCTAGCAATTATTGAGGAAATATTGTATCAATGTTTCTCCAATCACTGTGGAGAACACTGTTTAGGCTGATTTGACATGTCTGAATTGGACACACGATAATGACCCTCCTAACCCTTTGGGTCAGGGTTCATTAACAACGTTTATAGGCAAATGTGTGATGCAATTTCAACCTCCCTCTGGAAACTGATATGCTTGGGAGTGGCTAAGCCGATGAAGAGTTTCCCACATAGAGGAATTTACAGAACAGCAGCATGATTTTTGCTTGAATCAGAATTAGAAAGGGAATCAGTTGTGCCTGCATGATGTAAGGCAAATCTTGAATTGCAAAGTTCCCAAAGCACAATTGCAGCTATCACTGCCTCACAGCGCCAGGAATCCGCGCCGAATCTGGACGCATGAACACGATGGTAAAGGGGGAAATGCTGATAAAGTTGGGCGGGCAGTTCATTAAATCAATTTAAATACATGCAAATGCATTCAAATCGCCATTGCGCCCGTTTCGGGCACAAATCGGATCGCGGCCATTCTCGGGCCCCGGTAAAGTGGACATCTGCAGGGACGCGGGCGCGGATTGCATTAATGGCCTCACACCCGAATTTACCACCTTTTCATGCTCTAAAACGGGCGCGATGCAATGGTAAAATCGGGTCCTTAGTCTCCAAAGATCTGTAGGTTAGGTGGATTAGCCATGGTAAATGTGTAGGGTTACGGAGGTAGGGCAGAGGGGAGGGCCTGGGTGGTATGCTCATTCGGAGAGTAGGTGCAGACTCGATGGACCAAAGGGCCTCTTTCTCCACAGTAGGGATTCTATGGTTCTAGGTTGTAAAGAGGTACATACTAGAAGGATTGCTCTTTTCTGGAATCTGGTGCACTCTGCCCATGAGGAGAGCTGCACTGAGTGACATGGAGGAGATGCCAGCACTCTGAATATCAGTGACACCATGCAGTGTACATAGAAGCATATACTCAAAAAAACAATCTTCTAGACATTCAGGTAAATGGAAAGAGTTCACATTTCTTTACATATACTGCAGTTAGAATATGGAATTCTTTGATGTAAACCGCTGGAGTAAATTCTATAATTATTTTTAGTGGGAAGTAGATTATTGCCTTAGAATGAGGAGGGTACCAGGGTACAGATGCTGTAGGAAAGATAGAACTGGAGGTAAGGAGGGGGAGTTGCACTTTTGATTAAGGAAAACATCACGGCAGTACTGAGAGGGGATATATCCGAGAGTTCACCCACTGAGTCTATATGGGTAGAACTGAGAAGTAAAAAGGGGGAAATCATTTTGATATGGTTGTGTCATAGATCCCCAAATAGTCGGTGGGAAATTGAGGAGCAAATATGTAACGAGATTACAGGTAGCTCCAAGAAATATAGGGTGGTAATAGTAGGAGATTTTAACTTTCCCAACATTGACTGGGACAGCCAGAGTATTAGAGGCTTGGATGGAGAGAAATTTGTTGAGTGTATCTAGGAGGAATTTCTCACTAAGTATGTGGATGGCCCAACTAGAGAGGGGGCAAAACTTGACCTCCTTTTGGGAAATAAGGAAGGGCAGGTGACAGAAATGTTAGTGAGGGATCACTTTGAGACCATAGAGTCATAGAGTCATAGAGATTTACAGCATGGAAACACGCCCTTTGGCCCACTTGTCCATGCCGCCCTTTTGTTTTTAAACCCCTAAGCTGGGCTCAACATTGAATTCAATAACTTTAGATCCGAACCTCTGCCCCTTTTTGTTTCATGTGTTTTTGTTCACTGGTTTGGTTTTTCGCTTGTTTCTTTCTGCTATCCTGCCATTCCCTCCTCTCTCGGCATATATTTTGTTTCTTTACTTGTCCCATTGCCACTCCCTTTGGTTTTGTTCCATGAAACCTTTTGGGTGGAATTTTCCCGTCCTGCCTGCCACGGGAATCGTAGTGAGTAGGGGGCGGAATATGCAAAGGTCCATTGATCTCGGGTGGGATTTCCCAAATTTGGGGCAGCTAGAAAATCCCGCCCTTTGTCTCTCCTACCCTCAACCCTATCACAAACCTTCTCTTTTGTTCTTCTTCCTCCTCTCCCCTTTCGCTTGCTCAAAACCTAGTACATTTCCAACTTTCCCCAATGCTGGTAAAAGGTCATCAGCCTGAAATACATAGAACATAGAACAGTACAGCGCAGAACAGGCCCTTCGGCCCATGATGTTGTGCCGAGCTTTATCTGAAACCAAGATCAAGCTATCCCACTCCCTATCATCCTGGTGTGCTCCATGTGCCTATCCAATAACCGCTTAAATGTTCCTAAAGTGTCTGACTCCACTATCACTGCAGGCAGTCCATTCCACATCCCAACCACTCTCTGCGTAAAGAACCTACCTCTGATATCCTTCCTATATCTCCCACCATGAACCCTATATAGTTATGCCCCCTTGTAATAGCTCCATCCACCCGAGGAAATAGTCTTTGAACATTCACTCTATCTATCCCCTTCATCATTTCATAAACCTCTATTAAGTCTCCCCTCAGCCTCCTCCGCTCCAGAGAGAACAGCCCTAGCTCCCTCAACCTTTCTTCATAAGGCCTACCCTCCAAACCAGGCAGCATCCTGGTAAATCTCCTCTGCACTCTTTCCAGCGCTTCCACATCCTTCTTATAGTGAGGTGACCAGAACGGCACACAATATTCCAAATGTGGTCTCACCAAGGTCCTGTACAGTTGCAGCATAACCCCACGGCTCTTAAACTCCAACGCCCTGTTAATAAAAGCTAACACACTATAGGCCTTCTTCACAGCTCTATCCACTTGAGTGGCAACCTTTAGAGATCTGTGGATATGGACCCCAAGATCTCTCTGTTCCTCCACCGTCTTCAGAACCCTACCTTTGACCCTGTAATCCACATTTAAATTAGTCCTACCAAAATGAATCACCTCACATTTATCAGGGTTAAACTCCATTTGCCATTTTTCAGCCCAGCTTTGCATCCTATCTATGTCTCTTTGCAGCCTACAACAGCCCTCCATCTCATCCACTACTCCACCAATCTTGGTGTCATCAGCAAATTTACTGATCCACCCTTCAGCCCCCTCCTCTAAGTCATTAATAAAAATCACAAAGAGCAGAGGACCAAGAACTGATCCCTGTGGCACTCCGCTAGCAACCTGCCTCCAGTCCGAAAATTTTCCATCCACCACCACCCTCTGTCTTCGATCAGATGGCCAGTTACCTATCCAATCGGCCAACTGTCCCTCTATCCCACACCTCCTCACTTTCATCATAAGCCGACCATGGGGGACCTTATCAAATGCCTTACTAAAATCCATGTATATGACATCAACTGCCCTACCTTCATCAACACACTTAGTTACCTCCTCAAAAAATGCAATCAAATTTGTGAGGCACGACTTGCCCTTCACGAAGCCGTGCTGACTATCCCGGATTAATCCGCATCTTTCTAAATGGTCGCAAATCCCATCCCTAAGGTCCTTTTCCATCAATTTACCAACCACCGAAGTAAGACTAACCGGTCTATAATTACCAGGGTCATTTCTATTCCCTTTCTTAAACAGAGGAACAACATTCGCCACTCTCCAGTCCTCTGGCACCATCCCCGAGGACAGTGAGGACCCAAAGATCAAAGCCAAAGGCTCTGCAATCTCATCCCTTGCCTCCCAAAGAATCCTAGGATATACTTCATCAGGCCCAGGGGACTTATCGACCTTCAGCTTATTCAAAACTGCCAGTACATCCTCCCTCCGAACATCTATTTCCTCCAGCCTATTAGCCTGTAACACCTTCTCTTCCTCAAAAACATGGCCCCTCTCCTTGGTGAACACTAAAGAAAAGTATTCATTCATCACCTCGCCTATCTCTACTGACTCCATACACAAGTTCCCACTACTGTCCTTGACCGGCCCTAACCTCACCCTGGTCATTCTTTTATTCCTCACATGAAAGTAAAATGTTAGCTGTGTTCCTTTCTCCACAGATGCCGCCTGACCTGCTGAGTATTTCTGGCACTTCTGCTTTTATTCCATGTTCTCACTCCTCTTGATGAAGACATTTCTTCTGCCCTATTTGATTCTTGCTGACTTTTATTGGTGGTCTCCAGTTTTATTCTTCCCCACAAGTGGAAACATTGCCTGGTTTTAACTCACAAATGGGTGGGTTTTAAATGGGTTAAAATCTGGGCCATTCTCTCTGTATCAATTCTACCACAACCTTCAATGCTTAGAACCTCCATTATGTTACTCCTCAGCCTTTTCCTTTCAATATAAAACAGACCCAGGTTGTTTACCATTTCCTAATAGGTATATGCGCAAAGTTCTCGCATTGCCCTTGTAAATCTTCGCCAGTGCCTCCATATCCGATTTTTAATACGGCAACAAGCCCCAAGTGAGAAGGGAGACAAGCGTGTGACCTACTAACCATTGCTATTATGAACTCAGACAGATTTATAGAATTCAGACAGTGCAGAAAGAAGCCATTTGGCCTATCAAGCTTGCACCAACAACAATCCCAAACAGACCTTATTCCTGTGACCCCATGTATTTATCCTGGTAATCTCCCTGTCACTAAGGGGCAATTTAACCTGGCCAATCAACCTAACCTGCACATCTTTGGACTGTGGGAGGAAACCGGAGCACCCGGAGGAAAACCAAGCAGACACAGGGAGAACGTACAAACCCCACACAGACAGTCATCCGATGCTGGAATTGAACCCGGGTCCCTGGCACAGTGAGGCAGCCATGCTAACCACTGTAGTACTGTGCCGCCCACATCTCAAGTATATTTACATTTGCTTACCACAAGCCCCAATTCCTCAAAACAAAGGCCATTTTTAAGACAACTCCACAAATAAATAGTGTTGCATTTCATTAACACACGTTTCAATTTTAAGCATTTTCCTCGCATCTTTATTTCTACCACTCACCAATTACGTGAAGAACTGCAGTCAGGACAATGGATGTTCTGAGTGGTTTTCCCTCCTTTACTGTTGTAGCCAATAAGACTCCATGATTTGCCAATGGGAGATATTAAACTTCAAAATTCACGACCTTACACTACTCACTGTAATTCTGTGGAGTCTAACTTGCAGGAGATGTATATTCAGTTTCTTTCATCAGAGGCTGTGCAAAAACAAACTTACATGAAACAAGCAAAAAGGCAATGAAATAAACATGGATCTGCAGTTAAGAAAAGATAAAAGGTATGAATATAAGCGCCAGAAGTATAGACGATTATCGGGAAATAAGTAAAGAGGCCACGCACTGCAGAATTTCTGTTTATTTCAGGCAACTCCTTCAGCACCAATTGCTGGCATGCCCAAGGCAGCCCCAGGCTACTGTCAGAATCAGTCGACATCACATTGCTTCTGTTTGAAGAACCGATCCACGAAGACCTGCTTAATGCAGCTGTAACCTATCCAGGTCTGAATTAGCAGCCCATTATCTAACATGCAGAAAATACACTCGACTCCACACATTTCTGCAAATGACCATTTTGCTCCAGACAAGGTTGCGAAACAAAACAAAACTGTCTGGTCTGCTGTTTTACCTCAATGTAAATGTTTGAATCAAATTCATATTACCTTCCAAACAACAGTTAAAGAGGTGATAGCATGCTCCTGCTGAGATGAGATCAGACAGCTAATTTTGAAATTGTTACACTTGTTTATTTGTCTGCATCCCCATCCGCAGCTCAAATGCAGTTGTACAGCAGTTGTGTGGAACTACAGCTCTTGTAGCACTGAACCTTAAAAATATCTGGGAAACTCTCTTGCTTCACGGGCCCAGGAGTAGGACATTCAGCCCCTCGAACCTTCCCTGCCATTCAGTTACATCATGGATGATCTGTATCTCAGCAGGGTTCACCTGCCTTAAATCCAAATCACTGATCGTCTACCTAACAAGAATCTGAACTACTGATGTGATACTGTGCTGAAACAAACGTTACAACCATCCGCGCCAGTGGGATGTTCCTGCAGTGAATGGAGATTTGGCTGGGCGCCAAATTCTGTGACCTCGCTGTAGTGGGAGTATGGTATGAACGGCCGGTTAGATAGTGCCCATAGGTGGAAACGACCAATATGGGCAGGGGATGGAGGGCTGAATGGCTTGCTGCTTTGTGATCAGTTATTGGATAAGTTTACATTGCTGCTAAAAAAAAGACAGCCACTACACTCACAAATAAGTGCTTTTGGAATGAATAATTTTATCATGCTTATGTAGGTCGCTTCCCTTCAGTTACAGCCCGTAATAATGAACGAATATACGAGGTTGGCCGGTGCACAGAATTATGCAAGCATGACATGCTGTACTGTAGGCACTAGTTCCCGTCTCATTTCAATCCAATTCAATCTTCTTGAGCTTATCACAGGGCAGAACGTTATCAAACTAAAAGCCAGTTTAGTTCAGCTGAGGCACTTCTTAGCCTCAGGAGAACTTGTCACTTTTCCAATCTTAAATTTTCTCCCTTGCGAGATGGAAGCTCAAGTATGCTTTCCAAGATGAGAATGGTTACCTGGGCCTCATTGAGAAGGATTGACTACTTTCACATACTTTTGTTACCAAAGGTGGAAAAGGAAACAACTATTCATGTACGACGAGCAATCACTCATTGAAAATATCCATTTAAAGTGAAGGTGCCACAAAAATGGAAGCATATATTTTGAGTGTTGTTGACTGTGGTCATCTGGAGCTAAAGATGTGGTGCCAGGCTGAAGCACAATGGTCCCACTTAATATCATCAGGGATGAAGCCCTGAACACACATTTTTATATAAAATGCATTCCTTTCTGAGTTACAAAGTCAATGCATGGAGTGGACAGGGCAAGACCTTAATCAATCTCCTTGCTTGCTCCAAAAACCCAAATTCAAATTTGGTGCCCCACGAAAGAGATGCTCCAGGTCCAAGCTGACAAGAACAGACATTACACCTGTTCTCAGTCTTAATCAAAAGGCCAAGAAGCGATGAACACATCAATGCATCTAATGTGCTCCATTAAAGATTGACATGATGAAGTGTACTGCAAGACTGCACAAAAACTTAGCACAAGGCACATTGAGGCCAACGTAAAAATTAAAAGAGCTTAAAGCAACTTGGAGTGGCTTCCTGAGCAGTGCTCCTTTGGCGTAGCACTCTTTTGGTACAGATAATGCAGAGCAACACTAATTAATCATTCCAGTAATTCCTCTCCTTGGCCCTTTGCTGTGCCATCGCTGCCTCACGCTCTGAGAAACTGGTCTTATTGTCCTTGTTGAGTGCACCTTCCCTTCCTGGAAGATGCTGCTGGTTCTCTGCCCTTGCTCCTCCATGCTAAGAGTAGTATTAATGAGCCAACTTCACTTCATGGGGAAGTCAGTTGATTTCTGGAATTCCATGGAATTCCTGAACAGTGCCGGCCCCAATGGTACTGCACGGGAACTGCATTTTCTGCCCCTCTCTGCTTGTACTTTTTCCTTCTGTATAGTGGCCTCTTCCTCAATGTAAAGTACTTTGCGATGTCTTCCTGTAGCAATGGAATGTTATAGAAAATCGTTGTTGTCGAGAGTTTTTGAAGTGCCTGCTGGGAAATATCCTTGCTGACTGGAACTGTAGCTTGCTACCCATCCTTGGCATCCTTGACCTATGATCGTTCCATCCCCTTTTCCATAGCTTTTAAAGTTTGTCTATTTATTAGTGTTGCAAGTAGGCTGACATTAACACTGCGATGAAGTTACCATGAAAATCCCCTCGTCGCCACACTCCAGTGCCTGTTCGGGTACACTGAGGGAGAATTTAGCATGGCCAATGCATCTAACTAGCACATCTTTCAGACTGTGGGAAGAAACCGGAGCACCCAGAGGAAACCCACGCAGACATGGAGAGAACATGCAAACTCCATACAGACAGTGACCCAAGCTGGAATCGAACCCGGGTCCCTGGTGCTGTGAGGCAGCAGTGCTAACCACTGTGCCACCGTGCTATCTTCATGGCACTGTTTTTATCTGATTCAATTCCTCCCTATTTCAGAATTACAGTACATCTCCTGCAGTGATTTCTTCTCCCACTATTACATGATAGTGTAATGGACAGCCAAGGATCCTTCATTCCCTCCTTTTTTCGTAGAGTGGGCTTCAATATTAATGAGAGCCAATCCCAACTCTTCACTACCATCCTGATTCACTATCCATCTATATTACATTTCCACACAATGCCAAGTGTGAGCAAGAACCTTCTTCAATGTAACATTAGCAAGAACAAAGCCAATCTACTTGGCTCTCAGGAAAACTAAGAGGGTTCCAATTCCAATCCTATCACGAACTGGTCAGTCAAGCTGAGCTCAATGTGTAAATCCATCTTGGTGCATTGATATTTTTAGTTATTCTGCTGTTTGTTGCCTTGTAATTCAAAATGTATCATCCAGCTTAGTTTGCATATTATCTTGACTTAGTTTCTAATCCTCATATCTTATCCATCACTGATTCCAAATTGCTGCTTTTGGATATCTGTTATTTATTAGACTAAGACACAGCTTATTTGGGCATTGTGTTGTGCTACATTAAACTATTTTATGTAAGATAATAGTGGCCCCCATCTTTTAGCCTTTTTTATTTAGCCTTTTTTGTCCATTTCCAGGACAATCTAGTTATATTTCAGTTGTTCGGAGTGAACCGGGAAAGTCCTCTGGTTGGTCTGCAGGCTAGTCCAAAACGTAAGACACTGATGTACAATGCCACGGACGAGGCTGTACCAGAGAATAGGCCAGAACCATCAAGCCCCCCTCACACGACAACCAAAGGAGTTCCCATATGAGATGTCATAAGTGCAAGCAACAACAATGTAGTTGTATAGCAAGATTCATGTAACTGCTGATTTTGTTTGATTAATATCCAGGTAGGAAAAGCATTAGGTTCTCAGAGGATCATTGTGATAATTTAATAACACATACGGGAATGTTTCAAATTAATGTATTCTCTTGTAGTATTAATGTTTATAATATGAAAATGTCTATGCTTTTGTCCATGGCATAAATTCATAAGTTACTTGTGATATTTTTAAAAATTAGTGCGCAAATTTATTCCATTTAGTAGGGAAAATGCAGTGAAATATTTATACTCCCCATAAGTTCCCATTAATTCTGATGTGTTTTTTTGCAGTGGTGAGCACAAGCATGTGGGGTAGGACCAGAAGCTGGTCTGTTGGGTATTTTGCTCCACCTACATTGCCCGCGGATGGAAAAGTTTGAGAGCTACAATTGTAATTGGAATTATAATTGCTTAATTTCAGTTGACAGGACATATTTGCAAGGTTGTTCAGCTTGACAGTTACTTGGTGCATTGATATTTTTAGTTATTCTGCAGTTTGTTGTCTTGCAATTCCACATTTATCATCCAGCTTAGTTTGCATATTATCTGATTCTCCCACATGCTGTGGGATGGCAGTGTTGCACGAAGAAATTGTGAATAAACTGTGGGCTGTCCAATTTATCTGCTCTTTTTTCCACCTCCCGTTTGAGTACCATTTTGTGGAGTTCTATTGTGATATCTTGTTAGCTTCATTAATAGATCTGGTTGATTGTGTACATTTTTCTGGCTCTGACATTATGCAATTAGATTAGTCACACTGCGGTGCAGTTCATGCTCTGAATCCAATTTGGAGTCAGTGTTTATTCATGTTCTACTGGGTCCTAGTTAGTGCTTTGCCATAGAGAAACAAGTCAAATGACATGATGTGTGCGTCAGTGGCACTTCATAAAAATCACTCATCTTAAGTATTATTTAACAACATGCTCCTCCAGTTAAATAAAAAATATGTAATTTTTAGATGTTACAGACTGTCAAGTAGCTACGTCTTAGCAGTTCTGACTTTACTCCTGAAAGTGGAAAGTAAATGAAAGCAAGTGTTTTCCTTTATAGCCATGGTGCCAACATTCTTTTCTTCCATGCCGAATATCATGAGGCAACTCATTTCCGCTGCCTTTTACATCCAGCGGATCGTTGTCTGTGTCATTTCTTTGGCAGAGATTCCTTTTTAAGTTGACAGGTCAATAGCCTAACCAGGGGATTGGCTAAATCCATGATGGGGCTGGGGAGTAGATTTCCACTCCCACCTGTTATGGCATGGCAGATGGCATGTACCAGGCAGTCCAAACCCTAAAGGGAAACTTGAAACAGCTGCCCAAACTGTTGTGCAATTTGTGTATTGTGAGTATTTTTACTGAAATCAAGGAAAAACGCTCAGACTAATTGTGATGATTTTATATTAAAGATAAACATTAGAACATAGAACATAGAACAGTACAGCACAGTACAGGCCCTTCGGCCCATGATGTTGTGCTGAACCTTTTCCGAAACCAAGATCAAGCTATCCCACTCTCTATTATTCTAGTGTGCTCCATGTGCTTATCCAATAACTGCTTGAAAGTTCCTAAAGTGTCCGACTCCACTATCACAGCAGGCAGTCCATTCCACACCCCAACCACTCTCTGAGTAAAAAAGCTACCTCGTACATCCCTCCTATATCTTCCACCACAATCCTTATAGTTATGCCCCCTAATAACAGCTACATCCACCCGAGGAAATAGTCTCTGAACGTCCACTCTATCTATCCCCCTCATCATCTTATAAACCTCTATTAAGTCGCCTCTCAGCCTAGTCCGCTGTAAAGAGAAAGCTCTAGCTCCCTCAACCTTTCCTCATAAGACCTACCCTCCAAACCAGGCAGCATCCTGGTAAATCTCCTTTGCACTCTTTCCAGCGCTTCCACATCCTTCTTATAGTGAGGTGACCAGAACTGCACACAATATTCCAAATGTGGTCTCACCAAGGTCCTGTACAGTTGCAGCATAACCCCATGGCTCTTAAACTCAAACCCCCTGTTAATAAACGCTAACACACTATAGGCCTTCTTCATGGCTCTATCCACTTGAGTGGCAACCTTCAGAGATCTGTAGATATGAATCCCAAGATCTCTCTGTTCCTCCACATTCCTCAGAACCCTACCTTTGACCCTGCAATCCGCATTCAAATTTGTCCTACCAAAATGAATCGCCTCGCGCTTATCAGGGTTAAACTCCATCTGCCATTTTTCGGCCCAGCTCTGCATCCTATCAATGTCTCTTTGCAGCCTACTACAACCCTCCACCTCATCCACTACTCCGCCAATCTTGGTGTCATCCACAAATTTACTGACCCACCCTTCAGCCCCCTCCTCCAAGTCATTTATAAAAATCACAAATAGCAGAGGACCCAGCACTGATCCTTGTAGTACACCGCTGGTAACTGGTCTCCAGTCTGAAAATTTTCCATCCACCACCACCCTCTGTCTTCTATGAGATAGCCAGTTACTTATCCAATCGGCCAAGCTTCCCTCTATCTCACACCTCCTTACTTTCTTCATGAGCCGACCATGGGGGACCTTATCAAGCGCCTAACTAAAATCCATGTTTATGACATCAACTGCTCTACCTTCATCGACACACTTAGTTACCTCCTCAAAAAATTCAATCAAATTTGTGAGGCAAGACTTACCCTTCACGAATCCGTGTTGACTATCCCGGATTAAGCTGCATCTTTCTAAATGGTCATAAATCCTATCCCTCAGGACCTTTTCCATTAACTTACCGACCATAGAAGTAAGACTAACCGGCCTATAATTACCAGGGTCATTCCTATTTCCTTTCTTGAACAGAGGAACAACATTCGCCACTCTCCAGTCCTCTGGCACTATCCCCGTGGACAGTGAGGACCCAAAGATCAAAGCCAAAGGCTCTGCAATTTCATCCCTTGCCTCCCAAAGAATCCTAGGATATATATCATCTGGCCCAGGGGACTTATCGACCTTCAGGTTTTTCAAAATTGCTAATACATCTTCCCTCAGAACATCTGCCTCCTCCAGCCTATCAGCCTGTATCACACTCTCATCCCCAAAAACATGGCCCCTCTCCTTGGTGAACACTGAAGAAAAGTATTCATTCATCGCCTCTCCTATCTCTTCTGACTCCATGCACAAGTTCCCACTCCTGTCCTTGATCGGCCCTAACCTCACCCTGGTCATTCTTTTATTCCTCACATAAGAGTAAAAAGCCTTGGGGTTTTCCTTGATCCGACCCGCCAAGGACTTCTCATGCCTCCTCCTAGCTCTCTTAAGCCCTTTTTTCAGCTCATTCCTTGCTAACTTGTAACCCTCAATGAACCCAACTGAACCTTGTTTTCTCATCCTTACATACGCTTCCTTCTTCCTCTTGACAAAACATTCAACTTCTTTTGGGAACCATGGTTCCCTCACTTGGCCATCTCCTCCCTGCCTGACAGGGACATACCTATCAAGGACACGCAGTATTTGTTCCTTGAACAAGCTCAACTTTTCATTTGTGCCTTTCCCTGACAGTTTCTGTTCCCATCTTATGCTCCCTAATTCTTGCCTAATCGCATCATAATTACCCCTCCCCCAATTATAAACCTTGCCCTTGCCCTATTCCTCTCCATTGCAATAACAAAAGACACTGAATTGTGGTCGCTATCTCCAAAGTGCTCTCCCACAACCAAATCTAACACTTGGCCCGGTTCATTTCCCAGTACCAAATCCAATGTGGCCCCACCTCTTGTCAGCCTATCCACATATTGCGTCAGGAAACCCTCCTGCACACACTGTACAAAAACTGCCCCATCCGAACTATTCGACCTATAAAGGTTCCAATCAATATTTGGAAAGTTAAAGTCACCATGACAACTACCCTGTGACCTCCACACCTATCCATAATCTGCTTTGCAATTTCTTCCTCCACATCTCTATTACTATTTGGGGGCCTATAGACAACTCCTAACAACGTGACCGCTCCTTTCCTATTTCCAACTTCAGCCCATATTACCTTGATAGGCAGATCCCCCTCGAACTGCCTTTCTGCAGTCGTTAAACTATCCTTGATTAACAATGCTACTCCACCACCTCTTTTACCACCTTCCCTACTCTTACTGAAACATCTATACCCCGGAACTTCCAACAACCATTCCTGTCCTTGTTCTAACCATGTCTCTGCAATGGCCACAACATCGTAGTCCCAAGTACCAATCCGCGCTCCAAGTTCAACTACCTTATTTCGGATGCTCCTTGCATTGAAGTAGACACACTTCTACCCACCTTCCTGTCTGCCGGTGCACTCCTGCGACCTTGATATCCTCCTCAGTACCTCACTACACTCAACACTGACTTCTGGACTACAGCTCCTTTTCCCATCCCCCTGACAAATTAGTTTAAACTCCCCCCGAAGAGCTGTAGCAAATTTCCCTCCCAGGATATTGGTGCCCCTCTGGTTCAGGTGCAACCCGTCCTGTTTGTACAGGTCCCACCTTCCCCAGAATGTGTTCCAATTATCCATGTAGCTGAAACCCTCTCTCCTGCACCATCCCTGCAGCCACGTGTTTATCTGCACTCTCTCCCTGTTCCTCAACTCACTATCACATGGCACCGGCAACAAACCAGAGATGACAACATGATTTGTCTTGGCTCTGTTTAAAATAAAGAATAAAAAAATAAAATAAAGGCATTGTTTAAAATAAAGAAGAGAAAATTACAATCAAAACATAGGAACACTGTTATACAGTTAACAGTACTTTTCAAGTAAACCCCAGTTTAAAATAAACTCAGAGCTAACCCCTCTTGATGGCAAAAATCCTTATAGGTTCTCTATGTTCTCTGTGGCTGTAGGGTTTCTCTGAGCATGATAGCAGCCTGGTTCTCCCAGGTCTGGTTTCACCCACACTCTGTTCACTTTAAGATCTTACCAGCCACCACGCCCATAGTTTTATTGTCTTCTTAATTTTTTTTCCCTTTGACCTTACCCTCTACTGTTTCCTACAATCCTTTAGAAGTTCCCTTTTCCCAGAATTGATCAACCCTTTTGTTTTTTAACTTTATGGCCACCATACTTTAAAAAGTATGCCTCATCTCTTTACAATCTTCCAATTGTATATGTTCCCCTTTAAATACAACAGGCAACTTCAACCCACATTTTTGCTTTATGTTAATTCTTATTCAAGTTCTCCTGGTTCCCTCTGTTCATTACTATATCAAACATTTTGCCTTCATGCCCTTCTTTTTGATGTTGACCTTTGAAGTCTTTTTGTTCCTAATCAAATTAAACCAATCACACCCCTACAAGCTTGTTTTCTAGTATATGAGAATATGACAATGATATGACAAAAGAAAAAAAATTAAAATTCTTGCTTTCATGATACTTCAGACACATGTAACCCGCTGTTTGTCAGCACAGAGGCTGGAGCTGTGGTCTGTTGCTCATTAGAAATAGAAAATCATGAGTATTGCACAGCTAAATATTTCTGATATAGGCCACAGTTAGACAGAGAGCCCCAGTGAAAGTGGGAACTTGGACAAATGCCGCTTTGCAACTTTCACACCAGCTTCTTGTCCCAGATAATTCAATTTGCCAGTAAATCTTGGAATCACAACACACAAATAATCTGTTGACAATTTCCTAATATTGTGATCCAATTCACAAACCTGATTACTAATACATCACTGACTGAATATGTCTTTGTCTGATCAGTTGCATTGGTAAGGAAGTCACATGAAAACATTTTCATGTAAATAGAGAGGAGTTCCCTAACCAGAAGAATAATCAGATAGCAACATAAAATTTAATAATGTAGTGAGTTCAGATGGATCAAACTCTTGGCTCAAACTGAACGGTGGACACGTATTCCCAAATTATGGCCCAGAGTGCCAATCATGATGAGGCGCTCAAAATGAAAATGAAGGAAAATGGAATTGGAATATGTGTAAATGGGAATTTGAATTTAAAATGGCAGTTGGTATACGTTACTCCAGCATTGTGAGCTTGGGGATTGGCAGCATCTCTTTTTACGGCTAAAAAACTGAATAATTTCACTGGATCTTCTCCACAGGACATCTTCCTGTGAGCAAGTGCCCAATTCTGTTTCCTGAGTTCCATTTGCTTTGCAGTCTGCATTGTTTTTGCTGGTGTTAAAGTCTCCTTTGCCAAAGAACCTGACTACTATTTTGATAATTTCTTGAAGCATTAGCCCTTTTTATTGGCCAGGATTTTCCAGCCGTACCCTCACCCCATGGGCTGTACTTAACTCTGTGTCTCTGACAGGTTCCCTTTGCCTGGTTTATGTTTTCAAAAACCTGTTGTAAATGTTGCCAACGGGGAGAGATCCCTATGTTGGGGTGGGGGAGGGTGAGCGATACAGTGGGGAAGCCCACTGATAAGATGGAAATGTATTCAAATGAGGTTCCCGACCTTCCTGGGTGGGAACCATGTTACGCCAATTGTGCCCCAAGATCTCACTGGTGCGATTCTTGATTGTGGTCTCTCGCAGGATGTTGTGCCCCATCACCACTTGCACTTGCAGCGAACATGGACACAAAATCCTGGTCTATATTTCTCGACATCAATATTGTCAGATCTGTTGAACATTTCCAAAATCTTTGCTTTTGTTTCAGATTTCTAGCATCTGCAATATCTTACTTTTGTACTTGTATTTGTGATGCTTAAGATACGAGGTTGAAAACGCAGATTCAGGTTGAATTTTTTTGAACAGTCTGGTTCAGCCTGAGTTTTTGACCTGAAGGTTGTAGTCTCTGGTAAGGCTATATAATGGCTGGGGGCAAAAATGATAGCTTCAGCCTTCCCAGTGTTTAATTGAAGAAAAGTGTGGTTTATAAAGAGTGGATGTTGTGCAGGCAGCCTGACAACACACAGGCAGTCGACAGATCAAGAGAAATCAAGAGATTCAGCCTACTGTTGTAGATTTACTGAGTGGAAGCTGACACAATGGTCTGGATTTTCAGTGGGTTGGACTGACTTAGAAGCATTTACAAAATGGTGCCCGGGACCCGGTTCCTGAATCCACGATTCCATTCCCAGTGTATCTGGTTTTCAAGTGCACCTTTTAAGGGTGCAGGCTAGTTCAGGTCAACAGCTCGTACCTTGCACTCTTGACCTGGCTGGCTCCATTTTGGGGGTAGGCATGTCCCAGCCTTCTGGATTTTTTATGGTTTTGGACTAGGCTTCAATGAGTTGTAGTTCACAGCACCTCAAAGGAGACTTGGTCTGTATGAGAGGCAAACGCAAGTTCCAAAGATTCTCCTCATGCTACCCTGCCAATGTATGCCCCCCTCCTCCCCAAATCCACCCACCCACTCTATCTCTCTGATCTATGCTGTCAATTTCACAATGTTTATTTACATAAGGTAAAGCAGTTTCAAATGTTTGCAGTTTCAGCTATTGGTACTTAAAAGGAGCTGGATTATTGTCAATTTTATTTTGCTCCAGTGAAGGAGTTTTTTTTAAGTGAGAAGTTGTCGATGAATGACTGACATTTTTAAAGCTTTTTTACACATTCTATTGTTACTACAGGAGGGGTGGGGAGGGGGGCAAACAGATAACATTTCATCACAATGGAGTTTTACTTTGGCCATTGGCTTCCAATCCATTACTGCATTTCTAATTACTTTACAGCAAATTGTAATGTGAATTTGCAACAGGAAGATTAGAGTGTACAATATTCCAACATGCTGTTCACCAGCAATATCATCACCGTAAGAACATAAGAAATAGCAAGAGTAGTACATCTGGCTTGTCAAACAGTTCAAGAAGGCAGCTCGCCACCATTTAAGGGAATTAGGGTTGGGTAATAATTGCTGGCCTTGCCAGTGACACCCACATCCTGTGAAGAAATAGAAAGTATGCTTTGCCATTCAATGTGCCAAATACAATATTATAGCAAATTACGGGCCTTAATGTTAACTTGTAGGCCAAAGCATTTCAATTAGATTAGATGGAATATAAACATTTTATTTTAAGTTTATTTTAATTGTCTATTAACCAGGAAGATAATGGCCGTGATTTTCAGGGTCCGTTTTCCACTGGCACAAATCCCGTTAAGACCATTAGCTCTTGCGAGAGGGTCATAGTGGGAATTACGGTGGCGGGATCGGAACCTGTTTTACCATCAATTTGAATACATTCAAATATTCTTAACTGGCATAACGGGGTCATCAGGTGTTCCTCTCCACCGGTGTTACATTATGCCAGTGGGAATCATTTCTGGTTTCCCAGAACGGAAACCAGTTGTGACGACCCTTGGAGATGAGTGTAGCCCCCGGGGGGTGAGGCACATGGGCACCCTGGCAATGCCAGGTTGGCACTGCCAGAATGGAAAGGGCAAGGCCGTTAGAGAACCTCCCCTGGAGGGGTTCCTATTATGTGGGTGGGAAGTGGTAGGCACTGATAACCCGATGCCGGCGATGATTGGGGAGGAGGGGTGGCTGGGTTGGATCAACCCGATGCCTGCATGGTTTGGGGGTGGGGATGTTGCCCCTCAATGTTGTAGGTTTAGCAGTGCTCCCATTGTCCGTCGGGGGTCCTGATGCCCAAGGGGGCGGCGGGGGGGACTTTACTTTGATTTTGAGATCGTGGGACACCCTTGTCTGTGGAGCTGGTCTTGCTGACTCTATCAGGCCTTGCCCAGCCAGAATAATGGCGTAAATCATGCCACCACCCCACCCCCCCCCCTGCTTTTTTCTGACACAGTGGCAGAAGATTTGGGGTGAAAACCTAGCTGAGCTTCTGGGGAGAAACACAACGGTTTTCATTCAGAACCTCTGTCCCTTATGTTCATGCATCAAAATGAGGTGAAATATATAAATGTGCAAAGAAATGGATTGGTTCATCGAATCACACTATAGTCAGATTTACTGTAAACACAGATTCCTTTCTATGGCAAGTATACACACTTTAACAACTGCATACTGGTTCAAAAAGCTCTTGCAGTATTGCCAGCATTAAACAATTACTTCCTTGCAGATGTTTATATCTTTTAAATTCATCTCTGTTCCTCTAAAGCTTCTCCCTGAACAAAGCCATGTGGGCAGGTAATTAGTGTAAGGGAGATTGATGGAATTCAAAAGGTTGCAGACTAATTAAGTGGATAGACTGAAGAATGGCAGATGGATTTCAGGGTGGATTAATGGAAGTTAATGCACTTTGGAGAGGAATCACAAAACACGGGCACACAATGGCGAGATAGCGCTGTGAATTGTAGCTAAAGTGACAAAGGATGTGGATGAGAGTGTCAACCAATAAAAAGAAAATCCAGTCAATGTGTAGCTGTTATCAACAAAGTTAATCAAGCAGTGGGTTGCATTTCAATAGCATTTCAGCACAAGTGAAAAACAGATTGCTTTCACGCTGCCTAATTCACATTTGGAAGGCTGGGTATAACCACCTGACCTTCAAGAGATTATTGATGTTTCAGACTAAGGATTCCAAGATTTAGACCTTTGATTCATGAAATGAGGCTTAGGAGGACCGAGCCCATGTTCATTTGAAAGAAGATTAACAGAGTATATTTTAAATGAAGAGAGGTGTGGATAAAATTATCCGAGAATGATCCCAGATATCAAAGATGGTAATATAAAATTAGCATTCCTGATGCAAGGCTGGAGATTGGAAGATTTATCTACTCTAACTTATAGTCAATATTTTGAATAGTCTCCCAGCAAAACATTTAATCAACAGCATTGACTCTTTCAATAAATGACTGGTTAAGAGCAGTATTGGAGACATAAGGATGATGACGCATAGTTACAATGTGCCAAATATGATTGTAGGATATTAATGTATTGTATAATATTGTAGGACATCATGAGCCAATACAACAAATCAATGTCATATGACTGGTTTATGACATGCGAAGAGCCATTAATAAGTTTTCATTTGCCAAGAGCAGCCTGATATATCTGGCAGTCTCTTTTCAAAAAAAGATCAAATTCATCCATTTGGTGTCTGGAAGCCCAAATGAAATCAGTTTTGCAGTGAATGGTCGACCTCTATGGAGAAATTGACCAAGCATCTGGAGTGCTCGTCTTTAGTCCACTTCATCGACCATGTCTATGACTCTGTGGCTGAAATTTTACCATCCCGCCCGCCGTGGGAATCGGAGCAGACGAGGGGCGGACCATGGAAAAGTCCGTTGACCTCGGACGGGATTTTATGCTTTCGGGATGAGCGAGACCGTAAAATCCCACCCTAAGAGTCTATTCAAGGATATGGGACAAGTGCCGGAAAGCGTGTCTTTAGTGATAACTATTGTCAGTGTAGGCTCGATAGACTGGAGGGCCTTTTCCGTACTGTGTGCCTCTATGACTCGATTTCATGCGGTTTTGCTCTGACTTAACTAAAATTGAGGCCCTGTGCACAGTTGATACATGGGTTGAACTTACCGCAGACCACTGACTGTGGGCCTCACTTGTCCAGCTGATGGTTCCTTTCCACAGGAAAAGTGAAGCTTTTGCTCTTGCACAATTCCTGAGTAAACTCTGCACGAGTTCCCTGTTCCCTCGTCACAATCTTAACATAAAAAGATGTGCGAGTTAGGAGGATTGGCTATGCTAAATTGACCTTAGTGTCAGGGGATTAGCAGGGTAAATATGTGGGGTTACGAGAATAGGGCCTGGGTGGGATTGTGGCCGGTGCAGACTCGATGGGCCGAATGGCCTTCTTCTGCACTGTATTCTATTCTATTCTATTCTATTCTATAAATCGCTGTTTTGCTCTGTTCAATTCCACAAAGCAGAAAACAACATTTTGTGGACATTTTGAGATACAACTAATGAACTTTAAGCACCATTGTGAGAGTAAGCTATTTGACAGGGGTAGGGGGGGAAACAAAATCTGTCAGGGCAGAACACTCAAAGAAAGCAACTAATGCATGGGGCAAAATGTAATCATAAATTTAAAATATTTTAACAGCAGCTCAAACAATTGCCAGAATTTTACCGCTTCGTCCGCCCAAGACTCATAAAATCCCGCCCAAGGTCAACGGAGAATGCCGTTCTGTGAGCATAGCCTGCCCGATTCTGGGGCGGGCGAGGTGTTAAAATACTAGCCAATATCTCTTTTTGAGCTAGGTCCCAGGATTTCTCCATTCGTCCGTTTAATCCAATAATTAAAGTTGTGAAAATCGTTGTGGGTTCCAATCTGACTAAACGTACAATGTCAAGGACATTTGTGCTTGCCTGAAGATCAATCTCATTCTGCTGCCACAAAACGAAGTGCACACAGCAAATTAGGTAGGTGCTCTATTTTACATGTTAGACCCATCACATTTCAGTGTGAGATAGTGTCCTCCTCCTCATGACACACATGTTACCCTGTAGCTCTGGAACCCAAGGGCTGAATGTATCAATACAGGAGGGATTGGGATTTTCAAACATCTCTTTCAGCACACAGGTGATAGTATAACTGCAACCCCATTAAGAGTTCAGGAAAACTATTTTGGTTGAAGACTGAAAACATGCACGAAAGTGAATCTTGTGTTAATAAGACACACCTGGTTTGAAAGTTCTAGACCACAATTTGAGTTAATTGATGATCTAAATGTGCCTGGAGGTGCTAAAACACCTCCAGGTGTTTAGAAGCTATTTTCATGGAACAGTACTGCAGCTTCCTTGCATACACTTTGCCTGAAGATGTTGAGTACATTGACGGACCCAGAACAGAACGTTTCAGGATGGCTCATAGACCAAGGGAAGGGCACACATGTTCTTGGACATGGCACATGAGGTCCTAGTGGAGGAAATCCCATAGAAGGAGGGATAATTCTTTACCCAGAGGGGAAGGAAAGCTACCTTACCCTACTTGCTCCCCTTTTCTTCTCTCCTGCAGCAGTTGAAACAACTCTGTCTGGCCTTATCTTCATCTTTCATTGCTCCCCCAGACCCAGGGGGAACTCTCAACAACTTCCCCATGACCAAACACTACTTTCCTCCTTTCCATAAGGTATAGTGGCACAGCACTCATTCCCTTTAGGTAAAGTCTTTAGAGAATTTCCTGGAAATATGTTGATAGAAAGTTGGGGGCATTTTGCTGTAGTACCTCAGAAAGATTTCTTTGAAGATGTCCTCATCAAGCAACAGACTTTCCCAAGCAGTAAGTAAATGCTGCAAGCAGAAGATGGCTTTAAGTAGTGCTGAGAGTCCTCAGTAGCAACTGCTTTACTCTTGTTCAGCTGGTCACTACGAGGAAAGATTGTTAATTGACATGCCAGCCAGTGAAGTAACATGTTACTTCATTAATGAGTGTTAGCAGAGAATTTCATTGCCAATCAGAGCTTTATCAATCTTCCCAGCAACGAATCCAAGCATTTTTTTTATTATTTCATGGGATATAGGTGTTCTGGCAAGGCCAGCATTTGTTGTCCATCCCTTATTGCCCTTGAACTGAATGGCATGCTAGGCTATTTCAGAGAGGAACTACATTTCTGTGGGTCTGGAGTCACATGTAGACCAGGCAAGTATGATGGCAGATTTCCTTCCCTAAAGGACATTGATGAGCCAGATAGTTTTTTTAAAAATCACAAATCAATGATAGTTTCATGGTCATCATTGCTGGGACTAGCTTTCAATGTATTAATTGATTTCAAATTGTTTGGTGGAATTAGTTTGAGCCTCTGGATTACGAGTGCAGGGACATTACCACAACATTATCAATTCCCCCGAAGTATGTGATTCTAGGTGACACCATGTGCGAAAGGCAGTCTAAACCAATATTCCAGTTTAAGATCCCACCTTAGTCACTTCTTCAGTGCATAAAGTAAAGGGAGAAAATTGTCTCTTTGTCTTCAGGAAGGACATCAGATCAAGTCAAGCATTCCAGAAGAATAAAGCTTGTATTGCTGCAAATTCAAATACAGCTTCAACCTGCTTTGCATTTACATGTACACATGAACAACCATACATGGACTTACAACAACAATAAAAGCGCATAGGACAGAACATGCATCCATCTAACTAACATCCATGACGTGTGCATATCCTAGGGAACAGGAAATGACAAACCACTGCAGTACTTTGTCAAGCATAATCATGGACTAATTCAATGAAAGTCTGTGGTCACTGAAATAAATCCGCAGATGATAGCGTCCCTTCACCAGATTCCCTTTATTTACAAACATATCTCCACTCCTAAGAGTGCTTCAGGTACAAAGTCAGAATCCAGAGTGTCAGTAGACCTATCTCTCTTCAGTATATACACAGGTGAGACTCCCTAATTGGACAGGCAATCATTATCTCAATCAGGGAGCTCATACTCCAAGAGGCCAACCTCATTGAGGTTTATTACAGTCGCCAATACACTCTTAGGACATGGTACCCAGAGGAGGAGGCAAGGTTAGAAAATTCTGAACATGTATAATTAATATATATAAAACATAAATGCATATATTTAGTAGTTATTCATTGATGGCATTTTTAAATTTAAATTCTCCTACCTGTAATGGAATATCAGATTTATTTGAGACAAAATGTATAAAAATGTATGTCCAAAAATAAGCAATTTGATAATGAGTGTAAACTTAAGGCATTGGTTAAGGATCTGGTGAAGAAATACTTTGACATATTCCTTCACTGAGCAATGTGTGAACACTAACATTGGTCAGTGATGCACTGCTGTTTTTATTCAACATAATTGTTCTCCCAAATAAAGAAGAGAGGAGAACCTTCCTTTAAGAGATACAGGGATTTCTAGTTAACTAAAGCACGAGGGAAATAACTATAGCTTGAGGCAAGGTCTTTTGCCTCAGACTAATTCTTAACTGCATTATTCACCAGCACTTTGCCCCAGTTTACTCGTCTCTCAATCCCACCGTTCCCATGATAGCAATACAATGTTAATCAGAATATTTAAAGTAGGTTTCAGCTTCAGGGTAAAATACTCTTAGGATTTTAACGTTGCGTTTGATTCTCTGTGAAATAAGCAAGGTTTCAAAGATGTGGTTTGAATACACTACTGCTGGTAAAACCACTGAGAATAGAATCAATACACTCTCCTGCGTGATACTGAGCTCATTTCAAGCCACAAAACACAGATCAATAGCTCCCTTTTTGTTGCATTTAATTGCAAACCATTTTTACTTTAGATTAAAAAGGAATTGAACATTATTTCCCTTTTAATAACAGACCATTTAAAAAATATTTTCTAGGGTATTTTAAGATGGGGAAACATTTGCGAGCAATTTAACTAAGTATCTGCATGTAAAACTTGTGTGGTTCTGAACAACCTTTCAATCTATTTTCATCTTGAATTAGTGGCAAGGAGCTGGAATAGTGTGAGTCAGTTTACAATCTTTTGATTTCTTATCCTTGCCAAAGGTGAGGGCATAAGCTCTCTACATTGTGGTCAAAAACTATTTTTAAAGGGCATACCTTTCACTCAATTTTTAAAAATTCATTCACGGGACATGGGCATCGTTGGCTGACCAGCATTTATTGCCCATCCCTAGTAGCCCTCGTTCAGTTGAGAGTCAATCACATTGCTGTGGCTCTGGAGTCACATGTAGGCCAGACAGGGTAAGGATGGCAGGCTTCCTTCCCTAAAAGGCGTTAGTGAACCAGATGGGTTTTTCCGACAATCGACAATGGTTTCATGGTCATCAGTAGATTCTTAATTCCAGATTTTTAAAATTGAATTCAAATTCCACTATCTGCTGTGGCGGGATTCAAACCCAGGTCCCCAAAACTTTAGCTGAGTTTCTGGATTAATAGTCAAGCGATAATTCCACTAGGCCATCGCCTCCCGCCAGTGCACTGTGTCACCATGAGCAACCAAAACCCACAGAATGACTAAGAAGGTGGCCACATTTCCATTATCTTATACAATAAATCGATGTACATTTATCGTTCATTGATTTGTTCAGTGTGTGCACAGTCACAGAGCCAATGAGAGTCAACAGAATCAGTGGCTAGATGGAGTTCTTTAAGCCTCCCTTCAAGTTTAGTCAGCTGACATTTTTCATAATGTGAGCCATTGTTTGGATTCCCTCACAGCTGCATCCTGGATGGTCTTGGTAACTTACTGATGCTAGGTGGCTGCATTGAAGCCTTAACCCACATGGGAGATCAAAGCCTGAAGATGATCAGTGGGGTCAATGATGAGAGAGTGGTTTCTGGTGAATGTTTGTTCCTGTTAATCCTCCGATCAGCTGTTATTCCTTGGCGTAGTGAGTTTAACCATATGGGTTGGCAAGGGGGAAGATGTACTGTTAGTTGGTTGAGGAAGTCATTGAATACAGGCAGGTATGGATTGGAGTAGACCTTCATCGGCAGCTTGCCTGTTGCAATTGCCCTCCTGATGTGGAAGGGAGGGTGGGGAGGGGGGATGAAATTTTGATCAGGACCAGGAGCCGAAGGGCCTCTTCTGCACTGTAATATTCTGTGAACCAATTAAGGGGAGTTGGTCAAAAAATACCTGCAATTATGTGCATTGTTGAATTGAGTTGCACGTTGATACGTTTGATGTGGGTAGATTGGTACCAAACAAGTGCTCCATATTTTGCAGCTGAATACATGATAGCAAGAAAAGTGACCTTTAGGGTTTTGGCCTGTTATCCTCATGTGGTACTGGCCAGTTTACTGAGGAGGTTGGTGCGAGTTTTAATTTTTCCTGCAGTCTTGTTGAGGAGATGTCTGTACACAGGAGTTCTGTCTAGGGTGACACCTAAGTAAACTGGGTGGGGGGTCGTGCTTCAGTCTCTTGCTGTCCAAGGTGACATCCAGTTTTCTCTTAGCACTGGCATTGTGAAGGTGGGTTGTTTTACTTGTGTGCAGTTTTAGGCACCATGACTTGCTGTAGTCAGCCAGTCCAGCACTGACTTGGGGGTGAGTCATTGGTATAAAAGTTGAACATGGTTACCACTGAGACAGAGCCGTGGGGTAGCCCATTCTTCTGTTTCCTCTCAGCTCTAGCCTTGCCACCCACGTGCACCCTGAACCATCTGTCCTGGAGTAGTAAGTAGTTCAATGGCGTCAGTAACGCAGGAAAGGAGATCTCTTGATATTTTGATGAATAGGCCAGTATAGAAAACTGTATCCTATACTGAAGAGTGAGCTCAAGGAAAATCACTCCTGTTTTAAGATTCCCTTCAAGGCCACTTTTGATGCAAGTAATTAATGCGAAGGCCTGACCACATGTGCTTCTCCCTTATCAAAAGCCTGCTTGGTCAGCACTCAGAATGTTTTCCACTTCCGGCTTGATCTGCTGTCAGAATAGACACTCTACTACCTTGAAGAATATGAATAACAGGGATATTGGCTGGCAGTTTGATGGTAATTTTGGGTCCTTGCCTGGTTTCGAGAGGCCAATGACTCTTACTAAATCGGCACACAACTTCCCCTCTCTGTTGCCTATGCGCCTTCTCCATAATGTTCTGCAGCTTGAAATGGACTGCACCTATCAGCATTCTATGAAGAGGCCTTTGAAATCCATCATTGAAAAGGAGCAGTATCACTCCCTTCTGACTAAAAGAACAGGCAGAATTTTACGACCGCTTTGCGATGGGAAAATGTAAAATCGGCCGTAAAGCGGCTAGCCGGAATGGCAGCCTTTTCCGCGCCTGTCGCGATTTTACGACACCCGGATTTCTGGCGCGGTCAGCCTCTTGCCGGAAATGGGCCAGAGGCTGATTAATTTCTTTAAATTTATGTGTTTTGCAAGTGTTTAGCGAGCCCGGCACTCAATCGTCCGGGCTCGCTTGCCTTTATGGCCTCGCCAGGGAGGTTCTCGCCGGTGAGGAAAACACCTGCTCCACATGAACAAGGAACAATTGTGTTGGCCTCAGCGGTGGAACCAGAGGGGGAGGGAAAGGGGGGGGCGGGGCGCTGCCACACTGCCTGAAATCATTGGGGGGAGAGAGCGGGGAGGGGGGCCCGCTGCCACTCTGCCTGCAATAGGTTGGGGGGGAGGGGAAGTGGGGGAAGGGGAAGGGGGAGGGGAGCCCGCTGCCACTCTGCCTGCAATAGGTGGGGGGGGGGGAATGGGTGAGGAGGAACGGGGGGGGGGAGGGGTGCCAGCTGCCACTCTGCCTGTGTTAGATGGGGGAGGGAATGGGGGAGAGGGGAGGGGGGTCTGCTGCCACTCTGCCTGTGATCGGTGGGGGAGGGAGTGGGGGCTGGGGGAGCAGCGGGGGCTGCATCTCTGGCCGCGGGCCCCCACAATTCTGGGGGGGGGGGTGGATTACTGGTTGAGGCTGCCTTCAGTAGCAGGGGCCTGACAGCTCTCTCTCTGTCAGAGCCCTGCTATTGCTAATGCGGATGTGTAGCATCAGAGATCTGCACATGCGCAATACCTCCCTCTACAAGCTGGCTGGCGAATTAAACCCCTCCCACAGCCTCTCTGGCTAGACTCTTATCAGAGGCAGAGTGCATAAGATTGGGCGTGAAAATTCACCCAAAAAACAGATCTGGAACACTCCCATTTTCACGCGAGCTGGACATTTAGAAAAAAATCTCAGAAAATTCCATCCAATGTGTGTGCTTTCATCCAGCATAGTACACAGAACTTGCATTCACTCTACAGCTGCAAACTTGTGTGGGTGGCACACAGTGGTTAGTACTTCTAGCCTCACAGTGCCAGGGACCTGGGTTCATTTCTGGCCTCAGGTGATGATCTGTGTGGAGTTTACAAGTTCTCCTCGTGTCTGTGTGGGTTTCCTCCAGGTGCTTTGGTTTCCCCCACACTCCAAAAATTAGATTAATTGGCCATGCTAAATTGCCCCTTTGTGTCAGGGGGACGAGCAGGGTAAATATGTGGTGTCATGGGGATAGGGCCTGGGTGGGATTGTTGTCGGTGCAGGCTCAATGGGCCAAATGGATTCCTTCTGCACTGTGGGGATTCTATGATTCTATGAAATGTCAACAGCACCTCTCGATGCTGATGCCTTTAAATAGTGCTAATGAAAGGGGTTGTCATCCCTCACACTGCTGAACATATATTCAGCTATGTGTGTTTCAGAGAAGGCATTAGCATAAGATATACAATGTCCAAAATGACAAACCGGGTGCCAAAACAATGTTAAATGCCGATTGATGCCACAATCCGCACACTGCAAGCACATGCATGGCACATCTGCTTTATTGCCCTTCCCAAGATGGCGATCGGTGTGGGCCACACCAGGAACAGAGGCCTGCCATTTTTAATCACCCCTGGGATATGGTGACACCGAAACCAGTGGCATTGTGGAGCAAATTTTTATAGCCACAGATGGATCACCCATCTGTGATATTTTAGAACGATTCATGAAAATGTTCAAAAAAAATGAAGACATTGCAATATTCCCATGACTTTGCATCTGATTTGTTGCAGCGTGTCCTGGAGATTAATCATGGAGTTTTGGCAATGCTGCTCCCAATACACTCAAAAGCATTTTTCAGAATGAGTATTTGTTCTGCACATATTGCATTGAGTTGTCAAACATTACACAAGCTGCGACTGCAGCCACCCGTACAGATGGTTGCCCAGTGTCGGAATATATTTGACTGAACCTTTGACCTACACTGCTAACCAGCTGCTCAATTTTGTTACATGTCAGTAAGGTACATGGAAATATTTGGATATCTTTTGCTCCATGAAACTCTGTGCCAATCTACATCTATAGTCCAATATGGCCCACCATGTTCCTCATTGAAGAACACCATACTCCTTACCCCTGGGACATTGATGCAGTCAGCACGGCACTGCTTGAAGTGCTACTAGGGGAACATCCATCGAGCATCTTGCCACATTTCTAAAAATCCTGCAATGCTTTTTACAGGAACGTAAGGCTTCAGTTCCTCAGCTTTTCATAGAACAAATGAGGGCGCATTGAATGTATTGTGCACAGCAACATCAAGTCATCAAAGTTTGCCAGACAACCACTCAAGGGATGTCCTGTTTACTTTGAGGAGTTCCCTACCACTCTTAATGGTGGTGAAGCTAAGCGTGTCAACAAAAAAAATCTAACAAGCTTCACTAACTGCGTGCGCTGCCTCTGGCTTTATAAGATCTGTATATGATTTCCTTTGACTTTGTGCAGCCAGAGCAGTAAGAGCTCTCCTCAAAACCGCTCAACACGCACTGACTGGCACATTATCCGACTCGTTCATTGTTGTCATGCAGCTCGGAAGGTGTTTTTACAGCCAGAGCGGAGCAGGTTTACCACGAGCTACTAACAATAATGGCAATCTGTGGAATTAATGGCTCAGTGGAGAGCGGAGCTCACAAATTGCTACCACCTGCAAAAGGTATTTTATTGAGCATTAAACACTATTAATGGCATTGAGCACACATCAGAGTTATGGCCCCCTTTCGTGAATTCTGAATCAAAAGATTAAAATTATAGCCTTGTTTTTTTTTCCCAAAAAGAAACAGTTTACTGCGATGTAGTTATGTACAGTGTACTATTCCTGTACAGTGTGCTGTGAAGTGCAGCAACAGATAGACAAATTCCCCCGAGAGGCTAGATCAACTGAGATTGAGATTGAAAAGTTTTTTGTTGGGTTGAGGAAATTAAGAGATATGGAACCAAAGCAAGATAATGGAGTTGAGATGGAGAGTAACTGAGTGTTTGACAGACTGAATGGCCTGCTTCCTGTTCTTATGTGCCACGGAAACCTGGGTTTGAGTGCTTGCAAACCGATAATATGGAACATTGATCAAGGCAATGAACATAGAATGGATAGAGTCTTGGCACAAGGTTCCATAGAATTCCACCAAGATCAACCTGAGTGAGCTGGGGGTCATTGCCAGTTGTGATGATACTGTGCCTTTAAGAAAGCATGTTTCTCTGCAGGATGTTTTAGCAATTCCTGGAATTTTGTCGGCACCGTGTTGTCTTTAGCTGGTGCCCTTTATTGTTACTGAAGCAGTATAATTGACACCATGGTTATTTTAATGAGTTCCAGGCACTCATCACCCTCTGTGTAAAAGATCTGCCTCGTAACTCTCCTTTAAACCTTGCCCCTCGCACCTTAAACCTGTGCCCCCTCATAATTGACTCTTCCACCCTGGGAAAAAGCTTCTGACTATCCAAATGCTGTGGATTTGTTATCCAATGAATAACATTTATGCCACACAAATGCCAGGCAATGACCATCACTAGTAAGAGACACTCTAACCACCACCCCTTAACATTCAATGGTGTAACCATCACCGAATCCCCCACTGTCAACATCCTTGGGATTACCATTGACCAGAAACTCAACTGGAATCACCACATAAACACAATGGCTACAAGAGCAGGTCAGAGGCTAGGAATACTATAAGGCAAAAGTCAGGAGTGTGATGGAATACTCCCCACTTGCCTGGATGGGTGCAGTTCCAACAACACTTAAGAAGCTTGACACCATCCAGGACAAAGCAGCCCACTTGATTGACACCACATCTACAAGCATTCAATCCCTCCACCACCAACGCTCAGTGGCAGCAATGTGTACTATCTACAAGATGCAGTGCAACAATTCACCAAATATCCTTAGACAGCTCCTTCAAAACCCATGACCACTTCCATCTAGAAGGTCAAGGGCAGCAGATAAATGGAAACGCCACCACCTGCAAGTTCAGCTCCAAGCCACTCACCATCCTGACTTGGAAATATATCGCCGTTCCTTCGCATCGCTGGGTCAAAATCCTGGAATTCCCTCCCTAATGACATTGTGGGTCAACCCACAGAACATGGACTGCAGCGATTCAAGAAGGCAGCTCACCACCACCTTCTCCAGGGCAACTTGGGATGGACAATAAATGCTGGCCAGCCAGCAACGCCCATGTCCCACAAATGAATGAAAAAAAAACGAATGCAGTGTTCTATGGTTTTAATGTTCCCCTGGGATTGCAGAGTCGTGCTTGATTTAGGATAATTGACAGGTCAGGTGATATGACTGAGGACAGCTGTTTTTCACAGAACATTCCTGTTTTAGTTTCACTTTTCAGAAGCTGCTTGGCACTGAGAGAAACAGTCTTTTTCTCCACTTTGGATCCTGAAGACTGGAAGCTGCCAGAGATTAAGTTTACCTCTCTGAAGTTTGGCTGTTTGGGGATACATCCATCCTTCGCTGAAAACTGCTGGCTTAGATTTCTGTCCATAGGTGTTGCAAAGCTGAAAATCCAGCATCATGTGAGCATACTTGTTTTTGTGTTAACCAAGCCTGAAGAAGGGAGTATGTCTGTGGGATGTTGCTTTACATTGGAACACCAGAGATAATTAGCTGTTAACAGTTATATTGTGTCATGTTTAAGTTTGTAATTTGTAAAAGTTATGTTCATTCTTTTTTTATATTCTAACTGTGTTCTTAAATAAATTTTGTTTTGATAAAAGCTTCTTAGTGGGTCATTCAAATCATACCTGGAGTGAAACACCTTATGCTCACAAATGTCTTGGGGTCGAGGCTAACTTCACAAAATACCTTGGAGTTTCTGGCCTGGATCTTAACACAGTCATGTTGAAGACATTTAGATATTAACAAAAGACAATCAGGATTGTTCCAAATTTCTTGATAAGAAGCATAGGAAGTATCAACTAATCCAAGACTCTTTCATTAACTGTCAGATAGTAAGCCACAAATGTAAACTTAACAGATTCAAGGATTTGTACTCAATTATTCTTCGGGTTCATGAACTCTGTAAGAAATTTCAGAAAAATTCAGAATTCCAGTTATCTTCATTCTCCAGCTGATATCAGAAGATTATTGAAGAGGAAAATTACTCTTTTATCATCGATATCACATACACACTAACTCGCCTTTCCTTGCTCTTGTGTGCCATCTATGTCCAGACCCACCGAGAGATGTTCGGCATAACTATAGAAGGAATTTAGGAGAAGCAGAATGATTTACATGATATGGAATTCTAACCAACAAGAAAGATCTGGGCATATGTAATTCAGGAGATTACAGGAGTGAATCGATCAACAAGGCTTATGCCATGTGTCAAATGTGGAAAATCATTCACGAGAAAAAAGGTATCACATCTGGACATCATGACAACCTGAAAATAGTAAAGTTTAACTGGAAATGTAACATTTACAGCACAGGAATAGGCCATTCAGCCCAACAGGTACATGCTGGTGTTTGTGCTTTACACATACTTTGAGCGATCATATTCACTCAAGCACTGAGATGAATTTACATAGACCTGATATTTTAAAATAAATTTACCAAAGTTATTTACTCAATTGCATGTTAGGAGAAAGCACTGGTAGATTCATTGGATAATAACCAAAATAGCATTTTTTCCTTGCAATGTCTTTTCCTGCCCATTGAATGGAGAGGAAAATCTCTGCACGAAAGACTGTTAGTTAATCTCAGATGGATTGGCACTCATAGTAGACTTGGGAAATGGAAAATATATTGGTTGAAGAATAGAAAACTGAGTACTTGTTCAAAGAGTTAAGTCAGGATGGTTTTAGGTTGGATCATCATGAAGGGGGAGAGAGAGTAGGGGTGGGGGGAGAGAAAGAGGAAGATCAGGACCCCAGGGAAGGAGAGCAACTAATTAGAGGTCAGGGGAAGGATCAAGGCCTCAAGGAGTGTGATGGCAAGGAGAGACATTGGAGGCTGGATTTTCCCCTCCTGACGTTGAGCAAAGCCATGTCAGGAGGACCTAATGGGAGAAGTGCGGGAATGTAAATTGAAAATTACAAGGCCATTCCTGTCACCTGCCATTTTTCCCAGGTATGGAAATATGGCAAGTTGTTACCCAACATGCATTTAAAGTGACATCGGACTTACTATATGCTCCAAATATATTTTTCCCTTCGGCTATTATTTTTGTTGAGACTGGTGGGTTCCTAGAGACTGTGGGAACCACACTAGGTAATTCAGTCAGTGAGCCTTGAGAAAGCCTGCTGTGGAGTTGGGAACCTTTTGATTCCATCTCACCACTCTATCAACATAGCACGGTGGCACAGTAGTCAGCACTGCTGACTCACAGGGCCAGAGACCCAGGTTCGATTCCTGACTGTGGAGTTTGCACGTTCTCCCCGTATCTGTGTGGGTTTCCTCCAGGTGCTCCGCTTTCCTCCCACAGTCTGAAAAACACGCTAGTTAGGTGCATTTATCCAAACAGGCGCCATAGTGTGGCGACGAGGGGAATTTCACAGTAACTTCATTGCAATGTTAATGTAAGCCTTACTTGTGACTAGTAAATAAACTTTAAATAGCAGGCTGAACAAATTGCCAGACATCTATTTTGATAAATGCCCTCATTATGAATGCTTGGTTGAGCTCCAAGACTCACTAACTGATTCAGCCTTATGAGGAGTATTTACACAATTGTATAGGTGACTGCTGACTTTGTTTGATACCACTTTATGGGCTTGCAATATGTTTATCTTTCTTTGAAGTCTATTTTTTTAATGCCCGTTTGTATACATTGTCAAAATTAGGAGATGTTAAGAGGTTAAAGTTTATTTGAATGGACATATTAATGGCTGCACTTTATTAAAAGTTTCATGAGATTACAAGAGAGGCAAGAGGCTGTGTATGGTTGAGCATTTTATTTTTATTCAATGAGCATTTCAGAGGCAGAGACTTGTTAGTGTTATTATAAGAGCTCATGAATTCAATAACTAGTAGCTACTGGAAGAATGGGTATGGGAGAAATTAAAGGACATGCAGGGACATGACTGGCACAGCGAGGGTAAGATAGGGGTATGGAGGTGCGGAGAGGGGTGATGACTAGCCAGCCTAACAACCATGAATAGAACTGGGCAAATGTCTCAGAAGCCAGATGTTGTATAAAGGGCTAATGCTAAAAATGTTAAGTATATAGTTTACATCATCAATGACATAAAGATCATATCATCATACCAGAACATGACGAGAGATGGTTCTATGTGGAGCCTTATGCTGAGTCTGTCTTATAAAGAGTTAGCATAATGTCCAATAAAAAATAAAAAATTGAGTTTGCTAACAGCATTGCCTGCAACCTTATCTATAATCCAGGACAATGGCCACCACATCTAAGACCAAAACAGCAAAAACAGACCAGAGGTGGGTCTTCCAACCTGCCTGCCTCTGCCTAACACTGTGGCAATGGTCCCAACTCCAGCCTGGCTTTGCCATTCCTGGGATGAATATTCCATGTGAATCAGCTGACTTTCTGAAGTCAGGAATGTGACATCAGAAAATGACTCAATTGGCAGTTCCCATCGCCAAGGGGAAAATTCAGCCCTTTGGTGTCTAAGCCAGGGCTTCAGATCCAGCAGTATCAGCCTTCAGGATAAGGATCATTGTACTTTTTTCTAATATAGGATACCTAAAGAAGTGGTTGCTTCACATCCTTTACAAAGTCCCTGGATGAACACTTGGCACATCATAACCTTCAAGACTATGGGCCAAGTGTTGGTAGATGGAATGAGATGGAAGTTCAGGTGTTTCTCACGTGTTGGGGCAGACTTGATGGGGCGAAGGGCCTCTTTTGCACTATATGATTCTATTTGTATGTTTCTACAGCTTTAGGACTGGTTAGCTCAGAGCAAACCAGTGTTGTAGTCGCATGGATGCACACAATCTAATGTTTGCTTTAGGTGTGGGTAAAGAATGTCTCTTGTAAGGCCTTACCCAGTATGGCTCCTGCCCATAACTCTGGGGCCTTAAGTGTCCAGGTAGTGGCTAAAAAACAGATGGGACACATCCTCCTTTGATTCCAAATAAACATTTGTTTTCAGAACAAAGGATGCTCCTTAAGGTTTGGAAATGATTTTTCAGAATACCACAGTAGTTTGAATGTGTGGTGCTTGTATTAATGATATATATATATAGTTCTGACATCTGCGATGAAGCATTTTGGTTTGTCACAAATAGTTTTCAAACTATTTTTAGCCTGTACTCCAATCTGTATCACAAAGAAGCTTTGAGTTGCTTTTACCATGAAAAATGAGCTTTCAGCTAACTACCATACAACTGGAAGTAACAGGAGATCCTTGAATAATAAAACAAGTTGCTTATTAGAATAGTTCAAGCTGCCTTATCCAATAATTGATTTTATGTTGGTTAGAAATATGACCCATGGAAGTATATTTAAGAAAAAGGCTGTTTTCAAATCTAATTTATTTTTAAGGGACTGTGTTTATCCCACAGGGATTCATCAATAACATACGGCTAAAATACTTACTCCATTTTTTTTTGCTTTGAGTCACTGCTTTGTGTTTGGCAAGAATCTGAAGTGAGAAAAGAAGTCAGATGAAAGGACATGAATGTCACATGACTGATCTTGATGCCTGCTGGGAAGAGCAAAAATAGCTTTTAAAGGTTGCACATAAAGCAGGGTGTGATAGAACAATGATTACATTATTAGACCAGCAGTCCAAAGGGCTGGACTCATAACTGAGAAAACTTGAGTACCAATCTCAGCATGACACTTTGAGAATTTTTATGAGATAAAAAATATCTGAAAGCAACTGGCGTCAATAAACATGATTATGGAGCTTCCTGATTGAGGAGGCAATGGCCTAGTGGTATTATCGCTCAACTATTAATCCAGAAACTAAGCTAATGTTCTGGGGACACAGGTTTGAAACCTGCCATGGCAGATGGTGGAATTTGAATTTAATGCAAAATATCTGGAATTAAGAATCTACTGACGACCATGAAACCATTGTCGATTGTCGAAAAAACCCATCTGTTTAGGGAAGGAAATCTGCCGTCCTTACCTGGTCTGGCCTACATGTGACTCCAGAGCCACAACAATGTGGTTGACAATCAACTGCCCGCTGAAATGGCCTAGCAAGCCACTCAGTTTCAAGGGCAACTAGGAATGGGCAATAAATGCTGGCCTGCCAGCGACGACCACGTCCCACGAATTAATAACAAAAAAACTAGATTGTTGTAAAATCCCAACAGGCTGACTAATGCCTTTTAAGAAAGGAAACCTGCTGTTCTTATCCAATCTAGCCTACATGTAATTTCTGTTTTAAACCACCATGGTTGCTCTTAACTGCCCTCTGAAGTGATCCAGTAAACAATTCAGTTGCATCAACCCACAGACTTCAATAGTTCCTGAAGTTGTTCTAGTCCACCATCTTCTCAAGACAACTAACTATAGCCAATAAATGCTGGCCTAGACAGTGGCATCCACATCCAGTGTATGAATAAGCCTGTTTTGGAAAGTCCTCGGATGAAAAGCCAACTCTTACGCTGTGTGGTTCAAAAACAATAGAGAGAGATGTCCTGCCTTCAATATTTGCAATGGTATCAAAAGCAAGAGTATGAAGAACATGTTAACAATTTCAATACAATTAGGAGGCAGAGGAAGTGTTTCTTGTTGATTATATTATAGAAATTGGGGCATAGAGTTACAGCCTGAAAATCTCTACTGTTTCCTCCATCCTATGAGAACACATTGGGTTACATATCAGATAGAGTTGGGATTTTTAATACTTGTATTACAATCGTAATAAATATCCTTGCAGAGTTTACGTGAACATAAGCCACTTAACCGGCCACAGAGGAAACATCCTTCAACACGAGAACAACTATTGTTTGACTTAACGCATCAGAAGGAATGCCAGAACTCAAGATGGTAATTAAGCAGAATGGGGGTAAATGGCAACCTTCAGAAATCTTCCATGTCCACAATACTTTAATCTAAGCATCTATATAATGTGGTCACTCACAGGGGTAGGAAAATGTCTTCAGGGTATGGGAAAATGTTTGCAGGGTGAGAAATGCTGATTCAAATTCACTGAAGTGTATCAATAAGATAAACACTTAAAAATGCTCACACACATATATATTGCAACAATGACTAATTCTCATTGGCACACTGGCACAGTGGTTAGCACCGCTGCCTCACAACGCCTGGGACCTGGGTTCGATTCCCGGCTTGGGTCACTATCTGTGCAGAGTCTACACGTTCTCCCCATCTCTGCGTGGGTTTCCTCCGGGTGCTCCGGTTTCCTCCCACAGCCAAGAGACGTGCTGGTTAGGTGCATTGGCCATGCTAAATTCTCCCTCAGTGTACCTGAACAGGCGCTGGAGTGTGGCGACTGGGAGATTTTCACAGTAACAATTGCAGTTAATGTAAGCCTACATGTGATACTAATAAATAAACTTAAACTTGATAAACTTGATTCCCGGCTTGGGTCACTGTCTGTGTGGAGTTTGCACGTTCTCCCCGTGTCTGCGTGTGTTTCCTCCAGGTGCTCCGGTTTCCTCCCACAGTCCAAAGATGTGTGGGTTAGGTGCATTGGCCATGCTAAATTGCCCCTTAGTGTCCCAGGATGCGTAGATTAGAGGGATTAGCGCAAAAAATATGTGGGGTTATGGGAATAAGGCCTAGGTGGGATTGTTGTCAGTGCAGATTCGGTGAGCCGAATGGCCTCTTTCTGCACTGTAGGGTTTCTATGATCTATGAACCAATAAAAAGGAAAATCATTTCCTTGCAAAGCCACTTCCGGAATGAATTAGTATCCTACATTTTCTCCCAAAATGTCTTTTTTTGCAGCCACGTTGGCATCTCACCTTCTCTGCTGTGCAACTTATCAATTTAACAGTTTTCAAAAGAAAAATACATAACTTACTCATCCTATGTTTCAATACCTGCAACTTTCCCCTGACACTGACTTCTCTCTCAGGGAGTGTCAAGACTCAGGGGATTCCTTTGGTGTGTTTAATGTTTCAATCGTTGGTCTGTGCCAAGGTTATAACAGTATCTGTGCCTCCACACAATTTCAGCTCAATGCCCTTAACCACCATTATTTTGCCCTCAGTGATGCATTCAAGTGCAGTTATGTTTTTGCAGTTAGCTGCCTGTTCCCAACTCTGAACAATCCTTCACTACTTTGGCTGTGCGCCTCCTTTGCTCCCAGCTATACCTTACAATCGGAATGTAGAAAGAGGAATAGGCAATTTAGATTCTTGAACCTTTTCCACCATTTAGTGAGATTGTGGCTGATTTGTGACCCAACTCCATGTCCCTTAATGCCTTCGGTTAAGAGAAATATGTCAAACACAGATTTAAAATTAACAATTGCCTCAACATCAATTGCTACTCCAAACTCCCACCGCCATTTGTGTGTCGAAATGTTTTTGAATTTCACTTTCAAAAGCCAGGCTCGAATTTTTTGGCTAGGTTCTCGAGCTCTCGATTCTCTCGTTACCCCATCTGTTCCCCTTAATAACTTGCAAACCTTCCTCAATTCACCCGTTAACTTTTAAACTCCAAGGAATACAAACCTGGCTTGTGTAATCCCTCCTTGTAAATTAGCCCTTGGCGTTTAGGTACCATTCCAGTAAACGTTCACTGCTCTTCCTCTAAGGCCAATATATCTTCCCTTTGGTGTGGCGTTAGGACTTTTCAAAATACTCCACGTCTGGTCCAACCAGTACTTTGTATACCTGAAACATGACTTTTAACCCTTGAATTCTATCCCTCTACATATAAAGGCTGGCATTTCATTAGCCTGATTTATTATCTTTTCTCCCTGACCTGACATTTTAATTATCTTTGAACCTGGACCCCAAGGTCTTTTCCAACCTGTTTGTTTCTAGTTTTTCACCATTTGGAAAGTGCCCAGTTCTAATCTTTTTTAGGCCCAAAGTGGATGAGCTCACAGTTGCCTATGTTGAAATCCATATGCCACAGTTTTGCCCATTCATTTAATCTATTGATATCCCATTTTATTATTATGCTTACAACATCGCCTAGCATTGTATCATTAGGGAATTTGTACAGGTAGCTTTGTACAGGGCGGCATGGTGGCACAGTGGTTAGCACTATTGCCTCACAGTGCCAAGGACCCGGGTATGATTCCCGACTTGGGTCACTGTCTGTGCAAAGTCTACACGTTCTCCTTGTGTCTGCGTGGGTTTCCTCCAGGTGCTCCGGTTTCCTTCCACAGTCTGAAAGACATGCTGGTTAGGTGCATTGGCCATGCTAAATTCTCCCTGAGTGTACCTGAACAGGCACCACTGTGTGGTGATTTTTACAGTAACTTCATTGCAGTGTTAATGTAAGTTTACTTGTGATACTAATAAATAAACAAAAACTTTCCACCTGAATCTTTACTAAGTATGGTGAATGATCAAGGCACTAACACAGATCCTTAGGTGCATTGCTAGTCCCATTCTGTCAATAGACTGCCTACCCATTGTCACTACTTTTTGTCTAGTGCACTCAGTCAATGTCCTTGCCAGGTCAGTAATTAGCCCTTAATTCCATGGGCTTTAGCTTTAGATAGCAGTCTCTTATGAGAAACTTTATCGAATGTCTTCTGCAGGTTCATGCAGATAATATCTATTGACGTTCCATTGTCTGGTACTTTAGTCACCTCTTCAAAAAATACAATCAGGTTTGTCAGGCATCACCTATCTTTTACAAATCCGTGCTGGCTCTCTCTGATAGCTGACCTTTTTCAAGGTATTCTGTTGTTCTGTCCTTAATTATAGACGGTAAACATTTCTCAACAACAGATGTTCGGCCAACTGGTTTATTATTCCCTTGTTTCAAAATCACAAGAATTTTGAAAGATCATAGTTAGGCAATCTGTTATATTCTCATCTGCGTCCTTTAAAATCCTTGATGGGAACGATTTGGTCCCAGGGTTTTGCAAGTCTTTAGCGCTGTGATAGTCTTCATTATTGTTAATTTGCATATATTCATTTTGGTGAGTCCATATGAATTTTCTCGGGATGGCTGGCTTCTTGGTTCGTCCTTTACTTTAAGTACTGCAATTATTTCCTTATTTTCATTGCTATCACCATTGTCAGGTTTTAAGTGGCCCACATTACTCTTAACCCCCCTACTTCTTCTAATATAATTGCAAAAGCTTTTGTGTTGATTTTGCCAATCTTTGCAAGTTTCGATCACACTCTCTTCTTGTATCTCTCTCCGTTTATTTTGTCCTATGCCAGTATCTCCACATTAAGGATATCCTAGGAAAGTCCAAAAATGTGCAGGTTAGATGGATTGGCCATGATAAATTGCCCCTTAGCTTTAGGGGGAGTAGCCAGGGTTGTGGGTGGGATTGTAGTCAGTGCATGCTCGATGGGCTGAATGACCTTCTTCTGCACTGTAGTATTCTATGATTTGTTTCTTACCCATTCATCAGGATTGGTGCTTTTTTTGCATTCTTGTCTGGTTATTATTTTAGTTTTAAGTTGGCACTGGCAACCGTGACAATACAATCTTCTAAACAAGAGATTGTACAAGTCTGTTTTTGTTACTGCATTAAACTTTCTGTAACCTATGCAAAATCTGATTGACCCATCAGGTTTAGCCACTAATACTTTGGTAGAACTCATTGCTTTGACTTGTTTCAGTTAGGTGTTGAATTTTTGCTTTCACCTGAGCCTGTTTCTCCAGGTTTAAATGATAAGGATGTTGTTTTATTGAAGAATATTTCCCCTACATTCCACATTATGCGTGGCTAAAGTTTTATCCCATAGTTTATCCCTACAGATTGTTTAAAGTTTATTTATCAGCATCAGAACTAGGCTTACATTAACACTGCAATGGAGTTACTGCGAAAATCCTCTGGTCGCACCACTCTGGTGCCTGTTCGGGTACACTGAGGGAAAATTTAGCTTGGCCAATGTATCTAACCAGCACCTCTTTCAGACTGTGGGAGGAAACCCACATAGACATGGGGAAAACGTGCAAACTCTGCACAGACCGAGACTTGAGTCGGGAATCGAACCCGGGTCCCTGGCGCTGTGAGGCAACAGTGCTAGCGCTGTGCCACTATGCTGCCCATTGTTTTACACTCACCAAGTAACCTCATTAGATCTTCTCATTGCCCTATCTCTAAGTATGAGAATTTATTGTCTCAGTGTCTAACTGTCCTAACCAGATAGCAGGAGGTTCAATTGGTGAAATGTTCAAATCTCTTTCTGCCTCACTTTCAGTATCTCTTTCATCCTTCACTGTCCTTACAACCTGACATACTTGCTACATCATTTCCTCCTCCCAATGATTGTTTTAACATATTGATATGACACAACTGATCCTTTTTCTATGAGTTCGGAGTGTCTATCACACTTTACCAATCCTCTTGTTAACCTTGTATGGAGCGCTGAATCGTACTTTCAGGGGTTGCTCCTGTAAAGACAATAGCACGAACACTTTGTCCCCTGGTTGAAATATTCGGATCTCAGCTTGCTTATCTGCTCATTTTTTTGCCTTTGTTTGGGAAACATTAAGTTGCTCTTGAGCCACGTTACAGGCTCCCATCACCGTTCCTAGAACACTGACACACAATCTTACACACAGAATTCATCTCTCCTAAATATTTTCTTTGTTAAATTTTGGACATCCTCTAGCTCATGTTCACAAATTAATTCAAAAGTTATATCTGTCACTAGTGTCCCAATTTCATGTTTGGTAACAGTCCCACAGTCTATTAAGACCCTACCAAATGGCTCCTCAAAAACTAGAATGGGAATTAAGAGTACTGGTTTGATTGTAGGTTGTAGTTTGCCCACCATCTGGCATGTATGGCAATGTTTTACAAAATTACACCATATGAACATCTGACCAGTAAAAATGCCAGTTTATCCATGTCTGTGTTTGTCTATGCCCTACATGTCCTGACTTGGAATTACACGTTCTCTCTGTAATATCTCTTTACTGTATTTGGATGATATTCATATCTAATGAACAGCAGTCCAATCTCTGTCTGCAGGTCTGTGAGGAGATCTCCACTTCTTTATTCGAATTCCCTTTTTAACCAACATTCCAGAACTCCCTCAGCTTCAGTTTGGGCAGTTTGTGTAAACATCAGCTTGCTGCGTCTTAATGAGAGAAGATTACTAAGCATCTCTTTCAGATTATCCATGTCTTTAAAGAAAGATTCAGTTAACCAAATATCTACCTGTGGCATCATTTTGACTTCCAATAATGGACTTTGCTTAGCTATTGTTCAGATCATCAGGTACAAAGGAAAATTTTCTGGAACCTTTTCCTGCAACTACTCTGCATCTTTAACCTCACTTGGGCTTTCCATGATTATGGGAGAAGCTACTACCTTCGCTCTGACTAAATAATTTCCCATGAGTAAATCAACCCTATGTATGGTTAACTTCTAGACAACCCCTACCATCACTGACCTAGAACATTGGTCACACTCCAACTGTACCTGCTACAAAGGTACAGATATATACTGCCAATACCCATTTATTAAAATATTGATTTCAATGCACTCGCTGGTGGAAATGTTATGCCTTTCCCCAACAAACTATTTGAGTAGCTCCTGTATGCCTTTGTATAACTAGTGGTTTAGCTGTCTCACTTGATGTATTTGCCTGGCCATGTCCCCCTTCCCTGGGAGCTATATTTACCTTTACACCATTGGGGAGACCCCCACGACAGGTTCACGTCTAGGTGAACCTGTCATAAACCATATTGACATTATGTCACGCTGGTGCAGTGTCAATATGCAGCAGGGGCTCAATATCTGGTGAGGGGGCAGGTTCGTGGCATTGAAATGTATTCAACTGCATGTAAAGCAGGTTCATGCCCATTGTGGGCGTGAAACTGATGATGTCGCCAGCGAGGGCGGAGAAGATCTGAGATCGCTTTCTTGCCGGTGAGATTTCCGAGTTTTGGATTTTGAGCCCCTGGTGGCATTTGCACGGATGGTGAGCGTGGGCTCAAGATCATTCCTGTTAATCTAAATGCACATTGCTGTCATGCAAAAAAAAATCTTCAACAATGTAAATGGGGAAAATAGATCTCATGAGATAACCCACATTTGAATAAACATGTACAGGAGCTACACCATGGCATGAACGGCCAGAGAAATTTCAGCCAACGTATCAGTGGCCCTTATTCTGATGTCGGGCCTATATAGCTGCATATTTTTAATCTTTACAGATACTACTATGTAGTGAGATATGGTGCACACTATCACGGAATTCTGCCCAAGAAGGTTTTAGAATATTGTGCAAATTAATCATTGCTAAATGAAATCAGGGAGAATATCGAACAGAAACATGCTAGAATATAACTTGTGTAATCCACAGTAAGTAATTAATGAATAATGCTGTAAATTTACCCAAGTTCTAATTGATTTAGTTATGAGTTGGTTGTGAATTATTTTTCTGTGATGGAGGATTAATTTCAATAGTTATTGTTTTTATTTTATCGAGAACAATTTTTAAAAATAATTTTGCCACACGTGGCAGAGGGAATCTTCCGCATTGGTGTTCCATGCATCCAAAATTTTTAAAAATTGGAATCAAAGTTGAGAATCATAAACATGAAAGGCACATCATTACTGGAATTGAACTCTATGGTCTGTGCTGCCTCTCAATGAATTGCTTGTGCTACTGCATTTCGTCACACAAGGTAAACAGGTCTTCATACTGTGCCTGCTTACTCAGATACATTGCGACAAATATTGAAGGTCAAAATACAAAACATATTTGAAAATCTGTATGAACTCGATAGCTTTCCTTCTTCTGCCCACTTCAAGCTAGTCTGTCTTTATCACTTGCAATCCCATCATAATGCTTGAGACTGATTCCATAGTACAATGCATTGGCACCATGAGTCTAAGTTGCACTCTCGGTTTTATTTTCAACATAGCTGAAAAGGAACAGATTCTATCTGAACCTGTACAGAAATGAGAACACTCTCAGGGGAACCGTTTGATACAATGGGTTAGTACACTTGACTTACAATCAAATCCATACTGATGGATTGAAAGTTTTTTCAGTGTATTAAATGAAAGGGTTCCATGTCAATTAAGACTAGCCAGTCTCATCCCATTACAAAACCTAGAGCAATTTGGCATTTTTTATTGGAGATGTAGTGGGAATGGGAAATAGAAACATCACTGAGGGGGTCAGGATGCTGTATTGTGGAGTAGGCTAAGGCAAAATGTTGGGGTCCTCAAAGAAATTGTCATGTTCCAAAATATTGCAGGGCAGCACGGTGGCACAATGGTTAGCTCTGCTGCTTCACAGCGCCAGGGACCTGGGTTCGATTCCTGGCTTGGGTCACTGTCTGTGTGGAGTTTGCATGTTCTCCCCGTGTCTGCGTGCGTTTCCTCGGGGTGCTCCGGCTTCCTCCCACATTCTGAAAGATGTGCTGGCTTTTGCATTGACCCGAACAGGCGCCAGACTGTGGCAACTAGGGGAATTTCACAGTAACTTCATTGCAGTGTTAATGTAAGTCTTACTTGTGACTATTAAATAAACTTTAACTATTATGACATTTCAGTCAATACTTTAGAATTTTGAACACAGACCATTAAAAATGGCCATGGAATTTTGAGCCCTGAATCTTAAGCAAATACCTAAGTTAATATGGACATTCACAGCCATCTGGGAAATTCACACATCCCTTTTGTTTAAGGATGGACCTTCAACAAGAGAACATAGTATTTGAGCTGACTCGTCTTTCTGTTTCACCATGGACAAAAAATAACATCATTAGGTGTATTAGATGAATGAGAATGGATCTCCTCCGCCTTCTGTTATATTATGATGGTCACTCATCCAAACTAGATTGGGTGAATTTCAAGGTGTGAACAACAACGAGGATGTGTAATTGACATGTGTAATTATGGAAAAAAGGACTTTGAATTGTACAAGTCACATGGTGAGGAAGCCATTTTGTTGTCTGTTTTTTAAAATAAGAGCAAAACTGTTCGGTGGAGACAGTTCCTTCAGAAAAAAAAAACATTAAACCAACAGCAAGTCATCCAAGCAGCAATATCTTGAATGTGGGAGAAGGACTCCCCCAAACTGTTTCAACTTCACATTCGCCTGAGAATCAGCCTCCAGGAAATTTGACTACAAGAAATCTTAGGGCTTTACGAGACCTTCACTTCAACTAAAACATCAATTTCATTGAAAAAACTGCAGGTCTGCCACGAAAGAGACAGAGTCAATCATAAGTTGCAATTGTAATCTCACCTTCCTCAGTCTTTAAAGGTGTGTGTGAGATAAGGTACTTCAATGAGACAAGTGATCAAGACATGGGGTGGGATTGTCTATCCTCCACCGTGGTTTGTGGCAGTGGAGGTCACCCGCACTTGGCTGGCAGTGGGACCTTCTGGTTCCACCACTGTCAATGGGGATTCCCATTGTCCGCATCCTCTGTCGCCAGGGAGCCTTGGATGTGAATGTAGAAGATATAATTAGTAAGATTGCAGATGACACAAAAATTGGTGGTGTTGTTGATAGTGAGGAATATAGTCTTATGCCACACACTGATATCGATGAGTTGAGCAGAGCAATGGCACTTGGAATTTAATGTTGGTAAGTCCGAGGTGATGCATTTTGAGAGTTCTAATAAGGATGGGATGTACACAATGAACAATAGGTTCTTAGGGAGTATTGAGGAACAAAGGGACCTTGGGGTACAAGACCATAGATCACCAAAGGTGGCAGGACAGGTAGATAGGGTGAAGGTGGCAGAAAATGCAGAAAACAGAAAATGCTTTTTGCGCTGATGGGTTGTGTGGTGGAAGTCTGTGTCGACTGACTTGTGCTGGCCTCAGAAGATTCCTCAGGGCCTTCCTCCGAGGTTTCCTCTGAGCTGTTGTGGGGCATTTCGGCAGGAGCAGCAGGGAGGGCAGGCTGAGTGCATTGGGGTCATCTCCTGCAACAAAAGACACAAGGCTCAGTGCAAAGGAGGGACAGGTATCTGGGCAGCATGCCGCTTACTTGAGATACGTCATATGAATGAAGGTTTTGCGGATGCTCACTTCCTTGTTGAACCCTGACCTGGCTGTTGTTCACGGTCCTGCCCTCGTCTCCCATCAGATCCGGGGCTCTTTTCTCAAAGGGAGTGAGGACATGCAGCTCAGGGACCCCCACCTCCTGTTTTCTCCCACTCCCAGCGATTATGGGCCATCTTCTCCTCTGGGTTCAGAAGGGAGGGTTGAAAGCTTGATGGCAGAAAGGACAGGGGGTGTCAAGGGTGTAGGCAATTGGGTAGTGTATTTCGGGACCATGCTTCAGCAGGCAGAGGTTGTGAAGTGGAGGGGTGGTGATGCCAGAGGGGTTGGAGGCAGGCGCTAGGGGGCAGGGTGCTAGATGGCCGTGGGGCGTCAGGGGTTGGATCAACGTTGCAGGAGTGACAGGCGGGACTGATAGCAGGACGGGACGGACATTCACCCTTGCTGCTGAAACAAGGTCATTTACTTTCTTCTCACACTGGTGGCCGGTCCTCCGTGTCAGTGCATGGGCACTGACTGCCACTGCCTCAGGCCTTGTTGCCTGCCTGAACACTGGTTCGTCACCTGTCCAAGGGGAAAGAAAATGTCCCCTCCTCTCCTCAACTGTGTTTGGTAACTGGCCCAGCTCTCCCTCCATGAACCTTGAGGCAGTTCTTCTGGGTGCCATCTTCCTGGCGTGACTGCCTGTGTGTCCATCATCAGCACTTGAATGCAGCTATCTCTTGTTAACGCCTTACAGCTGCAGCCACTTGGCACGAGTCACGCGCCTGGAGGGTTCATTCCGGTGAGAGTCACATCGAGCCTCTTTTCTTGCACTAAGTGACAGAAGATTGTGACTCACGGCTCACCGAAGGAAAAAAAACAGTACCATTCACTCCCGTTTTCTCGCTCATTCGGCACTTAGAATATTTTTTGTAAAATCCATTGTGTTTTAACATCTGGAGTAAGTGTATGATAATTTATTTTAAAATTCGCAAAAAGCTTGCTGTTGGAAATTATTTAACTTGGACAATTGCTTTGAGGGTTGGGAGTCCCTCATATATAAACATTTTGATTTGATTTATTATTGTCACGTGTAAGTGTACAGTGAAAACATTTTTTTTTTGCACGCTATACAGACAAAGCATACCATTCATAGAGAAGGAAACGAGAGAGTGAAGAATGTAGTGTAACAGTTATAGCTAGGGTGTAGAGAAAGATCAACTTAATGCGAGGTAGGTCCATTCAAAAGTCTGATGGCAGCAGGGAAGAAATTGTTCTTGAGTCGATTGGTACGTGATCTCAGACTTTCGTATATTTTTCCGGAAGGAAGAAGGTGGAAGAGAGAATGTTCAGGGTGCGTGGGGTACTTAATTATGCTGGCTGCTTTGCTGAGGCAGCGGGAAGTGTAGACAGAGTCAATGGTTGGGAGGCTGGTTTGTGTGAAATTGGGCTACATTCACGACCCTTTGTAGCTTCTTGCAGTCTTGGGCAGAGCAGGAGCCTTACCGAGCTGTGATAGAACCAGAAAGAGCGTTTTCTATGGTGCATCTGTAAAAGTTGGTGAGAGTCGTAGCTGACATGCCAAATTTTCTTTGTCTTCTGAGAAAGTAGAGGCGTTGGTGGGCTTTCTTAACTATAGTGTCAGCATGGGGGGACGAGGACAGGTTGTTGGCGATCTGGACACCTAAAATCTTGAAGCTCTTGACCCTTTCTACTTCGTCCCCATTGATGTAGACAGGGGCATGTTCTCCACTATGCTTCCTGAAGTCGATGACAATCTCCTTCTTTGTTGACATTGAGGGAGATATATATTATATATACATATAGCTTCCTCAAGGGGAGTTTAAAAAAAACACATAAATTTTGTTTGTGACAGAAGTTTTACTGTGAAGCTATACATGACATGAACAGTTTTGATGCTGACATTAGGTGCTAAAATGGTAAGGAGTTCAATTGGCATTTTGTCTTTGGCACTAATGTGATTTTCGAAAGAATAATTAATGAATCATCCAAATAATAGGGCAGAGGAATTTGGAGCATATACAAATATAACACACCTTGGTCTGTTAATAAAATAAATCCTGTAGTAATGGGAGAGGCAAAATGATAAGATTCGAATGATCAATTTACATCTATATGCATTCATGATGATACTATTTGTGGCAGTAATATATACTTAATTGACAGCATTAGAAGTAGCACAGTCAACCACAATACTTGACACCATTCACATTGACATTTGATGTCAGTAAACACATCTTCCTGTAAATTAAGGGGAAGGTGAGAATATTTTAAGTTAACCAAACATCACATGTTTAATGAACCACACAGTGCAAACATGCTCACTTGAAGTGAACCAATATAGGATATTATGAGGTTAATTAAACATGGAGGTAATACTGTAGGAAACATTCCTGGTGTTGAATCTATAGAATGAACAATGTGATCAGTGTGAATTGTAGTGGTGCATACTGATTTCAGTAGGTTTTGGCCCAACACATGGTTATGGTGTTAAATATGCAACTCTCGTGTGTGGCACAGTGGTTAGCACTGTTGCTTCACAGCGTCAGGGACCCAAGTTCAATTCCTCGCTTGGGTCGCTGTCTGTGTGGAGTTTGCACATTCTCCCTGTGTCTGTGTGGGTTTCTTCCGGGTGCTCCCACATTCTGAAAGACGTGCTGGTTAGGTGCATTGACCCAAATAGGCACTGGACTGTGGCGACGAGGGGAGTTTCACAGTAACTTCATTGCAGTGTTAATGTAAGCCTTTCTTGTGGCTAATAAACTTTTTTAAACTTTATAAAATATATTGGCCCAAATCCAGGCCTCCAGACAGTCAGAGATTGGACACAACCACACAATAAGCTATGGGGCCCCTCCAAGTTCTCAACACACTGACTCTGTGGAAATTGCCTGGGAAGTTTGAACTTCTGATTCCTTTGCTCCCTGGGACCCTCCAAATAAGTCTCCAACCTGAGCTGGAGTTGGAAACATTGGATAATTCTGACTTTTTACCTAAATATTTACCCAAGGAATGTTAGGCAAAAAAATCCTAGTCTGGCTCCTGGTAAGTATACAACTGACCCCTACACCCCCAGCTCCCCTCTTGACCCCTGGACTCCCCACAATCCTTGACTCCCCCGTGGACCCCGACCTGACAGTCCCCACCACCCGACTCCCCACCCCTCCCCTGTCTTCATCCTGACCAGCCTCCACCATCCAATTCCCCCTCAACCCACCACCAACCCCGACTCCCCAGTTGACCCCCTGATGTGACCTGACTGTCCTACCCAGCTGCTACCCTACCCTCATCAATCCCCTCACCCATCTTACTCGCTTACTCATTTACCTTACCCACGCTACCCCCTTACCTCAACATCCTACCCAGCTGCCATCAACCCTTTTACCCAGTTACTTTCTCTGCGTAGCTTTTAAAAGAAGCTTTGGGACTTGATAGAATACTAGGGCTGTGGCTTGTCTTGCCCCAGTGACCCAGTGTTACAAAGAAGCAGTTCTTTTTCAGGTATGCTCTGCATTTCTAGAAAAGTCAAGATCGGAAGTCCTGGCCATAAATGCACAACTCCAGCATGGCAAAGGTAAATGGGAGTAAAGTAAGAATCTGGTGGTGATTGCCACCACACTAAAGATTCAGGCCAGGTTGTCTCATTCAGTTTTTTGCATAATTATTGTAGCCTCATTGTCGAATTCAAGTACACCAAACCCACATCACTGGTGACATTTAAACCAGGATTTGATATTTCCCTTCTGTATACCAGTGACTTAAAGTGTGGTGTCATTCTGCAACATTGGAATTGTTCTAGAATTCTGGAGTTGCATCGTACGTATTGCGTTCATGCATGGGCATACCCCTGTGTTTGATTTTAATTGGTACTGGAGGGAAAACCCTTCAACGCTTATTATCTACACCTTTCCCTCCACCAGCAAAACATTATATTGTGCTGTTTCTCTTATAGTGCTTTATTGTGGAAAGACTCTGCACATGTAACTCACGTGGCACCAGCAATTGTGATTATGTGACAACTCAACATGGCTCCAACAGGTAATAGTGTTAATCCAATTGAGAGCTGAACACATGGGAATATTACACGTGTGCTACCAAGAAAAGTAACAATCAGCTGGTCTCTGGACACTCTGTCCAGTCGCTCCTGTTGGTTTATAAATATGTTGACTGGGAATAAGGATTGTAATCATAAATATATGAATGGTATACATTTATACAATTGAAAACCTGACACTGAAAACCTGACAGTGAAGCAAAGTACTGAAAAAAAATAACAAAATGCTTTTAACAAGGTGGTAATGGATACCCAGAGGTAAGGCCCAGGCAGCAGTCCAACAACAAGGTGGTATAAATGACTTTATAAACAACAATAGTGAAGCACAAGCAGTTTTCACTCACAATATAACCCCTACAGTATAGAAAGAGGCCACTTGGCCCATCAAGTCTGCACTGACTCTCTGAAACAGCAGCCCACACAAGCCCTCCCTTCTGCCCTCTCCCCGTAGCACTGACCATGGCTAATTCACCTAAACCATACATCTTTAGACACTAAGGGGCGATTTAGCATGGCCAATCCACCTGCACATCTTTGGACTGTGGGAGGAAACCAGAGATCCTGGAGGAAACCCACAAAGATACGGGGAGAAAATACAAATTCCCCGGTTGACTGATTTCATTCGGTTGTATAGGGGAAATGGCAGTGTTTAAAACTTATTCGAAATGGAGGTTGGATAAAAAGTACTTTTGTCTATTTCTGTGCCCATCACGGCCATGACTTAAGCTCCTGAATCAGAGGTCATCATATGTACAAAGTGATCTCTCCACAAAGGAATACATTGGTTCTACTCGCTGGGACTATAGCTGCAACATCAGAACAAAAAAGCAGCAAAATATGAAGGAGCAGAGTCCTGAAGACTAAAGGTATATTTTACTGTTAGAGTTAGACCTTAAACTAATCTGAGGAAACATGGACACAATGAAAGGAGAAGTGCCCTTTACAAGGTCCTCCATCTCTAAAAGAAGGACTTCTGTCATTGCCAAGAGGATTAAAACCGACCCCTTTTCCTACTGGATTATGAAGGCCACAGAAACAGAAGTGTCATTCTGTCAGATTTGGAATTGGAGAAAATTCCAAGTCATCAAATTTCAAGAAGAAGATTAGTATGTGATCAAGTTAAGAACTAGAATTCCAGTGTTTTGTGATTGGTGAATATGTCAGCGTATAATTCACAAGCCTGCTAGAAGAAGTGCCAAGTGACTTTCCCCCAAAAGGGCAAAGCTTCCCAGTCCAGTGTGTTGCATTCCTAGATGCTAGGCTAGAGCATGGGAAGGTCGAAGTAAAATCATACAATCCCAGTGCAGAAGGGGGCCATTTGGTCCATCGAGTCTGCATCGACCACAATCACACCCAAGTCCTATTACTGTAACGCCACATATTTACCCTGCTAATCCCCCAGACACTAGGGTCAACTTAGCATGGCCAATCAACCTAACTCGCACATCCTTGGACTGTGGGAGGAATGGGAGACACGGCGGACAGAGTACCCTTCGTCGTCCAGTACTTCCCCGGAGCGGAGAAGCTATGACATCTTCTCCGGAGCCTTCAACATGTCATTGATGAAGATGAACATCTCGCCAAGGCCATCCCCACACCCCCACTTCTTGCCTTCAAACAACCGCACAACCTCAAACAGACCATTGTCCGCAGCAAACTATCCAGCCTTCAGGAAAACAGTGACCATGACACCACAGCAACCTCTGCAAGACGTGCCAGATCATCAACACGGATGCCAACATCTCACGTGAGAACACCATCCACCAGGTACACAGTACATACTCTTGCAACTCGGCCAATGTTGTCTACCTGATACACTGCAGGAAAGGATGTCCCGAGGCATTGTAGACCATATAGACGCTACGACAACGGATGAATGAACACTGCTCGACAATCACCAGGCAAGATTGTTCTCTTCCTGTTGGGGAACACTTCAGCGGTTACGGGCATTCGGCCTCTGATCTTCGGGTAAGCGTTCTCCAAGACGGCCTTCATGACACACGACAACGCAGAGTCGCTGAGCAGAGACTGATAGCCAAGTTCCGTACACATGAGGACGGCCTCAACCGGGATCTTGGGTTCATGTCACACTATCTGTAACCCCCACGACTTGACTGGGCTTGCAAAATCGCACTAACTGTCCTGTCTGTAGACAATACACATTTCTTTAACCTGTGCTTAACGCTCTCTCCACTCACATTATAAGACTTTAAGACTTGATTACCTGCAAAGACTCGCATTCCAACCATTATTTTGTAAATTGAGGTTGTGTCTTTATATGCCCTGTTTGTGAACAGAATCCCCACTTACCTGACGAAGGAGCAGCGCTCCGAAAGCTGGTGGCTTTTGCTACCAAATAAACCTGTTGGACTTTAACCTGGTGTTGTGAGACTTCTTACTGTGGGAGGAAACCAGAGCACCCAGAGGAAACCTACGCAGACATGGGGTGAAGATGCAAACTCCATACAGACAGTGACCCAAGGACGGAATTAAATCCTGGTGCTGTGAGGCAGCAGTGCTAACCACTGTGCCCCTCCCCCAATAGTTCTGGAAAGGAGAAGGGAAAACAAAAAGTGCACTTAAAATTAATAATGTAAAGTAAAAACAAAATTTCAAATTTCACATATGTTCTTTTTTAAATTCCCTGCTTTTCATTGAAGCCAAGTGGTTAGCACTGCTGCCTCACAGCTCCAGGGACCCGGGTTCAATCCCCGGCTTAGGTCACTGGGGTCACTGTCTGTGCGGAGTCTGCACATTCTCCCTGTGTCTGCGTGGGTTTCCTCCGGGTGTTCTGGTTTCCTCCCACAGTCCGAAAGACGTGCTGGTTAGGTGCATTGACCATGCTAAATACTCCCTCAGTGTACCCAAACAGGCACCAGAGTGTGGCGATTGGAGATTTTCACAGTAACTTCACTGCAGTGTTAATGTAAGCCTACTTGTGACACTAATAAATAAACTTAAAACTCCTTCACTGCATCACTTAATAAATGTGCTATCATAACAATTCTGACCCAGATATTACGCCAAACACAAACTGCCTGGTATCTTAAAAAATGATAACTTTAAGTTGACTCCTAGTAATGGTAGTAGTGAAATTATCTATATAATCTACCCCACTATCAGGAACAAATGATACATTTAAATTTATTGGCAATTCAGGATGTCCAGTGATCAATGGCCAGAGTATTCTTCAAAGAACTATTTTATGATCTGGGTACCTTTGTACACCAGTCAATGAAAGTGGAGTGGCAATTAGAAAGGCAAATACTCTGTTGGCCTTCAGCGAGAGGATTTGAGTTCAGGAGTAGGGATGTCTTACTGCAGTTATGCAAGGCCTTGTTGAGACCACAGCTGGAGTATTGCGTGCAGTTTTGGTCTCCCTACCTAAGAAAGGATATACATGCCATAGAGGGAGTGCAGCAAGGTTCACTAGGCTGATACCGGGGTAGACATGACCGGGGTATGAAGAGAGATTGGTTCAATTGGACCTGTATTGCCTAGAATTTAGAAGAATGGGAAGAGATGCGATTGAAATGTCTTAAAATTTGAACAGGGCTGGACAGACTCAATACAGGGAGGATATTTTCCCTGGTTGGGGAACCCAGAATGAGGGTCACACTCTCAGGATATGGGGTAGACCATTTAGGACTGAGATGAGGAATATTTTCTTCACTCAAAGGATAGTGAACTTGTGGAATTCTCCACCACAGAAGGCTGTGGAGGCCAAGTCACTGAATGTATTCAAAGAGAGATAGATGATATATTAGCATCAAGCGGTATGGGGTGAAAGCGGGATTATGGCATTGAGATAAGCGACAAGCCATGATCATATTGAATGGCAGAGAAGGCTCGATGGGCTGAATGACCTACTCCTGCTCCTAGTTTCTTTGTTTGTTGTTTTGTTCTTATGCTTTCTCTGGGATCCAAGACTCTCCTTCAGTCAACCAAGGGAAAATAATTCATTAGATTTTAAAGCAATATAGTACTTATTAATTGAAGGATTGTTTTTCAGCATTAATATAGAAATAGTCAATGCACGATGGAGCTCCATGATTGACATACAAGAACTCTAATAGAGCCATTTTGCAGTTCATATCTTATCTTTAGAATATTTCTTTACATGACAGTCACACAGCTAGGGTAAAAGTCCAGAAATGTGATGGGAAAAAGGTAAAAGGAGCTCAGTTACTCTACTGAAAATCAGTAGTTATTGAATGTTCTGTTCATCTAAACATTAACCCGATTTTACTCTTCACAGATGCTGCCTGACCTGCTGAGTATTTCCAGCATCTGCAGTATTTTGCTTTTGTACTGTATGTATCTATATTGTTGTATAATGGCGGCACAACTACTTGTATGAAACTTATAACCATCATAAAAATGAAAATTAAGTAAATATCTTAATTTTGTTACTCAAAAGCTGTAAAATACCACCATTGGTTATGTTTACCTAACGATCATTCTATGTCAGGTATTGTACAGCAAAGTTGCAGAACAATGCTCTCTCTACCCTACTGTAATTAAATGGTCAAAATCACTCCCCAACTACATAAGTATAATGGCAAATTTCTTCTGCTAAGTAGGAGCTTTACCAATTGTATGGAGAAACATAATCATAGAATCCCTACAGTGCCGAAAGAGGCCATTCGGCCCATTGAGCAAGCATCAACAATTCCACCACGGCCCTACCCAGTCTTCCCACGTATTTACCCTGCTAGTTCCCCAACACTAAGGGGCAATTTTGCATGGTCAATCAACCTAACCCGCACATTTTGGGTCTGAGAGAGGAAATCGGAGCACCCGGAGGAAACCCACACAGACATGGGGTAAGTGTTCACACTCCACACAGACAGTGACCCAAGACTGGAATTGAATCCGGGTCCCTGGCACTGTGAGGCAGCAGTGCTAGCCACTGAGCCACCATGAGAAAGAGAAAGTCATCAGCTTGGTCTGAGCTTTAGTGTTTCATGAGCTTTGATTATAGAATCAAAAATACTTCATTATTGCAAAAGCTCACACAGGGTTAAAATCTGGCCTACACCTAGAGCTAACTTCAGAGAGGGGGAAGGGTTGTTGGGGGTTTCAACAAGTAAATTCTTCTTGCTGTTTACCTTAACAATCATAGGCCATGATCATGTTGGTGATCTTATTTCAGACACGCCTAGAATATCTGCACCTATTGTTGTTGGGCTAATAATTCTGTTCGGTTCAGCATATAGGCGTTTCCTGAGACCTCTCAGTTTTTCCGGAGGGCCAGGTAGAGTAAAAGTAGGAAGTAGTAGATAGTCTTATTAATCAGTAAAAGATAGAAAGAGGAACAGATGTGCTCCCCCAGCACCCCCCCCCCCCCCCAACTATTTCCTGTGGTCTGAAGTAACAAGATGGAGAGAGATAAAGCCGTGTGTGCAAAACCAGAAAATGCAGCAAGGGGGAAGACCTTGTCTCAAAATGTTTATTAATGCTTAATTATTTATTAGTGTCACAAGTAGGCTTACATTAACACTGCAATGAAGTTAGTGTGAAAATCTCATAGTCGCCGCATTCCGGTGCCTGTTTGGGTACACTGAGGGAGAATTTAGCATGGCCAATCCACCTAATCAGCACGTCTTTCGGACTGTGGGAGTGAACTGGAGCACCCGGAGGAAACCCACGCAGACACGGGGAGAACGTGCAGACTCCACACAGACAGTAACCCAAGCCAGGAATTGAACCCGGGTCCCTAGCGCTGTGAAGCAACAGTGCTAACCACTGTGTCACCCACTGTGTTGCCCACATGGAGAGCTAGATTATAGCTGGGTGATGTTCACAGTTAGAAGTTATTCAGAAAGATAACACCGTTTACAAGTAATGCCCAGTCTGGTCTGCTGGATAAGGCAGCGTGATTCTGTTGCCACAGGAAAAAGAAAAATGTCTGGAAATATTATGCTGCTCAGTCATGCATTCTTCAAAATAAACCACTATCGCGATTTTGCATTGATCTCAATGTCAGAACATTAACCAGTTCTCGCTGGCAGACGATTAAGGAAGTCGCAAGGTCATGTGTGAAAGACAAGCAGCAATTTCTGTGAGAAAGGGAGACAGCATTACATGCTTCAGGTTATATGAATATATAACTGCATACTGGACAATAATGCAAGTTAACTCCAGAAGGATTCAGAACCTGACAAAACAGCAAGAGCAGATCCAAAATTTGCAAAAGCTAGATTTAAACCTCAAGGTGAAAGGGCAGTGCTTAGACTCATTGTAACAAAATCAATTAAAAATGTATCTATTCAAAACAAAACTGGAACAAAAAGGCTGTTGTCTGAATATGGGAGAGTAAATGTTAAGTGGGAACAATATTGAATTGTTCAGTAACAATGATATTTTCAATTTGCAAGGTGCTGAATGTGCATTCAGAGAGCTTATGCTCCACTAAAACTTCTTGAAAGTATTATTTTCAGGTATCAAGAATAATTTTTTGTTTGGGCATAGAATCCCTACAGTGCAGAAGCAGGCCATTTGGCCCATCACCTCACATTACCCAGAGCCTATCCCCGTAACCCTATGTATTTACCCTGCTAACCCCCTTAACCTACACATCTTGGGACGCTATGGGGAAATGTAGCATGGCCAATCCACCTAACTTGCACATCATAGAATCCCTATGGTACAGAAGGAGGTCATTTGGCCCATCGAGTCTGTACCGGCCACATCCCACCCAGGCCACATTCCCGTAACCCCACACATTTACCCTGTTAATCCCCTGACACTAGGATCAATTTAGCATGGCCAATCAACTTAACCCCCACATCTTTGGACTGTGGGAGGAAACTGGAGCACCTGGAGGAAGCCCTCAGAGATATGGGGAGAACGTGCAAACTCACCCAAGGCCGGAATTGAATCCTGATCCCTGGCACTGTGATGCAGCAATGCTAACTACTGTGCCACCCTCATCGAAGTAAATGAATGTCAGCACCACACAATAAAGAAACAATCAAGGAAAACCTTTTTAAATTCTGTACATTCTATATCACAGATGTCACAGTTTTTAAGCTTATTATTGCTCATGATCAAGATTCTTTTTAGTATGTGTGAGGTTAGTATGTATTTTTATTCCCCAAGAGTTGTTTCTCCCAATTTAAATAACTTCCAGCAGCAAGCCTTCCTGATTTTAAAAATAAAGATTATTTATCACACTCTTGTCAGGAGAAAAAATAGGGTTGTTGTAGTGGGGGACTTTAATTTCCCTGGCACAGACTGGAAAGTGCTTAGAGCTGGGGGTCCGGACGGGGAGGAATTTGTAAAATGCGTACTGGAAGGTTCTTTGGAACAGTATGTAAATAGCCCGACTAGAGAGGGGGCTATACTGGACCTAGTTCTGGGAAATGAGCCCGGTCAGGTCGTCAAAGTTTCGGTAGGGGAACATGTGGCAAATAGTGACCACAACTCTGTTAACTTTAGGATAGTAATGGACAAGGATGAGTGCTGTCCTACGGGCAGGGTGCTAAATTGGGGGAAAGCTGACTATAGCCGGATTAGGCAGGAATTGGTGGATGTTGATTGGGAGAGGATGTTCGAGGGTAAGTCCGCGTCTGGCATGTGGGAGTCTTTTAAGGAACTATTGATAAGGCTGCAGGATAGGCATGTGCCTGTTAAAAGGAAAGATAGGAAAGGTAGGATTCGAGAGCCGTGGATAACCAGGGAAATTGAGGATCTGATTAAAACGAAAAGGGAGGCGTACGTTAAGTCCAGGCAACAGAAAACAGATGGAGCTCTGGAGGAATACAGAGAGAGTAGAAAAGAACTCAAACGGGGAGTTAGAAGGGCAAAAAGAGGTCACGAGATGTTCTTGGCAGGCAGGATTAAGGAGAATCCTAAGGTATTCTATTCATACGTTAGGAACAAAAGAGTTGTCAGGGAGAAAATCGGACCTCTCAGGGACAAAGGAGGGGAATTATGCTTAGATCCCAAGGGAATGGGGAGATCCTAAATGAATACTTTGCATCGGTATTCACGAAGGAGAGGGGCGTGTTAACCGGGAGTGTCTCGGAGGGAGGTGTTGACCCATTAGAGAAAATCTCAGTTAGAGAGGAAGTGTTAGGTTTTTTAGGGAACATTAAAACTGACAAAGCCCCAGGGCCTGATGGCATCTATCCTCGACTGCTCAGGGAGATGAGAGATGAAATTGCTGGGCCTCTGACGGAAATCTTTGTCGCTTCTTTGGACACGGGTGAGGTCCCTGAGGATTGGATGATAGCGAATGTGGTCCCGTTGTTTAAGAAGGGTAGCAGGGATAACCCAGGAAATTATAGGCCGGTGAGCTTGACGTCCGTGGTAGGGAAGTTGTTGGAGAGGATTCTTAGAGACAGGATGTATGTGCATTTAGAACGGAACAATCTCATTAGTGACAGACAGCATGGTTTTGTAAGAGGGAGGTCGTGCCTTACAAATTTGGTGGAGTTTTTTGAGGAAGTGACAAAAACGGTTGATGAAGGAAGGGCCGTGGATGTCGTCTATATGGATTTCAGTAAGGCATTTGACAAAGTCCCACATGGCAGGTTGGTTAAGAAGGTTAAGGCTCATGGGATACAAGGAGAAGTGGCTAGATGGGTGGAGAACTGGCTTGGCCATAGGAGACAGAGGGTAGTGGTCGAAGGGTCTTTTTCCGGCTGGAGGCCTGTGACCAGTGGTGTTCCGCAGGGCTCTGTACTGGGACCTCTGCTATTTGTGATATATATAAATGATTTGGAAGGAGGTGTAACTGGTGTAATCAGCAAGTTTGCGGATGACACGAAGATGGCTGGACTTGCAGATAGCGAAGAGCATTGTCGGGCAATACAGCAGGATATAGATAGGCTGGAAAATTGGGCGGAGAGGTGGCAGATGGAGTTTAATCCGGATAAATGCGAAGTGATGCATTTTGGAAGAAATAATGTAGGGAGGAGTTATACAATAAATGGCAGAGTCATCAGGAGTATAGAAACACAGAGGGACCTAGGTGTGCAAGTCCACAAATCCTTGAAGGTGGCAACACAGGTGGAGAAGGTGGTGAAGAAGGCATATGGTATGCTTGCCTTTATAGGACGGGGTATAGAGTATAAAAGCTGGAGTCTGATGATGCAGCTGTATAGAACGCTGGTTAGGCCACATTTGGAGTACTGCGTCCAGTTCTGGTCGCCGCACTACCAGAAGGACGTGGAGGCGTTAGAGAGAGTGCAGAGAAGGTTTACCAGGATGTTGCCTGGTATGGAGGGTCTTAGCTATGAGGAGAGATTGGGTAAACTGGGGTTGTTCTCCCTGGAAAGACGGAGAATGAGGGGAGATCTAATAGAGGTGTACAAGATTATGAAGGGGATAGATAGGGTGAACAGTGGGAAGCATTTTCCCAGATCAGAAGTGACGTTCACGAGGGGACACGGGCTCAAGGTGAGAGGGGCGAAGTATAACTCAGATATTAGAGGGATATTTTTTACACAGAGGGTGGTGGGGGCCTGGAATGCGCTGCCAAGTAGGGTGGTGGAGGCAGGCACGCTGACATCGTTTAAGACTTACCTGGATAGTCACATGAGCAGCCTGGGAATGGAGGGATACAAATGATTGGTCTAGTTGGACCAAGGAGCGGCAAAGGCTTGGAGGGCCGAAGGGCCTGTTTCCTGTGCTGTACTGTTCTTTGTTCTTGCCCCTGAGATTTTTACACATCTCATGCACACAAAAAGAACAGATAACAATAAGGGGAAACAACAATACAGTTATAAGTTGAAATTATTTCAGTCGCCTCTTTTGTAACAGGCCTGTAGTTTCTTAGCTGAACTGGTGCTAGTAGCTGAAGTAGAGGTCGGGTAAAAGCAGAGGATTCCCAGTGATCTGCAAGGTTCCTTGTTTTGAAATTGTCATGTGATGGTTTCAAGTGAACTTGTAGGTGGAACAGGTTAACAGATTCCTTTTCCCTCTTTCAAGGTAGAGCTAGCAGCCGGTTCAGTGATTTTTCTGGTCAAATCCCTTACGGCGTTTCTCTGATCCAAACAGCTTCTGTTGTAACTATTAAAATCAGGTATAAGGATGGTTGCCTTCACCATGGACCTTTACAAGGCCTTTCCCAAATACTGTAATGGGTTGAGCCAATAAATATCCTGTGTTCTGGTCTTTCACACTTCAGGTTTTTTGAGATGTGCCGGGGGGACCATCACAATACAATGCAAGGTCAATGAGGCTCATTTCATATTTGTCTAACACCCTTTGCTTTTACATCTCTATTGCCCATGGTGAGGCAGGAAGACAAATTGGCTGGTTCCATAGTCCTTTTTGTTTAGAGTCCACCCTTAACAAAAGGAATGGAGTTTCACAACTGGCTGGGATTGGTCATATTCAAGTGAGATAGTTCCTTCCAGTTTCCGCTCTTGTCTGGAGCCGATACTGCCAAAGTCACATGATGCGTTGTCAACCATCTTAAAACTGTTCATGCTTGTACTGGGCATGACAAAATATTTGAATCTCGTTTTTCCCAAATAGATTGTAGATGCCTTCATGTCACTCAGACTTTTAAAATGATATATAACTATTGGGAATAAGTTGAATGTTAGGACTAATTAACCATCGCACAGGGTATACAAGGGAAACAACCCTGCATATGTCTCAAGATGATAAAGATATCAAAGGACATGGAGTAAAGTCAGGAAAATGGAGTTGAGGTGCTTATCAATCATGATCTAATTGTTACAGCAGGCTTGGTGGACTGACTAAACAATTCCTGTTTCCATGTTCCAGTAAGTGTGGCTTTTCTGATGTTATTTTAATGCTTCTCGGCCTTTTGGCTTAGATCAAGTATAGTTTTGGCATCCTGCACTTGGTTGAAGTCATGAGGTCCGAGGCTTCTTTTGAAGGAATTTTTTAAAGTGGCATCTCGGTCTTTTGGCTAAGATGCAAATGAGATCAAGCTTTGGAGGAGGTGCAATGCCTGCTCCAATCAGCTTGGATCATGTAGATCAGGCCCAAGACAGGAAGACTTGTCAGCTTGGATCTGGAATGTCTCACTTGCTGAGATTTTGAATTGGACTTTGATTGGATATAAACAAAAAAAAAATCAGTGGTAATGCATTCATTTTAAAACAGGTTAGTGGGCATTTAAAATAACTGATAATTGTAGGTTAGAGAGGTTTTACGCACAAACTAAAATCCTAAATCAGACAAAAATACAGTTTTGCCATCTCGGGTGTCAGTATCTGCTGCAGCAAGTGTTTGCCTGGGAAGGCAGTTTCTGTCATTTTTTTAAATATAAAAAGTCTGCGCACCATCTGTACGTCAAATGATTTAGCACAGCACAATATCCTACAACAGATTCTGACAACTATTTTCCACTACCCTTGTGCAAGAAGACTTGTTGACTGAATTTTATAATTTTCATTAAGAAGTGACTTAAAGCAGCAAAAGCTAATCGTGTACCTGAATGAGCTGCAGATCATTTTGTGGACTGCACAAAGATGGCAGAAAATTAACCCACAATCAGATATTGTCCCTGTTATTTATTGTAAACCATGATGCATCGTTATGTGGTGTGTCACATAATTACGTGTTTCAAATCCTTGCTTCTGAAAGAAAATTTGCCGAGTTGGTATCTGAAAGGCCAACATCTGACACTTCAGGTTTGGAAATCCCTGAACCTATGATTACGATTGAGTCAAATTCAGATTCTACACCAGTTGCACCTGTGGAGGCTGAAGAAGAACCAACTTTGTCAGGTGATGTGCTTGAACCAAGTGGTGAACAGACTACCGAGAACATGAAAGCTAAGACAATGGATTCTGCCCAAGTGGAACCGACATCCACCTAAAATTGTGTGTGTGTATATTATATTTATCATTTATATACACAAACTATATATAATGATGCTTGGTAAAATATTTATTGATCATAGTAAGAGTTAAAGTTAATGCTAGTTGTCGTACTACTGGAGTAAAAGGAGAGGGATGTTATACATTGTAAACCAATGCATTTCTGTGTAGTGTGTCACATAATTACGTGGTGATATCATCAGATGCATTTGGGAGATTTTCCCTCTCTTCCACCCTGAACTGTAAGCAAGCGACGCATATCCAATAAAGCCCCATGAACTGGTTAAGTAACCATTGTGCGGCAACTTTATCATTCCCTTATCATTGCTCTTAAAGTGAGCTGACCACTTCAGTATACAACAGTTCCTACTGTTTGATTTAGTGCATGAAACATGGAAGGTAGGGAACCAATTCCTGTATCTAAAATTGGAAATGACACAAAATGTCAGAACACGTTTTGGGATTTGACCATGATTTCATTACATTAAACTTCCACAATGCCTTTTGCCAGGTTATACAGTGGAATAACTCCCACACATTTACTATTTGTTGCATGCATTGATATCACAACGTAATTGACCCATCATACATGTTATTAGCCCATTAATTGCATTTCATATATCTATCCTAAGCAATACAAATTACAAAGATTAGACCAAGGTTGTGTGCACACTGCTCTATCTTGTTGATAAGTAGTTGTTTGCTAGTACAGAACTGTGGTATCGCTGAAAAAGAGACATGAGGCAGGATTTTACAGCCTTGCTCAAGACCGGAAATTCCCGCCTGAGGTCAATGGACATTTCCGTTGTCTGCTCCTCGCCTGCTCCACTTCCGTGACAGGCGAGGCAGGAGAATTCCAGCGATGTTATCAAAGCTTTTGATCTTGCACTCTTGAATCCGATTGGCATTGCCCTTGTTTGAATGTGAACAAAGCTGGGCAGTTAATTGTTCCATGCAACATGGCAATGCCACCACCAATATCAGCACTCTCACCTCATGCAGCATATAGTGTTGTTCCCTCGTTAAGGTTGAAAATTCTCCAGAGCTATCCTGATGAGTGCGAGATGAAAAGCTTTGACAACACGTCTCTTTTTTCTTTAAAGCAAGACTAAAGATCTGGATAATAAATGGTTTCATTGCATCAGTGCTCCGGGGCATGTGACAATTCGAAAAGCAACATCTGGAAACCATTCACTCCCATCACCTGCCGAAAACATTCTCTTAAACTTCTTTTCTCCTCAAGAAATAAAATGGAGACAATTTTTCATTCATTTCAGCTAGATAAAAAAAGATAATTGAGGGATGAGATATTGGATATTTGCGTGAAAAATTAAGACTATTTGCAGTGCAAGTCAATTAAAGAAACAATACAGTATTATTCTCTGATCAACACAAGTTATATTTTAATATGTATACAAAACAAAGAGTATCTATTATAATTGTCCATTGGCTTGGGGCAGATGGATTTTTTTTTGCTGAAATTGATATGTTTTGATGCTGCACTCATCATAAAGAACAAGTCCATTCAGGTGATCTATAACCCAAGTTGGAGACATAATAAAACTCACCAACTCCCCCTAAAGTGCATCTTACTTCCAAATTCCTAATAATATCCCCAAAATAAATTGCTTGGGCATGGCTAATTCCCTAGCCATCAATTTGATTCATTATGCGCCCTTGCCTGAGCTCATTTCACTTGGGGCTCTGACAGTCATAGGAGATTTAAATCCCATCAGTTTAAGACTGAATTCAAACTCGGTTATAATGAAAGTGATTATTTCAATAAAACAATGCTGATGCTTGTGCTACGGAGATAAAAGAACACTGCGATCTCAGCTTTCTTCCAGACCCCACATGGTTGGCTGTTGTCCCGAGTGGAACAGGCTAAAGTAGGCAATAGTTGTCTAAAATTAAACAAAGACATGTTGAGGTGAACCAAAATAAGCTATACTCTGCTTCTGGCCATTACGGATCAAATTTTGAATACCAATGCAGTTAATGGAAAGAGATTACATTGCTGGACAAAATACATAAAACATTTAAATTAAAAACTTTAAAAGAGCATATTTCAAATTCAATGTAATCTTTCAAGTTCTAAGTTTACATTTCAATCATAGATTTTTGATTAACGAGGGGCTAAAAGATTATCGGGTGGCAAGAATGTGGGGTTGAAGTTACAAGAAGATCAAGCCATGATCTTATTTATTAGCGTCACAAGTAGGCCTACTTTAACACCGCAATGAAGTTATTGTGACAATCCCCTAGTCGCCACTCTGGCACCTGTTCGGGTACACGGAGGGAGAATTTAGCATGGCCAATGCACCCTAACCAGCACGTCTTTCGGACTGTGGAAGGTAACCACACAGACACAAGGAGAACGTGCAGACTCTGCACAGACAGTGACCCAAGCCAGGAATCGAACCCGAGTCCCTGGCGCTGTGAAGCAGCACTACTGTGAGGTTAGCACTGTTGTCTCTTAGTGCCAGGGACCCGGGTTCTATTCCTTATTGAATGGCTTGAGGGGCCAAGTGGCTTTCTGCTCCTAATTCACATGGGTGTATATAATTAATATGTCAAAGTTATATATGCAAATACACATTTACATTTTTAAAATGTCAAACCCCATATAATGCTATCTTAGAAACAGCTTTTGAAGTATGTTGCGATCATCGATATTAAAAAATGCTTAGTCACTCCTAAAAATTTAACTTTATACACTTCACTGTTGTGTTAATATTCCCTCATCCTCTTGGTCATTGATTAACAATAACCAATTTGTTTTTATATAGCAACTTTAATGCAATAAAACATCTCAAGGTGCCTCACAGGGACATTATAAATCAAAATGACATCCAGTCACGTCAGATATTAGAGCAGATGACCAATAGTTTGATTAAAGGAGGAGGTTTTAAAGTGCGACTTGAAGATGGGAAATGAGGTGGAGGTTTAGGGAGGGAATTCCAGAACCAAGGACCTCGGAACTGAAGGCACAGCCAATAATGGCAGAGAGATTAAAATTGGGGATTCTCAAGATGCTTCAATTAGAAGACTGCAGATGTCTTGGAGAGTTGTGAGGAGATTAGAGAGATATGGTGAGGTGAGGCAATGGAGCGTTTTGAAAACAAGTTTGAGACTTTTAAAACTGAAATGTTGTTTAATTGGGATCAGCAAGCACTGGGGTGAGAAATGAATGACATTTTTGGTGCAATATTTCAATCTCAGGATTTTCTGTTGTTCAAGTTCCTTTCTTGTAGCTAACGGTTCAAATCTTCTATTTAAGGTCCAAACAAATATTTCCGAGCAGGCTCAGACAAAATAAAATGCACACTTCCCTTCAGGACAATCTTTCGATGGACAATCCTGCAGAACTCAGTCAGTGCAGGAAATCTTGGCGGGAGCAGAGAATCGGTGCAGAAATCACGTTCCCTTTTTATAGCACTCATCGCTGTACTCTGGTACTTAGAGTTTAAATGTCCCGAAGCTTCTTTGTAAAGTTACAGAAAGAAGGTAAATGGGTAGGATGGAGGAGAGGTTGTGTATGACGTTATGTGGGTAAAGGGATATCGTGGGTAAGGGGGGAGGGTGGCAGGTGGGTAGGGTTAGGCATCAGTGTGAATGATTGGAGTTTGGGGGGGAAGTCAGTCTGTAGTTACCCAGGTGTTAAGACTAGGATTTCTCTGTCTATTATTTCCTGTTTAACAACCAGGTAAGTAAGTCCAAAGTCTCCAACTCACAGTTGGAGATATTTTCAAAGAGTCCAGTTGATGTCGTTTATATGTAGTTTTATATGGATTTCACCAAAGCCTTTCAGCAAGGTCCCACATGGGAAACGTATAAAGAAGGCAAATGCACATGGGATGCAGGGTAATTTGATAAAGTGGATTGGATTCAAAATTGGCTCAGCTGTAGGAGACAGAGGGTGATGACTGGAAGCCAGTATCCACTGGTATACCCTATTATTCGTCATTTGCATAAACAACATAGACGACTACGTGGGGGTAGGATGACACAAAGATTGACTGGGTGGTTAACAGTGATGTCAAGTGCCTTGTGCTACAAAACGATATAGATGGGATGGCCAAATGGTCAGATAAGTGACAGATGGAATTTAACCCTACAAAGTATGAGGTGATATACTTTGGAAGGAGAAGTTTGACAAGGAAATATTCAATGAACGGCATGACACTAGGAAGTTCTGTGGAACAAAGGAACCTTGGTGTGTTTGTCCATCATCTCTGAAGGCGGAAGGGCATGTTAGTAAGGTGATGAAAAAGCCATATGGGGAGGAGAGGGGGAAGGGGAGAGGGGGGAGAGGGGATTTGTGAACCAGTTGGGTATTTATTTTGTAAATTGAGTTTGTGTCTTTATATGCCCCGTTTGTGAACAGAACTCCCACTCACCTGATGAAGGGGCAGCGCTCTGAAAGCTAGTGGCTTGTGCTACCAAATAACCTGGTGTTGTAAGACTTCTTACATAGATTACAAAAGCAGGGAAGTCATGTTGGAGTTGTATAGAACTTTGCCGAGACCATATTTAGAGTAGTGTGTGCAGTACAGGTCACCGCATTATCAAAAGGATGTGATTGCCACTGGGGGGGTGCAGTGGAGATTCACTAGGACGTTGCCCAGGATGGAACATTTTAAGTTACAAAGAGAAGTTGGATAGGCTTGGGGTGTTTTTGTTGGAGCAGAGAAGACTGAGGGTCAAGCTGATCGAGGTGTACAAAATTATGAGGGACGTGGACAGAATGGATAAGGAGCAGTTGTTCCCCTTAGTTGAAGGGTCAGTCACGAGGGGACATAGGTTCAAGGTGAGGGGCAGGAGGCTTGGGGGGATATGAGGAAAACTTTTGTATCCAGAGGGTGGTTAAGGTCTGGAATGCGCTGTCTGGGAGGGTGGTAGAGGTGGGTTGCCTCACATCCTTTAAAAAATACCTGGAAGAGCACTTGGCACGTCATAACATCCAAGGCTATGGGCCAAATGCTGGTAAATGGGATTAGGTGGGAGGTCAGGTGTTTCTCGCATGTTGGTGTAGACTCGATGGGCCGAAAGGCCTCTTCTGCACTGTATGATTCTGTGATTCCGGAAGCAGGGGAATTGCCCAATGAAAGTTCAAACTTGCTGGACAATTCCCATGGAATCATTTCATTTGGATATCAGAGGGACCTGTAGCGTTTCTTGGGGGATATGTCCAGCCTCCGGCTATCTGGAGACTGCAAGATCTGGGCCAACATGAAAAAAAAACTGTTCCATTGAATACAGACTTTCAAATCTCATTATTCTATTTCCAAAATGCTGACTGTTAGCCACGGAGTCCCTTTGTATGAGAAAGATTCCTAATTACCGATTAGGTTGATGGAGAATATGAATTTTAAATCTGACTATGATCATTTGAGAATTTTAATTCAGCTGAGAAAAATCTGGAAATATGAAAAAAGAATTGAAGTGTCCATGAAGGTATCAAATTGTAAAAACCCAACTGGTTCACTAACGTCAATTCTTTCGAGGAGGAAACCTGCTATCCTTACCTGGTCTGTAGCCACTTCAGCGATATCAAAACCACAGAGACTGCAGTGGTTCAAAACAAAGCAGCGAACTCCCATATTCTCATTTCAGGGTTGGGCAAGAAATGAAATATGCACGACCCAAGAACAAAAAAGTCTCAACTTACTGGTGGCACAGTGGTTAGCACTGCAGCCTCACAGCACAAAGGTTCAATTCCAGCCTCGGGTGACTGCGTGGAGTTTGCACATTCACCCAGTGTCTGCATGAGTTTCCTCCGGGTGCTCCAGTTTCCTCCCACACTCCAAAGATGTGTGGGTTAGGCTGATTGGCCATGCTAAATTGCCCCTTAAGTGGTAGGGGGGTTAGCAGGGTAAATGCGTGGGGTTACGGGGAAAGGGCCTGGGTGGGATTGCTGTTGGCGCATGCTCGATGGGCTGAATGGCCTCCTCCAGTACTGTGTGGATTCTATGATTCTACCCCAATTTGTTTGTGAGCCTTATCTTGACACATGGGAAATTGGAGCAGTAGGCCATTCAGCCTTTTGAGACCACTCCATTCAATGAGACCATGACCTGTCTTTTACTTGAATAACAATTTACTATCCCTTAATGTTTTTAATATGCAGAAATCTATTTATCTCAGTCTTGAACATAGTCAACGTTGGAACCTCACAGCCCTCTGGGGCAGAGAATTCCAAACATTCACCACCCTCCAAATGAAGAAATTCCTCCTCATCTCAGTCCTGAATGGTGTGCCCTTTATTCGACATGCAAATTCTCCTGTAATTAAACCCAACATACTATATTGTCTTCTTTAAATGCTTAATTAATGATGAACACAGTCAAAATATCAAAAGGCAGTTAAAAACATTAAATTTGCGATGTTTATTTTAGGAAATATATATCAAACACATTTTTATTTTATATAAAAAGTCTAATTTGACAATGAATGTAAACCCCCAAAAAAATGCACATATAAAGGTCATACAATGAAAGACAAAAGATAAGCTTCAATTTTCAATATAATTACAGTTTCAAAATACTGAGTAACTAATGTGACACTCCTTTTATACGTTGCTTAAGATGGATAAAGATCCAAGATGTGCCGCATTTTAAGAAAAACTACCTCTATATCTTTCAGTGAGCAATACGTATTTTGGCAAAGAAGCGGTCTTTCTACTCACTGTTTAATATAGTTTACATCATTAAAGAGTTTGTCTTTTCTTTAAAAAAAACAACCACCACCAGTACTTTATTTCACAAATGTAAATGTTTCCATTGTGTGTGTGTGTGTGTTTGTGTGTGTGCGCGCGTCTTTCATTTCTTTAATTATAATCACCAAGGAACAGAGAGAGCTTTGGGATTTTCTTGAATACATGTCAGTTGGTGGTGTTTTGATATACTGAAACATGCTAGTAATATAGTGGAAATAAATATAGTAATAATTAAGCCAATTACATTCTGTTCTTTTTGTCCTGTAGAACACACATTTAGCTTTAGCACTGCAATAGTATTAAAAGCAATTTTTAATCCACCGAAACATTCTGTTCACAAATTAACACAAATTTTGTTTTAGGTTTCTCCCTGAACAATTTAGTTTTATTGCAAAATAAAGTCAACCACAAAAATCAATTTTGTGGTCTGCTGCAGAAGAGTTCTGAACAGCCCCTTTGGTGTCATGCAAATCTAAAAAAGGTAATCTATGAAGCAAGACAGTATAAAAACATGGCAAAGTGTGCACCACTTAGTTTTGTGATGTGTAATGGTCATTCATTTGTGAACAGAATAGCACAGTGTGGAATAAATTATCTTAAGATGAGCAGTGCTGATACACCACCACATTTTTTTTTTAACCTAAATTATTAGCTGGTCAAATAAATTCAGCAGCCTGAAGGAAAAGCCAGATATATTTTACATGTTGCTGTTCATGTCCTTTTCGGCTATTCCATTGGAAAAGTCATTTCCCTCACTCAGCCGTTGAACTCGGTATGCTTCATAGTGAATGGCACTGGTCACATCTTTGAGATTCTGCATGTGAGTCCTGGGGGATATTTAGTACAATGTCATCATCAGAATATGTAACTTGAAATCCTGAACCAGCTTAAAACGTACTTTTTTTTAAACCACTCATAGGTGTCGCTGGCTAGACCAGCATATATTTCCCAACCCGAGTTGCCCTTGGGAAGGTGGTGGTGAGCTGCCTTCTAGAACCACTGCAGTCCCTGTGGTGTAGGCACACCCTCGGTGCTGTTTGGGAGGGTGTTCCAGGATTTTGACCCAGCGACAGTGAGGGAACGGCAATATAGTTCCAAGTCAGGATGTTGTGTGGCTTGGAGGGGAACTTCCAAGTGGTGGCGTTCCCATGTATCTGCTGCCCTTGTCCTGCTAGGTAGTCATGAGTTTGGAAGGTGCCATCTGAGGAGCCATGGTGAGCTCCTTTAGTGTATCTTGTAGGCAGTTCACACTGCTGCCACTGAGCATTGGTGGTGGAGGGAGGGGGTGTTTGTGGGTGTAGTGCCAATCAAGCAGACTACTTTGTCCTGAATGGTTTCAAGTTTCCTGAGTGTTGTTCGGACTGCACTCCATCCAGGCAAATGGAAAGTATTCCATCACAGTGCTGACTTTTGCATTGCAGATGGGGGATAGACTTTGGGGAACGAGGAAGTGAGTAATTCACCACAGGATTCCTAGCTCTGACCAGTTCTTGTAGCTACAATCTTTATAACGTTAGTCCAGTTGAGTTTCTAGTCAATGGTAACCACCAGGATGTTGATAGTGGGAGATTAAACAATAGTAATGCCATTGAATATGAAAGGATGATGTTAGATTCTGTCTTGTTGGAGACGGTCACTGCCTGGCACTTATGTGGCACAAGTTTGCCTGCCCCTTCAGAGCAAGACAAAATAGTGTCCAGGTCCTGTCACATTTAGACATGGACTGCTTCAGTATCAGAGGAATCGCTTGAATTTTCCATTTATTTGTTACAATGCTAAATTAAATTGGAATTCGCTTTCAAAATAATGGAGGGGCTAATATTGGTTGTTGGAAATGATGCAGCAACTTTGGAAGTGGAGGAAACGTGCAGTTAAATGTGATAAAGGAAGTTTTCCAAGTTGCATCACTCCATCATTAGCTTTGTGAAAACAGCAATTTGCTCTTTGATCACCACTGCCCTGCATTGAATGTCGGGCTGTATTTGCCCAAACTGAAACTGCACAAGATATTTAGTGCTAATAATTAGAAGTACAGGTACCTTTATAATTGTGATAATTGTTAATTATGGCCAATGAACTTCGCTGGCACTAAAAAAATACCTTTTACAAATGTGGAGGCTCATTTCTGGAGTTACGAATATTACAGGGGGAATTTAAAAATGTCAAACTTAATGTTTTCTTACTTTTCCTGTGTCTCTTTTTCTTTTCTCTCAATTCAATCTTTCCTGGTTTCTTTTTGCACTTGACATGGATTCACTATTTAATTCACCTGCTTCCCAATCCTTACACCACATATTTTCCAACCTTTAAATCTCATTGGTTAAGGAGACACCCTGTTCTGCTCTGTTCGCTCCGCTCCAGTTTCTCTCACTTTAGCAACTTTACCAAACAGTTTCTTGAGCTGAAGTTGGGCTAATTAACTAATCAGTCTAACCAATAGAAGATGCCCAGTTACAGCAACTTAAGGCTGACTATTTCAACTTAGATATTTCACTCAATAGTGAAATTTACAAATAACAGAGTAACATTGATACTGGAGTGTTGAAACACCTTACTGCAAATAAGCCTGCCACCCCTGAACACGAATTGCTTTTTGAAATAAAACATACAAGGTGTATCACACCAACAGCATTCAGAAAGGCAAAATAGGTGTATAGATAAGGTTTCCCTGCAGAAAAGAACCCCTTCCCAACTCACCTTATCAGCAGATCACGCAAGTAGGCAAATTCGCAGTGAGACATATTTTCCACTGTAAGAGATTGAAAAAGAGTTAATGTAGAATCTGTTGTGATTCATTTGAATGGTTATCCTATATGATCTACTTTGATAACGTTGTATGTAACATTGTGTTCAAATCCATGGGTCACCTCATTGCCTCGTCATCCATCGTCATGTTGCAATCATGCCTGTTACAATGAGAACGCAGCACAAACTTGCAGTATATACACCCTGAATGCATTTGTTGCAGGGTGTGACGCAGCATTTAGACTTTAGGGGTGAATGCATGCATAAATAATTCTCTTTATTTAAACTCATAACGTGATCATATACTTAAAAAAACACTTGTGTTACTTTAAAAAAAACCACCCTGATTATAGGCAGGAAGGGAAGAGAAATGGGGTTCCGGTCTCTCCCTCATCTCTGTCCGTAACAATATGTAGATGAGTAGGGAATTCAAATAGCATCCAGTGCATGCCAGGACAATAAATAGGCCAAATAATTGATATAAAGTCACAGTGTCCTTATATAAGCAGGGATTCATTGCAAATCAACTTATCTGCAACGTTGTTTCCCAAGACTCATGAAACTCAAATTGTATGCCAGAGTTTTACCGCCTCACTCGCCCGAGGCGCATAAGATCCCATCCGAGGCCAACAGAGAATGTCGTTCTGTGAGCCTCGCCCGCCCCAATTCTGGGGCAGATGAGGCTGCAATATTCCAGCCATATAGTGTTTCCACTTGATCTCACAGAATGCAGAACTCAAATATCCTTTACTGGGACCGAAACAAAAACTGGACCGTGTTGTTCAGGAATCTAACTCAATTCATAAAGAGCCTAGCTATGTTTCTTGAGAGTGAGACGACAGCAAAATTACTCTCAAGAACCTTTGAACAGTTTCGGAACTCTAAATGTACCGCTTTGTTTATTGGGAAAGGGATAAAACAGGATAAAAGCTGATCGCAACAGAAAGAAAAATGCATTTTGCAACAAGGCCATTTTCTGCACCCGAGCCACACCCATTTCCCAGCCAAACTCTTCGCTGGTTACTTTTGAATTTTTGTTTTGCTGGTATCAGCAGTAACAGCAGATCACTAGAAAGATTGCAGTGCTGTCAGGCACAGCACAGTTCTGCACAAAATATTTTTTTATTAATGACTATGGTACTATTTTTAACATTTTTTTTGTACCATCCTTCGACTGAGCTGGAGGTCACCCTTCTTATAATCCCGTTTCCTGGTTCAGTGTCCATTTTCATCTGATTACACCTTGTATATTATTTTTAAAGATATTACACAACTGCAAGTTGTTGTATTTATCCACTGGGAAGTAATAGAACAAAAGTTGTTTACCTCTTTGGTGAATTATTTTATAAACAGTTTCAACTCATCAAATGACCACAAGAGGGCAGAAGAAAATGCACTATCTCCGCAATGGTGGATTCAATTGGAAATAAAACAGCAGATCCAGACAGAGTTAACCAACATATTTGAAATAACTCCTCAGAGGCCTGTGTCCCTTCAGCAGATTCCCTTTATTTACAAACTTATCTCCACTCTTAAGTGTGCTTCAGGTACAAAGTCAGAATCCTGAGTGTGGGTAGCCCTGACACTCTTGGCGACCCAGTGGCACAGTGGTTAGCACTGCTGCCTCACAGCTCCAGGGACCTGGGTTTGATTCCCAGCTTGGGTCACTGTCCGTGTGGAGTTTGCACATTCTCCCCGTGTCTGTGTGGGTTTCCTCTGGGTGTTCCAGTTTCTCCCCACATTCCAAAAATGCGCGGGTTACGTGCATTGGCCATGCTAAATTGCCTCTTAGTGTCCCGGGATGTGTCAGTTAGAGGGATTATTGGGGTAAATATGTGGGATCACGGGGATAGGGCCTGGGTAGGATTGTTGTCAGTGCAGACTTGATGGGCCGAATGGCCTCCTTCTGCACTGTCAGGTTTCTATGTTTCTTCATTATATACACAGGTGTGACTCCCTGATTGGGTAGGCAATTATATCAACCAGGGAGCTCATACTTCAAGAGGCCAACTTCATGGGCTTTGTTGAGTTCAGTACAGTTTTTAATTGATTACACAGTTCTTGGCTTCACATGTTTATAGTTATGAGTTATTCAACTGATAGGTTAACTGCACACAAAAAACTCAGGCACTTGACAAATAATTAAGCTTAACAAAACTTGCATATTCATAACCTCAGAATGCCCAAAAACATTTTACAGCCAATGAATCGTCGCGGTTGTAACTTTGGAAACTGAGGCATAGAAATTGCGCGGCAGTGAGGCAAAAGTGCTGAAAACCAGTATTTTTAAATATCATTTAAAATGGAGATGATGTCAAATTCTTTCACTCAGATGGTTGCGAGTCTTTGTCTTTGGAACCCTATCCTTGAAAAGATGGTGGAAGCAGAGTCTTGGAATAGTTTGAAGGCAGAGGTGGATAGATTCTTGGTAAGCAAGGAGGTGATAGGATATCGCAGATAAGAGAGATCAGAAACTATCAGATCAGCCAAAATCTTATTAAAATGACGGAGAAGGCTCAAGGGGCTGAATGGTCACTTCTCCTTGCTTATATGTTCAAAATGTTATCGCGATAGGGGATTCCATAGAGGAGCAGACAGGTGCTTATTTGGCCGTAGACGTGACTCCAGATGGCAAGTTGCCTCCCTGGTGCCAGGGTCGAGGAGGTCACAGAGCAGCTGCAGGACATGCTGTTGGGAGTGGATCATGGTCCACACTGGGGCAAATGAAATAGGTAGGGAAAAAAAAATGAGTTCGCAAAGGGGATTTTAAGGAGCTAGGAAGGGAATTACTCAAGAGCAGTAATCTGAGGATTATTCCAGTGTCAAGTGCTAAAGGGCGTAAGAATAAGAAGATTGAGCAGTCAACACATAGCTGGAGAAATGGAGTAGGATGAAAGGCTTTAAATTTCTGCTGCATTGATACCGGTTCTGGGGCCGTGTACTTCAGAATTATTCGTCAAATTGTTAAACTATCTAATCTCGGAACAGGAATCCCCCGGAGTTTCTATTAGGTTGCACTGGGTTTCTTTTCGGTTCAAAAATCACCCCAAGCAGCGTAAAATAATTGAAGAATTTCAAATGTAAACCCGCACTAGTTGAACAAAGAAAAGTACAGCACAGTACTGCCCTTATGTGGTCTGTATCCCTCTAGTCCCTCCCTATTCATGTACCCATCCAGACTCCTCTTAAATGTTGCTAATGTGCCTGCTTTCACCACATTCTCTTGCAGTCACCTACAAGTCTATGTGTGAAAAACTTCCCCTTAAACTTTCCCCCTCCCACCTTGAACCTGTGCCCCCTTGACACTTCCATCCTTGGAAAAAGCCTCTGACTATCCACCCTGTCTATGCCTCTCATAATTTTGTAGACCTCTATCAGGTCTCCCCTCAGCCTCCGCCTTTCCAGTGAAAACAATCCTAGTTATTCAACCTTTCCTCATAGCCAACGCCTTTGAGACCAGGCAACATCCTGGTGAAGCTTCTTTGCACTCTCTCCAAAGCTTCCACATCCTTCTGATAGTGTGGTGATCAGAACTGCACGCAATACTCCAAATGCGGCCTAACCAAGGTTTTATATAGCTGCAATGCGATTTCCTAACTCCTGAACTCAATGCCCCAGCTGAGGAAGGCAAGCATGCCATATGCCTTCTTACCTAGGCCACCTATGATGCCACTTTTAGGGAACTGCGGACCTGCATGCCCAAATCCTTCTGAATGCTAATGTTCCTAAGGGGTCTGCTATTTACAGTGTAATTCATACCTAAATTTGATCCTCCAAAATGCATCACCTCGCATTTGTCTGGGTTAAACTCCATCTGCCATTTCTGTGCCCAATCTCCAATCAATCCTCGGCACTATCAGCAATTCTGCCAATCTTTGTGTCCTCCGCAAACTTACTAATCAGACCACCCACATTTTCCTCCAGATCATTTATATATACTACAAACAAGAGGTCCCAGCACTGATCCCTGCGGAACACCACTAGCTACAGATCTCCGTTCTGAAAAACACCCTTCCACCGCTACTCTGTTTTCTACAGAACCAAGCCAATTCTGTATCCATCCAGCCAGCCCACCCTGAATCCCATGTGATCTTAGTTTTTGTACCAGTCTGCCATGTGGGACCTTGTCAAAACACCTTACTAAAGTCCATATACGCTACATCCACAGCCCTTCCCTCATCAAATTTCTTTGTCACCTCTTCAAAAAACTCCATCAAATTGGTAAAACATGACCTTCCCCGTACAAAAACCATGCTGCCCGTCACTAACTAGTCCATTTTCCTCCAAATGTGCATACTTCATGTCTCTCAGTATCTTCTCCAAAACTCCCCCACCACTGATGTCAGGTTCACCGGCCTATAATTTCCTGGATTATCCCTGCTTCCTTTCTTAAACAAGGGAACAACATTGGCAATTCTCCAGTCCTCTGGAACCTTGCCTGTGGTCAAAGAGGATGTGAAGATATTTGTTAAGGCCCCAGCTATTTCTCCCCATGGCTCCCACAGTAACCTGGGATAGATCTCATCTGGCCCTGGGGACTTGTCTACCTTAATGCAATTTAGGATACGCAACTCTTCCTCCTTTGATACATTGACGTTCTCTAGAGTGTTCACACACCTATTCTTGACCTCAACATCCGTCATGTCCTTCTCCTTGGTGAATACCAATACAAAGTACTCATTAAGGATTTCACCCACTTCCCGTGGCTCCACGCGTAACTTTCCTCCATTATCCTTGAGTGAGCCTACTCTTTCTCTTGTTACCCTCTTACTTCTTATATATGCATAAAAAGCCTTGGAATTCTCCTTGACCCTGCTTGCTAAACAGGATGGAGTTTCTGCAATCTTCTATGCTGGTTTAAAAATACAGCACTCTGGAAACCAGTCACACCCACAGACTGGCCACACCTCCAAATGAAATTAATCACCATTAGAATTTCTGCTAATCCCATTTGGGAAATCTCTTCAAATCAAGTTTTGATTTCTCGGCATAAAGACACTAGCAAGCCTGATTTAGACATTAATATTTAATTTACTATGGAACTATTTTCATTTTTACGAATTAAACTAGTACTTCGGGCACCAATTAAAAATGCACAATATGTTAAACCGATGTTCACCTGCTTTAACAAAGCTATACTCTACCATCCAAATATATCAGTAAGTAGCCTCACAACACCAAGTTAAAGTCCAACAGGTTTATTTGGAATCACGAGCTTTCGGACCGCTGCTCCTTCATCAGGTGAGTGGAGACTCACCCTGGCCATTCACCTGATGAAGGAACAGTGCTCTTAAAGCTCGTGATTCCAAATAAACCTGTTGGACTTTAACCTGGTGCTGTGAGACTTCTTACTGTGCCCACCCCAGTCCAACGCCAGTAACTCCACATTAAACATATTAAGGAATAAATTTTAGTACAAATTTGGAAAAATTTTTTAGAATCCTTACAGTACAGGAGACGGCCATTCAGCCCATTTGAGTCTCTACTGATCACAATCCCACCCAGACCCTATTCCTGTGACCCTCATTCACCCTGTTAATCCCCCTGACACTAGGGTCAATTTAGCATAGCCAATCAACCTAACCCACATATCGTTGGACTGGGGGAAGAAACCGGAGCACTCAGAGAAAACCCATGCAGGCACGGGGAGATTGTGCAAAGTCCACACTGTCACCCGTGGCTGGAATTGAACCCGGGTCCCTGGCGCTGTGAGGCAGCAGTGCTAACCACTGTGCCACCCTTCTGAAACACTTTCCCATTGCGTTGGTTCACGGAAGATTTTACATTTGCAAAATGCAACAGATTTCAAGTAGAAACTTGAGCATAAAAATCCAAGTTGGAAAACTAGCAATTTTAAGGCTATTTTTCTATCTCGTGTCAAATACGAATCGAAGTGGAATCTTCAAGCGCAATCTTTACATAAGTATGGAAATAAAATAATTCTGTCTGAGTTCATGTTACATGTAATCCTCCCTGCATTTAGGATGTTGTCTGCCAAAAGAGTTGGTATTGTACATCAATTTGATTTTAGTGTGGCACGGTGGCAAGCACTGCTGCCTCACAGCGCCAGGGACCCAGGTTCAATTCCAGCCTTGGATCACTGTCTGTGCAGAGTTTACACATTCTCCCCGTGCCTGCATGGGTTTCCTCCGGATTCTTCCCGCAGTCCAAAGATGTGTGGGTTAGGTTGATTGACCAGGCTCCCTTTGTGTCAGGGGGAAGTAGCAGGGTAAATGTGCGGTATTATGGGAATAAGGCTTGGGTGGGATTGCTGTCAGTGTAGGCTCGGTGGGCTGAATGGCCTCTTTCTGCATGGTAGGGATTCTGTGATTCCAGTGCGCAGAAAGATAAAAGGTAGGAGCAGGAGTGGGCCATTTGGCTTATCGAGCCTGCTTTGCCATTCCATATGATCATGGCTGATCCTCTAAGCATCTTTTCCCATGCCTTCTCCAACCCCTTGGTGTACACCTTTAGTGTCTAAAAATCTATGTTTTTTTCTTAAATACATTTAATAACTTGACCTCCACGGTGTAATGTGATAGGGAATTCCACAGGTTCACCAGCCTCCGAGTGAGGACATTTCTCATTTCAGCCCTGAAAGGCCTGACCAGTATTAGACCACAAGACATAGGAGCAGAATTAGGCCACTCGGCCCATCGAGTCTGCTCCGCCATTCAATCATGGCTGATATTTTTCTCATCCCCATTCTCCTGCCTTTTCCCCATAACCCCTGATCCCCTTATTAATCAAGGACCTATATATATCTCGGTCTTAAATAGACTCAATGACCTGGCCTCCACAGCCTTCTGCAGCAAACAGTTCCACTGATTCACCACTCTGTCTGAAGAAATTCCTCCTCATCTGTGTTTTAAAGGATCATCCCTTTAGCCTGAGGTTGTGCCCTCTAGTTCTAGTTTTTCCTACGAGTGGAAACATCCTCTCCACGTCCACTCTATCCAGGCCTCTCAGTATTCTGCAAGTTTCAATAAGATCCCCCTTCATCCTTCTAAATTTCAACGAGTACAGACCCAGAGTCCTCAACCGTTCCTCATACGACAAGCTCTTCATTCCAGGGATCATTCTTGTGAACCTGTTCTGGACCCTTTCCAAGGCCAGCACGTCCTTCCTTAGGTACGGGCCCAAAACTGCTCACAATACTCCAAATGGGGTCTGACCAGAGCCTTATACAGCCTCAGAAGTATATTCCTGCTCTGGTATTCTAGCCCTCTCGACATGAATGCCAACATTGCATTTCCCTTCCTAACTGCCGACTGAACTTGTACGTTAACCTTAAGAGAATCTTGAACAAGGATCCCCAAGTCCCTTTATGCTTCTAATTTCCTCGGCATTTTCCCATTGAGAAAATAGTCTATGCCTCCATTCCTCTTTCCAAAGCGCATAACCTCACACTTTTCCACATTGTATTCTATCTGCCACTTCTTTGCCCACTCTCCTAGCCTGTCCAAGTCCTTCTGCAGCCCCCTGCTTTCTCAGTACTACCTACCTCTCCACATGTCTTTGTATCATCTGCAAACTTAGCAACAGTGCCTTCAGCTCTTCCAGTACAGTTACAACACTGGCATCTACCCAACAATGTGGAAAATTGCCCAGGTATGTCCTGTACACAAAAAGCAGGACAAATCCAACCCGGCCAATTACCGCCCAGTATACTCTCAATCAGTAGTAAAGTGATGGAAGGGGTTATCAACAGTGCTATCAAGCAGCACCTGCTCAGCAATAATCTGCTCAGTGATGCCCAGTTGGGTTTTCGCCAGGGTCACTCAGTTCCTGAGCTCATTACAGCCTTGGTTCAAACATTGACAAAAGATCTGAATTCCAGAGGTGAAGTGAGAGTGACAGTCCTTGACATTAAGGCCGCATTCGACCGAATGTGGCATCAAGGAGTCCTAGTGAAACTGGAATCAATGGGTATCAGGGGGCAAACTGTCCGCTGGTTGGAGTCATACCTGGCACATAGGAAGATGGTTGTGGAGGGTCAATCATCTCAACTCCAGGACATCTCTGCAGGAGTCCCTCAGGGTAGTGTCCTAGGCCTAACAATCTTCAGCTGCTTCATCAATGACCTTCTCTCCGTCATAAGGTCAGAAGTGGGGATGTTCAAAGATTGCACAATGCTCAGTACCATTCGCGACTCCTCAGATACTGAAGCAGGCCATGTTCAAATTCAACAAGATCTGGACAATATCCAGGCTTGAGCTGACAAGTGGCAAGTAACACTCATGCCACACAAATGCCAGACAATGCCCATCACCAATAAAAGACACTCTAACCACTGGCCCTTGACATTCAATGGTGTAACCATCACTGAATCCCCCACTGTCAACATCCTTGGGGTTACCATTGACCAGAAACTCAACTGGACTCACCACATAAACACAGTGGCTACAAGAGCAGGTCAGAGGCTAGGAATCCTGCGGCGAGTAACTCACCTCTTGACTTCCCAGAGCCTATCCACCATCTACAAGGCACAAGTCAGGAGTGTGATGGAATACTCCCCACTAGTCTGGGTGGGTGCAGCTCCAACAACACAAGAAGCTTGACACCATCCAGGACAAAGCAGCACATCTACAAACATTCAATCCCTCCACCACCGACGCTCAGTAGCAGCAATGTGTACTATCTACAAGATGCATTGCAGTAATTCATCAAAGGTCCTTAGACAGCACCTTCCAAACCCACGACCACTTCCATCTAGAAGGACAAGGGCAGCAGATAAATGGGAACACCACCACCTGCAAGTTGCCCTCCAAGCCACCCACTATCCTGACTTGGAAATATATCGCTGTTCCTTCACAGTCGCTGGGTCAAAATCCTGGAATTCCCTCCCTAACAGCATTGTGGGTCAACCCACAGAACATGGACTGCAGTGATTCAAGAACACAGTAAGAATTTTAACAACACCAGGTTAAAGTCCAACAGGTTCATTTGGTAGCAAATGCCATTAGCTTTCGGAGCGCTGCTCCTTCGTCAGATGGAGTGGATATCTGCTCACAAACTGAGCAGATATCCACTCCATCTGACGAAGGAGCAGGGCTCCGAAAGCTAATGGCATTTGCTATCAAATAAACCTGTTGGACTTTAACCTGGTGTTGTTAAAACTCTTACTGTGTTTACCCTAGTCCAACGCCAGCATCTCCACATCGCGATTCAAGAAGGCAGCTCACCAGCACCTTCTCAAGGGCAATTAGGGATGGGCAATAAAATGCTGGCCAGCCAGCGATGCCCATGTCCCACGAATGAATTTTTAAAAAGTTCCTTCTTCCAAATCGTTAATGTATATTGTGAAAAGTTGTGGTCCCAGCACTGACCCCTGAGACACACTCGTCACCAGCTGCCATCCTGAAAAGGACACCTTAATCCCCACTCTCTGCCTTCTGCCAGTCAGTCAATCCTCTATCCATGCCGGAACTTACCCTTAACACCATGGGCTCTTAACTCATTTAACAGTCTCCTATGCGGCACCTTGTCAGGAGCCTTCTGGAAATCTAAATAAATCACGTTCACTGGTTCTCCTTTATCTAACTTCCTTGTTACCTTCTCAAAGAATTTTAACAGATTTATCAGACATGACCTCCCCTTGACAAAGCCGTGCTGACTCAGTCTAACTTTATCATGCACTTCCAAGTACTCCGCAATCTCAACTATAACAATGGACTCTAAAATCTTGCCAATGACTGAAGTCAGGCTAACCGGCCTATAATTTCCCGTCTGCTGCCTCCCTCCCTTCTTAAACAGCGATGTTACATTAGCTACTTTCCAGTCCTCTGGGACCCTCCCTGCCTCTAGTGATTCCTGAAAGATCACCACCAATGCCTCCACAATTTCCTCAGCTATCTCTTTTCGAACCCTGAGGTACTGCTACATACTGTTGCTTGGTAATGCACAGCTTGATCTTTGCTGAAAAGAGAAACATGTTGCCAAAGCTTTTCATTTTGGCCACGGTGTTGTCACGGAGAAAGCAGCGGAGAATCAAATATATACTGACCATGTATATTGACCAAAGACTGCCAGTTTCGGATCCGAGTCCACCTCAGATTACAGTAGAAAAGCAAAGTACCTCAATAATTTGAACAACAGGTTTAAAGGAAGCCATTTCACACTGCCTCTATGCAGTGACTACATGAGTGGTGTTTACCACAGACAGGATGCTGCTGTCAGTCCAAAATGATGCTTGGCTGATCATACCACTGAGCAACTTTGCGTATGAATTTCTGTGCCTGTGCAATGCCAGGTACGTTGCTGCGGTTGGCCGAACAAATTAAACAGCATGTTTCTTCGACTGTTTGCAGCAGGTAGAGTACAGACTGTACTCAACCAGCCCGTGCTTGCAAAGCTCAAAATAAAGCATCTGCTGTTAGATGTCATTCAATAATCCTGAGTGCACTAATAGCTATACTAACAACCCATTTCAGACAAGTCAGTCCAGCTTGTTACAGGTAACATTGATCGACAGGGATCCGATCTGCAAACAAGAGAAATATGTTCAAGCCTTGTGCGCTTTTTAAAAAAATTATCCAGAAATTTAGGGTGCCTATAGTTCTCTGTTGCTTTGCCCATGGTAATGCCTTGGTCAGAAGTGACTTTCCAACCAATCGGCACTCTTTTTTCCTGTAGTACAAATTGTGATCATTTGAAATTCGGTATTCTCCGGGTCTTTCCTGATGAGCGCATGACAAAAAAAAAAGCTTCAGGAATATGTCTCTATCTCGTCTCAGAATCAGAAAGTTGTGGGTTCAGTTCCCACTGCAGGGTCTTGGAACACAAAATTCAGGTTGACCCCTCTAAAGGAGTATTGACTGCAAGGATACCATCTTTCAGATGAGACATTAAATTGAAGCCCCAACTGCCCCCTCAGGTGAAGATAAAATATGTTATGGCACTATTTCAAAAGAAAAGCAGGGCAGTCCTGAAGCCCTGACCGGTGCTACCGTAAGTGCAAATCTTTCTTATTCAGTATACACTATTCAAGACTAGTGGGGGGTACTTTGATTCTTGATTTGATTTATTATTGTCACATTAGCATACAGTGAAAAGTATTGTTTCTTGCGCGCTATACAGACAAACCATACCGTATATAGAGAATGTTTCCACGTCACATTGATCCCTTAACCAACACTTAAAAATCAGTGATCCGATCCTTATATTGCTGTGTGGGGGATTTTGCTGTCTGCAATTTTCCTGCTGCTTTTCCTACATTCCAACAGTAAGCAAAATCTTCCATTGTCTATGAATTGCTTTGGAACCTGAGGGCTTGGCTTACTTTCCTTTCATCACCTTCACCTCTGCCACCTTGAACCACCTGACTGGAGTAGCTAGCATAATGCCTTGAAAAAAAAAAACCATCCATCATTCCTCGGAGTAATAAGCCTTTGACTGGAAGTGCCCACATGACTCAGGTGGAAATGTAAATGAAAAGTGATAATACTCCAGGCACAATCTACCTTTATTCAAGGCATTTCAATAATTGTTCAGTTGGAGTTCGTCTCAACACTCATCAATATTGCAATGAATCAACTAATTAAAAGTCTGGATTTAATTATCAGTTAGTTAGGTGGCATGGTGGTTAGCACTGCTGCCTCACAGCACCAGGGACCCAGGTTCGATTCCCACCTTGGGTCAGTGTCTGTGTGGAGCTTGCACATTCTCCCCGTGTCTGCGTGGGTTTCCTTCGGGTGCTCCGGTTTCCTCCCACTCTCCAAAGATGTGCGGGTTAGGTTGATTGGCCATGTTAAATTGACCCTCATGTTAGGGGGATTAGCAGGGTAAATATAGAGGGTTTATCGGAATAAGGCCTGGGTGGGATAGTTGTCGGTGCAGACTCAATGGGCTGAATGGCCTCCTTCTGCACTGTAAGGTTTCTACGGTTCTAGTTTGCACAATGAAGTTCATAAATTGGCTGGAAACGTGTAAAAACAAATTATTTTTCTCTTTATGCATCAATTATGGATCACAGTGCCAAAAACGTTACAGGCAAGGAATCAGAAACTAAATAGCTCCGAGTAAACAACAGGGTATTGCAATGGATAATTTTTACATTTCATCTTGCATATCTTTACCAGAAGTCATGTAGGAAGTTGCAAAAAGATAGTGCCTTAATGTATAATCTGCACAAATTAAACAAAATAAAACAGAAAATAATTTATTTCCTATATATTATTTGGGAATGAACATGAGTATTAATAATACTTTAAGGAGAGAATCTGAAGCAATAATAGACAAGCTTGAGAAATACTGCAATTATAAATTAAATTTGAATTATACATGTTGTGCCTGTCACATTTGCAGAAAATTGAAAAAATAATCAATATGCAATGACATTTAAAATTATGAATTTGGCTAATTGACAGAATTACTAATAAAAATAGAATAAATAACGGCGGGTTGTCAGGTGAGAGACCTGGTCTTCGAAGAAAGTCAAGTGACTGAGGGAGGACAGCAAAATAAAATTGAAACCAGAAGATTTGTGCAGCAGACAATTGAAATTACTCAGGCAATAGGAAGGAAAGGGATTAAGAAGCAGCCAAATGTGAAATCAGAAATGACGACCTTCAAGGCACAAAGGGCAGAGTGAGATTTTACCAGATGCCTTTGGCAGTGCTTCCACTCAAAGTGCATTACAAAACAATGATATATAAGCACATCAACAACATGGACACACAATGGGTGACTTAACGATGTGCAGTATGTCAAAGAAGGGAACAGGCGGCAGATAGAAAATAATTGAAACCTCCAGAAGAGTCAAACTGAAACATAATGAAGCCAACTGTGCGTTGGGAGCCATAAAAAGGCACTTGTTGATGACATCACTGGTAAGGCATCACTAGTGATGACGATGAGTTTGACATATAAAAATCTCAACTACTGAGTACACACTGTGCCCTCAATGCAAAGAGGATATATGAAGACTGTTAGACTTGATGAACTATTCAAGTGAAACACCTTTAGGAACAAAGATCAAACAGTTAGGACCACCTAATGGAGTTGGAATCCCAGTAAACGTGGAAAATAAAGAAAGATTTTGGTCGTGGAACAACAGGTTCTAAAATTCTCAATACTGAGACAATAATAGAATCCCTACAGTGCAGAAGAGGCCATTCAGCCCACCGAGTCTGCACCGACTCTACCCAGGCCTTCTCCCCCACCCTAACCCTGTAACCCCACACATTTCCCATGGCTAATCCCTTCTAACCTACACATTTTTGGACAAAATAATATCAGCGGAAATCTTACAAGCGGGATTATAAACTGTACTATTACAAAATTAGCATCAGTGGTAACAAACTGTTTATGTATCAAGTTCAGTGTTTAGTTTGGAGACCAGATTTGTACAGCTGGTGAAGGTACAGACAAGGAATAGCTTTGCTTGTGAAATGTTTAGATTGGTTTGTGTTTGGCTGTACTCTTGAAACAGTTAAAAACTACTACTTAATCTATTTCACAAATCCTTAATTGAGTGCCCTTGCTAATGCAAAGAATGATAATCAGGTCACAGGGCTAATATTGGAAAGAATTCTATACAATAAAAGATTTTACATACTCCATTACTACATAAGGGAGTAAAGCAAAGTATTAAAACGGATGGAAAAGTTGTTGCGGATTCACAACTCAACATGCTTAAAACCAGAAGATGGATCTTAATTGAAAAAGAAAGAGATAAGAACTTATAAGAATACTGGAAATGTGAAGTGAACAATAATACATTGAAAGATGGACAATTGGAATCAGATTGTAGATGTGGAAAAACTCATCAAGACATGCTGCAATTACAAAGGGTTATATGGACACAGGGAAACATAAGAAAACAGACACAGCCAGTTGCGTATTTATGTAGAATAAATCCCGAACATAGCTTATGAGGTAGCAATTTCTTTAATCTATTTACAATACCGTCTGTGTGGAGTTTGCATGTTCTCCCTGTGTCTACCCCCATTTCCTCCCACAGTTCGAAGATGATCCGGTTGGCTGTGTTGAATTGCCCGTTAGTGTCCCAATATGTGTAGGTTAGAGGGGGATTAGCAGGGTAATTATGTGGGGTTACAGGGATTGGGTCTGAGTGGGATGCTACGTCAGAGAGTTGATACAGACTTCAGGGGCCAAATGGCCTGCTTTTGCACTGTAGGATTTTATAATATTGGCTCAGAATTTGTTAAAAAATAACCGCATGAACGATGCTTATTTATTATTAAGGTGCAAATCAATCAGTAACTTGTGCACTGAAAGAACTAGCCAAGAGCTAGCCAATGAATTGCAAATTGTTGGAAGTTGCATTGACAGCCGTACTGAAATTCAGACATGTGAAGGATGCATTTCCTGCGACTGAAGACTAAAGTCATGAAATTCTCTGAATTTTGGGCTCTGGCCTTATTAAAATGGAGCCAATTGGTATTGGAATCCCCTGGCAGAGAGTTCGAGCACAGCGACAGGAATCGGTCATTTAGCCCCTCAAACCTGTTTGGCCATTCAACGAGACCATTCCTGACCTGCGGCTCCTAACACATATCCATCTTTGCCCAACATCCTTTCATACCATTGGCTAACAAACATTTCTCAGCCCCAAATTCTAAATCAACAATTGATCGAGTATCAGTTGCAGTTTGGGGAAAAGTTCTAAACCATTGTGTGAAAGTGTTTTCTATTTCCACTCCTGAAAGGCTTGCCTCGAATTCTTTGCCCCCCGCCCCCGCCACCCCCCACTATTCAGCAGAAATAGTTTCTCTCAGTCTACCCTATACCTTTCTTTAAATATCTTGAATAGCTTCAATCAAATCACTCCTTAACCTCCTGAATGTCAGTAATTCACAACCCCAGTTTGTGTAATTTCTCCTCGTAATTTATCAGGAGTACAGATATAATTCTGGCAAACCCCATGCTGCACTCCCTCCAAGATCATGATATCCTTTCTAAGGTTCAGCGTCTAGAATTGTTCATGCTACACTCAGTGTGTTCCAACCAGGGTTGTAACACTGGGATGCTCAGTGGTCCTCAGGTAAATGGGTGGGTTCGGTTTGGGCACTGCAAAGAGTAGCAGTGGAGGCAGATTAGTGGGTGGCACAGTGGCAAGCACTGCTGCCTCACAGTGCCAGGGACCGGGTTCAATTCCTGGTTTGGGTCACTGTCTGTGCAGAGCCTGCACGTTCTCCCCATGTCTGCGTGGGTTTCCTGCAGGTGCTCTGGTTTCCTCCCACAGTCTAAAAGATGTGCTGGTTAGGTGCATTGGCCATGTTAAATTCTCCCTCAGTGTACCCGAACAGGCGCCGGAGTGTGGTGACGAGAGGATTTTCACAGTAACTTCATTGCAGTGTTAATGTAAGTCTACTTGTGACACTAATAAAATAAAATAAATTTAAACCTTAGTGATTGGCGAGGAAGCAAAGGTTGGAGTGAATGGGGTAGAGAGGAGATCAGGATCTGTAACTGACGGAGAACAAGGATCAAAGCCTGAGTGGTAATGAGCTATTAATGTGGGGTAGGCGGCATCACCCCTACTCCTCCCAGCTCTACAGTCAGGCATGTTTATTACATCCCCATCAGCGAGGCAATCCTTTAAGGCTACATGCTGAGTGCAGTCAGTGATGGTACAGGTTGCCTTTGGGCAAACCAATCTTGGAGAGGCCTCAATCAGGCGATGGATCCCTTATATGTATATGTAAAGTTAAACCTTGCTTAAGATGTAGGTAAAGGGTGCCTGTATACTTTTTCCTTTCACACTATGGCAAGCAGCAGATTTGAGACTGAAAATATGCATGCACTTCCTCCCTGTTGTATTGTGGGCTTGGTAGGCAATTAGCACTCAAACAAAATGAATACTTTGTGGCAAAATTCATAGGTCAACATGCTTTAATTTGAATCATTTGTAATGAATGGAATTTTATTCCAATGACTTCACACTGCCTGCTGTCAATCTAGAAATCAGTGTAGCCTGTGGACATGGGAAGTTTGGAAGGTGTACGAGTTTCCCATTCAAGAGCAAGTGAACAGTAGTGAACAATTTGAGAAAAAGCTCAGAAGGAATACACAAAGCTCCTGTATGACAAATGTGCTCCTTGAAAATTAGACCAAAAAGACAGAGCAGAAAGGTGCGAAAAGCCGCTAGTTTGCATCCCAGAATTGGGTAATCATAATACACTTGTCTGACCACTGGGGAAACAAATGGAAATTAAATGATATATTGTAGATGCAACCACCAGAATGTGATACAAATTAAAATTTATCTATTAGTCACAAGTAAGGCTTACATTAACACTGCAATGAAGTTACTGTGAAATTCCACTAATCGCCACACTCCGGTGCCTGTTTGGGTCAATGCACCTAACCAGCAAGTCTTTCAGACTGTGGGAGGAAACCGGAGCACCCGGAGGAAACCCACGCAGACACGGGGAAAACCTGCAAACTCCACACAGACAGTATCCCAAGCCGGGAATTGAACCCGGGTCCCTGGCGCTGTGAGGCAGCAGTGTTCACCACTGTGCTGCCCCAACAGTATCTTCTTTACTATTTGATGGGTCAGACAGCAAAAGTCTAGTGTCTAAGACCAAGCCCATCATGTGTGGCATTCCTGGATTAAGATACAATTGTGAGATTAAGATGCTTACGATTACAAAGATCTATAGAGAGAAATGTTACAAGTGTCATGATTGAGGTGTATAAGATTATGAGGGGTATGGGCAGGGTGAGCAGGGAGCAGCTGTTCCCCTTGGTTGAGAGGTCAATCATGAGGGGGCACGGTTTTAGGGTAAGGGGCAGGAGATTCAGAAGGGATTTGATAAAAATAAATTCACTCAGAGGGTGGTGGGAATCTGGAATGCACTGCCAGGGAAGGTAGTGGAGGCTGGAAACCTTATAACCTTTAAAAAAATCTGAATGAGCACTTGAAATATCGTAACATTCAAGGATGTGGGACAAGTGCAGGAAAAAGTGGGATTAGCGCACCTTTAGTGGTAGTTATTGTCGGTGTAGACTCGATGGGCCAAAGGGCCTTTTCTGCACTGTATGACTATGACAAATGTGCATTATTAGCAGTAGCTGGAAGGTTCAATAAAGATATGTTCCTTTACAACATTATTAAGAATAAAGGAGCAGTGTAGTTAGAAATAACTGAAATCCGTTTGATGTTGAGACGTTAATGATGTTCCTTGAATCGCATTAAGTGTTGTATCACTGTTGTAATTAAGTGAAGAGTTGGATTCAGATGGGAGAAGTCAGTTGGTATCTAGACTGGGGTTAGTAATCATACAGTGAGCTGCTGGATGTGAATATACTTCTAATATCAATAAACGCAGTTACTTCTTTCTCATTCAATACTGGGTTTAGAATTGCAACATGACAGAACACAGCTACCAATTTTACCTCAATTGTGGAGAGGTTTCAGTGTTAGATAGTCATTAGTTTGTTGATTGCAGGTGCACACTCAATGGACGCAAGTGATCCGAAACACCCAATGGGCTTCCTTCTCTTTCATCACAGTGTGATAGAGCTTCAAATTAATGTGAAAGGAGATTGTCTGTGGTATAGTGCGAGGGAAACTGCTTCATAAAGTATTGTGATTATTAGTGTTTTTGCAGCATTTAGAATATAGATAGTTCTGCCTGAACTGTCATTAAACAAAGCAAAAAAAGGAAAAATAACTACCTAGGATTCTATGTGGCATTATAAGCCTGTGTTGCCATGTGCACTGTCTATTGAATCCTCTCCACAAGATTCCTACATTTACACTTTGCGCTTCTCTATATATATGTATATATAATGTTTTTCTTTCCCCAGTAATATCAGACCTACATCTGAAGTACTTAAAAAATAACTATTCTCAAACACTTTTTCAAAATACTCATGCAAGGTGAAAGACAGACACAAAGGGTGGAATTTTCCCATCCTGCCACGGGAATCATAGCAGGCGGGACAGGGTCACGGTCCGTTGATCTCGGGCAGGATTTTCTGGTCTTGGGGCAAGCATGGCCGGAAACTCCTGCCCAAGGAGTCATGCAAGTGATAGCAGTGAGTTTGTGTAATACAGAGCAGGACAAAAGCTTTTCCAGTGTGTTAGGACTATTATGGTTTTAATTTTAACTACTAATGAACAAAACAGGTAATTTTATAAATAGTGGAAAGATTATGCGACACTTGTAAGTCAATAATGGGAGATGCAGGTTCCTGTAATTGACCGCTCCAATAAAGGCGTTATTTTTCAGATCAGAGGAGTTAGTAAACCACGCCACACACACGCATTGCTCATTTTCCTCCTGTCTGAAAGTACTGAGAGTATTTAGAAGGATCCTAGTTTACTAGTTTTATCAGATATCAAACGGTGCTCGCTGACGGCACGGTGGCACAGTTGTTGGCACTGCTGCCTCACAGTGCCAGGGACCCGGGTTCGATTCCCGGCCTGGGCCACTGTCTGTGTGGAGTTTGCACATTCTCCCCATGTCTGTGTGGGTTTCCTCCAGGTGCTCTGGTTTCCTCCCACAGTCCAAAGATGTGTGGGTTAGGTGGATTGGCCATGCTAAAATTGCCCCTTGGTGTCAGGGGGACTACTAGGGTAAATGCAAAGGGTTTTGGGAATAGGGCCTGGGTAGGATTGTAGCCTCCTTCTGCACTGTAGGATCCTATGACCTGCACTGGCTTCCAGTTGAGCACTCTTCAATTTTAAAATTCTCATTGCTGTTTTCAAATCTCTCTGGCCATGCACCTTCCGATCTGTCTGAACTCTTCCAACCCTTCATCGCTCAAAGATATGTGCGTTCCTTCAATTCTGGCCTCTTGTGCATTCCTGGCTTTAATTGTCCCACCAATGATGGGAATGTCTTCAAAAGCTCCAAGGTCTAGAATTCCCTCCTTAAACCTCCCCATTCCCCTACCCTCCTTCAATGCGCTCTTTAAAACCTAGCTCTTTGACTAAGTCTGCCGTAATATCTCCTTTTGTGGCTCAGTGTTAATTCTTTTGTTTGATAATGCTCCTGTGAAGACCCTTGGGACTTATTCACTACATTAACGGGATCATCCAAATGCTGGTTATTGTTGGAGTGGTGAAGATCTGTCACAGTAGCATCACGGCTAATTTTGATGAAGAGGAACATTACAAAACAGTGCGGAAACTGAGAAAAGAAGGAGTTTTAGTTCAATTGGATACATTTTAGAAAATTGTGTTGCTCCGAGACAGTGAAGGGGGCAGAGGGGTGAGGAAAAAAAAGAGTGGGGAGGATGTGGCTAGAAAGGGTTTAAACTAAAGTTGCAGGAGGATGGGCATCAACATATCGAAGTGGAAAAGAGGAATTTGGTAGATAAAGTTAGAAATACCAGGCAGTGCGAGCGAAGGGAATAGTTCTTTATTCCACCTGAAAGACATGCTGCTTAAGAGCACTGGCCATGCTAAATTCTCACTCAGTGTACCTGAACAGGCGTCGAAGTGTGGTGACTGGGGGATTTTCACAGTGTTAATGCAAGTCTACTTGTGACACAGATAAATAAATTTTAAACTTATGTTTTACTGTCCTGGAATAAATGGAAATAGTAAGTTATTAGGTGGGGAGCAGGAATAAAGTCTAATAAAGCAGTAAAATTAGTAATAGAGTCTACATTGAGGTTACTGCACATGTATGTGAGTACACAGAGTGTGGTAAATAAGATTGGTGAGTTTTCGGCACAGATTGGTATAGCGCAGTGGTAATAACACAGACCCGGTTCAAAGGTGGCAGGCCTGAGAATTAAATATCCCTCGTTACAAGGTGTTCAGGAAAGATAGGAAAGGAAGGAAAAGGGTGGAGTGGCAGCATTCATTAACAATAATATTGCAGTGCTGGAGAGAGAAAGAGAAAGAGAGATGTCCCAGAGGGGTCAAGGACAGAATCAATTTGGCTGGAGCCAAGGAACAAAAAACGTTTAATTATATCGCTCGGTGTAGTCTACAGGCCACCAGCAAATGGGAAAGATGTAGAGGAACAAATCTGCAAAGGGATTACAGAGAAAGGCAAGGGTTCATAAAGTGGGTCCAGGAGAATTCTCTCCAGTGGTAATATTTCAGTCCAATAAGAAAGGAGGTACATCTAGACCTGATCTTTGGGGGCCCAGTGGGTCAAGTGTCAGCAGGGGAACATTTAGGAGACAGGGATCAGTGTATCACAAGTCCTAAGTTGGTTACGGGAAAGAACACGGAACAATCCAGAGTAAGAATAATTAACTAAGTGGGTTAAGAATGGATCTGATGCAGATCAGCTGGAATCAAATGTTGGCAGGGAAAACATTATCTGAACAATGGGCTACCTTTAAGGAAGATCTCATTGAGGCACAGACAAAATGTAGTCATGATCTTCTGGCTCTTCCCACCAGCGGGATCTTCTGGTCCCACCAATGGTGCATCCGTGCTGCGTGTTTCCTGGAAACCCCACTGACAGCGGTGGGACCAGAATATCCCGCCACTGGCCAATGGCGCACCGACTCCCACCACCAAGGAAAATGCTGCAGGGAGGCCAGGGAATCCTGGCGTGGATTTGCACAAAGTGGAAAGGGAGGGTAAACAAATCTAGAACTCCCTGAATGACAAGAGATAGAGATTAAAATGACGAAGAAAAAGAGTACTTACGATGAATGTCAGGCAGACAACCTAACTGAGAATCAGGCATAAATAAAGATTCAGAGTGGAAGTGAGAAAGTATACAAGAGAAGCAAAGAGAGTATGAAGAGACTAGCAGCTAATACAAAAGGGAATCCACAAATCTTCCACAGGTATACAAATAGCAAAATGGTGGTTAAGGAAGTGGGACAAATTAGGGCCCAAAAAGGGGATTTAAAATGGAGGCAAGATGCTTGACTGAGGTATTAAATTAATAATCTGCATCTGTCTTTACCAAGGAAGATGCTGTTGAACAGATCATGGTGGAAAAAAAACAAGATCATTCAGGCACTTGGAGGGTTTCAAATTGATGAGGAGGTATAGGATAGGCTAAATGGACTTAAAAGTGAATAAAGCAGGACTGGACTAGTTTGGACCAGGGAGCGGCACGGGCTTGGAGGGCCGAAGGGCCTGTTCCTGTGCTGTATTGTTCTTTGTTGGACGGGATGTATCCAAGGGTACTGATGGGAGTGAGAATAGAAATTGCAGAGGCACTGGCCATAATTATCCAGTCTTCCTTAGATTCGGAAGTGCTGCCAGTGGTCTACAGAATTGCAAACATTACACTCTTGTTCAAAAAAGTCTAAAAATTAACCCAGCAACATCGATAGGCCAGTCAGTTTAACTTTTCTAATTTAAAATTGAAAGTTTCAAAAAGCATTTGGCACAATACCACTTAAAAATACATTTACAACAAAGGTAATGTTACCTGGAAATAAGAGGAATTCGACCCCATGAACAGGGGAAATAGTTCGCGGGCAGGGGTAGAAGCATGTTTCTTAGGCTGGAAGCATGTCGTGAATCTTGTTCATGTAGAATCAATAATGGGACCAGTCTTATTTAGTAGAAGCCTAAATATTCTAGACTCAGCCCTCAGCTAAATTTTAAATAGAGTGGAGGAAGCTGTGCGCGCAGCCATGTAGGACATGAGAAGATTGTGGCAAAATAAGAAAGTCAAATGCAAAACTTGGTTTTATACTTACAGACATAAAATACAAAAACAAATGGATGGTGTGAAACTTATTAAAAAGCCTAATTTAGGCCACAGATAAAGTGCTGTATACAATTTTGAGTACCCTGTCATAAAAAAGGTTTTAAAAGCAATAGAAAATGTGCAGTATAGACGGTCTCTGATATCATGCAAGCTGACATGTCTCCATTAAAATAATTGTAACCTAACCCGTTAAGAATTTCTTTAAAAAACTCAACCAGAATTGAAATTATCTCACAGTGTGGTCTTCAGAACTTTAATGGGTTTAGGAAAGTAATAATTTAAGTTAATCGCAAGAACAACGTAGGTTAGAAAAGAAAATGGATTTTCCCAACAGTTAGGAATCCATGACCATAATTTATTTGAAAAGCTAGTTTCTTTAAAGTAGTGGAATACAAATCAACACGAGTGGATAGCAAGAGTGTGCCAATGAAATGGATCCCCCTAAAGGCTCAGATTGAAATGGCTGTTTCGGTGCTGTAATATCTTATGACTCTATTCTGCAAGTAGAATTTAATGTTTAAAATTATCCTTTGAATTACCTTCAATAGTTCCCCACTTTGTTTTTCGGCCAAGAATCCTTCTTCCATTTACCTGGTACTCGAGGTTACTTCCAACCACTGCAAAAGGTACCATTTCCTAAATAACAGGAGAACAAATTATGAAACATTTGGCCTTGAAGACAGTGTGTGTCTGAATGCAAATTGTTTCTTCCTAATAGACTCCTGGCCTCACAAATCTATAACATAATGCCATGTTCAGTCCTCGCACCACGCCACCCCCACCCACCACGCACGCACAGACAGATGTAAGGGACAGTTGGGTGAGGGGAAGGGCGATGAAGTATTTCTCAGTGGGACAGGCCTGAAGCCTGTTCATCCCAAATTATTTTCAGAAAGAAATCCTTCAATCGGAATTCGGCTTCTCAGTTTATGAAACCCATGGTTGCCCAAAATGTCCAAGATATGGGCCTGACAAGTTTTGATGTGGAGATGCCGGTGTTGGACTGGGGTAAATACAGTAAGAGTTTTAACAACACCCCAGGTTAAAGTCCAACAGGTTAATTTGGTAGCAAATTTGCTACCAAATAAACCTGTTGGACTTTAACCTGGTGTTGTTAAAACCCTGACAAGTTTAGCAGTGGAGCCACATTGAACACATTGTCCCACTGCTACATTTCACACCTGGGCACAAGGAATCATAATGCGTACCCCAGTGAGACCAAGAACGGGGAAAGAAAACAGGAACACTTGGAGACAGATTTGTAGAGTCAGGAAGGTGCTGTGGAACTTTAAAAATGGTAGGCAAAACCCAGAGGTGGAAACTCTACCCCCATTTATCAACAAATCTGATTTTTGTTGGTACAGGAAAGGGGGCAGGGCACGAGTCACACAGGAGGGAAATCTGAATGCAGCAGGGCCATTTGAACCTTGTGCTGAGTTTAATTTGCAACGGCCATAATCCACAGTGCGAGACTCATAGATTAATGGAGCTGATGGAAATGCTGTTGGAGATCTGGTCAGGTCTGTATAATTATCATCATGATTCCACTCATATTCTTCTGCTCTGTTTAAAGTTTTGTTTCATTCTCCGATTCCCTACTTCCAAAATGTCTCACTCCACAATTTCCTACACTAAAATTTGGGGCGGCATAGTGGCACAATGGTTAGCACTGCTGCCTCACAGCGCCAGGGACCCAGGTTCAATTCCGGCCTCGAGTCACTGTCTGTGTGGAATCTGCACATTCTCTCCGTGTCTGCGTGGGTTCCTTCCGGGTGCTCCAGTTTCTTCCCACAGTCCAAAGATGTGCAGGTTAGGTGGATTGGCCATGCTAAATTGACCCTAGTATCAGGAGATTAGCAGGGTAAATGTGTGGCATTATGGGAATAGGGCTTGGCTGGGATTGTGGTCAGTTCAGGCTCGATGGGCCGAATTGCCTCCTGCTGCACTGTAGGGATTCCATGATTCTAAAATACAGTTTCCAATATTTTGTTCTAAAAACGCAGGCTGCAGCTGTCAGAATTAAAACCAAATCTCTGCTGATAGGACATATACTGCCTGTTGGAATAAAAAAGCAGCATATGGTTATGTAGTTTCAATAGAATTCTTTGTTGACATTTCCCCAAGGGCTATTATGAATGCTTGGCTGAGTTTCTATAGTCATCGCAGCAGATGTGTGTGAGCTTGCAGTCTGATTGGCAGTTTAGAGAGGCTATAAGAGGATCCTTTGTCTTTGAAGTGGTGTTTGAATAGAATGTCATTTAAGAGACGAACTACTTGAGGACATTTAAAATGTCTTATGAACAATGTATAATTTTAAGCTGAATGTGTGTATAATTTTGTACATAGATATAAAATGGTTTTGATTTCATTTAAGCTTTTTTTAAAAATCAATTTTTGTGCCTGGCAGTCTGGGTAAACTTGCAACTAAAAGGTTCGAGGTCTTTTGGGATGTTACATATTGTTCGAAGTTAAAATCATTTTCATTTGGGGGAGGGGGGGAGCGGGGGCGGGGGCGGAAACGGTACGGTGGCACAGTGGTTAGCACTGCTGCTTCACAGTGCCAGGGACCCAGGTTCAATTCTGGCCTTGGCTAACTGTCTGCGTGGAGTTTGCACATTTTTCTCGTGTCTGCATGAGTTTCCTCTGGGTGCTCCTCTTTCCTCCCACGGTCCAAAGACGTGTGGTTAGGTGGATTGGTGATGCTAAATTTCCCCTTAGTGTGCTGGGGTGAATACGTGAGATTACGGGGATAGGGCCTGGGTGGGATTGTTGTCAGTGCAGGCTTAATGGGTCGAATGGCCTCTTTCTACCCTATTCACAATTCCCGAGGTCTTCCTGTAGTGACTACGAGGTGACATGTAGGGTATGAGGGGCCAAAAGGAGGAGGGTGGATGGTAAGAGGTTGTAGGCTAGAAGGCCTAATAGCTTCGGAAGCAACTGAGACCAAGTTCCAGAGAACCAAGGCCTGCCATGGTACATGCCCTCCTACGCAGTGCTTTAGAGATCAGCAGGCCCGACTCCATTCCAACTCCCATCTCTGGGATGAAAATCTCATGATTCGGGACACATCTTAATCAGGGTGGGTCCAGCGAGTCAGGAAATTTCACGACTTGAACTACCTGCCTCGCTACTTTAGATCTGGCCCAATGTTCATATGAAACATTGGTTTAAAAAAAGGGGCGGCATGGACAAGTTGGGCCGCAGGGCCTGTTTCCATGCTGTAAACCTCTATGACTCTATGACGCAAGAATGATTGCCCTATTTCTCAAAAGTATCAAATTATCAGTTGTGACTATAGAGAGACAAGATCTTTGTTCAAATTTCTCTTAAAATATAAAAGCATGGAGCCTAATCTGTTTACATTTTCCATTTGCAAACCAAATTTCAGTATTTTGGAACAAATTTTCAACTCATCAGAAACAGTGGGTGGGATGTTCTGTCCCAGCCCACTGACGAGATCCTCTGGTCGTACCGAAAATCAACGGACCACCGAAGTTCCTGTGGTGGGTCCCAGCATGAGGGGCCCGAAGAATCCCAGACAGTGTGTAAAGGCTGAGCCAACTGTATCTCAGCCACAGCATTAAGATATATCAAAATGGCTGCCATCAGACAATTGAGCATCCAATGGCACCCAAACAGATGGCAGCTAAAGGCATGGAAGAAGTCGATCTACGGGCATAGATCATCTAGATAGTCAACATCTTTTCCCAAAGGTAGCGGAGTCTAAAACTGGAGGGAATAGGTTTAAGGTGAGAGGGAAGAGATACAAAAGGGTCCGGAGGGGCAATTCTTTTCACACAGAGTGGGGTGAGTGTCTGGAACAAGCTGCCAGATGTAATAGTAGAGGCGGGTACAATTTTGGCTTTTAAAAAGCATTTAGACAGTCACATGGCTAAGATGGGTATAGAAGGATATGGGCAAACACAGGCAATTGGGACTAGCTTAGTGGTTAAAAAAAAAAGGACGCCATGGACAAGTTGGGCCGAAGGGCCTGTTTCCATGCTGCAAACCGCTATGACTCTATGATTGATTTTTGTCATCAATTTTTAAGCATCCTAAAAGTTCATTTAGGGTGAATAATGAAGGATTATATTAAAGAGATAACATCCGACTCCAAGCATACCCCAAGAAATTTCAGGTTAAATGCATTTGAACATAAAACAAATTCTACTTACTCTAATTTTGTCATTTATTAGTCGATCCTCTGCATCTTCGTCAAATTCTCTTTGAGGATACACGTCGATGTCATGTTTCTGAAGGTCATTCCTGATCTGAAACAAATAACCCATTGATATGCTTCAACCAGTCACTGTGCGGATTCATTACAAAGCCTGGTGTCTTGCATTTACACTTCAGGAAGTACCTTGTTATTTTGCCCCCTCCCTCATTCTCGCCACACTGATGGTCCTCGCCAATACTTAGGTATTAGTCATAACTCTAGCTGTGTTAACTGTGGATACATTCATTCTAAAGTTGATCTATTCACCTCTACTTTTCCATCTGCGTACATTTCCTTACTTCCCTTTGTCATTTGTTTCATAGCAATGTCAATCTTTTTATGATATATCCCCATGTCACTATGCAGGAAATACCTTTCTAAACTTGTTTTTGCTGTAACTGAGCCCCATCACCATAGATGATACATGCAGCAACCTCCAATTCACACTGCTTCACACCACCAAGTTGCCCAGCATGTGGTACTTCTGGAACCTGTCCAATTCACATCCTATTGATTTCAATGGAATGTAAATTAGATTGGTTCAACAATAGGCAGATAATCCGATATGCCAAGTCACTACTCTGGGTAGTGCTAGGTTTACTGAGAATAATATTTAAAAATAAAAAAAATCAATATTATATAAAGTGAAGAAAGAATCTAAGTTTATCAAATGGAATTGAATTGCCACTATGCTCTCCAGCCCAGTTATCTCCCACCTTCTAATCTCTGGAGAGAGCATTTACTCTTGATGCCTTAAGTACGGCATCACCAGGAATCAACTAGATAGATTTCAAATCTTTGCCATATTATTCAGCATTACCTATGCATAGGGGGAACTTGTCAACCCATTTTCATCTCAAGGAAAAGATTATTTAAAACGTCTTTCTTTGCATCATTTTCACCAAGTCATTCCGGTGACATGGTTGTTCATTCGGCAATAAAGGTACTTCAGTAGCAAGCAATAAAAGAACTCACCTCACAAAGTAAATCAAAGAAAAAGGTTTAATAAAGAAACTTCATTACACCAACACTTGAGGCCACACAAGTTCCCCACAATTCCCACCTGTTTTCTATTTATACTGGGCCAGCTGACCACCACATCATTATGCCATTGGTTACATTGTCTAACAGGTCATCTGGTCAGCTGACTCTCATGGCATGTTACCATTGGTTACATTATAACAGATTCCAATGTTATCATTAGTTGCATTATAACGATGGTATCTTCCCCCCCCCCCCCCACCCCCCTTCAAATCTGAAAGCTTTGTCCATCTTTAATAATCGGTAAACATGCAGCTGAATTTGCCCAAGATTAGACTGGTAAGTTACTGTCCTGCTCTCAGTACAAGCAGTAAGAAGTCTCACAACACCAGGTTAAAGTACAAGCACCAGTGATTCACAATTAGCGATATTCAAAACAGCAACATTCACGCTAATGGGATTTTTTAAAGCTTGAACAAAGTTAGTATCGTACAGATTGCGGTACTGGCTTTGTTGAAGTCAAAGGTTTGTCAAAGTCATGCCTTGCTCAAATATGAACTTTTTGATGCTTTAATTAAAAGGATCGATTTGATTGTCTTTTTTAGTCAGTTCACTCAAACATTTAATCTTTATGAAACTTTCAAATACTGATCATGGGACCTGTGAATGCGTGTAAAACACAAACACCACAATCAAAAAACTCAATACTGAGGTTAATACTTAATGTGACAAAAAGTGCAAAAACTGAAAATGGCCACATCAGTTATTTTTCATTAATTGCAAATGTGCAAGATACTCTATGGTTAATGTGATATTTTGTGGCATGGTAGTACAGTGGCTAGCATTGCTGTCTCACAGCTCCAGGGATCCGGGTTCGATCCCCAGTTTGGGTCACTGTCTGTGCGGAGTCTGCACGTTCTCCCGTGTCTGTGTAGGTTTCCTCCGGGCCCTCCGGTTTCCTCCCACAGTCCTGGTTACGTGCATTGGCCATGCTAAACTCTCCCTCAGTGTACCCGAAGAGGCGCCAGAATGTGGCAACTAGAGGATTTTCAAAGTAACTTCATTGCAGTGTTAATGTAAGCCTGCTTGTGACTAATAAATAAATAAACTTCAATATGAAAAACAAAGGGTTTTTGATTCAACCAAATTGTCCATGTTGGGAATCATGTTGGAAATGGCAACTTTCAAGAAAGCACTAAACTAAAGCTTGCTTTTAGCTATAGTTTTAAAATTGTAAATAGGAAGTTGATGATGGAGAGATGTCACTCTTTCAATGAAGCAAAGTGATCTTGGGCTGTAAAAAAAAATGGTCCCCTTGAGAAAGCTGTATTTTTTTATCCATAACTCAACACTGAGCTGTGGGAAATCATCACAAACAAATGTTGGATAAGAAGCCTTTTGCATAGTATTATACAATTGATATAATACCAAAGGAATGCTCCACAGGAAATCAGATATAAAAAAGGGTGAAATAAACAGTGGTGACACATTCCATTTGAATGAAGTAATAAGTTGACAATGAGTAGACAAAGCAAAATGAAGAATATTCTTCCATCCCCCCAAAAGTTGCACAATAAATGAAAATTAATTTTTATAATGGTGGCAGTGGAACAGTCAAGACCATTTAGTTCAATTCATTCTAACACTTGAATAAGTATGAGGTAATGTCCTGTGATTAGCGAGTCTTAAAGTAACATGAAGATGCGTCAGCACATGCCAGCAGCACTTTTTCCAGTAGGAACTCATCACCACACACGGCAACAAAATAAACAAGTTAATGCAACCCCCAAACACCTTCAGAAAATCCAGAAACAACAGAACGTTCTCTCTCTCATGCACACGCATACACACATTCTTGAACTCTCTCAAGTCATAAACTAGTGCCACTCCTCGTCCCAAAATACAAGCAAGTGAAACTTCGCAAGACAAAGAGTCACTCCAAATTAAAGGAGAGACCCCGAAAAGGGTCACCCGGAGTCGAAGCGTTGGCTCTATTCTCTCTCCACAGATGCTATCAGACCTGCTGAGATTTTCCAGCATTTTCTGTTTTTATTTCAGATTCCAGCATCCGCAGTATTTTGTTTTTATCTATGTCTTGCTGCAGTTGAATTTGTATCATAGAATCCCTACAGTGCTGAAGGCGGCCACTCAGACCACTGAGCCTGCACCAACAACGATCCCACTCAGGCCCAATCCCCATAACCCCACGCATTTACCCTGACCCTGAGGGGTAACCTGCACATCTTTGGGGCGTGGGAGGAAACCGGAGAACCCGGAGGAAACCCACGCAGACAGGGGGAGAATGTGCAAACTCCCCACACACACAGTCAACCGAGGCTGGAATTGAACCCAGGTCCCTGGCGCTGTGAAGCAACAGTACTAACCACTGTGCCACCGTGCCGCCCTAACTGCTCACCAGTCCGCCAATTTGGAATCACTGGCAAATTTAAAAATGTTACTGTGTTCCAATATCAAAGTCATTCTATATAATGTAATATATATAATATATATATTCATTGCTATCTGCCATCCTCCAGCCTGTAAAATAGCCACAAACCCTAAACCAATTTTTTTTATCCAAGCTGGTGCTGACCCTCATATTTCACAAGCTTCTATTTTGTTAATCAGTCTTTTACGTAGTATCTTATCAAATACTTCCTTAAAATCCATATGGACAACATCTACTGCATTCCCCTCACCAAAGATGTGTGGGTTAGGTTGATTGGCCATGCTAAATTGACCCTAGTCAGGTGGATTAGCAGGGTAAAATATGTGGGGTTATGGGAATAGGGCCTGGGTGGGATTGTGGTCGGCGCAGACTCGATGGGCCAAATGGCCTCCTTCTGCACTGCAGGGATTCTATAATTCTATGAAACTTCTGTTACTTAATCAGAAAACACAATTACATCAGTCAAACACAATCTAGCTTTTGGAAATCCACTCGCCTGAACTAAAACAAATCATTCCAAGTGCCTGTTGATTTTTCTCAATTATTGGTGGGTAAGGATTCAGAAACAATGTTGTTAAACTAACAGAACCATGGCAGGGCTGTCCTTAAACCCTTTCTGGAATAAGTAAGTCATATTTGCCACCTCCCTTTTATCTAGCAATGATTCAAAGATCGTGGCAAGCCCTTCCTCTACCTCCAGCCCATTTCCTTTAGCAACCTCAGATGCAAGCCATCCAAACCCAGGCTACTTATCCACTCCAAGCACAGCCAGCCTTTCCAGCATCTCCAAGCCTCTCAATTTTCACCCCATCTACTGCCTCTATCACCTCCACTTGTACTGATATTTCATCAGCTTTCTCTTCCTTAGTAAACACCAATCCAAAGCACTCATACTTCAGTGAAAGCAAAATCTGAAATAAAAGCAGAAAATGCTGGATAAACTCAATGGCCAGAATTTTACTGACCCACCTGTCACGGGAATTGGAGCAGGCCAGGGACAGACCATGGAAAGGTCCGTTGACCTTGGGCAGGATTTTACGGTTTCGGGACAAGCGAGACCAGACAATTCTGCCCAACAGGTCTGACAGCATCTGTGGAAACAGAGTTAATGTTTTGAGTCTAATATGATTCTTCCATAGTACTGTGGAAGAGTCATATAGATTTTTAAAGTTTATTAGTATCACAAGTACATTGACACTGCAATGAAGTTACTGTGAAAATCCCCTAGTTGCCACACTCTGATGCCTGTTAGGGTACAATGAGGGAGAATTTAGCATGGCCAATGCACCTCACCAGCACGTCTTTCAGACAGTGGGAGGAAACCGGAGCACCCGGAGGAAACCCACGCAGACACGGGGAGAACGTGCAGACTCCACACAGACAGTGACCCAAGCCGGGAATTGAACCCAGGTCCCTGGCGCTGTGAGGCAGCAGTGCTAGCCACTGCGCCACCATGGCGCCCTACTGTGCCACCGTGCCATTAGGACTCAAAATGTTAACCCATTTTCTAGTCTTGCCCTCCATCCCTAAGCATTTATAATCCTCTTCGTCACCAATAGGATCCATGTCACCTCTTCTTACCCACTTACTGTTTTCTTTAAAGAAAGAATATACTTGTAAAATTCTCAAACATTTCAGTTAACCGTGCAGCAAGGGAACCAAGGCTTTGTGAGCTGGATAACCCACACTCAGGCTGGATCAGGACTACAGGCTCCTGTGAACAACTGCACTCCAGTTTATTATTGTACATAGGATTTATGGCTTATTGGAAATGTAAGAAAAAGTGGGGTTACAATAAAAACAGTTCATTTTGGTTTCTAAACTGCTTACAGAGTATAGTTATTGATTATATGTCAGCAATTGATGCCATCTGTTTCTGCAACTGTCTCTGGGGATGCATAAAACATGGCTCATATTTCCCAACTCCGGTTTCTTTCAGGGTAACACATGGCTTCGCAGCTTAGTTCAACAGCAAAATAAAATGTCAGAGCTAACTAAAAACTGAAACAATTATCAAATGGTAATGAAAATCGGAGCAATGTTGAGACAGCGGTAGCTCTACCAACTCTGGCTACTTCTAACCTTCGAAAACCAAACGTACCAATCATCTTCGGGTTCATTTTAAGCTTACTCAGTATTGGATCTGCAGAATCTAGTTCTGACTCACATTTTATGCTGCAGCTGGGCATTACAAACAAAAATGATCGTTCTTTTCCGAAATGTCTCACGACACTTTCAAGGGGCGATTATGAAAAAAAAATTACATTGAACCACATAAAAAGATATTAGATTGGGCGAAAAGGGAAGCCACATTGTAATCTCCTGAATCAAAGTACTTTGGATCCTCCTGTAGATGTTTCCTCAAAAACTCTGATCCACCAGGCTTCTGTCCTAACTTCGGATAATTCAACTTATGGCCCAATCTAATATCTCTGTCCTAACTTCGGATAGTTCATACTTGTAAATTCTCAGTCATTTCAGTTAACCATGCAGCAAGGGCCCATTGAGCCTGCTTCACCATTCAATATGATCATGGCTGATCATCCACTTCAAGCCTTTTCCCCACACTTTCCTCATATCCCTTTACATCATTTGCATTTCAAAACCGACCAATTTCTGCTTTAAATATACTCAATGACTGAACTTCCACAGTCTTCTGGGTCGAGTTTTGTAAAGATTTACAACCCCCTGAGTATGATGATTTCTTCCCATCTCAATCCCAAGTGGCTTCCTCGAAATTGTGTCCCCTGTTTCTAAACTACTAAACCAGAGGAAACGTCTTACCTGCATCTACCCTGTTTACCCTTTCAGTTTTTAGCAAGTTTCAATGAGATCACCTCTCATTCTTCGAAACTCTAGACAATGCAGGTCCAATTTGCCCAATCTCTCTTCACGGGACACTCCTGCCATCCCCGGAACAAGATGGGTTTATGAGAACATCGTAAAGGGGGAGGGGGGGAGCGAGAGCAAGAGCGCCATTTGATTGACACCCCATCCAGCACCTTCAACATTCAATTCTTCCACCACTGTGTCAACACAGCGACACAGTGGTTAGCACTGCTGCCTCATAGTGCCAGGGACCCAGGTTCAATTCTTGGCTTGGGTCACTGTCTGTGCGGAGTCTGCACCTTCTCCTCATGTCTGCATGGGTTTCCTCCGGGTCTCCGAAAGACCTGCAGATTAGGTGCATTGTCCATGCTAAATTCTCCCTCAGTGTACCCACAGAGGCGCCGGAGTGTGGTGGCGAGGAGATTTTCACAGTAACTTCATTGTAGTGTTAGTGTAAGCCTACTTGTGACACTAATAAATAAACTAAAAAAACACACAAGATATAATGCAGTAACTCACTAAGATTTCTTCACAGCATTGTCCAAAGCCTGTGACCTCTACGATCCAGATGAACAAGAGTAACAGAGGCATCGGAACACCACCACCTGCAAATTCCCCTCCAAATCACACACCATCCTGACTTGGAAATATATCACCGCTCCTTCATCGTCACTGGGTCAAAATCCTGGAACTCCCTCTGTAACAGTCCTGAGGGAGTACCTGCATCACATGGACTATAGCTGTTCCAAGATGACAGCCCACCACCACCTTTCCCAAGGCAATTTTAGGAAGGGGTAATAAATGTTGGCCTTTCCAGTGATGCTTGTCAACAAGGACTCCACGCACCCCGGATATACTCTCTTCCGTCGGGAAAAAGGTACAAAAGTCTGAGGTCACGTACCAACCGACTCAAGAACAGCTTCTCCCCTGCTGCCATCAGACTTTTGGACCTACCTCGCATTAAGTTGATCTTTCTCTACACCCCAGCTATGACTGTAACACTACATTCTGCACTCTCTCCTTTCCTTCTCTATGAATGGTATGCTTTGTCTGTAATAGTGTGCAAGAAACAATACTTTTCACTGTATACTAATAATTAATCAAATCAAATAGGAATAAGACCCCATGAAGGAACGAGCGAGAAAATTCTCATTTTGAATAACTTCAGAGTCTACCGCAGAGTTCAAACCAAAAGGAAAAATCATTCTGATTTGGAGTGCAGTATAGAAAGGCAAACATGACTGTACGTAACGTGTTCCACCTGGTTAAACACGGCTCATTTTCTCCATTCAGGTTCACAAGTGTCAGTGTGTAAGCACAGCTTGTACTCTCCAGCTGGACATGGCTGAGGCCACTCAAAATAACAGTTCTGCGGCTGCCAAAAGAAGTCCCAAGATTCCATTTAATCTCCCTGCCTATGGACACGATTCCAAAAACAACAAAGCGGATTGTTTGGTTTTTAACACTCTTCCTTCAGGCGACCGATATCAACTCGGCAGGAAATGGGAAGAAAATGAAAATGGCAGAATGCCAAATGCACGGCAATGAAATGGGTTCAACATGACGGTACTTACCTTTTCTTTAAAGAGGTCCCTCTCTTCCAGTGTTAGCGTGTCCGCTTTGGCAATGACGGGAACAATGTTTACCACTTTGCTCAGGCGTCTCATAAATTCTATATCTAAAGGTCGAAGTCTGTGGGGTGGAGGGAAAAGAAGGTGCATTAATAAAGCTTGGAACACACGCATTTTCGAACAGCGTTCAACAGCCAAGCAAAGCGCCTTATATTTTGTCAATGACTAATGTGCTCATTTTCTATTTTCTCACTATACTTCTTCAGTTCAAGTTCCAAGTTTTCACTTAGAACTTCAATTATGGGAGCTCCTCCCAACTTTGGAAATGAGAGATTTGTGGGATATAAAGTATTAGCCGTGCATCTTTAGAATGCAGAGTTCCTCGCCAAAGGTAACTCCAGTACCTGATGAGTGCCAATCGCCTACTATCGGGTCAAACCATCTTTCATAAAAACCTTGGATGGGAGATGATTTATTTTTAACAAAACATATTAAACGTATGACGAATGGTTGAGGTCTGTACTCGGAGTTTAGTTGATCTTTCTCTATACTCTAGCTATGACTGTAACACTACATTCTGCACTCTCTCCTTTCCTTCTCTATGAATGGTATGCTTTATCTGTAATAGTGTGCAAGAAACAATACTTTTCACTGTATACTAATACATGCGACAATAATTAATCAAATCAAATAGGAATAAGACCCCATGAAGGAACAAGCGAGAAAATTCTCATTTTGATGAGGGGGGATCTTATTGAAACTTACAGGATACTGTGAGGCCTGGATAGAGTGGGCGTGATGCTTCCACTAGTAGGAAAAACTAGAACCAGAGGGCACAACCTCAGGCTAAAGGGACAAGCCTTTAAAACAGAGATGAGAAGGAATTTCTTTAGCTAGAGGGTGGTGAATCTGTGGAACTCTTTGCCGCAGAAGGTTGCGGAGGCCAGGTCATTGAGTGTCTTTAAGACAGAGATAGATAGGTTCTTGATTAATAAGGGGATCAGGGGTTACGGGGAAAAGCAGGAGAATGGGGATGAGAAAAAGATCAGCCATGATTGAAAGGTGGAGCAGACTTGGTGGGCCGAATGGCCTAATTCTGCTCCTGTGTCTTATGGTCTTATATTACAAGAAGAAAGACAACTTGAAACGTGCAGTTCTTGTTCATTTAGACAGATACTTGAAAGTTTCAATGACCGTGATTGTTTGTGTCCAAATGACTTAACAGACACACCGTACCATAATAACAGCGGAATCTTTTAAAAAGAGAACAAATGCCAGCTGGGAAACTACATTTCCTTTACCACTGGCGAACTCATCGATAAAGGCTGCTGTATTACTAGAAATGCCACCTCTCATCTCTTTGTTACTGCAAACTTGGGTTAACCAGAAAGAAGCCAAGAAAAATGATGAAATGCAGACATATGGGTGGCACAGTGGCACACAGCTCCAGGGACCCGGGTTCAATTCCGGCCTCGGGTTATTGTCTGTGTGGAGTTTGCACACTCTCCCCGTGTCTGCATGGGTTTCCTCCGGGTGCTCCTGTTTCCTCCCACAGTCCAAAGATGTGCAGATTAGGTGCATTAGCCATGCTAAATTGCCCCTTAGTGTCCCGGGATGCGTTGGTTAGAGGGATTAGTGGGGTAACTAGATGGGGCCACGGGGATAGGGCCTACATGGAATTGTTGTCGGTGTAGACGCGATGGACGGAATGGCCTCCTTCTGCACTGTAGAGATTCTATGATTTAATGAGTCAAATCCTCTTGCTCTTAATTGCCAAAACGATACAGCAGCCAGTTTTCATTTGGATATTTTGCACGTCCATTAGAAAGTGGCTTAAATTTGTTGCCCAAATAATTTAGCTCCAATGGTCATGCAATTAAAGGAAGGGACTTTGAATCTGAAATTAACAGCTGTAATGGCTGGTTTCCATGGTGCACAGATCAACAACAGAGCCTGATCCTGGTGAGACAAACGCCCTGGAGATTGACGAAAGCAAATCCCTCAAAGTTGCAGCAATGAGTGAGGATTTCAGTACAGCAAATTGACACAGATGGTTTCCAGCACATCCATTTAAATAAAAGAGGCGTTGTGTGCGTAAATCTTACTGAAAGTTGATGAAGGTAGCACGTCCCTTCCAAAGAGTGAAAGAAGCACATGGCTACTTCTATTCTTGAGGGCAAGATGGGTGTTTTCTTCTAATAATTGGGGTGGGTGAAAAATGGAAGTGCCCATGGCCAAGATATTCCCATTTTGCTCAGATCCCAGTGTGAAGATCCACCATACTGTGGTTTTAACTTGCAAAATGTGTTGATCAGCCTTGAAAACCATCTATTACCATGCAGAATGGGTAGTCGTGTTTCATAGAATCCCTAGAGTGCAGAAGGACACCATTCGGCCCATCAAATCTGCACCAATTTATCCAGGCGCACCCACCACCCGCCCTCCTATCCTATCTCCACAACCCCACGCATCTGCCATGGCTAATCCACCTAACCTGAACATATTTGGACTGTGGGAATAAACCAGAGCACCCGGAGGAAACCTACACGGACACGGAGAATGAGCAAACTCCATACAGACAATCACCCAAGGCCGGAATTGAACCCTGGACCCTGGTAGCGCGAGGAGGCAGCGCTAACCACTGTGTCCTCTGCAACACATTTTTGCCAGTGTGTGCACAAGTTTACTATGGACAATATCAGTCTATATGACTTTCTGACTTAATGCTTAGGTGAGGTTTGTCAAGAAACTCGAGGACCACTTGAGCAGATACTGCAAGTATACGAGAATAATACCAGATCAGACATGTTACATGACTGTCACATGTTGAAAGGCAACAGCTTAAATATACTGATCGCAATCCAGGTGCAAAACTATCGCTGCAATGGATTCTACCTGTTGTACATTGACTTAACCAAATACAGGCCTGGGGAATACATCACCAGTCAGATCAACTTTGCCTGAAAATTTAATGAAGCAAATATCTGTGCGACTGCCTTTGATTAGAAACACAATTAATTCCAAGGTAGGAAACATGTTAAAACAAATTTATTTTTAAGGCTTTTTTGAAGAGGAGCAGTACAAAGAACAAAGAACAATACAGCACAGGAACAGGCCCTTCGGCCCTCCAAGCCCGCGCCGCTCCCCGGTCCAGGATTGAATCCTGAATCCAGGATCCCCGCCCAATTTTCCAGCCTATCTACATACCAATATCCTATCCACCGAGCTGTCCCTCACAGCTACGATGCTTTGTTCATCACAACCTATTAACTCACCCCCACCCCCCCATTCCAGACCATGTGATCTCCAGGGAGAGGCGAAAACCCAGAGTGAAAACCCCAGGGCCAATATGGGGAAAAAAAATCTGGGAAATTCCTCTCTTTAGGGTGTGGGATGGGGCAATACTGAATAAACACTCCCCATTCTCCCAACAAATGTAGGAAAAAAAATTAATCACTTCAATCTGTTTGAAGGGAAAAGAGCAAGGAATTAAAAGTCAAAACAAAATCGAGAAAAGTATTAAAATATTGCAATCGTAATGGCATGCGGTAGTCAGCCAATGGCAGTACACATGTTAAGATTAATTATCTTGATATTGCAGGATTTGTTTTTAAAGAACAGTAGTCCTGGCAGTGCTCTGTCACCGTATGTAACTCTTTCCTTCTCTTCCCCCTCACCCAAAGAAATCTCAGGATAGTAGTTACCGTCCAGCCCACTGCCTCTGAATTTCCTGTACGTAATAAGTACAACTCAAAAGGGAAAGAGTTACTGAACAACTCAAACAATGGACTTCCGACCGTTGGACCAAAGCGGACAGCTAACCAGCTTAAAGAGGAAAAGTGAATTGCCTTGTGTTAACCCCCGTGTGCAGCAGAATGACACAATCCAGAAACTGTATCCAGACTACACATGGAATTTTAAATACTACACTACCCTCAGGGACTTGACAAGCTGACTTAATGAATCATATTCTGATGGAAGTCTTACTCCCTTGGCTTTCCTACCCTTATGCATCCTTTTGAGTTGAACAAGGGTCAATAGACAGCTGTCCAGCTTTGACTCCCAGTCAAAAACAAACCAAGTTCATTAAAAACAATTACTTTTTGTGCACAAGGCCGTTTTCTTCACACATGTAGCACTTTTGATCACATCTCTGACTGGACTCAATTGCAATGCTTAATCTGATTTTGAAGCTCCCTTTGCAAGTAGATAATCCTCGGGATCAAAAATAGATCTTGGAGATTTTCCTCTTTATGAAAGAGCCTGAACTTGATAATGTTCCACATGTATGCCCACACACCTCCTGACTTTCCTTGTCATTTAATTTCAACACGGCATTGCACGATGTTAAATTCCATGCAAAGTTAGTGTACAACAACTTACTCCAGGAAGGTATACTGAAATAGTCATAGTCGAAACAGACTGAGCAGTTCAGGACTGAACATTCAGCATTCCCTAACATGGGTCACACTCAACAAAGCTAACTGAATGTTGAACTGCATAAAGAAAACATTAAAAATATAAATCTGGTGAAAGACATAATAAAATGGTTTAATAAAATGATGCATGCCCCAATACAAAAGCTAAATACTGCAGATGCTGGAATCTGAAACAAAAACAGAAAATGTTGGAAAATCTCAGCAGGTCTGTGGAGAGAGAATAGAGGCAACGTTTCGCATTTGGATGGCCCTTCATCGTTCTGACGAAGGGTCATCCGGACTCGGAACGTTGGCTCTATTCTCTCTCCACAGGTGCTGTCAGACCTGCTGAGATTTTCCAGCATTTTCTGTTTTTGACACACATCTCAAGATCAGCAAGTACAGATTATTCCATTCTGGGAGAAGAAAATAAATGATTTCTGTTTGTTAAATTGATGAAACTAAACATTTTCATTAATTGTAATAATTTCATACATTTCCAACTGACTAAAACCAGCTCCAAAAGGTCCTCCACATCTTTTCTCACGATAACCTCCCCTGCTGGCCTTTGGTCAGCGATGGATTTACATGTTTGCATTTTATTGCGTCTCTCATGATAATACCACAAACATTTTCTCAATTAGAGAAGGTTTTCATCTCCACAACATCCTACCCAAAGTAACCATTTGATAGATGTGAAATCAAAATGTTCAAAAAGCCATCTGGCTCAATCCACTAAACCCCATTCTACAATCATTACAAAGTTAAAATTTATTGTGAATATATAAAGTTGCAGATAAGCAATTTTGTGATGTGATTTATTGGAACGTTTGGCTCGCAGATCAGAGACGAGGTGCAATAAAGTATCGAAGGTACATAAAACATTACCAGGAACCTCCTCTATATTAGTCTGCTTGATACGCTGTCTCTAACGCTTGAGGAATGCATCAGGGCCCTCAAACAACAACACTGTGACCAAGTTAAGATGACATCACCAAATATTAAAACATAGTATTAAATCACAGTTTTTTAAAAAAATCACAGATGCTGGAATCTGAAATACAACCCAGTTTGGAAATATGATCCCTCATGAATCATTGACCTGTTTTTCTTTTTCGGATGTGGGTTGATCTCCTGTGCATTGACAGTAACTCCTTTTACTGGGGCAGTGAGACCTGTCTACTTGCTCCCCAATGGTATTCCCTCCATTGAAGTGAGCAGGCAGAAAATGGTGGGTGGACAAGGAACGAAGGGAGAGATATTGCTCAGTGCGGGTTCTTGATGCATTTGTTAAAAGAATACTTCAAACAACGACATGTTGACTGGTGGCACAATCTGGTTAGTATCAAGGTTCAGTGGAGAAGACTCAAAAACCTACAAATAACAACACAGAGGCTGTCCACCACAGTTTGGAACAATAATAATGGAATTGAAGAATTAGGGGGCAATATGACCAGGGTTACAAATAGCCATCTTTTTATAGATGCCATATAATATTTATGTGAATGTGAAAGAGAAATTGTAATCCCAGAGATACATTCATTGGTGATAGCTCCTTACTACCTTCATTCTTTCATGGCAAGGTATTCATCTTTAAATAAAAATCTGCATTTACGTCAGTGGTTTTGTTTAAACTGAAGCCTTACTATGTGGTTTTTCTACACGTTCAGGTTCATATTCTTGTTTTAACCCACATGAGCCTTTGCTCAGACTGGACAACCTAAAATATCCAGGTCCCCACTTCCTGTCTCCGAATGGTAATATAACCCTCTACCACAGACATAAACTTGTGCCTTAGCCTCATTTCATCCTCCCTTGTTGTTACATATCCAACCAGTTGATGAGATTTTCTTTTATCAGCATCATCTTGGAGGAAAAGTCCAAAACCAGCCTGTGCTGACATAATCCATCTCCATTTACTTTTCAGGGCAAGGCAAATTGGGCAGCAGTGGCACAGTGGTTAGCACTGCTGCCTCACAGTGCCAGGGACCCGGGTTGGGTGACTGTGTGGAGTTTGCATATTCTCCTCGTGTCTGCGTGGGTTTCCTTCGGGTGCTCTGGTTTCCTCCCACAGTCCAAATGATTGGCCATGCTAAATTGACCCTAGTGTCAGGGGGATTAGCAGGGTAAATGGTTGGGGTAACAGGAATAGGGCTTGGGTGGGATTGTGGTCGGTGCAGACTCGATGGGCCAAATGGCCTCCTTCTGCACTGTAGGGATTCTATTCTTTTCTGAGGCAAGAAATGCTGGTGGAAGTGCACAATATTTAAATTGAATGTCCAGACTGTATAGTAGACTTAAGGGTTCACAGCCGGTTATCAACATCTAATTGATAGATCCCCTCAGATGTGGTCGACATGGACATGAGCAACTGCTATTACTCTCAAATGCATGTTTGATGTTCTATTCCCCCTTTAAAGTTAAACTTTATTTATTAGTCACAAGTAAGGCCTACATTAACACTGCTGTGAAGTTACTCTGAAATTCCCCTTAGTCGTCACATTCCGGTGCCTGTTTGGGTCAATGCACCTAACCAGCACAGCTTTCAGACTGAGAGGAAACTGGAGCATCCGGAGGAAACCCACGCAGACACGAGGAGAATGTGCAAACTCCACACAGACAGTGACCCAAGCCGGGAATCGAACCCGGGTCCCTGGCGCTGAGGGGCAGCACTGCTAACCACTGTGCCACCATACACGACACCCAAAACATCAGGGAAATTTTGTTCCTACTGTGCAGCCAGCCAAACATTTTCTAAATTTCTAACCCAGAAGTCATTTATGACTCTGTTCTGGTGGTGTGGAATCTTGCCTTGGCCAGCACGTACACAGCCCATGATGTTTCGACATGGGCTCACAGCAAACGACCAACAAACATGCAGGAAATAAATTGTGTAATTAACTTTAGTCTGTACTCCAGAGAAAAACAAATGAGTACAGAACTTTGTTAGGTATGAATTAATCTGTTAACTGCATTGAAACGTGTCAGTGTCACTAAAGATAGTCTTTCTTCCCATAAGTAGGGAAAGAAATGCCAGAAGTGTAGTTTGAAATGAACACATTGTTAGGAATTAAAAATGATGAAACTTCCATTTTATAGCAATTGTGTATGATGCAATGTCGAACAAATTGGAGGAAATTTCTGCTCATCAAGCATTGCATGTTGGATATGAGGTCTGATAAATTAGAGACAGGAGTAACAATAACATTTGCTTTCATTTTTGTCAATCTGGTCAAGCTCCATGCAAAATCACCGGCCCACATTTCATGCCTGCGAAAATAGTTCATTTTTATAGAGCCTCCCATAACTTCACATCAACAAGCTCTACAGCCAATGAAATCATTTTAAAATGTAGTCATTGTTGTAATGTAGGAAATGTGACAGCAAATTTGTGCACAGCAAGCTCCCACAATAGCAATGTGATAAAGGTTATGAGCAGGATTCTCTGGCTTCCCAGCTGTGTATTTCTCAATGGCGGGAGGCGGCGCGCCCATCACTGGTGGTGGGATTCTCTTGTCCCCCTGCTGTCAGTGGCATTTCCCACTGATGTCACCCCATACCGCTGGAAAATCCACAGGAGGAGGGTTTGTTGCCAGTGGAACCAGAAAATCCCGCCAACATGAACAGCTGCAGAATTCTGGCACAGAAATTCTGTTTTTGTGATGTTAACTGAAGAGTAAATATTGTCCAGGACACCAGGACAGAACTCCTGCTTTTTAAATAAAATAGTCCCATAGGATCTTTTACATCCGCCTTCTAGGGTGGATATGGCCTTGGTTTAACATCTCATCAAAAGGGCAGAGCCTCCAAAAGTGCAGTATTCCCATAGTACTGAAATGTCAGCCTAGATTTTTACGCACCTATTCCATTCTTAAATTATATATTTAGACTGTCTGCTCCAAGTTGAGTTTAAACTATAAATTACTATTCACATGGAAAAGCTCAATGGAGCAACACACACTCAGTAGTAACTCAGCAACTGTTTCAGGCAGTAGGTGATCACCAGTCCATCTGGTCCACTCATCCACTGTAATCTCTTGGTGCATTTTGCTTGAGAACACCCACATCAATGCATGGTGATGATTTTTGATTGTCAAATTTAGCTGAAAGCTGATTAAAATAGGGTGGCACAGTGGTCAGCACTGCTGCCTCACAGCGCCAGGGACCCGGGTTCGATTCCCGGCTTGGGTCACTGTCTGTGTGGACTCAGCACGTTCTCCCCGTGTCTGCGTGGGTTTCCTCCGGGTGCTCCAGTTTCCGCCCACAGTCTGAAAGACGTGCTGGTTAGGTGCATTGATCATGCTAAATTCTCTGTCAGTGACCGAACAAGTGCTGGAGTGTGACGGCTCGGAGATTTTTACAATAACTTTATTGCAGTGTTAATGTACACCTATTTGTGACAGATAACCAAACTTTAAAATCTCCATGGAATTAGTCAAGTATTAGTGACATGGATGAGAACGAGTTTACAAAGTGGAAGACTCAACCACTTCCAAGGGAACTTCAGTATGTTGGATTGGGTATTTGTACAACTCAGAATATCTCAAAGTGCTTTACACCTAATGAAGTACCTTTGAAAGGTAGTCATTGTTGTAGGAAACATGGCGGCCAATTAGCACAGTGATTTCCCGCAAATGATCCTGTGATAATGACCAGATGATGTGGACACTGGAGAAGAGCCCCTTTCTTTTCTTTGAAGAGAAGTCGACAAGATTATGAGAGGCATGGACAAAGTGGATAGTCAGAAGCTTTTTCTCAGGGTGGAAGAGTCAATTACTAGGGGACACAGGTTTAAGGTGTGAGAGGCAAGGTTTAAAGGAGATGTACGAGGCAGATTTTTTACACAGAGGGTGGTGGGTGCCTGGAACCCGTTGCCGGGGGAGATAGTGGAAGCGGATACGGTAGTGACTTTTAATGGGCGTCTTGACAAGTACACGAATAGGATGGGAATAGAGGGATATGGTCCCCGGAAGGGTAGGGGGTTTTAGTTAAGTTGGGCAGCATGGTCGGTGCAGGGTTGGAGGGCCAAAGGGCCTGTTCCTGTGCTGTAATGTTCTTGGTTCTTTAATGCCATGGATGTTTTATGCCCACCTCGGGAGTAGGGGCGTCCTAGTTTAACAGCACATTGGAAAGTTGGCACCTCCAAAGGTGCAACACTCCCTCAGTATTCAGCAGTATCAACCTAGATTTCTGTATTCAAGTCTGTGGAGCAGGGATTGATCCCAGTACCTCCCAACTCAGACGTGTGTGTTACCCATGAGCCACAGTTGGCACATTGTTAAAATGGCATACTGATTTGGAGCAGCAAGGGGTAGTTTCAGGATTCACTGCTCAGAGGGGCTGTAACATGTTTAATTGCCACCCCATAGTCGACCTCTGATATAGAAAGCAGGGACAGGGACAGCACAGCCAGATAACAAGATAACAGCCAGGTTCGGAAAGGGAAACAAAATGAGAACGTTGTCTTTAATGGGTAGTGTTGACGTATTGAGTTATGAGTGGCACGGTGGCACAATGGTTAGCACTGCTGCCTCACTATGCCAGGGTCAATTCCGGCCTTGGGTGTCTGTCTGTGTGGAATTTGCACGTTGTCCCCATCTGCATGGGTTTCCTCCGGGTGCTCCGGTTTCCTCCCACAGTCCACAGATGTGCAGGTTAGGTGGATTGAGCATAATAAGTTTCCCCCTAGTGTCCAAAGATTTGTAGGTTAGGTGGATTAGCGGAGTTCGGTAATATGAACAGGAACCAAGAACTTCTCGCTCACTGCTCATCTAGAGTTCGCTATTCACGCACTGTATTCCTGTGAGTTAAAAATCACTGCTTTACTTCTTGGAAATAAAAGAGTAATTTTGGCTGCACAGTGTAGCATTGCGTGGACTTGTTGAGCTCTTCCGAAACTCGTTTATGTGAGCTAGAATAATGAACTCCGAGGTCATGATGTGGAGATGCTGGTGTTGGACTGGGGTAGGCATAGTAAGAAGTCTCACAACACCAGGTTAAAGACTCACTTGATGAAGGGACAGCGCTCCGAAAGCTCGTGCTACCAAATAAACCTGTTGGACTTTAACCTGGTGTTTACGGTGCCAGCCCCAAGGTGGAAGCTCCTTATTTTCTGATTGTGACTACATCCTTCAGCTGACAGAGTTATAGGATGCATCGCAAGGCTGTGACAATCATTGATGTGTTCACTATCAGTATGCAAGTAGAACAAGGGCAAGCAGTTAACTTCAGCAGCCATGGTAAATGTGTCAGGGACAACATTTCTGTCTACACTTCCCACTGCCTCGGAAAAGCAACCAGCATAATCAAGGACCCCACACACCCCGGACATATTCTCTTCCACCTTCTTCCATTGGGAAAGAGATACAAAAATCTGAGGTCGTGTACCAACCAACTCAAGAGCAGCTCCTTCCCTGCTGCCATCAGCCTTTTGAATGGACCTACCTTATATTAAGTTGATCTTTCTCTGTACCCTAGCTGTGACTGTAACACTACATTCTGCACCCTCTCCTTCCCTTCTCTAGGTACGGTATGCTTTGTCTGTATAGCGCGTAAGAAACAATACTTTTCACTGTAAACTAATACATGTGACAATAGTATATTAAATCAAAAACAAAGTTTGCGATCAGTGATCAATACAATGGGCAGGGAACCAAAAGGTACATACGAGTGTCCAGTCGGAGCAATGAAGTATATACAGCAATGCACTCGAGTGTCCTGGATTCGCTTCTTTCTATTGACAGTGAGTTCTTCTTTCAGATACGTTTCATACTGATCATTAATAAATTCTGTGATTGGCTGCCAGCTAAATGGAAAATTGGAAATAGAACATGTAATTAAACTGACCAAGCAGAACTATAACTACAGCAGACTCATCAAAGCAACTATTAAACTTGATGATTTAGAGTGCAAAATTAAAAACAAAAGTTCACATTTACCCTGAACTTCCAAAAGGGTCATGTTCTTTGAAGTGGTTACTTTATGGCCGTAATTCTATTTTTCCCATCAGGAGGAATGTCAAGTTGTCAACTGTGAACATTTTTACGCTTTCATTTCTTTAAACGATGGCCAACCATCTTTCAGATTGAAGGCCAAAATCAAAATCAATAGCCTTCCACTGGAGGTATTACGGCTGGCCAACATGAGATCAAAATATTAACCCATCAAGGTGGCACAATCAGCTTTTCAGTTGTGTGTTTTCGAGTTTACAACGAGCTTGCTCCATATTAAAATTTCCTGATGGGGTGTTGCTACTTCCATCAAGATATGTCTGCAAGCAAAATTGGTGGGAATTTGTCGAAATAAAGCAGTGAAGGAGTGGTGCAACATGTCAGAGAAAACAGAAACAGCAATTGCTTCTGGACTTGGTGGGGCTTTGCTCATTCTGAGAGCATAGTTTGGGTGAAGAATTCTCATCCAAAAATATGGTATTAAACTGAAGTCTGAATCATGGAATCATATGGTGCAGATGAGAGCCTTTGGCACATCGAGTCTGCACCAACACGTGTGAAACACCTGACCTCCCACCTAATCCCATTTACCAGCACTTGGCCCTTGGCCTTGAATGTTATGCCAAGTGCTCATCCAGGTACAGTCTGCCTGAATAATGGTTCAGTGCACTTCAATCAGGTGTTACTTACTTACCATTGCTCTGTGTTCAGTGCTACTTGATGAAATACAAGCTAGTGAACAAATTTTTATTTTCCTAAAATAAACAGAGCACCTAACTTGGCATTGATGTTGATGGGATAATAGTTATGTTGGTTTGGCTGATACAAGGAATGGTCCAGTTTAACGTGAGGGGGACCGGTACTCACCAATTCTCATTGTTTATCTGATCACCAAATCCTGGGGTATCAATTACTGTTAGTTTCATGCGGACCCCCTTTTCCTCCACATCTGCAACAAATGAAGAATGGTACTGGATAAATCAGGTCAAATCGACTGAAGACTGGAGCATTTCTTTTTCAAAGTGAACGTTCTGCCCCAGACAGAACTAGACAGCAGCTTCCGCCATTTATTTTCTTCAGCCATACCTCAAAATGTACAACAAATTCCCCAACAAATATCAGGTCGGTTATTGTTCCGCAAACTGAGTCAGCAAGGGAATGATAATGAACACTGCACAGCACTCGGAAAACAGATCACAGAATTCCCGAGAGTGCAGGAGATCCAAAAGGTTTAAAGGCAACCTCACTTCAAAAGATCCAACTCAAGAAACTGGAAAATCATCACAACGCACCTTAGGCCATCAGGCACTACGAGTTTATAATCCCGAGGAATTTTGCTGATATTGTGTCTTGAATTATGACCGACTCGATCAGGAACAAAATGAAAATAAAATTGCATTATTATTTTCAGGTTTTTTTTTTTAAGGACCTTACTGCACTTTCAGCTGTCTCCAATAAGCAAAGTGCTTATTCCTCAAATTCTTAGACAAATGTATCATTTATAAAGAAACCACAGCATGTCCTATCTAATTATTCGGTGGCACAGTGGTTAGCACTGCTACCTCACAGCGTCAGGGACCCGTGTTCGATTCCTGGCTCGGGTCACTGTCTGTGTGGAGTTGGCTTGGGTTTCCTCCGGGTGCTCCGGTTTCCTCCCACAGTCTGAAAGACGTACTGGTTAGGTGCATTGGCCATGCTAAAATTCTCTCTGTGTACCTGAACAGGTGCCAGAATGTGGCAACTAGCAGATTTTCACTGACTTCATTGCAGTGTTAATGTAAGCCTACTTGTGACTAATAAATAAACTTTAACTTGACTTTATTAAACAAACACACAATTGTTTCAGACCACCTAGTCACATGGCAGCATTGGCTAGAAATGATCTAAAGCTTCCAGTTAAACAACTGGGCCACCTTACAGGGAATTACTAGAGATTGTTGGACTGGGATCTGGGCCAGGTCTGAGTATCTTCAGAGAAGAGTTACAAGTTGAAGCACAAGCATAGCCTCTGACTAAAAGGATGAATCCCTCCATTCAACCCACAGTGCTGAAATGGTTTTAAGTTACCAGCAATATCCCATGTGATTGTGACCTGTGACCATGTTCCTCTTTACCCTTCTTGGCCTGTCTGCAGCCTTGGACATGGTTCGTCCCACCATCATTTTCCCCACGTCTCTCCTGTTGTCCAGCTGGCTGAGACTGCAATTGCCTCATTCCAATTTTACCTATTAGGTAGTAGCCACAGAATCACCTGCAATGGCTTCCCTTTTGCTCCTGTGCTGTTACCCATGGTATCCCTTCACCCCACTCCTCTTTCTCATCTACATGTTATCCCACGGTGATATCATTTGAATACATGAATATGTTCCTTAAGTACACTGACAACACCAGGCTCTACCTGACCACCATCTCTCTCGACCCCTCTGCCTTCCCAAAATGGTCAGATTGCTGGTTCAACAGCTAGTACTCAATGAGCAGAAATTTCCTGCAACTAATTATCGGGATGACAAAATCCATCGTCTTCAGTCCCACCACAAATTCCATGTCTCTCCATGGAAACTATGTTAAACCACATATCTGTTCCATCACTAAGACCATTCATTTCCACCTCTCCAACATCACCTGACCCTACCTCAGCTCATCCACTGCTGAAACCTTCATCCATGTGTTCATTATCTTGAAACTTGACTGTTCTAATGGGCTCCTGATTGGTCATCTATCTTCCTACACCAAAACTCTGCTGCGTGTATAACCCATTCCAAGTCACATTTATTCATCACCTCCGCTGTTATAATCACTAGGCATCATAAAACCATCTTATGAACAAAGAACAATACAGCACAGGAACAGGCCCTTCGGCCCTCCAAGTCCGTGCCGCTCCCTGGTCCAAACTAGACCGTTCTTTTGTATCCCTCCATTCCCACTCCGTTCATGTGGCTATCTAGATAAGTCTTAAACGTTCCCAGTGTGTCCGCCTCCACCACCTTGCCTGGCAGCACATTCCAGGCCCCCACCACCCTCTGTGTAAAATATGTCCTTCTGATATCTGTGTTAAACCTCCCCCCCTTCACCTTGAACCTATGACCCCTCGTGAACGTCACCACCGACCTGGGGAAAAGCTTCCCACCGTTCACCCTATCTATGCCTTTCATAATTTTATACACCTCTATTAAGTCTCCCCTCATCCTCCGTCTTTCCAGGGAGAACAACCCCAGTTTACCCAATCTCTCCTCATAACTAAGCCCCTCCATACCAGGCAACATCCTGGTAATCCTCCTCTGTACTCTCTCCAAAGCCTCCACGTCCTTCTTATGTTTTAAATTTTCTTTTAAATCAAAGTGACATGGAGCATGTGCTCTCCGACAGGTTCTGGCTGGGGTTGGTTGCCATGGAGACTGGGGCCCAGCTCAAGTTCTGTTGAAACCCAAGTGCATCTTAACAGAAAAAGAGACAACTCGCTCAATATAGGCTCTGATTTCCTCGCCAAAAAACCTCCAGCAGAGAGACAACGAGCCGGGCAGGTGGGTGGGGTGGGGGGTTGGATAATGCGAGTGATCCTCCAAGATCTCTGCACTCCACTAATAGTGACTTTGAACACACACAATTTTGTGGCTGTATGTGCAGTTGTTCCACCCTAAATCTCTCTGCCTCTTTATCTTTAGTGTTATTCTTTAAAGTATGCCTTTTCGACCAAACCTTTGGTCATCTACTCCAATTTTTGGGATGCGGACATTGCTGGCTAGACCAGCATTTAATACCATCCCTAATTGCCATGGGAAGGTGATGTGCCTCGCTTTGAGTTACCTTCTTGAACAGCTGCAGTCCATGTGGCATAGGTACACCCACAATGCTGTTGGGAGGGCGTTCCAAGGTTTTGATCCAGTGACAGTGAAGGAATGCTGACACATTTCCAGGTCAGGATGATGAGCAACTTGGAGGGGAACCTCAAGGTGGTGGTGTTTCCAAGTTATCTGCTGGTCTTGTCCTTTTAAGATGGCAGGAATCATGGGTCCAACACACTCTTGACTTGTGGTTTGTAGACAGTGGGCAGACTTTGAGGGGGTCATGAGGTGGGTTACTCAACAGGATTTCTCGCCTCTGACCTGCTCTTGCAGCCAGTGTATTTATATGGCTAGTCCAGTTCAGTTTCTGGTCAATGGTAACCCCCAGGATGTTGATAATGGAGGACACATCAATGGTAATGCCATTGGATGTCAAGAGACAATGGTTAAATCCTCTCTTGTTGAAGATGGTCATTGCCTGGCACTTGTGTGGCGCAAATGTTACTTGCCACTTGTCAGCCCAAGCTGGATATTGTCCAGGTCTTGCTGCACTTGGACATGGACTGCTTCAGGAGCAGAGAGTTTAATATCTCATATGTGGCTTGGTGTTAAAATTTGTTTGCCAACGCTCCTTTGAAGCACTTAGGGATGTTTTACTATGTTAATGGGGCTATATAAATGCAAGTTGTTGTTGTTTGGATGTGCATTTGATGCTTATGGATGGGGAACAATCTCTCTGACTAAAAGTTGCCCTCCCCTCTCCTTAGCAGCAGTTGGATTCACAACATTTCCAAGGTCTGCAACGCACATTTCAGTGGAGGAGTGTAGTCCAGGTGGGGAAAGCTCACTGCAGGCTGGGAGCAAAGATCACGGATGTTTAATGTGCACCAGCCTGAGCACAGAGATGTTTCAGAAGTGGCTATAAACACAGGACAGGCAAGTTTGTGCCTCGCTTTGGGAAAAGGTTTTTTCCTTTTCATTTATCATGCTGCAAATTGTCTTGATTGTTCAAACCACGTTTTGATCGGAAAACTTAAGCTAATAACCAGCCAAGGTTCTTTTCAATTTCCTCACGCACTAGGCACTTTAGATATAGAACAAAGAACAGTACAGCACAGGAAACAGGCCCTTCAGCCCTCCAAGCCTGTGCCGCTCCTTGGTCCAACTAGACCAATCGTTTGTATCGCTCCATACCCAGGCTGCTCATGTGACTATCCAGGTAAGTCTTAAACGATGTCAGCATGCCTGCCTCCACCACCCTACTTGGCAGTGCATTCCAGGCCCCCACCACCCTCTGTGTAAAAAAACATCCCTCTGATATCTGAGTTATACTTCGCCCCTCTCACCTTGAGCCCGTGACCCCTCGTGATCGTCACCTCCGACCTGGGAAAAAGCTTCCCACTGTTCACCCTATCTATACCTTTCATAATACATCTGATGCAAGGCGGGACAGATTAATGTAGTGAGTGGTCTCAATCAAATTCACCATAAAGTGGAAAAAAACTAAATACAACCAGAGGATCAGTTTTATATTAGTATCCTGTGATGTGAATCGCTTTATTATTAATGCAGTGTGCAAAGGGTTCATTTATCCATGCAATTAAAGACACATTTGTGTGTTTGAATAGATTGGGTAGGGTGTAAGCCCTCAATGTCCCAGAATCTCGGTAGTGTCATTATTCACATTTATTTTTCTAAAACTCTTTTGCACAAAATGCCCTAGTTGAAGCAGCAGTGTGAAGTCTTACGCAACACAGTCCTCCTCCCAATCGTGGGAATTACATTTCTTTCCCAACCCCTTCTGATCTCGTCATGAGCAATCGCCAGCAGAGACAGCACAGAGTGCCAGAATACAGTCAGTCATCAAAAACTTTCATTAGACAAAAGAGTTGCAACAGCAGCATTGGATGAATAAATGCACAAATCAGTTCCAACTCACCATGGCTGATTGATTTCATTTCAACCGTTTGGGGAATTCGTTCCTCAGATCCTTCAACAGACTTACGGCTAACCTTGGATTTGAACAGGGTGTTTATTAGTGTGGATTTCCCCAAACCACTCTGACCTGTAGGTGCAAGAAACACTTTACATTACAGGCCACATCCACAAACCTACACAGGGAACCAGCATCTCGAATGAATATTACAACGTAGGTAATCTGCTTTGGCCATGAGCTCAAACTAAAATTCAAATCGATTGACATAGCATTGTTTTAAAACAACTACATGTCTCTGAGAAGCACACAAATAATTCAACTGCAAGCAAGATGATAAAGGTTTAGTCACGTTTAATGACACATTAAATTGTTTTTAACTGACATGCTGGCCAGGCCAAGTACATAAAAACATAATTATTGAGAGAAAAAGGGCACAAGTATCAATCTCATTTCATCACAACAAAAACAGAATTGCTGGAGAAACTCAGCAGATCTGACAACATCTGTGGAGAGAGAACAGAGCCAACGTTGCGAGTCTGGATGACCTTTCGTCAGTCTGGGCGGCACGGCGACGCAGTGGTTCGCACTGCTGCCTCACAATGCCAGGGACCCGGATTCAATTCCGGCCTCGGGTCACTGTCTGTGAGTTTGCACATTCTCTCCCTGTCTGCGTGGGTTTCCTCCGGGTACTCCGGTTTCCTCCCACAGTCCAAAGATGTGTGGGGTAGGTGGATTGGCCGTGCTAAATTGACCCTAGTGTCAGGGGATTAGCAGAATGAATATGTGGGGTTACGTGGATAGGGCCTGGGTGGGATTGTGGTTGGTGCAGACTCGATGGGCCAAATGGTCTCCCTCTGCACTGTAGGGGTTCTATTCTATGAACTTAAACATTGGCTCTATTCTCTCTTCACATACGCTGTCAGACCTGCTGAGTTTCTCCAGATTTTCTGTTTTTGTTTCAGATTCCAACATTCAGTATGTTGCCTTAATCTCATTTCATCCACTGACAATGTTAATCTATCAAGAGTGTTATTATTTTTCTCACTTAAGTCTTCTGAGAAAAAGCTTGGCATCTTTATTTTTTATTTCCTGTAACCCTGGACCTTCAAATACCCCAGAAAACCAGTCCATTCACACATTCCCACCTATCCTGGTTCTTTGCACATATAATGTACTGCCTGCCTTAGCTCAACGAGTACTATTGCCGGAGAGTTCAAAGTCATTGGTTTAAGTTCCACCGTGGAGACTTGTGTATTTTTAAAAAAATTATTTCATGGGATTTGAGCATCGCTGGCTAGACCAGCATTTATTATTTATCCCCAATTTCCCACGAGAAAAAGTGTTGGTGAGTTGCCTTCTTGAATCGCTGCAGTCCATTACGTGTAGAAACTACTACAGTCCATATTCTTTTGGTACGCCCACAGTGCTGTTGAGGAGTTCTAGCATTTTGACTTAGCGATAATGAAGGAATGGTGATATAGTTCCAAGTCAAGATGCTGTGTGGCTTGGGAGGGAACTTTCAGGTGGTGGTGTTCCCATGTGTCTGCTGCCCTTGTCCTTCGTGATGGTAAAGGTCACGCGTTTGGAATTCCTTTTGAATGAACCTTGATTAGTTGCGACAGCGCATTTTGTAGATGGTACACATTGCTGCCATGGTGCATCAGTAGTGGAGGGAGTGAATGTTGAAGGTAGTGGATGTGGTACCAATTAAGCAGGAGGCTTGATCCTGGATGGTATCAAACTCCCTGAGCATTGTAGGAGTGGCATTCATCCAGGCAAGTGGAGAGTGTTCCATCACATTCCTGACTTGGGCCTTGTAGATGGTGAACAGGCTTTGGAAAGTCAGGAAGTGTGTGACTCATTGCAGAATTCCCAACCTCTGACCTTCTCTCGTAGTCACAGTATTTATATGGTCAGTTCAGTTAAGTTTCTGGTCAATGGTAAACCCCAGGATGTTGATACTAGGGGATTCAGTGATGGTCATGCCAGTTACTTCAAAGGGCAATGGTTAGATTCTCTCTCATTGGAGAACATTGCTTTGCTTTTGTGTGGTGTGAATGTAGCTTGTCAGTCATCAGCCAACCTAGGTGACTATATTACTGCAGTATTGAGGTAATGCTGCATATCAGAGGCGTCAATTTTCAAATGTGATATTAAATGCTCGTCCTCTTAGATGAATGCAGGAGATCCTTTGGCTTTATTCAAATAGTAGAGTTCCCTCAGTACTTATCCGACATTTATCCTTATAATAACATCACTAAAAAACAAATTAATCTGTCATCCATTTCAGTACTGCTGGTGGAACATCAGTATGTGCAGGCTGGCGATCACACCTCCTACATTACAGCAGTGACTTCAAAGAAATGTATTTCATTGTTCTCGAGGCATTTTCAAATGTCGAGGCCATGAAAAGCTCTGTATAAACACTGGTTCTTTTTTGTTCATTCTTCATGCAATAGCATGAAATGTTTAATTATTTTAATTAAGGGCGGCACAGTGGTTAGGTCACTGTCTGTGTGGAGTCTGCACTTTCTCCCCGTGTCTGCGTGGGTTTCCTCCGGGTGCTGCGGTTTCCTCCCAGTCTAAAAGACGTGCAAGTTAGGGGGATTGGCCACACTAAATTGCCCCTTAGTTTCAGGGAGATTAGCAAGGTAAATACGTGGATTATGGGGGATAGGGCTGGATGGGATTGTTGTCGGTGCAGGCTTGATGGGCCAAATGGCCTCTTTCTGCACTGCAGGGATTTATAGGTGGTCATTTCCAAAATTCTATTCATTCTGGAACGGTTCTTGCCGATTGAGAAGGTAGCAAATTTAACCCCACTACTAATGGAAGAAGGGAGAGAGAAACAGGGAACAAAAGAACTGTTAGCCTGACATCAATAATAGAGAAACCATTTGTATCTATGATAAAGGATGTGATAACTGGACACTTCAAAAATACTGGCAGGTTTGGGCAAAGTAAACATGGGTTTAGGAAATGGGAATCATGTTTTACAAACTGTTGCAGATTTTTGAGGATGTATCCAGCAGAATAGTTATGGAGGAGCCAATGGACGTGGTGTATTTAAATTTTCAGAAGGCATTCAATAAGATCCCATGCAGCAGGCTATTCGGCAAAACTGGAGCACATGGGATCAGTGCTCTGGAAGGTGGGTAACATTCTGGCATAGATTAAGAATTGGTTATTGGACAGATGACAGAGTGTAAGAATGAGTGGATCATTGCTAGTTTGGCAGGATGTGACCAGTGGGGTATCACGAGGATCAGTGCCTAGGCCCCAGTGGCACAGTGGTTAGCACTGGTGCCTCACAGCTAGGGGTCTGGGTTCAATCCGTCTTGGATGACTGTCTTACTCCGTGTCTGTGTGGGTTTCCCCCTGGTGCTCCAGTTTCCTCCCACAGTCAAAGAAGTGTGGATTAAGTGGGTTTGATGTGGAGATGCCGGCGTTGGACTGGGGTAAACACAGTAAGGAGTCTAACACCACCAGGTTAAAGTCCAACAGGTTTATTTGGTAGCAAACGCCACTAGCTTTCGGAGCGCTGCTCCTTTGTCAGGTGAGTCCTCTTCGTCAGGTGAGATCTCCCACTCACCTGACGAAGGAGCAGCGCTCCGAAAGCTAGTGGCGTTTGCTACCAAATAAACCTGTTGGACTTTAACCTGGTGTTGTTAAACTTCTTACTGTATTAAGTGGGTTTGCCATGCTAAATTGTGCCTTGGTGTTCAAAGATAATTAGGTGAATTAGCCATGGTAAATCTGTGGAGTTACGGGATAGGACATGGGTGTGGGCGTGGGCAAGATGGTCTTTTGGAGAGTCAGTGCAGATACGATGAGGCCATTTGGCCTCTTTCTGCACTGCAGGGATCTATGGCATTCACATTCTATGTCAATGATTGGGATGTGGGGAGCAAATGTAATATTTCCCACTTTGCCAATGACACAAAGTAGATGGGAATGAGTTGTGAAGAGGATGCAGGTGGAAAAATGCAAGGTTATTTACTTTTGTAAGAAAAAAGAGAAATGTAGAATATTTCTTAAATGGGGAGAGATTGGGAAGTGTTGATGTCTAAAGGGACCTGGGTGTCCTTGCTCACAAGTCACTGAATGCCAACATGCGGGTACAGCAGTTAGGAAAGCAAGCAATAAGTTAGCCTTTAGTCATGCTGCAGTTATAATAGAGCCTTGGTGAGACTGCACCAAGAGTACTCCATATAGTTTTAGTCTCCTTTTCCAAGGAAGGATACTCTTGCCATAGAGTGCAACAAAGATTCACCAGACTGATCCCTGGGATGGCAAGACTGAGGAGACTCTAATGTTTGGAAGAATGAGAGCCGATCTCACTGAAGTATTGGAAATTCATAGAGGGCTCGACATAGTAGATACCAGAAGATATTTCCCCTGGTTGGAGGCTCAAGAACCAATGGACAGAGGAAATGAGAGGTAGGCCATTGAGAAATAAGGAAGAATTTCTTCACTCAGAGAATGAAGAATCTTTGAAATTCTCTACCCCAAAAGGCTAGAGAGGCCAGTCTTTTTGTTCGTGACAGAGATTGATAGATTTCTACATGTTAAAGACATTAAGGGATCTGGGGATAGTGTGGGAAAATAGTGTTGAGGTAGAAGATCAGCCATGATCTATGGGAATGGTGGAGCAGGCTCAAGGGGCTAAATGGACTACTCCTGCTCCTATTTCCTACACTCCCCAGGTTTTACTATTGTGTGGACTTATTCCTGAACTTCTAATTTCATCTCTAACTCTTTCCTCTCCCCACCACCCGAGAGATTTCATTGCTTGATCTGTGTCTGATGGACAAGGGAGGGAAAGGACAAGCCTTTCAATTTAAACAAAAACTCCTAATGGTATTTCCCAAAATATTGACTTTATTAGCATTTCCCACTCCCACTGCTCCCCCGAATCCCCCATCTGTCACAACATTTAAGTGTTGGTTTCAGCATAGAAGTTTCGCTGCAGGAACTGGGAGATAGAAAACTTGTGCTACTGGGGCACCTCTGGTAGCAGAGTGTAATTACATCATTATTGGTTTACAAAGAGGTTTTAATGGACAGAATCTTAGAATAGAATCATAGCATCCTGGCAGTGCAGAAGGAGGCCATTCAGCCCATCGAGCCTGCACTGACAACAATCCCACCCAGGTCCTATCCCTGTAACTCCATGTATTTACCCTGCTAATCCCCCTGACACGAAGGGGCAATTTAGCATGGCCAATCAACATAACCCACACATGTTTGGCCTGTGGGAGGAAACTGGAGGAAACCCATGGACACACGGGGAGAACAAGCAAACTCCACACAGACAGTCACCTAAGGAGGAGATCGAACCCAGGTCCCTGGCGCTGTGAGGCAGCAGTGCTAACCACTGTGCTATTCAGCACAGGACTATAACTACTAATTTATGCTACAGAAGAGCCAGTTAAATTTAACTATTGTAAAAATACAGGTTGCATTACTACTGCATTTGCTTGTTCTTTTTATTATTTAAAAGGTGTGTTTGGCAATTAACAATGCCAAAGGCCACTTTTCATAGAGAAGGAGAAAGATGTGCTGGTTAGATGTGTTAGCCATGCTAAATTCTCCCTCTGTGTAATGGGTGCCAGAGTGTGGCAACTAGGGGATTTTCAAAGTAACTTCATTGCAGTGTTAATGTAAGCCTATGTGTCACACTAATAGATAAACTTTAACTTTAAATGAGAAGTTTAGAGGTTAAAAAACAGCAGTTAAAGGCTCATTCTCTGATCAAACTAGGAATCCACCTAAAAATCAATGGGATATAGAAAGTCAGGATCTTAGAGAAGAGTTTGAAACTTGGAAGTCAAACAAATACATGGAATAAAAGGAGCAAGGAAAGCTAAAAATCTATCAGGCTTTAACTATTTTGCCAACAGGGCTTTCCATTCTTCAGTAGATGCAAAACCTTTGCTTTCCCCATCAATAAACAGTCTTGCTCGAGGTTCATCATACTCGTGTCTCCCGTTTCCATGCTCAGGCTCCAAGTTACTGTATATATTTACAACATGCCGTTTTAACAAGACTTGCATCGCGTTCCTTCACAACATTTTCTCCAATAAAAGTAACATTTGGCTCCGAGTGTTCCTTCAAAGTTCGGAGCACCAGATGATACAATCGCCCCTTTGCTCTTCTCTGACTCTTACTTGGCATAAGCAAGGCAGGGCAATGCTGGAAATTAAAATCATTATTGTGGAAAATAAAAGATAAAAATAAAAGCCCTCTTTTTTTAAATGGTTCATTCCAAAATAGCCATAAATTACTTCAGACCTCAAACAAAATAATTAAACAATGTGCCATGTAGAAAAGACGACATTGCGCAGCTGTGCAATGCAGATACACATATATTAATCCCATTTTTATTACCATTATTAAAAACAGCACAAGACTATATTAAATTAAACCTCTGCAGCTCAAGGTATTGAACCTGGAAGGAAACATTGCCCAGAAGGCAATTGGATTGACTTCTTCCCCAGCTCCACATTTCTAAGCACTCAATGCAATATTCCTCAGGTCACCATAAATGGCAAAGCATCGACTGAAAAATCTAAATAAGCTGTCTGATGAAGATTGCATGAATCATTCTACCCGGACCAAGTGAACTTTCTGTTTAGATGCAGTATTTTGATTTCAAGCATTAATGGATTATGTTTGGAGCCATCATCATCCAACACAGAGAACTCCTGGATCTCTTCCAAAGATCATTTCTTGAACAGTCATTTTTTTTTTACCCTTCAAGAACCCAAATCATTAACACTTTGCGAGCACGACAACACATTCACATCACAATGCACAATTTAAATAGAAAAGATACTGCACACTAAAAATAAAAAGCAAAGGAACTTTTGATTGTGAATGATGGAGGTGATGGCTTAGTGGTATTATAACTAGACTATTAATCCAGAAACTAAGATAATGTTCTGGGGATCTGGGTTCAAATCCCGCCATGGCAGATGGTGGAATTTGAATTAAGAATCTACTGATGACCAAGTAACCATTGCCGATTGTCAGAAAAACCCATGTCCTTTAGGGAAGAAAATCTGCTGTCCTTACCTGGTCTGGCCTATACATGACTCCAGAGCCACAGCAATGTGGTTGACTCTCAACTGCCCTCACCAAGTGATGGACAATAAATGCTGGGCTAGCCCGTGACACCCCTCTCCCACGAATGAATGAATAAAAATGTTTTCTAGGATGTGTTGTTCACTTCTCAGAAGCTGCTTAATAGTGAGATCTTGATTATCAGTATATTTCTGGATGTCTTTTAAAAAACAGTTGTTTGATTGTTTGTTACTCCCATGCAAAATCTGGAAGATGCTATAAATCCCTTCAGCTTTTTGCCTGCTTTGTAAGGTAAGCCAATTACATGGCATTGGTATATGTCCCAAGCAGCCAAGCAAGTGATCATGTAGTTGTCAATAGACTAACATGCCTTCTGCTTTCCAATTGTATTGCTCATGCTAACTGGAACACTCCAAACACCAGACCTCTTTCTTCAACAGGCACCTTGTAAATGTCTTGGATTTCTGAGCAGTACAAATTTAGGCACATCATATTGTATTGAGGATAATTGCCATTTTGGAATGGCTAATGCCTCAGTCTTAAGAGGTTACTCAGCAAAGCAAGTGGTGGGGTGTCACAAGTCTCAGGAAGACCCCCAGATATATTCCTTTATTTATGCCCATCAGGCTTTTGAACAAGTCATGTGGTCCACACACTGTGTGCAGTTTGCATATTCTCCCCCCCCCGCCCCCTTGTCTGCGTGGGTTTCCTCCAGGTTCTCTGGTTTTCTCCCACAGTCCAAAGATGTGCAGGTTAGGTGGATTGACCACGCTAAATTGCCCATTGCTGTCCCATGATGTGCAGGTTAGAGGGATTAGCCTTGGGTAATGTGTGGGGTTGCAGGGATAGGGCAGGGAAGAGAGCCTAGATAAGATACTCAATGGGCCAAATGGCCTCTTCTGCACTGTAGGGACTCTATGTTGAAGCTGGAAATGAAGGGAATAGGTAGACAAATGTTGGATTGCATCCAGAAAGTGTGCTCCAGTTCCAAGATCTGTGTAAGTCTAGACAAGCAATTCATTTGAGAAATAAAATTATCGCAGTATCACCACAGCAGTGACAGTCAAAAAAGAACTAAAAACCAAAAATCATTGGTTTGAAACGACCAACATTCTTCATGGATACTTCAAGGAATGCACCTCAAAAAAGAAAATAACATACCCTCTCCAAAGAAAGAAATCCAAAGGGAAATTAATGACTTTGGTACAGGGTGAAAGTTCACAAGAGATTAAAGTTTATTTATTAGTCACAAGTCGGCTTACATTAACATTGCAATGTAGTTACTGTGAAAATTCCCTAGTCGTCACACTCCAGTGCCTGTTCAGGTACACTGGGGGAGAATTTAGCATGGCCAATGCACCTAACCAGCATGTATTTTGGACTAATGTGGCTTAGTTGTGCATCAGCCATAGGACAGTTGACAGCACTCTTGCCTCTGACTCAGAAGGTTCTAGGTTCAAATTCTACTCCAAGGCTTGCGCGCAAAAATCAAGGATGGCTCACCAGCGCAGTACAGACGGAAGACTCCACTTTCAGCTGTGTCTTCTTTTGGATGTGATGTTAAGCTGAGTCCCTGCAAAGGCTAACCTGCTAGGGTTAATGTGAAAAAAATTCCACATTGCACTATAGTGAAGAAGAGCAGGGGTGTTGTCTCGGATGCCCTGGTCAATAATTGTCTCTCAATCAGCATCGCACAAAGAAAGGATTATCCAGTCAATGTTACATAATTGTTTATGGGAGTTTGCTGTGCACAAATTGGTTGCTGCATTTTCTACATGACAACAGTGACTACACTTCAAAACTACTTCATTGGCTGTAAAGGGCTTTGAGATGTCCGGTGGTCATGAAAAGCGCAATGTAAATGCAAGACTATTTTTTCTTTCCTTCAAAAACAAACAAATCCCCTGGGACAAATAGTACATACCCCAGCATTCTGAATGCGACTAGGGAAGAGATTTCTGAGGCACTAACAAATATTTTGAAGTGCATTGGATATGGAGGAAGATACAAGAAGATGGAAAGCAAGCTAATATGACAGCTAGATTCATAAATAGTGGTAAACAGACACAGGCATCTTCAGATGCCTTGGGTGTAACTCAAGGGCCCCACATGCCCCGGACATTCTCTCTTCCACCTTCTACCATCGGGAAAAAGATACAAAAGTCTGAGATCATGTACCAACTGACTTAGGAACAGCTTCTTTCCTGCTGCCATCAGACCTTTGAATGGACCTATCTTATATTAACTTCATCGTTCTCTACACCCTAGCTATGACTGTAACACTACATTCTGCACCCTCTTCTTTCCTCCTCCCGTGTACTCAATGAACGGCACGCTTTGGCTGTAGAGGGCACAAGAAACAATACTTTTCACTGTATACTAATACATGTGACAATAATAAATCAAATCAGGGTGGGCTTTCAACAAAGGGAGGGGGAAGGAGGAAGGTGTTAAAATATGAAATGATGCTCCACTCACCATTTTGTGAGGGCCTGTTTGGTCTAATCCAATTTTATACACTTGTATATTCAATAGAATATGAAACTGCAGCCAAAACAATGCAAATTAATCAGAGGAGATGATAATCAAACTTTGTAGCCTTCTTGTCTAACTGCAGTCATGCAGTTTTAATCTCTGACAAACAAGTATCGAAAGCAGCCCAAAGAGCACGGGGCTAATCCCCACCATCTGGGATATGAGTCATGAATAAAGATCGCATTGACTGGGTGTTCTTACCATGGAAAGGAGATGTCTATGAGACAAATTTATTGATGTATACAAGATTGTTCTGGATATGGAAAAGTTTACCCAGAATATTACTCTAAATTAAAACTGTAGGCAAAGAACAAGGAGCACTAGTTCAAATTTGGCAAAGGAAACATCTTGACAAATAAAGAACGTTTCTTCACATAAGCGGAGTGTTTGAAGAGTGGAATAAACTTCCAGACTGATTAACAGAGACAAACGCTCTTAAATCGTTTAAGAAACGACTGAATGGTACAACGGAGACACTTGGTTCTCTTTGGATGGATGCATAAAATGGCCCATTATCAGCTGCCTTCATCAATCATGATCTTATGGGAATATCCATGAAGAGCAATTGAGAGAGAACCTGGTTTCCCTTTGATACGTGGTACTGGATGGTTGATGGACTTGCTGGGGGGGGCGGGGCGTCTGTTCTATTCTGCTCACTTGCGTTGAACAAAGAGATAACCAGTAGATTACAATAGTGAGTATCCTAATTCAGTCTAATTGATTAGCAAGAGGGGACCTTAAATATATAGATTGGGAGATGCAGGAGGATTTCCATTCCAGTCAACAATTAATATTTTACTGGGGAGTATCTTCAGCCTTGATCTAGGCTTTCAAGTGCATGCTTAGAATGGCACTAATGACAACGAGAACCAATGTAGATTTAGCTTGTGATAGTCTAAGCCATGAAGCTGTCTATATTTACAACAAAAAGTCTTCTTTCTCCCAAATATGCCTTCCCAGCAAAGTAGATTTGTAATAAAGAGGAGCAATGGTTGGAAGAAAGGAAAGCTCTGGCCTAAGCCCTTTGAACGTTTGGGTAACCTACTTGCTACCAAGGTCACTGTGTTGATTGCTATATTTCATAGAATCATAGAACTCCACAGTACAGAAGGAGGCCATTCGGCTCATTGAGGCTGCACTGACAACAATCCCACCCAGGCCTTTTCCCTGTAACCCCACATATTTATCCTGCTAATCCCCCTGGCTCTAAGAGGCAATTTAGCCTGGCAAACCAATTTCAAATCTGTTGTGCATCAAAAGTGGTTTGCACAAATTGACTGGTGTGCATAATTCAAACTGTCACTGACATTTAAATATTCTACATTGTATAAGCTAAACATTAGACAAGAAGGTGAGCTAACATTCATTTGCATACGAAATTCAAAATCATCAGACCATTGGGTTAATTAAAACAGAAAACTTTTATTCTTTGATAACTTACCTACAACCATTATATTGAATTCAAATCCTTGTTTCATAGCTTTCCTCCTCATCTGTTCCAGAATGGAATCAATGCCCACGTATCCAAAGTGGTCAGATCCTGGCTTCTCATTTTGCATGGACTGCTTTATGCTCACATCTCGAGAAGATTCAGACATAATGCTGGCTTTGATTGAGCTATTTTCTGCACCTACCAGTATGGAAAGAGAGAAGAAAAAACAAAACAATTCATATGTAAAGATTCAAGTTGTTGTTGCAATAATCACTGCACTACTACAAATGAAAAAAAAGAGTTAATCAATGAGCTACGAGGAGACAGCTAAGGGCTGTGCAAATGTGGGCCTTAGAACTTAAAGATAGATAGTCCAGAGTTGAAAAGTCTCATTCTAGGGAGCAAGCACTTAAGGTGAGGGGGAGAAAGTTTAAAGGAGATGTGAGGGGCAAAGTTTTTCTACACAGAGAGAGTGGTAGGAGTCTGGGACGCGTTGTCGGGGGCAATGGTGCAGGCAGATACGATAGGGTAAGGGGCTTTTAGATAAGCAATGAATATAGGGACATGGACCAAGGGCAGGCAGAAGGGACTAGTTTAATTTGGCGTCATGTTCGACACAACATTGTGGGCCTCTTCTATGTGCTACATATAGGTGTGCATTTGCATGCACATCATTCGCACCTCAAAACGTTCTTTTAGAGCTCTTCCTGTATTTAACGGGTTTGTGTTCGTCAAAGGCCCAGGATTGGGAAAAATCAAACCAAGCAGCCTGATAGCTGACAATAGCTTAGAAAGAGAGCCAAAGATCTGCGGATTAGGTTGATTGGCCATGCTAAATTGACCCTAGTGTCAGAGGGATTAGTAGGGTAAATGAGGGTTACAGGAATGGGACCTGGGTGGGATTATGGTCAGTACAGACTCAAATGGGCCAAATGGCCTTCTTCTGTACTGTAGGGATTCTATTCTAGCTGAAATTACATTTTATGCCCCCGAAATATCAAACCTCCATTTTATAACTCCAGCCACTGAGACAAAGAGGGATGAATGTGAACACATTGGGTGGGATTTTCTGGCTGTTCCCGCCAGTGGGATCTTCTTGTCCCACCGATGGCAAACCTCCCCGCCATGGGTTCCCGGCACAGAGGGTGTGAACAATGGGAAACCCCATTGTCAGAGGCGGGACTAGAAGGTCTCGCTGCTGGCTAATGGCAGGCTGCCCCTGCCACCGCAGAACACCCTGCTAAGGGAGGGGGAATTCCCACCCATCAACATCTCACTGCACACGCAAAAATATTAAAACAACCTTCAGGAAACTGGACTCAAAAACCATGAGTTGCATGTATTTTGATTTCAGCCAAGTAATAGTCCCCACTGGATGCCTTTGTGTTTTTTTGGAAAGAGGTGGTGGTGCAAGTTACATCTACCACATGCCAGGTTTCCAGAAAATAGAAATAAACATTGCAAAAGTTGAAGTATTTCCTATGAATAGAGTGTGTACAGTGAGCCAACATTTCAAGCATTTTACAGCAGCTTATCCCACAGTTCCCCCAGTGTGTTATCAACATTCCTTTAGACACAACTACTAACTCAAGGTGCAATTTCTCAGTACATACAAACAGCTGTCATTTTAAAATGAGCCCCAGTTTTGTGACAACACTGACAGCAAAGTTTGTTTGTGCAGTCCCAAGTAATGGGGCGATTTTCCAACCTCGCCGTGCCTGGCGCAGTTCGCACTGATCCCATAAAATTGTATCCGGGTCTCAAAATCGGCTTAGCACCTGGAGTCAAACAGTTTGCAATTGTCCTGGCCCCTTTCTAATGGCTCAAACCGGATCGCACAGGCCGATTAGCATATTTATAGTAGCATTTAAATATGTATAGCCCGTTTGATACTCAGCTCCTGGGGAACTTCCGACCTCCGGGTGTGACACGAGAATCACTGCTGGTCTCCACTAGCGGAAATCAGGCGCAATGGCCATGCCAGGGGGCTCAGAGGCCATTGAAGCCCCCAGATGGTCTGGGGCAGGGCACTGCTCACAGGGTACCCTGGCACTGCACAAGGGAGGCGTGGATGGGGGTGGGGGTGATGTCCATGGGGGGTTGGGTGACAGTCAATGGCACCCCTAGAGCTCAGAAGCTAGCTTCACAGACAAGCCGAGGGTCAGAGGCTCCACCTCCAACCCCCCCGCCCCACCCTCCACAACACCTCTCCCCTCCCCCAAACAACTGGTGAAATTCGCATTACGGCTCCTATATTGCACAGAGTGCCACCAATTCCCATTTCTTAGCTTGTTGAAAAAACTGGCGAGAAACCCTACTGTTTTCTTCCCCGTTCAACACTTAGAATTTTTGAGAAAGTTTCGCCCTTAGTTTTTCTGGGGGAAAATTCTGCCCACTGTTGCCAAAAACATAACTGAACAAAGAAAATTACAGCACAGGAACAGGCACTTCAACCCTCCAAGCCTGCACTGACCATGCTGCCCAACTGAACTAAAAACCCCTACCCTTCCGGGGACTGTATCCCTCTATTCCCATCCTATTCATGCATTTGTCAAGACGTCCCTTAAAAATCACTATCATATCTGCTTCCACTACCTCCCCCGGCAGCGAGTTCCAGGCACCCACAACCCTCTGTGTAAAAAACCTGCCGTCAGTCAGTTTGTTCATTGACAGAGATCCCTTAAATCAGTGGTGGGCAACCCAACTGGGTTCGGAATGTGGCCTACCAGATATTTTCATGACCATTGTCTATGTGCAGGGTTGTCACATTCCACTGATTTCCATCTGGGTAGGTTTTCTTTTCCCTACCGGTATGGTTAAAGTGATAAGCACATAAAACAAGTGAAGTGAGGTACATGCTGATTGCTCACATCGACTGAGCGAGCTATGCGCTCCCTCTGTGTCCAAAATGTAAATATTTTGTTTGTTTTAACCATTTGAACTTGATGACGGTTCTATAAACATCTGCATGATTAAGTATCTTCTGTAATTCATTATGAAACATTGGGCAGGTACTCAAACTTATTCACAGAGTCACGGTCAGTCAAAAAACCGGATTTCAATCTTGCGGCCTACTGGCATGAAGGAATGCCACTCATTTGGCCCACTCACTATCCTCGGTTGCTCATCACTGCCTTAAAGACTACAAGTTATTTCTTTTGTAATCTCGATCACCTGGCTGGATACTACAGTTCATTTTAGTTACAATATTAGGATGCAGACTCGAGGAGATCTCAAGTTTTACACTGCAAATTTGAAATAACAATATTACACAATTACCACTCGAGGTCACAGGGATTTCAGATAATGTAAGATACTAACCATTACGTATAGTCTCCCTCTCATACATTTCCCTTTCTCTTCCCCACCACCCCACTAAAACAAATATCAGGTTCTTTTTTTTAATACTTTTCCAATTCAATCAAATCAAATCCAATTCAGAGTCTCAACAAGTTGAGACATTTCAGATCCAGGCTGACAAGACAGGGCGAGCGACCAAACCACCCTGTCCTGGGCCTGATCTACATGAGCCAAGCTGATTGGAGAAGGGGGAGGTTCCTCCTCCAAGACTTGAGCTCATTTGCATCTTAGCCAAAAGGCTGAGATGCCGCTTTAAAAAATTGCTTCATATGAAACATATGAAGCCTCAGTGCAACCTAATGACCTCAACCAAGTGCGGCCGACCATGGGCTGCCGACCATACTACACTTGATCTTAGCCAAAAGGCCTATATCAGGTTCTTTAACAGCTGTACACATGAGATTGAAGTTTCACAAAATCTAATTATGTATCGAAGCTTTTGCTTGAGAACCGCTTGAAATAACCAACACTCTGGAAGGTTTTCACTCAACACAAAACAAGAGGGCATGATTAGCTAGCATTACGCCAGCACAATATGTCACTCTTGAAAGTACCTCATTACATGGGATATTTCGCAACACTACTTAAACTAACATCCTAAGCAAATAAAAACCCGGGAAAAAAAACCAATCCAGAACCCACCCTTCATCTTCTGGCACAATGGTAGCGTCTCTGCCTCTCAGCCGTAAACTTTGGATTTGCGTCTCATTTCACGACTTGGATGGCCACGGGAGATGAATGGGTAACATGATTGATTATCAACCTGCAAAACCTTCCAACACAGCAGACAGCAAGAATGGGAGAGTGTGCTGGCCAGCCATGCTTGATGAGAATGGTACCCCTCAAGCTAACGACATGTTCTATGGGCAAAAGATAAGCCATGGAAACAGGTATGAGCTTAGTCAGCCTCATTCACCTTTAATTCTCCTATAAACTGCCAAGTCATTAAGACAGTCAGGCTGTGTAGAAGAACCCATCAGAGACAATCATCCGAGAGGAATGTGAATGGTCCATCTTCTAACCCATTCACAAGACATCACCTTTATATTCAGCTCCATGTGGAACAACTCAATAGATGCAATCACTTTGGACGGTGGTCCTTGGCTGGGACGAGAACTCTTCCAGCCATAACCCAATCATATCTAAACCTGGAATCAACTTGCAATAACCATCTTTTAGTAACTGGTTAGTGGGTGAGAAGTGATCATCTGATGTATCAACCAACCCTCTTTTGTATTTAAGAAATACAGAAGATGCAGAAGAAAGTGGACTCTAAGTGGACACACTCTCCCTCTCGCTTGCCATGCATTCTGGAAGCTTGAACCCGATCTGTTGCTTTACATGCTGTGGAAAGCACCTAAAACCAATCCAGAGTCCACGGACTCCAGGAGCCTTGCTGGGGTTGTATATTTTCCCTGTGTCTGCGTGGGTTTCCTCCGGGTTCTCCAGTTTCCTCCCATAATCCAAAAATGTGCAGATTAGGTGGATTGGTCATGCTAAATTGTCCCTTAGTGTCAGGGGGATTAGCAGGGTTAAGGAGATAGGGTCTGGAGGGGAGGGGAGGGGGGGGGGGGGTTGTTGTCAGTGCAGGCTTGATGGGCTGAATGGCCTCCTTCTGCACTATTGGGATTCTATAATTCTAATAGAAATTGGATCAAATAGAAATTGCCCATCGACATGGTCAAATTGCCCCATCACACAATTCAGAGAGCCCACTGAGTCCGAGACATCAATCTACTGGGCATGAGGGTTTTTTTTGGACATTTAAACTGCTTTGCCTCTTCCCCTAGGCGTGTGTGAACATTTGAATGCGTGTGCGCAAGCGTGTTGGGCCATTTTTTAATCATTTTTATTTAGATGGGATGTTAAGTACAATAAATATTCTCTTTTCTTTCTAAAAGAGAATAGCCATTCTTCCTCTTTGCACCTGACCACATCAAGTAGGATTCCAGCTACTGGAATATTTCTCCTGGTTCCCCCCCTCCCCCTCCGGTCTTAGCATTGCGGGGCTCATACAAAATGGAGCAGGCCTTCATGGGTATGGGGTCAGTCAAGGTAGAGTATGGGATATTTGGCCCGAATATGGATACATATCCAATCACTGGTGGAACAATGTAAATGACTGATCTAGATGTCTGAGGCAAGTAGGCAACTCCATTATGAGGGCTCTTTTGCCTGTACATTTTCCTGTACAAAAAAAATAAAAATCTCAAGATTTTATGCTGATTGTTGACTTTGCAATCCTTCAATTTCAGTGTCCTAAATGAACGAGAAGCTTCCTTTTAATGCATCCCTTTCACTCTCCTCCCACATAACAGTAATTCAAAACTACTACCAATGAGCAAGAACAACAGGCGACTATTAACCATCAAGAATATAAAACAGTCAGTGCATTGGGCATTTGCTCTACACAATTCTGCTGACACATGCGTGAAAACGAAAAAGACAAAGCATTTGAACTATGTCTCAAGTGGTGGGAAGTGGGATGTTACAAATGACTCTTGTGGATTTTTGTATCAGTATGTAAACTGATATCTTTCCAAAAAGGTGACAGGCAACTTCCTGTCATGGATTACGGCTCAGTAAGAGTAATTTAAATACAGGATGAACCCTAAAGCAATATTTTAACACAGTTTTTTGTTAGCACCTGTACAGTACTATCGAACTAACCTGCAGTCATTAACACATTATGGGTAATAACTGAACAAAAGTCAGTCAGGAATTACTGCAAATTCATTTGTCTTGATTATGGAATGACCAAATTCACAAGACTATGAGGAAACAGCAAACAGCATTGATATTCCGTAATACGACACACTTTCTCCAATCCCCTGTCTGTTTAAGGAAGAGTCCATGAGGCACATCGATAGATTGTTAAAAAATATCATCAAGCGGATTCATTCACACTTACCAAACGCCGGTCGCTAGGTTCTTCAACTTTTGGCATAAAATCAAAGCCACACCTACTTGTTCCAAGTCATGTGCACAGTTCCAAAGAATGAACAAAGGGGCATTAATACCGAAGTAATCATTACCCACTTTACAATGCAAGTCGTCAATCAAGACAGTATGTGTTTGGAGTTTGCAGCGAGAATTCAGCATGAGCAAGTTCAGTATTTACCAGCAATTTGAGAGATTTTGCATCTCGAGTGGTGCTTTAGGACAAAATTTTGATTCAACTCGAGGAATTCCTAATATTCCAATCCAAATTTCTTCAAACCTGTCTGTGTTGATACATGTTATTATTAAGACTGCTGAATCCAATTGTATTTTACATATGTGCTGGGAAAATAGTGTTTAACATCTGCTCAGTGCAGGAGCAAACCTAGTCCAGAAGCTTAAGTGTTTAGCAGTATTTAATTAATTGAACAGATTCTAGGTGGCTGACTTTGGTTACTTGGGATCCGTGAAAGTTTGCAAAGTTGAGGAAGCCCTGAAAATTTTACAATCCCTCCTCAAATCACAGTGGGCGGAATCTTAACGAGAATTTGGCAGCGTCACTTCCGGTGAGGAAACTGGTGTGGAACGTTCCAGCTCCAATAGTTTTCTCTCCAGGTCTTTAACCACCAACAAAAGGAGTGGGCGCGGTTTGTTCTGCTGAGGCTGGGAACCAGCTCCACTGAGAGCATGGCCGAGGTACAAAAATCTTGTGAGGGGGGAATTTCCGGTAAGGGCGGGGTGGGGGTTAAAGGGATTTAAATTTCTTTAAATGTATTAAAACCAGTTTCTTGCCCGTTATGTTGCTGGCGAGGGATGGTGAAAATCAGAGATCGCAATCTGGCCGGCGAGATTCAGGTTTCGCCAGATCTTGAGCCCCTGCCAGCAATCTGGCGGACAGGGAGCACGGCTTCAAGATTCATAGAATCACAGAATCTCTACAGTGCAGGAGGCCATTCGGCCCATCGAGTCTGCACTGACAACAATCCCACCTTGGCCCCATCCCCGTAACTCCACATATTTACCCTGCTAATCCCTCTAATCTACACATCCCAGGACACTAAGGGGCAATTTAACATGGCCAATGCACCTAAGCAGCACATCTTTGGACTGTGGGAGGAAATCAGAGCACCCGGAGGAAACCCCGCAGAAACAGAGAGAACATGCGAACTCCACACAGATAGTCACCCAAGCCGGGAATCAAATCCAGGTCCCTGGAGCTGTGAGGCAGTAGTGCTAACCACTGTGCCTCCATGCCATCCACTTTCTGCTGTATGAAACATTAATTGCTAATTGTGACCTTACAAGCTATAAAAAATAAAGTTGTAAATATGAATAATTAGGAATAAGCCAGCCAGGCAAATCATTGTCAACCAAATCAGATATGCACTGTTCAGTCCCATGGCAAGACTTGAGCATGTAAACAATGCGAATAATCTTGCATTGCCAGAGATTTGCTCCTTGCATGAGACACTGAACTGAGATACCACCTCCCTCTTTCACAGGAATCAGTGAAAGTTTATGGCGTTATAAGAGAACAGTCTGTCCACCATGTCTGTGTCAGCTCCAGTGGATTTTCCAGTTCAAACCCCCACACTGTAATTCAAAGCAGGACAGAAGTATTCTTGGTGTCCTGTCCAACATTCCTCTGCAAACCAACTAACTGGCCAGTCACCCAATTGATGTTTCTGGAATCTTCCTGCCTATGAAATAGCAGCCACCTTTATCTGCAAATCAGTCGTGGTCATTTTGAAAAATGCAAAATACTGCAGATATTGGAATCTGAAACAAAAAAGGAAACTGAAAAAATGCTGCAAAACCTCAGCAGGTCTGACAGCATTTATGGGGAGAGAATAGAGCCAATGTTTCGATGCTAGATGATCCTTCATCAGAGCTCTGACGAAGGGTCATCTAGACTTGAAACGTTGGCTGTACTCTTTCTCCACAGATGCTGTCAGACCTGCTGAGGTTTTCCAGCATTTTTCTGTTTTTGTTGTGGCCATTTTGAAAATCATTGTATGGAGCTGAGCTATACTCCCAGGGATATGATAGGCTGCTGAATAACTGCAATTAGCAATTCATCTTTTATAGCGATTTGAAGAGGGATTGTAAAAATTTCAAGGCTTCCTTGATTTTGCAAAATTTCACGGATCCCATGCAAAAAGAGTCAGGCACCTAGGACCTGTTTAATTAATTAAATACTGCAATACACTTAAGTTTGCTCCAATGCTGGTCAGATATAAACACTTTTCCCGCACATACATAAACTTCTATGGCATTTAGCAACCCTGATGATCAAATGTATTGATACATTTATCACCCAATTTACCATAAACAAGAATTAATATTTTAAAATGATATTTTGAGTCAACAAAATGTAAATTGCTCTCCAACTTCAACCACAAAAGGGAGGGAGACAGATAGTGAACCTCCAATTTGAAGAGGAAGCCATTAATGCTGTTGCCTGGAAATAATCTGTCATATTTTCTCATGATACGTATCTGCTCTACTTTTGTCAAGGAAAAAAAAACAAACATTCCTGTTTGTCGGAAGTTTGTTTTGGCATCTGTTTTTATTGTTGCCACAAAAGCCTCAATGTGCACAACCAGGAAAGAGTAATCAATGTTTCCATCTCCCCACCCCCCCGCCACCTGCCCCCACCCAACGACCACCACTCTGTGCTGTACCTGCTGACCAGCTAGAGTCCTATGCACCAAGTACCTTCACTGACCACTTCCACCCACCCTTTACCCAATTAGGCGTCATGAAGATTCAACAACTGACTCAGGGAAGTCATGGCATTTTGTATGCTTAAAACAGTGAACATAGCTTACATCTCAAACAGTGCCTCACAGCTTATGAACATGCCCTCTGTCTTCCAGACTCTCAGTTTCTTATGTACATGTATGGAAGTTACAAAAGCAGGAGGATATTTGGTGCCTATTTCCTCAATATAAAGTTGTTTATTTATTAGTCATGAGTAAGTTTGCATTAACACTGCAATGAAGTAACTGTGAAAATGTGAATTTTGAATGATTTCCAACTATTTTGACTTCATTGCCTATGCGCATTTTCAGAGGTGGAGATTAAAAAGTAAAAATGGAGTGTTTTTTGGTCTGCTGAAAAATACAATAGTTTCCCTTGCAGACACCACACCATAGCGATTGTCCCTTTGGAGGATCTGTCAGCAGTGTAAGGGTCACATGACCTGGGGAACCAATTAGGGATCAGGGTGGAACTCGGGCTTCTGTTCCGGAACCTTCTCGGGAGCTGACCATCAGCCATGAGGCTGCGAGCCTCCGTATTGTGGTTATATGCAAATAAAATGTTGTTATTTACCCAACTGGTGAATAGGAATTATTCCAATGCAGTACCAAAAGAATCCTCCATTTGACTTTGCTAGTGCCATCATATTAGCATTCACCAGAAGGTGGCTGAGGTGACTACAACTGGGACCTTCCTTTCTGCACACAGCTTCATCTTTGATCTCTGCTTGTTGTCTCCTCCCAAATGACCCAGAGGAAAATCGGGAACTTCTTTCCAAAGAAACAGCAGACGTGAACCTGCATTCTGCCGTTGGTGCGCCAGTGGGCTCTCCGAATATTTGAGCTATTACACTTCTTGTCGCAAAATAAAATTCACAAATCTTCAGCTCACATGACTGAGCCAAAGGGGAGGCAGTGAATGTGGAGGCTGGAAACCACATGCATAGTTTCCAGCCCACTGAACTTGGAGCAGAAATTACACGAGGAACAGGGACCGACAAGAACAGTTAAACTGTTGCTAAAGTACAATTGTATTACAAAGGATAAAAGTGTTTCTTTTTGCCAAATAATCGCAATGACGACTTTCTGTTATAAACCAGTTTTGACTGCAGAGTTTGTTTGCCAAATTATTTTTAATTGTCAATTTGACCATGTCTTTGGGACAGTTTTTCACAATGGGACACAGGGGAACACTGAAATTGTTTGAGTTTGATTAAGAAAAGCTACCAGTCTCGCCATATCAGTTGTAGTTTGAGGGAAGGGATCTTAATACTGGAGGTACTTAATACAATCCTGTCTTTAAATACCTAATATAGAATTTGGATCTAGCCTACATTAAATGGTGTTATTTCTTCAATGGGGACATGATTGTACAGTGCACTGGAACACCACCCTTTCATTTCTGGAATCTAGCTTTGAACTCAGCTCAGGCAGTTGAGGTGAAATCTTCCCTTTCAAATCAATGAATTTGTACTAGTCTCAGCAAGGTGTTTATATCAATTTGTGACATGTTAGTCTGAAGCCAAAATTAACTTAGAGTCACTGAGACTGGGAAGAAGGATATTCATTTTTAGTGCATTCATAGCCCCATTAAGTTTTCATTTAGGTTGCCACAATGCACGAATGTGCAGCGGAACTAAAGGTACTAGTGCCCCCCGTGTACAATTGCAAAAGCACCTTAAAATGAGATTAAACAGATTCTATCTAGTTCTATGAGGCATGAGTGCATGTGCACAAAACTGCCACGTGCACGAATATTCAGATGATTTGACAGAGATTATGAGCGGAACCCTTTGCATTTAGTCCCTGCCGAAACATTAGGACATCTTCAGGTCAGAAGCCTGATCTTCTATTGGGTGAGCTTAGCCATGACTCTTGAATTCAGCCTCAGCATTAGCAGCCCACCTCCTGCGGAGTGGGTGGGATAATGGTCCATTCTGTCAAAGCAAGGATCTCTAATCAAAAAGACCCCGTCAGGCGCCACAAGGTATCAACGTTTGGATTTTTGAGGTTGCAACCACAAGAGAACTGGGAAGGTTGGCTCCTGGTTCACTCTTACCTGGGGTTCCTGCTGTGATCTGAAGGGCTGCATTGTGATGAGCTTTCCCAAGGATGGGAAGAAGAAGATAGCTTTTCCAACTAAGCAGATGTGGATAGAAGTGGCTGCAGGGGTTAGCAGCAGGAGTGCAGCCCCTCTAACCTGGGAACAATGGAGTAGAAAGATCCAGGACATCTGGAGGGCATGACAGGTTGAGAGAGGTCACAATTGCAGTGCCAAGTCCGACATTCTTTTCCAAACCTTCTCCTGCACAGCACTAAGACAAGACGCCTTGCATCTTCATTCATTCCTACCGCAATCTTCAGGCATCTCCCATTCCCGACCTGATCAACCAACATACACACTCATCCTCAGCCTATTTCCCTCTTGCAACCCATGCCTCACCATCATCAAATGTTACTCTTCCCTCTTCTCCACGAGTTGTTTTGAACACCTATACAGAGACTGGCAATGTATGCTACCTGCTCCACTGGGAAAGAGGTCTTGTCCCAGGAGCTTGCAGATGTCTTCAGTGACCTGCCATGAAAGCCTGAGCCTCCTGAGGCACTGGTGCTCAAACATGTCAGGAGAGATGATCCTCTGCCTGTGGACCCTGTTCTGGGGGTTTTGCCTCTTTGCGACCGGATTTCTGTGTCCATCCCATTTGCCCTTTAGAAGGACATGAGGCTGTCGTCACCAATCGGCCAGTCAAACAGTGATAGCACTCTCTGAAAGAGAACTGCTTTGAACAGCGATTTATCAATGACCCCGAGGACTAAAGCTCTCCAATGTAACTGATCAGTTTGTCAGTTTCAGGGAAGGGGCTCTCCTCACAGTGCACCCGCCTTGGTGATCCTGCTGAGTTGCTGTCACGGCAGGAGGTACGTTCTCTGTCTGGGAAATCTAGAAATGAAAGAGTTCTTTATTGGCTTTTTAATTACAATAACTTAAAAAACACATACAAGGGGGTTCTCCACTGCCTTCGATCCCATCCTGCAAAAACCTGGAAAAGGGCGGGATGCTAGCCTGATTTCAATTTCAGGGGGGAGGGGGGCTTTAATTTCCCACACTCACTAAAATCCACCTCCCCTTGCCTGGGCAAAATTCCCTTCTAGAAGGATAGATGCTACGGGAAATAGAGATATCACCTGCTGTATTACAGAATGCCCTATTGAGTCTGGCATTAAGTTATGTTGTTGGAACAGTACAGATTTGTAGCCTGTATCTACACGCGGCACTGCTGCCTCACAGCGCCAAGGACTTGGGTTCGATTCCTGGCCTGGGTCACTGTCTGTGTGGAGTTCTCTCCCGGGTGCTCCCACAGTCCAAAGATGTGCGGGTTAGGTGGATTGGCCATGCTAAATTGCCCTTAATGTCAGGGGGAATAATAGGGTAAGTGCATGGGGTTATGGGAATAGGGCCTGGGTGGGATTGTGGTTGGTACAGACTCAAAGGGCCGAATGGCCTCCTTCTGCACTGTAGGGATTCTATGATCTAACCATCCAAAAATTTCAACTCCGACTACTTAACAATTTGTCCAACAATTCTACTTTCAGAACTGATGTGTCCCTTTTCAGGATTAAGTAATCTCAAAAAGGTTAAAAGAGGTAGGCTTGATTCTGAACAGTGGGATGACCATTTGGAATTTGGTTTCTGTAGCTATGTTATATAACATTTGGTTGCCCCAGCTCCCACTTTCCAATATCTTCCTGTCAATAGACCAGAGTTTCAATTATAGAGCCTGACCTCTGAGCATCCCAAAGCACTTCACATTCAATGAAGCTTCGGTTTTGATGTTTTATTGTGCCCCAGTTATATTGTTGGAAGCACGGCAGCTGATTTGGGTACAGAAAGATTTTACAGGCAGTGAAAAATGAACAGAACTTATTTTCTGATGAAAGGTCATCAACCTAAAAACATGAACTCTGTTTTTCTCTCCACCGATGCTGCCTGACCTAGAATCATAGAATAGAATTGTGGATACCCTGTGATGCAAAAGAGTCCATCGAGTCTACACCGACTTGCTGACAGAGTATCTTACCTCTCTTTCCCTAAACCCGTAACCCTGCATGTTTACCATGGCTAATCCATCTAACCTACACATGTTGGGACACTAAGGGGCAATTTAGCATGGCCAATCCACCTAACCTGCACATCTTTGGACTGTGGGAGGAAACCGGAGCACCCGGAGGAAACCCACGCAGACACGGGGAGAACGTGCAAACTTCAAACGGACAGTCACCCAAGGCTGAAATTGAACCTGGGTCCCTGGCACTGTGAGGCAGCAGTGCTAACCACTGTGCCACCCTGCTGAATACTTGCAAATTTTCTGTTTTTGTACAGGCAGAGTATCTCAAAACTGGCAACTTCAGGTCCGAGGCTTTGCCGGATTTTGGAATTTGCCGGATTTCAGATTGGAGCAGTTTGAGCCGTGGATGATTCAGGGCCCAGCTGGGTTGGTTGGGGTTAAGATTGCTGGAAGCGCGGGAATTGACAAACACATAAGAGACAACATGAATAACTGCCACACCGCGTCAACCAGTGTCTTCCCAAATTGTCGAGTTATATATTTTTATTTTTCTCAATTAAAATTCGTGGCATTTTCTAAAAGTATCCAGTTTGCAGACAGTCCTAATTTTTGGACAATTGGATTTGAAACTTCTTATATTGGATGGTTTGGTTTTAATTTTAAATTGATGCTCGTTGATTTTGTCCAGAACGTCCAAAGAACTCCCCTGCTCTTCACTTCAGTGCTGAGGATATTTTAGACCGACTTAACATCTAACCTGAAGGATAGTACCGCCAACACTTTCATACATTTCAATCTGCACTCCAGGCATTGCAAAAGGGACCATTTGTATTCCTACAGCTCCTTTAATTGCCAAGTGCTTTACAAAAACGTATGGGAATTCACCAAAGTATCACATATTAGGAGGCATGGCTAACAACTTGATCATTGAAGTAGGTTTTAAGGATTATGAGTAAATAGGTTTAAGGAGAGAACTTGAGAGTACTGGCCCTTGAAGGTTTGCTGGATAAAGTGAAGGAATGGACAGGGGGTTTGTGAGGATTAGAACACTGAAGGAAATTAGAGACATAGGATGAGAAAATTATAGACCGGTGAGTCTCACTTCTGTTGTCGGCAAGATGTTGGAAAAAATTATAAGGGATAGGATTTATAGTTATTTGGAGAGTAATGAATTGATAGGTGATAGTCAGCATGGTTTTGTGGCAGGTAGGTCGTGCCTTACTAACCTTATTGAGTTTTTTGAGAAAGTGACCAAGGAGGTGGATGGGGGCAAGGCAGTGGACGTGGTATATATGGATTTTAGTAAGGCGTTTGATAAGGTTCACCATGGTAGGCTTCTGCAGAAAATGCAGATGTATGGGATTGGGGGTGATCTAGGAAATTGGATCAGGAATTGGCTAGCGGATAGGAAACAGAGGGTGGTGGTTGATAGTAAATATTCATCATGGAGTGCGGTTACAAGTGGTGTACCTCAGGGATCTGTTTTGGGGCCACTGCTGTTTGTAATATTTATTAATGATCTGGATGAGGGTATAGTTGGGTGGATTAGCAAATTTGCTGATGACACCAAAGTCGGTGGTGTGGTAGACAGTGAGGAAGGGTGTCGTAGTTTGCAGGAAGACTTAGACAGGTTGCAAAGTTGGGCCGAGAGGTGGCGGATGGAGTTTAATGCGGAGAAGTGTGAGGTAATTCACTTTGGTAGGAATAACAGATGTGTTGAGTATAGGGCTAACGGGAGGACTTTGAATAGTGTGGAGGAGCAGAGGGATCTAGGTGTATGTGTGCATAGATCCCTGAAAGTTGGGAATCAAGTAGATAAGGTTGTTAAGAAGGCATATGGTGTCTTGGCGTTTATTGGTAGGGGGATTGAATTTAGGAGTCGTAGCGTTATGTTGCAACTGTACACAACTCTGGTGCGGCCGCACTTGGAGTACTGTGTGCAGTTCTGGTCCCCACATTACAGGAAGGATGTGGAGGCTTTGGAGAGGGTGCAGAGGAGGTTTACCAGGATGTTGCCTGGTATGGAGGGGAGATCCTATGAGGAGAGGCTGAGGGATTTGGGATTGTTTTCGCTGGAAAGGCGACGGCTAAGAGGGGATCTTATTGAAACATATAAGATGATTAGAGGTTTAGATAGGGTGGATAGTGATAGCCTTTTTCCTCTGATGGAGAAATCCAGCACGAGGGGGCATGGCTTTAAATTGAGGGGGGGTAGTTATAGAACCGATGTCAGGGGTAGGTTCTTTACCCAGAGGGTGGTGAGGGATTGGAATGCCCTGCCAGCATCAGTAGTAAATGCGCCTAGTTTGGGGGCGTTTAAGAGATCCGTAGATAGGTTCATGGACGAAAAGAAATTGGTTTAGGTTGGAGGGTCACAGTTTTTTTTTTTAACTGGTCGGTGCAACATCGTGGGCCGAAGGGCCTGTTCTGCGCTGTAATGTTCTATGTTCTATGTTCTAAAAGCCATGGAAATCAGGTGGCCAGTGTCAGAGTTCACCAAAATGGGACACCTTCTCAACAGGGGTCAGCTAATGTCACCAAGCACGGGATGATGTCACCATATACATACAGGCGTGACATCACCTATGGGAATTCTGCACCATTGGAGAAACAATGGCGGTGGAGAAGGGGAGGAGAAGAAGAGTGTTAAAGCAAACCTGATCTTTGTTTCCCTGCCACATTGAGACTGCTACAGATGGGAAAAAGATGGTACGCAGGCTCCTGTCAGTGTTTTAATAAAGTGAGCAGATTATAGAATTATACAGTGCAGATGAGGCCCTTCTGCCCACTGAGTCTGCACCCACACGAGAAGCACCTGAACTCCCACCTAATCGCACTTACCAGCACTTGGCCCATAGTCTTAAATGTTATGATGTGTGAAGTACTCATCCAGTTAGAATACAAGGCAACTCGCCTTTACCACCCTCCCAGGCAGCGCATTCCAGACTGTCAGCACCACCTTCTGAGTAAAAAAGGTTTTCCTCACGTCCCTCCTAAACCTTCTGCCCCTTACCTTGAATTATGTATTCTGGATTATACCACTGGAGATGGAGCCATCCAGCATCAGACTAGGTTAAACAAAAAATGGACCGTCTGGTAGACAACCACAAATCTGGCTCTTTAGAGCCACAAATTCAAAGAAATGAAGTATACTCAAATTGAAATATAGCAAAAAAATTTACGGACATGATAAACATAGTTAGAAGTGCAATCACAAAACTCGTAGGATCAATATCATGATGCCGCGTTTTAGTACCTCTTCCCAACCTCACCCCAGTGCTAGCTGCATATGCAAGAATAAATGCCAGAAGTTCTTGCACTTGCAATTTTCAGCCCATCAATGAATTGAATCCCATTTCCCTGCACACCACCTGGCTTTGCTCAATGCACGATAAATGGATCTGGCAGTTTACAATTGAAGTTAGCTTGCCAGGCATGAGATTAAAAGGAATTCTTACAGGCAATGTTATCTTCTCCAATTTCTTTTTTTTTGTATTCATTTTAAGTCAGTCATTCTTTTGTGAAAATTGAATAACTTCCTCTTTACATACTACGTGAAGAAATAAGATGGCGTGAACAGTAACCATAGCTCTATGTTAACGTGGGTGCACAATAATGAACAGTTTTTACCAGTCACGCAAACCTGAACAGCAAAAATATTTGGATCAAATGCAAGTTCTTTCTTCTCTCTGACTTATCCATCTATCTGCCCACATCTAAAGCTATCTTTGTATTGCACATGGCCATAACAACCTTCCTCAATTACCCAAAGCAAGATCATCAAAATTTGTTCAAATTAGCAAGCACGATATCTTAAAATGCAGAGGAATGCTTTAACATACGGACACGCATACATTATGCAAAAAGTAATGACAACACTCACTGTCTAGGCCCACACATGGAGAAATGCCACTTGCAATTGGGAGAGGCGCTGAACTGCTGTCTGCATTCATAGCACGGTATCGAGCAAGAGGGAGCACCTTCAGAAGCAGGGAACAAATGGGGAGGGGAAAAAAGACAGTTGTGCTTTCACAAAAATAGGATTTAATCCTTGGGTTAGCAACCTCACTGTGGCATAACAACTCGGCACAGATTGCAACAATAATTTATTGAGTTAAAGACCCTGAGCCATTGTTTGGTCAAATCACCCATTATTTGGCAAGCAAGTTAAAGGGCTCCAGTAAATGGATGGGGGAATCACTTCTGAACTTGTGAACTCAAGCAGGCCATTTTGTTAAATGATCTATGTAATGCTGCCCTCACTGATTTCAAGCAATTTTCTTTGTGATTCCTGGGCACTCATCCAATCGTCACTGCGCTTGCATACAAGCATATGTCGACAATCAAAGTCACCCATCTCAAGTTATCGAAAAGTTAAGTATTTGCATTGTCTGTGATTTCTCCAAACTTCATTACTGAAGAAGCTCAATTACCTCTGATAGCACAGATTGTTCCAATTTATTAACCACATTTAGATCTGTAAAGTACTTGTGCCTGTCGTTTTAAAGCAAGCAAAAATTTACTTGCGTTGTATTCATCTTCCAATTTCCCTTCCCCAATTCTCCCCCATTCTCTTGCCACTTTGTCCATCGTACAGAGACTGGTTAAATGCAGAGAATACAGAAACTACTCAACTCTGGATATTCCTCTTTGTCGCTGAAACAAGTTTAACTGGAGGTATTGTTCAAGTACAAGTATGAACCAGACGCTGAGAAACTCAGCTCAGAAACTCAATGGTGTATGTTACATTTGCCTGTTCACATGGCTGCAGAGACTGGAATCTCAGTGAACTGAATCAGTCAACATTCCCCATGCTGCTTATTGATTGTGTAACTATTTTTTGTTAATTCATGGGATGTGGCCATTGCTGGCAAGGCCAGCATTTGTTGCCTATCCTTGACAACTCTTGAACCACAATGAATCATCAACTCCCTACAGAGGAGAAGGAGGCCATTCAGCCCATTAAGTCTCAACCGACTGTGACAGAATATCTTACCCAGGCCCTCCCGCCCTATCCCCGTAACCCCACAAATTTACCCTGCTAATCCCCCTAACCTGTACGTCCTGGGATACTAAGGAGCAATTTACAATGGCCAATCCACCAACCCTGCAGTGTGGGAGGAAATCAGAACACCCAGAGGAAACCCACCCAGATACAGGGAGAATGTGCAAACCCCACACAGTTACCCAAGGCTGGAACTGAACCCGGGTCTCTGGCGCTGTGAGGCAGCAATGCTCACCATTGTGCCACGCATTTCTGTGGGTCTGGAGTCACATGTAAGCCAGGCTAGATAAGGACGGCAGGTGAAAATCTCATGGTCCCCATTACTGAGACTAGCTTTATTGTCCAGATATTTAAATTGAATTTAAATTCCACCAGCTGCCATGGCTCGGGATTCTCCAATGACATGACCACGACGCCAACATCTCCCTCCCTCCCCCCCCCCGCCACTTTTTGGTGGGACAGAAAATGATACATTTTGAGTGCAGCTTAAAGGCAATCAGTCCCTCTTAAAGAACAGATGACCCATGACTGCAACCAGCAGGGAGCTTCAGGAAGCTATTAAGTGGCTCCAGGAGTTCCAGCAAGAGATTCCAATTACAGTAAAGCAATGAAAGCCACAGTCCAGACTGTCAATAAGGAGGAGGAAAATCCTGTCCACCCTCCTTGTAACACTTCCACCTTCAACACAGTGCAAAGAGATGTCCAAAGGAATGTATGCAAGGTGCTTCACTGCCAGGGACATGGCTGTAATGCCTCAATAACCTCATTAGGCTGGGTCAAACTAAATTGGTCCTCTCACCTCAATTACTCCTCGCATCTGCACTACCTGTTGCTTAACTACTCAAAACAACACAACACAAACCCTTTCATTCCTTGCAATTACTGCATCTCCCTTTGCCTCTCATCGTGAGCCGGACTTTCATGTTCCTTACACACAATTTCAAACTATATCATGACAGGCGCCAGCAGGTCACAAAGCTGTTTCTACAAAACCCACTTCTATTCTTACAGGAGAATACCCACACCACAGAGACTGCAGCAATTCAAGGCAGCAGCCTCATCACCACCTTCTCAAGAGCAATTACGGATGGACAATAAATGCTGACCCAGCCAGCAATGTCCACATCCCATAAATAATTTTCTTTTTTAAAAAAAGATCACAGAAGAGGCAGCAGGCAGCGATTAGAGTCCACCTTTACACCTCCTCCCCAATAAACTGTGGCGGTTGGGACATTATAAACATCGGGTGAATAATGGCGTGTCACAGGACTTCTTCACACATTTTCACCCTTTTTCCTATTTCACCCAAACCGCAGCTGTTTCCAGCAGCCATTCTTCTGTCACTCTGTTCACACTTAAAGCTAACCTCCTGCCCTCTCTTTCATTGTAGGTGCAGGAAAAAAAATTCAAAGCCCATCTGTCATTCAATAGGGGGGAGGGGAAGCCTTTGTGAAGGTACAATGTCGCACTGATCTAACCATAACCAGCATCAACTCAGAGATTGGCAGACTTTATAGAATCCCTACAGGCATTCAGCCTATCGGGTTTGCACCAACTCTTACCCAGGCTTACCCCATAACCCCACGTATTTACCTTGCTAACCCCCTTAATCTATCTATCTTGGGACACCAAGGGACAATTTAGCATGACCAATCAACCTAACTTTCACATCTTTGAACTGAGAGAGGAAACCGGAGCACCCGGAGGAAACCCACGCAGACACGGGGAGAACGTGCAAACTCCACACAGACAGACACCCAAGGCTGGAATTGAACCCGGGTCGTTGGCACTGAGAGGAGGCACTGTACCACCGTGCCGCCCTCAGAAAAGCTAGGCTAGGAGGACTGCTGTGATCATAAAAGAGCCAATAGGACAGCTTTTGCTCAGTTTACCAGAGGTTAGCTTTATTATATTTAAACTGAGTGAAGTAAATAACATACGCACCAATTTTCACAAGCGCACACACGTACACACACACTTAAGTGTTCTCATACACACAAATACTGATTATAGGGTACAGGAGGATAGGTTGGCTAAATTAGAGTCCATAAAAGCCAAAACAATTTCAGAGTCTGGATTTTGGTGACTTGGCTGGTTTCAGGCTGGATTCTGTGCGCTTGCTACTTCTACTTTGTGGTCTTCTGCGTTCACAGTTGAAGGAGTTTAAAATTGCAAGTGGATGATCTGTTCTTCTGGAGATACAGCTGTGGAGTTGAGTTCTTTTCCAAGCAAAAACTGTCAGCTGAACACGGAGGGAGTCAAAAAATAGTAGAAAGGGCCCAAAACCTTGCAACTTGGGAGAAGGGAGAGTGCGAGGGTGCGGGTGGGAGTGAGGGCCTTCCAAGCCTGTCCCGATCAAGATGCCCCAAACTACCAAAAAATACCTTCTACCTTACATGGTCCATATCCCTTTATTCCCTCCCTATGCATGTACCCAAGTCTCTTAAATGTTGCTAATGTGCCTGCTTCCACCACCTCCTCTGGCAGCGCGTTCCAGGCACCCACCATTCTCTGCGTGAAAAAACTTCCCCCGCGCATCTCCCTTGAACTTTCCCCCCCCCCCCTCATTCCCAAGAACCAGAACTTTCAATGCCTCCTTCCTCATTGGATTGGAAACATAGTGTTGTAAAAAAATTCCCTGAAGACTCTCGGAACTCTTGTCCCTTTCTGTCCTTTACATTAATTATCCAAATACAGACAGGGATAATAGTAAAGTCCCCTATTACAAGTCCTCTATAATTTTGCACCTCTCTAAATTCTTTGCAGATTTGATTCTCTACATACTCCCCACTAGTTGATGGCTTATAGATTACATCAAGCAACGTAATTGCACCTTTCATTCCTTAGCTCCAGCCAAATATATTCTGTCCTTGATTCCTCTGGAACATCCTCTTCCTCCAGCATTACAATGGTCTCTTTAAATCAATACCATCCACCCTCTCCCTTTCTTAGCTTTCTTGAATACCTTGTATCCAGGGATATTTAACAACTAGCCCTGCCCTCTTTGAGCCAGGTTTCTGTTATAGCCACAGCATCATATTTTCAGATGGCAATCTACACTGTAGCTCACCAGTCTCCCAAGAATCTAAAGCCCTCCCTGTTGAGCCACCTTTCAAGCCTTGCCTTCTTCTATTTTATCATCCTATTTCTGTGCTCACTTGTGTGGTAACTGGAGTAATTCAGAGATGACTACTTTTGAGATCCTGCTTTTCATTTTCTATTTAGTTCCCTAAATTCAGCCTGCAGATAACCACTCTTTCTAACCATATCTGTTCCCCCCCCCCCCACTCCCCCAGGGAGCCAACACCCCCCCCCCCCCACTCCCCCAGGGAGCCAACACCCCCGCCTCCCCCAGGGAGCCAGCACTCCATCCTGGATTCATGTCTGCAACCACAGAAACGCCCGTTGATTCCCGTAAATATTGGCACAGTGATTAGCGCTGCTGCCTCACAGCACCATAGTGCTGGGTCACTGTCTATGCAGAGTCCGCACATTCTCCCAGTGTCTGCTTAGGTTTCCTCTGGATGCTCCCACGGTCTGAAAGACGTACTGGTTAGGTGCATTGGCCATGCTAAATTCTCCCTCAGTGTACCCAAACAGGCGCCGGAATGTGGCGACTAGGGGATTTTCAGTGACTTCATTACAGTGTTAATGTGAGTCCACTTGTGACACAAATGCATCATCTAAACTTGAAAAAAATCGAATCACCTACCATTATTGCTTTTCCAGATTTCCTTGTAGTCTTCCTGTACAGCTGAGCCACCAGTGGTGCCAAGGTGGTTTTGGCTGCACTCCTCAAATCAACAATCCCTCCCATTAGTATTGATTAACTCAACACTGGTTGGAGAATGGGACGCACTCTGGGGACTCCTGCTCTACCTGCCTGTTCCATTTTGACCGTTTGGTGGTGACCCATTCCCTCCTTCCCTGCATATTCTTAAGCTGTGGGATGTCCACATCTATAAATGTGCTATCCATGTATAACTCTCAACTTTATGGATGTTCCGCAGTGACGGCAGCTGCTGCTCACAATCTGGACTTGAACAGTTGCAACTGCTGACATTTCCTGCACAAACGGCGTGGAAACATCCTGGAGTCCCCACATAGCACAGGATGGTTTCTCTCTTTATTAACTGATAACATTGTTACTCTAAATAAACCTTACTACTGGCAATATACGATAGCAATACTAATCAAGCTTTACCAATATTAATAGACTTTACCAACAATTAGTACGCCTTATTAATAGGAATAAACATTATTTAAGAAAATAAGATAATCATCAGTCAGCCAACAGGAATAGAAGGAGACAAATGAATGAAGCCAAATGAGAAGGAAAGCATGAAGAAAAATAAGGAACTAAAGCAAAAAAGCTAAACAAGAAAAATAAGTATGATTTTGGACCAGTGCCTTATATATAAGCGTGTTCGTACATGGGAAAGCATGCAAGCAAACCAAGCCAAGCCAAAAATACGTACACCATAAACTCATATAGAATGGAAAAATCAGATCATGATATGGAGCTTAGACCAAAGGTTTCTGTTTATTTGCAAGCATAACATTATTCAATTGGAAAATACATTAGTCAGATTGGATGTCCGCCCACCAGATCATAGAAATGGAATTGGATAATAGAAGAGAAAATACACTGATTAAAGTCAAATGAAGATGTACTTTAGGAGAAAGCACCGACTACTAATAAACGCACAAGCAATGATCTCTTTCCCTTTAAAGTCTTTGTCCCCAACTCTGGCTGATTTCTCAGGTTGGAGAGTCATTTTGTTATGTTGAGTTGACTTCCAGCAGGATTCTAATCTATATTGCACAGCCCAGTGAGGAAAATGACTACCCCAGGCTCCAAGACCTGCAGCAGTGTCACAAGTCGGCTTACGTTAACACTGCAATGAAGTTACTGTGAAAATCCCCTAGTCACCACACTCCGGCCAGTGCCTGTTCGGGAGAATTTAGCATGGCCAATGCACCTAACCAGCACGTCCTTCGGACTGTGGGAGGAAATCAGAACACCTGGAGGAAACGAAAGCAGACGCAGGGAAAACATGCAGACTCCACATAGACATTGACCCAGGACGGGAATCGAACCTGGGTCCCTGACGGTGTGAAGCAGCAGTGCTAACCAAGCTATTAGCTCTCTAGGGTATGTGACATTAGTGTATCTTTGGAAATGTTTTTCTTAAATCCTGTTCTCTGCAGCTATAAGCTTTTTTGTTTTCATTGTTGCCGGGCCCTCTGCTGGAAGTCTTTTTATTGCGTCTTCTGTGGTTTAAATGGGGTTGTTTATTTTTACTCTGGGATCTTTTTATGACCCTGCATTGTGAGGAGGAAGGTCATGTGTTTTGGACAATTTTTTTCTTCCTAGTGAATTTACGGTTTCATTTTCTGTTTTGGCTGGTTGTAGTTTTTAAATTTTAGACGGGACATCAAGCTGAAAAACGTTGCTTTCTCTCCCTGATTTTGGAAATTCTGCTGATTCATGAAATCAAGGCTTCTTGCCTTCCTGGAAAAGAACATCTGTTGTTGGTGGCTTGACCAGAGTGTCTCTCTGGTGTTATGGGAAGCTGTTCTGACTTCAAAGTGTTCTGGGGGTACCTAGAGGGCTGCTAGAAGTTACAAGGCTGAGAAGTCAGGATTTTCAATTCTCCAACCAAAGGACTCAGTTCCAGTATCATGTGAGCATTAGTGTTTGCTGTGTTAAACCTGTGGAAAGGGTTTTTTTGTCTATGAGAAGCTTTTGTTTGATTGGAACATCTTGGATATATTTGTTAAGGGTTATGCATTATTGTAGCTGTTTTGTTTGTAATTGGTAAAAGTTATTGCCAATTTTCTTACTATACATGTTAACTATATTCTTTAAAAAACTTTGATAAAAGCTCCCCAGTGGGTTATTTGAATCATACCTGAAGTGAAATATCATGCTTATCCAAGCCAAATTCAAAGTGCAAAACTTAAGATCCAGGCTGGCTTCATAAAACACATTGGAATTTCTGACCTATATTATATCAGGTATCCAAGTTAATTAAGAGAATAGGGAAAATAAATCAATACACTGAACACCCTTGGGACCTATAAAATTATAATAATCCATTATCGCACCATAGAAATGGTGGACACCAAGAGTGCTTGGCATTCCCAGCATCCAGTATTGCTGGAAGGCAAAATGACAAAAAGAAAATTGCTGAAGACATATTCTTGTGATTTTCACCTAATTAAAACATATTATCCTCCATATTAGAGTGGATTCACTGGATGCTGAAATTACTCCTGCGAGAATGGCAGGAAATGGCAGCAAGTGGTTGGGGTGCCATGGGAACAGCTCCCAGCTCGATTTTCATCCCCCCCGCCCATTGGAATCACATTACAGAGCCAGCTCGGCTCCAAAGGAATGACTGCTCCGTAGACTGCAAAGAATGCTGTTAGCAGATCCAGCTTTCTATCAACTGCTGAATAATATGGCTAATTTGCAATCTTTAGCTCCCCAGTCCATTTGATTCTTTTACTCAGCAGTATGCAATCTGTGACTCCCCAGCCCATTTACCCTGCAATCAAGACAAGTGCAGAAATGTTTCAAACAAATTCCTAAATCAATTCTGAAACGTGCTGCTATTACTGATGAAACATGAGCGTGTGTGTTAGTTAGACAAGAATAACCTGAGCATTAAACACTCGAGGATTGGGAACTGTTATTTGTTGAGACCAGGAATTTGCATTTCTTTTTACACCAGAAAATATGACCGCAGTAGAAAAATAGAAAGCGATAGGGACTTTTATGTTAATCACATATAGGGCGGCACGGTGGCACAGTGATTAGCACCGCTGCCTCACAGCGCCAGGGACTTGGGTTTGATTCCCGGCTTGGGTCACTGTCTGTGTGGAGTCTGTACATTCTTCCTGTGCCTGTGTGGGTTTCATCCGGGTGCTCAGGTTTCCTCCCACAGCGTGAAAGACGTGCCGGTTAGGTGCATTGGCCATGCTAAATTCTCCTTCAGTGTACCCAAACAGGCGCTGGAGGGTGGAGACTAATGTATGTTCACAGCAGCTTCATTGCAGTGTTAATGTTAGCCTACTTGTGACACAAATAAACTTAAAATTTAACGTGCTGATTTGGGTTCGACTCCAATTCAACCTGATCGATTCACTTCAGGTTCAGTTGTACTTGCCTATGCTTTAATTGCTACCAGAAACCTTTGAGACCTCCAAAGAGCCTTTCAAAGACAGGACTTTGACATAAATGCCAACTATAAATACCGAGTGTGCGTGAAGTCCATTTTGAAATGTGAAAAAAAATAACACTGGTAATTCATACTAAATTAACATGGAACAATTCACTGAATAAATGATTCATCAAGGATACCTTTGATCACAATCAAAACATTTTAAAACTGTCAAATTCATGGTCTTTGGCATCCGATGGAAAATGTTTATTGAATTCATTCAGAGTTAGTTTGGCAATGGCTTCATCGTAAGGATGCCACCCTCCGGATCAGATTTAATGCTTTCACTTTCATAATCTCCACAACAAATGTTCCACCGCTCCATCCAGGATTGGATATTCTGTAGTGTCTGGACAATCTGATGACACTTGATGCACTAGTAGCATCCCACAAATTCTTACTGAAATCACAAAACATCGTGTGGGGCAGCAGGCATATTTCCAATCTTTGAGAAGGTTTCCGATTGGCACAAACGTGATCCTTCAATGGCATGCTGAGGCACACATCCAAAGGTTGAACTACGGAAGTTAGACCCCCGGGCAACAACCACAACGTGGGTGATATTTTGTCACAGGCACCTCTTGATTGCATTGGTTATATGGGATCTGAACATGTCTCACACTAATACACTGTATTCTTTACATAGATCAGTGGAATGTTTACTCCATACGTTTACAATCATAGAACCTCATAGAGCCTTACAGTGCAGAAGATGACCATTCGGCCCATCGAGTCTGCACTGACCACAATCCCACCCAAGCCTTATACCCATAACCCCATGTATTTATCCTAGCGGGTTCCCCTGACACTAAGGGACAATTTAGCATGGCCAATCCACATAGCCCACACATCTTTGGACTGTGGGAGGAAACCAGAGCAGCTGAAGGAAACCTACGCAGACACGGGGAGAAAGTGCAAACTCCACACAGACAGTGACCTAAGCTGGGAATCGAACCTGGGATCCTGGCACCATGATGCAACAGTGTTAACCAAAGTGCCACCATGCTGCCCCAAGCCACAACATAACTCCATCCTCATCCATCCATCCATCCGCTGTCATGGACACTTGCAGAAACTTCTGCAGGGAACTCCATTTTCAGCAAGGTTTTACACTTGAAAATTGCAATAGGCCTTAATTTTGTTCCATCATCCACCATCTTGTCTTCTCATGTCTTATAGATTTCACTAGAACTGTTTTCAAACCTTTCCAGTCTAGTTTAGCTGCTGGGCACACCAAAACTTGTGGTTATCCACCCATATCACCAGTGTGACTCAATGGATACTTGTGTTTTTGCCAATGTCTGAAGGAGAATTACGAGAAACTGGTAGTTGAGATATTGAGACTTGTTTCTACTCTGTGCAATCTTGTCCTCTGCTTCCACACTAAACTGCTTCAGTCCATAAAGTAGCTACACCAATTAGCTGTTGGTCTGAAATCTTCGCTGGATTCAGGATTTGATTTGACCCACTTAAATGCATATTTACACATTGTATTTCTAGTGATGATGAAACCATTCTGACTATTTGAGGACACATTCCAATACATGCTTCATAAGATCAGGTCCCTGTGCTGATTGCACATTTGTTATAGAATTATAGAATCCCTACAATGCAGAAGGAGGCCATTCAGTCCATCAAGTCTGCACCAACAACAATCCCACCCAGGCTCTATCTTCATAACCCCACATATTTACCCTGCTAATCCCCCTGACACCAAAGAGCAATTTATCATGGCCAATCAACCTAACTTATGCATCTTTGGACGTGGGAGGAAACCCATGCAGACGCAGGGAGAACGTGCAAACTCCAGACAGACAGTCATCCGAGGCTGGAATTGAACCCGGGTCCCCTGGTGCTGTGAGGCTGCAGTGCTAACCACTGTGCCAGTCTTGTGCTTCTTCTTCAGATCAGACTCCATATTCTATTTCTACATCAGTTTTTCAAAAATACCGAATTCCCTCACTGCAGCACAGTTATTTAACAAGTTAGCGAATGGTTATGGCATTAAGCTTGAAAGCAGATTAGTGCTTCATTCATTTTGCTGGAAGATCCATTTCCATTCACTTCTTGCCATGCCATACACAGTCTGCTCTGTGTGGGCACGTCTTAAACTCCAAAGCATCTTTCTCACAACGTAACCCCTTGCGCTGGCCTGAACCTATGCACTGACTTACAGAATAAAAGTATGGAAAACATGTATTTCCAGGGTGAAAGATTAAAAACCAACTACTGATGAGAGTATAATATTTTGTAGCAGAAAAAAAACGTGGGAAAGGGTCAATTTATTGGAGAGTATGTTCAAAAACATGATTTTTGGCACCAAACAAATGGGGTCACCTTAGACATTGGGTCAACTTTAAGCTATGAATCTATGGTTGCTCTGAATTTACATTTTGGCACTGGTTTCAACAGAAATTCTCCTCAGCACAACCATTCAGGTTACTCAGCGACACGTTGTTGCTGGTTGTGAAATAGAAGGTCCCATTACTAAATAAAATACTCATCAATCTCATATTTCAAACAAATAATCTCACGATTTGAGGTTTGCCAGCACTTATTGCCCCCAAGCAGATAGCAGGCAGCCGCTTTTTTGGACCATTTTTTAAATATACTTTTCCAATTCAATCCAATCAAGTCCAATTCAGAGTCTCAACAAGTTGAGACATTTCCGATCCAGGCTGACAAGACAGGGCATGCGACCCTTTACCCTGTCCTGGGCCTGATCTACATGAGCCAAGCTGATTGGAGGAGGCGCAGGTCTTCCTTCTCCAAGGCTTGATCTCATTTGCATCTTAGCCAAAAGGCCGAGATGTCGCTTTTAAAAAATGGCTTCATATGAAAATGAAGCTTAAATGTGACCTAATGACCTCGACCAAGCGCAGGCAACCCATACTACACTTGATCTTAGCCAAAAGGCCACTTTTTTGGACCACTGCAGTCCGTGAAAGTACTGTGCTGTTAGAAATTCCAGAATTTTGACCTAGTGCGGTTCTTGGATTGTATAAACACATCAGACCCACATTACATCTACAAACACGTGAGTTATTTTACAGCAGGGATTGTAGATCAAGCTTTTTTTATATTACTAGCTTAGTTTTGAATCTTACATAAAAATCAAAACACAGAGTGTCTTTGTTTAATGAATAAAGCCAGATGGATAAACTAGTCTTTTAAGTATTATCACATGTACAAAATGCAACTGGAATCAAGTTCTTCTTCAATCGTTCTATACTGTACGCCAAACAAACTCCATTGTTTACTGTTGGACTTTATCTGTAATGGTTTCAGTGACTGTTTCTATGTCATCTGCTTTTATTCTGCATTCTCCATTTATACACTGTAGTATAATTCTTCCTGTAAATAGAGATCATGCAGCTGGAAATTTGCATTACCACCTCACAAGTAGTGATGGCGTAAGTAGGTTACGAAGGTCAGGTCACACAAGTTGAGTGTTTTTCTTTTTTCTATGGCTCCCGGGAGGATATCCTTTAACATACCCCCACACACATCCCCCCCACCACCACACTCCCCACATGTATGCTCTTCTCTTTGGATACTTGTTTCTAAATATTATTTGATTGTGTTTTGGTTAGTTCAGGTTTAACCAGTGAATTAGAAACATAGAAACTAGAAGCAGGAGTAGGCCATTTGGCTCTTCGAGCCTGCTTCACCATTCATTTTGATCATGGCTGATCATCAAATTCAATATCCTGATCCTCCCCATATCTCTTCAGCCCTTTAGCCCCAAGAGCTATATCTAATTTCTTCTTGAAATCAGACAATGTTTTGGCCTCAACTACTTTCTGTGGTAGTGAATTCCACACATTTACCACTCTCTGAATGAATAAATTTCTCCTCACCACAGTTCTAAAAGGTTTACTTACCCCTTATCCTCAACCTATAACCACTAGTTCTGGACTCCCCCACCATCTTTGTGACTCTATCCTGTCTAACCCTGTTAGAATTTTATAAGTTATGAGATCCCCTCTGACTCTTCTAAATTCCACTGAATATAATCCTAACCGTCTCTAACTGTCTATAATCCTAAAGTCTCTCCTCATATGACAGACCTGCCATCCCAGGAAACAGCCTCGTAAACCTTTGCTGTACCCCCTCTATAGCAAGGACATCATTCCTCAGGTAAAGACATTGAAACTGCACAACAGCCCAAGTGTGGCCTCACCAATGCCCTATACAATACTCAAATTTTCTCACTATGAAGGCCACTATCATTCTTGTCACTATCATACCAGTTCCATAGCTCAAGGGAGCAGCAATGGAGCGAGATCACCAACTAGGACCCCCACCAAGTTATATGGAGAAGGGAGTTTACAAGGTCTATTCTTAATCTGCACGAGTTTTAGTTATCTCAACTGCGGTGATGGTGAACCTCAGTATTTCCAGGACAGAAAGGGGAATTTACTGTGTCAGGTTTATTCCTTTTTAGTTTGCATCCAACACTACTTGCTGGAAGTGCGTGCATGGGTGTTTAAGGTCTTGCATGAAGAATGGACACACAGACAAGGTTCAGGAAGATTACTGATGGAATCATTACTGTTTGAAAAGACACCATACGGGGAGAATGTTGATGGAAAACCAAAAAAAAGACAAAAGCAATCAGACAGACAGCCTGTATTGCAACAGGATCAAATACAACCAGGATCCACACGACAGATGAACACTGAAAGGGAACAGTCCTGGATTTGCAGGAACAGAATATTTTCAGTGGAGTTGGTTATATTTGTGAGATCACATATTTGCTGGCATATGAATTAATGACTCAAACTTCAACGCAGAACGCAATCATGTAAACATGCCCGTGGTGATTACTGTTAAATCCCGCTGTAGCATTAATGCCATTTTCTAATGTATCAAACAAAGGGAAAAAGAAATGAAGAATGGGAACATTGCCACGTATTATTGCCACGTACTGTGCCGAGACCCAGACAGCTGGGAAAATCACAAAGATCCAAACACAGACAGCATTCAGACACTTCCAATGTACTATTTAATAATGACTTCAATATTCCAGACACATTACAAGGTGCATTCGCACATGATAATTGAAGCTGCTATGAAATACACCCCACTTCACAGAAATGCTAACAAAGGGGATGCAAGCAGCACCTGAGCCGAGATTGCTGGCAGAATGCCCCCCTCCACCCCCGACCCCCAACTAGTAAAATCCCAGCAGTGACAGGAAGAAACCTGCAAGTGGCCCTCAACTGGACACTGGATAGGAAGGTCATCCTCAACCTTCCTGCTGTGGCACAGTGGTTAGCACTGCTGCCTCACAGTGCCAGGGATCCGAGTTCAAATCCAGTCTCGGGTGACTGTGTGGACTTTGCACCTTCTCCCTGTATCTGCGGGGGTTTCCTCCAGGTGCTCCAGTTTCCTTCCACAGTCTAAAGATGTGCAGGTTAGGTGAATTGGCCATGCTAAATTGCCCCTTAGCATCAGGGGGATTAGCAGGGCAAATACTTGGGGTTACGGGGGTAGGGCTTGGGTGGGAATGTTGTCGGTGCGGACTTGATGGGCCGAATGACCTCCTTCTGCACTGTTGGGATTCTGTGGTTCTCTGCTGCTGACACAATTCCAGAATGATTGCAAGATTATGGACACTCCAGCCCCCATCTTTCCTCCCGATTCTGCAGCGCTTGCCTTCTCCCTTCCTCCTGCAGCCCCCCCACCCACGCCCAATTCTCCAGTCCCATCTCTTTGTGGGCTCCTGAGGGGCCCCATTTAAATTCTGCCCAATAGTTTCAAAAGCTTCTCGGGTTGTCAAATGGGCATTTGAGCTTGGCATTCATTTGTCCATTTTTAAAAGTAGGAGCATTACCACAGAGGATAATTAGAAATGAAAATAATTAGTGAGGAAGAGTACACATGAGGGAGTGTGTTCAATCATGTAATTACTTCTTTCACTAACTAGGAGGCAATCAATTATCAGTCAACATCCTATTCTCAATCTGCACAAAGTAAATATTGTTGCCCACAAGTAGGGGCACGGTGGCACAATGGTTAGCACTGCTGCCTCACAGCACCAAGAACCCAGGTTCGATTCCCGGCTTGGGTTACTGTCTGTGCGGAGTCTGCACGTTCTCCCCGTGTCTGCGTGGGTTTCCTCAGAGTGCTCCAGTTTCCTCCCACATTCTGAAAGACGTGCTAGTTAGGTGGATTGGGCTATGCGAAATTCTCCCTCAGTGTACCAAAACAGGTGCCAGCAGTGTGGCGACTAGGGGATTTTCACAGCAACTTCATTGGAGTAAGTCTCCTTGTGAACAGTCCTCCTGGATTTGCAGGAACAGAATATTTTCAGTGGAGTTGGCTATATTTGTGAGATCACTTCTAATAAATAAACTGGAGTTCTTATGGAAACCAGTGTGTTGTTATGGAATATTTGATTACCAACTAACATAAACTGATTATTTTCCACAATTTCTGGAATATGAAGTTCATATGCATGGATAACCGACTCCAGCTCAGAACGGTCGCTCTCAAAACTAGCAGTTTATCGGGCTGTTCAGTCTCCCAGCAGATAATGGCTTGTAGTCAGTCTCCAGATGGTATGTTTTATTGTAGTTACAATCTGCTTTCTGTTTGGCCTTTACATAGAATTTCACTGAGAACTAAAAGTTGATGATGAATTCAAGATATTAATTGGCCCGACTAAAAGTCCCTGCTAGTTGTGCCTCACAGGAAATAAAATGCTTGGCTCTAATGCAGCCCATTATTTCACTACTTAATCTCTATTAACTCTCACAAAGAACGGTGTCCAGCTACCTCAAGGGAGCTCATCCAATGCAGCGCAAAATATTAAAGCACCATCTACACATTTACAAAAAATACTGCTTAAAGATTCAGCTAAAAGAAAAATACAACTTCTTTAAAATCATCATGGGCATGATTTTCCCGCCCCGCTATGCTGGTCGAGAAATTTCAGCAGGAAGCACAAAATAAATATCAGAATCGTGCGCGGCATCCAGAAGGTCACGATTCTCCCGAGGGATTTTTAAAATTACCTTCTGCCCGGGAAGGGTGCGAGGCAGATTTTAATATTTATTAGCTCATTCCAATCTGTTCAGTGTGCTCCGGACGCTGTTGTCCGGGCTCACTTGGCTCTCCAACATCGCGAGCGGAGGTCACAGCTGGTTCCCCAGCAACGGAGACCAGATTCGATGGCCTCACTGGTGGGACCAGAGGCCATTGAGACTCCCCAGGAGGAGGTTTTTTTTTGGGGGGGGTGACATTGCCCCTTCGGCAGTGCCAAGCAGGCACAGTCTCACGAGGCAGGTGGGAGGATTAGAGGAGGGGAGGGAAGGGGGGACTTGGGGTGGTGAAGCTGGCGATTGGGAGGCTGGCGATCAGGAGGCGAGGGGATCGGAGGGGGGGGGGGGGGGGGTGGGGGGAGATAGGGGCGATCAGGAGGCCGCCGATGTTAACTAATCTCTTGGTGTACTGGGGGATCAGGCGCATGCGCGATGGCCCCCGAGCACACTGTTCCATCCTCTCTGGCGGATTAAGGCTCCCCTCCCAGTGATGTGAATCACCTGTCAGCCTCTGCATTGCACAGTGCGATAAATAACCGATACACACAATTATTTAGGGGAATTCACCCCCATTATCTTTACACTTGTTGCATCCTCTTCATGCAAGAGATTAAGTACACAATATGACAAGGTATCTTAATATGCAATTTCAGTAGTAGTACCCCAGTAGTCAATGTTGCCAGCACGGTGGCACAGTGGTTAGCGCTGCTGTCTCACAGCGCCAGGGATCCAGGTTCAATTCCGGCCTCGGATCACCGTCTGTGTGGAGTTTGCACATCCTCCCCGTGTCTGCGTGGGTTTCCTCCGGGTGCTCCGATTTCCTCCCACAGTCCAAAGGTGTGTGGATTAGGTTGATTGGCCATGTTAAAATTGACCCTAGTGTCTGGGGGATTAGCAGGGTAAATATGTGGGGTTATGGGAATAGGGCCTGGGTGGGATTGTGACTCGATGGGCCGAATGGCCTCCTTCTGCACTGTTGGGATTCTATGATTCTGTGTTCCCGTGGAAGCAAGTAGTAACGAGCTGCCTGTGTCAGAAGAGGTACCTGTAATTACTGTTCTTGTTGAAGTCAATCCTGTAGAAGCACCCTAGATTACAGAATTATGCCGCTCTACAAGAAACAGAAAAACCCCTCAAAAGACTCAAGTCCAACTTGTGTGTATATTGATTGTCCCTTTCCTGGCAACACAGCAAATAAGAGTCACCTGGCTTGGGGGAGGGGGTAAGCAATCATCCCAGGGGGTGGAGTCCAATCTTAGGCAGAGACACGTAGGGACCTAGGTGCAGCTATCTGGCTGTGGAACAACTCTTATTTATAAATCCTTTTAGTCTTCACCCATGGAGTCTCTGAAAGTGCATCATTACATTTGCATTGCTACTTTTAGAGATTTGTGTATTTATACCCCTCAATATCTTTGCTCCTCCACCCATATGAACTATTGTTTTCCAGAGAGTACATGGATTCTGTATTCTTCCTACCAAAATGCAGTGCCTCACACTCAGTTGTATCGAAATTCATTTGTCATTGATATTCCAATTATAGAATTCTATTAATTTCTTCCTTCACACCCAAACTTGTAAGCACTCATGTTATTTAGAACTCTAACTTTAAACTCCTATTTGAAATGCTTATACCCTACGGTGTCTATTTTCTAGTGAAATGGTTTGTGAATTTAGTAGAACTAGTAAAACTCATGGCTTCCCCAGATGGCTCATTTCTAAATAAGAATCTTTTGTGCAATTATTCAAATGTCTGCACAATGGACATTGCACCATCTTCTCTCTCTCAAGCCATCAAAACACCCACAATACATAACTCTATCACTGCGAATAGCTGTGATGCTTCTTCTTAAGTCTGTGTGCGGACAGCCAGTATACAAAAAACACAGACACAGGGGCATGCAAAAGCAGCCAATATTTGAATCACTGTCAAATTGCTGATAAATGTTCAAGTTAAATGAAGAAAAAAAAATGTGTACCTGTCTCACACACAGCAGGATTCAGACATTGATCACTCGCGCAGTGATGAGAAGGCCAATTTCTATCCGCCTTACCATTCTGTTGAATGAGAAATCTAACATTTAAGTCAATGCTGAAAACCATGCCACTCCACGAGCTTAGCGTGTCACCTCCAGCAGCATCACCTCCACTAGTGTAACGTCACCGCTGCTAGCTTACCCCATTTCCCACATCAGCTAAAAACAACAATGTATAAAATTAAGAGGTCTAGATAGCAGATAGGAAGGATCTATTCCTCTCTAAGAGTGGTCAATAAGCAGAGGGTCATAGATTTAAAGTAATTGGAAGAAGGGTTAGAGGACAGTTGAGGAGAAACATTTTCACCCGGGGGAGGGAGGGGGTTGGCGTGGTGTGAGCCTGGAACCCCCTGTTTGAAAGACTAGCAGAAACAGAAACCCCCTTATTATATCCGAAAAAGAAGTACTCGAGTTCCTGCTTGAGGTTCGGTAGCCTTCAGAGCGATGTAGCAAGTGCTGCAATGACTTTAGGCTGGAGGACTCTTTTTGCCAGCACAGATATGATGTAGCGAACAGCCCCTTTCTGTGCAGCAAATATTCTACGTCCCTACAATCAGGCTGCGACCAAGAATTTTTCTATTTTGTACCGAATGTCTCTTTTCAAACACGTTTCCCACTCAATATGCAAAAAGAGGCTTTCTGAAGTGGTGCAATGAAATTTGCGAATCAAATTATTTTCGTATCAAGCACAATTTCCCAGAGCACATGGGGTTTTACAACAACAGGGGAAAAGTAATTGGGTCATTAGTGCATTGGAGGCTGTCATTACATTTAAGATAACATCTGACTGCCCTTCCGAATGAAGGCCAATCTACAATATTTATAGATGTTGCAAAGCACCAATTAATGTTCAACAGTCTCAACAGTTAATTAACAAAAGGAAGGAAAAAACTATTTCAGGACTTGATAACAAATGTCTGTGTTGTATTTTTCAGATGTTCAAATATAGCTTCCAGATGTGAACCAAATAGAGAATACAGTATCCTTATTATACAAGACATAATCTTAAACATGTAACTATGAAGGCAATGTACGCTACAGATATCGCCAACAAAAACACAACTTACAGAAAAAGCTGATTCATCATCAACATGAAACAGGAATTAAATAATTGACAGAATCTTTTGGATGCTTTTAAGCGCAGAATTGTTACAGTGCAGAAGGCGGTCATTTTGTTAATCATGTCTACATGAATCAATTTTATGAGTGATGAAGTTAGAAATATCCACAATATCCTTTATTAGAGCACTTTTGCAGTTCAGAAACAAGTAATGTAGATCAAAGAAAATCTACCTTTACCCTTTGGTTTTCAGCTCCTCGGAGGTCAACTTGCCTAGACAGCCAAGATGTTATGGACCAGCTCATTTTCCACAACAGTCTTACCTCAGAGGAGGCAAAAGAGCAGGCTGCAGCAGGAAGTGGGTATTTGCCCCTTCTCTTCATGAGGGCACTTGAAGAATATTAAAAAGGCAACACTAGGGGCAAAGGTTTGTTAGACAGAAGGTACATCTCAAACCGTTGTTCTTGGGCTCAGCAATGGAGAGCAAACTATCAAGAGGTGCAAAACTTACACATTTCCACTGGCTTCTATACAAAACTGGCCTGCCCTTTGTGCTTCCTTTCAAACAGCAGTAACTCATTTCGCAAAGATGTTAAAGAGCTACCATAAAAAAAAGCCATTGCACTCTTAAATGGAGCTCCTCCCCCAAGTTTAAAAGAAAGCTGCGGAGAATCAGCCAAGGGACAGTTTATTATCTCCCAATTACAACCTCCAGAAGCAATGGCCTCCCTGCAAATGACTTAACGTTACACACTTCCTACTGCAATCCCTCCACTACGCTGGTGAGCAGACAGAGGTATCCACGTTGACCCCAAGCTTAATAAAAGCTTGTTGCAGGCAAAAACATGGCTGGCAGGGTTAGATGCCTGCAATAAGTGAGCCACCCCGCTGTGCAGTCTAGCACCTTGAACAGAATCATTACACCCCCTTATCAGTTCATCACCGCAGTTAAACTGTGACATACTTTAGACTTCAGACAGATAATTCTGTTTTTGGGGGCCTTTCAAACTCTGGCAAAGGGATGCAAAAACTTTCTTTGCAAAATTAAACACAAAATGTATTACAATGATGTGTGGCATAACACAGTGAAGGCTAGAAAATCCCACTGGGAAGATCGCAGCTTTTAATTTTCTAGCTAACCACGCTTACCTAAATCTAGATTTTAAAAAAGTCACTGCGCCTTGGAAATGAAGAGAAGCAAAATTGTGACAGATGAACACAAGAGGGTGAGGGTAACCTCCAAATGGTGTGGGAGATCTCACACAAGCCAAAACAAACATCAGGGATACAGTAACATGTGCCACGTGTACAGATTCTTAAGGGCAAGTCAACCAGCTGCTGCTCGAGGTTTCATGAGGCAGAATTAAGAAAAAAAACAGACCTCTGTGCACTGCAAAAGGCCCAACTTGCGACAGAAAGCAGGACTGATTAAGAGGTATGAAAGTAATGAACCAAAATAAAAATTAAAAACTGCTGCCAAGCTTGGCAGGCCTGGCCACGTCGACATGATATTTTGTACACCAAATCAACCGAGTTTGAATTTCAATTCCAGATAGGAATTCATAATATGCAGTCAAATCCATCTGTGGTTTCCTGTTAGAAGAAGCTGACAATAGCAGTGTGAGGTGGGAGGCTGACATATAGTAACATGGTATTAATTTTCATACGGTTAAAAAGAGTAAAATTAATTTACCCCCTGTTCTCCAGTCCTTGCTTTCCTTACTTGCATGAAGGAAGATGGGTTAGCACAACCTCCAGAAGCAATGGCCTCCCTGCAAATGACTTAACATTACACACTTGCTACTGCAATCCCTCCACTATGCTGGTGAGCAGACAGAGGTATCCACGTTGACCGGGGTTCAATTCCCGGCTCAGGTCACTGTCTGTGTCGAGTTTGCACATTCTCCTCATGTCTGCGTGGGTTTCCCCCGGGTGCTCCGGTTTCCTCCCACAGTCCAAAAGATGCGCTGGTGAGGTGCATTGGCCATGCTAAATTCTCCCTCAGCGTACCTGAACAGGCACCGAAGTGCGGCGACTAGGGGATTTTCACAATGGCTTCATTAATGAAGCCATTGATGTATTAATGTAAGCCTACTTGTGACTAATAAGTAAACAAATAAATGGAAGTTCCTTTAAAAAATACAACCTCCATTGACTATGCCAGCAAAAACTTTAGTTTGGTGGTAGAAACCTGCCGCACAGTCAGAAAGATTGGGTTTGGGCACCACCTCAGACAACCCAAGATGGCAGAGGCTGGGGCACCAGCTCAGAATACTGGATTGAGGTCCAGCACGGGTACTTTTTAAAAATTCATTCAAAGGATGTGGGCCTCACTGACTCGGCCAGCATTTATTTCCTATCCCGAATTGCCCTCAAGATGGTGGTGAGTGAGTGATCTGCTGCCTTGAACTGCTGCAGTTCAAGTGGTGTAAGCAGACCGACACGTAGGCTTACATCAAACCTGCAAAGAAGTTACTGTGAAAATTCCCTAGCATGCAGATGAAGGGTAGTTCAGATTATTTAGACTTCTTTTCAAGAGGTGAAAATACTCAGAAGATTAAAAATCATTGGGAAAGCAACAAGATTACTCTTCCCTTAGGACACCCAAGAACAGAACACAATAGACAGATGGGCTCAATGCACACATCAAGGGGGTAGGCTGGGACCTAGACTGCCTGTATCATTCTACAGCTGACCACTGGGAAATGTGTCTGAGGGAATATTCAAGTCCTCCATTATCAAATTTAAGCTAATTTCGGAAATATAGTACCCAACTTTCTGAGAAAGTCACGTGAGCATTAATCAGAACTTCAACAATCATTGAAAAATTATAAGCCAGTGTGCTATTACGGTACTAAAATTATATCTATACTGACACTAGGGCTGCAAAGTATCATCTGCTTCATTGAAGTCAGATCCCAACATGTTTCTGAAGAGAAGCAGTTGGAAATCCATTGGACCTGGTAAGCCTACACCATGTTTGAGTTTTGACATCATATGGAGTATGAGACCAGCACAGTGTCAAACCTGATTAAAAGCAGCATTGCCTCAACACTTAGCAAGAGAAGATGGACGGTTCCGCCCAACTAGATTTTTGAAGTTTAAAAGGCTATTGGGTGAGATCAATGCATGCAGTCATCCATGCACAGGGCATTTTCTTGGATGTAAGAATCTCAGAGCCAGGTAATGAGTCACAACCTGGGTGAACTCAAAAGGCTTAGCCCAGTTGCTACAGTACTAGTAGCCTCCAAATCAGCAGGAAAAGGGATAACATACCAATCTCACATAAATAATGGCTCACTCCACAGTGAAGAAAGTGTGGACTCCTTGACACCTGTTTTTTATCTACTAAAATTCATAACTGCAAATATTAAGTGAGGCGCCTATGATTTTTGGCAGGGGTGTACTGTCTATCTGGTGTGTGAACTCTGAAAATCCATCAATAATCTTTGGGAATTGACGAGAATTGGCGAGAATGAATAATGCAACAAAGCTAACTGCATTGCTATGAACACTGGAGAAAGCGAGCGTGAAGTCCTAACTTAACAGAGTCTGATACTGAATTTTTAAACTTACCAATCCACCATGCAAGTACACCAAACATCTATTGCAATAGCAGTAGTGTTATTGCCAAGCACATGTGAGTAAAGCTTTGCAGTGTTTGGTTATGGTCAGTGAAATCTGCTTGCCAAAAGCCACAGCATCTCTAAATTTATATTTTGGTGGCAAAAAAAGTAACTTATTGTATAAAACAATTTAATATGATCTAAAAGACCCTATATAAATGTAGTGTGCAATATTTATGTTATACGGGGACCAGTGCTTGGTCCTCTGCTATTTGTGATTTTTATTAATGACTTAGAGGAGGGGGGCTGAAGGGTAGATCAATAAATTTGCTGATGACACCAAGGTTGGTGGAGTAGTGGATGAGGTGGAAGGCTGTTGGAGACTGCTAAGAGACACAGATAGGATGCAAAGCTGGGCTGAAAAATGGCAAATGGAGTTTAACCCTGATAAATGAGAGGTGATTCATTTTGGTAGGACAAATTTAAATCTGGATTATAGGGTCAAAGGTAGGGTTCTGAAGACTGTGGAGGAATAGAGAGATCTTGGCGTCCATATCCACAGATCTCTGAAGGTTGCCACTCAAGTGGATAGAGCTGTGAAGAAGGCCTATAGTGTGTTAGCTTTTATTAACAGGGGGTTGGAGTTTAAGAGCCGTGGGGTTATGCTGCAACTGTACAGGACCTTGGTGAGACCACATTTGGAATAGTGTGTGCAGTTCTGGTCACCTCACTATAAGAAGGATGTGGAAGCACGAGAAAGAGTGCAAAGGAGATTTACCAGGATGCTGCCTTATTTGGAGGGTAGGTCTTATGAGGAAAGGTTGAGGGAGCTAGGACTGTTCTCTCTGGCGCGGAGGAGGTTGAGGGGAGACTTAATAGAGGTTTATAAAATGATGAAGGGGATAGATAGAGTGAACGCTCAAAGACTATTTCCTTGGGTGGATGGAGCTATTACAAGGGGGCATATCTATAGGGTTCATGGTGGGAGATATAGGAAGGATGTCCGAGGTAGGTTCTTTACGCAGAGAGTGGTTGGGGTGTGGAATGGACTGCCTGCAATGATAGTGGAGTCAGACACTTTAGGAACATTTAAGCGGTTATTGGATAGGCACATGGAGCACACCAGGATGATAGGGAGTGGGATAGCTTGATCTTGGTTTCAGATAAAGCTTGGCACAACATTGTGGGCCGAAGGGCCTGTTCTGTGCTGTACTGTTCTATGTTCTATGTTCTATTCTGGTGCTCCTGTGTTGTTTGTCATGGCAAGATGGAAGAGCTGCATGTTTATAATGCTGTGAGTTGCATGGCATCGAGAGCAGAATGTATGGCATCAAAAGTTCGTAGCACTTGCCTCTGGGTCACAAGGTTGAGAGTTTAACTCCCACTCCAAGACAAGAGCTCAAAGATCAAGGCTGATACACCAGTGCAATATTGAGGGGATGCGGCACTGTTGGAAGTGCAGTCTTTTGGATGAGGCATTGAACCAACGCCCTGTCGGCCACGAGCAAGCTGGGTGCAAATGATCCCAAGGCAGCATTCGAGAAGGAGCAGAGGAGTTATTCCCAATGTTCTGGCCAATCCTGACTGGGGGATAAGTTTAACTTAGCTGGCTGGACAGCTGGTTAGTGATGCACAGCGACGCCAACAGGCGGGTTCATTTCCCACACTGGTTGAGGTTATTCATGAAGATCCCGACTTCTCAACCTTGCCCCTCGCCTGAGGTGTGGTGATCCACAGGTTAAATCGGCATCAGTCAGCTCTCCCCCTCAAAAAGATGAGAGTAGGCTATGGTCATCTGAGACTATGGTGACTTTACCTTACCTGGCCCATATTCACCCCTCAATCAATATCATAGAAAGCGATTATTTTGTCTTCATCACATTGCTGGGATCTTACTGTGTGCAAATTGGTTGCTGCGTTTCTACTGTGATTACACTTTAGAAGTACTTAATTGACTGTAAAGCGTTTTGAGTGGTCGTGAGAAACGGTACATAAATTCAAGTCCTTTTATGAATATATAATCTGGTGGATCTCGGGTGGTGCAAGGCATGCTGTTAACTGGATTGGATAGTACATTGGTTGGAAAGGCTGATGGTGAGGGTGTGGAGAGTTGGAAGTATTTGATTTAATAGGTGACCATGTATACAGAAATAAATGAGAAAGAGGATGCAGGAGATGAAACTGACTTGGAGCAATCCGCAAAAAATAATCAAGAAGAAATAAGGAAGACAAGATAAGGAAACATGGTTGGAAACAATGACACTTTGATCTTGTTCACCGATATTAAAATTAAAATAATGAGCTGAGTTAGCTGAGTGAAAGATTCCCAAAAGCGTACATCTAAGTCAACAATCTGACACCGGAAGATTGATAAAATTATACGGTAGAGATACCATCATTTTTTTAAAAAAGTGATGAAAGGTATACTGGTGAGGTTTGCATGATTGAGAGAGAGAAGTGCATACAAGTCACAGGAGTGCTGTACACGGCTAAGCTACAAGGTCAATTCCGTGCATTGCACATTTCAAAACTATTAAGCACTAGTGTAAAAATTCAGCATCTGAAGCAACAAATGGGAAACTTCATTAGATGAACTGAATCTGCCTGCAGGGGAAATTAAACAATCGAAATGTCAAGGTGACTGGTGTGAAACCGCCTGTTTGAAACATGGTCACGTGACATGCCAATGGCTGGATTATGTCAATACTATTTGCTGAACAGAAGTACAGATAAAGTAACAATTATAAAAGGTGACAAAATCCCCTACCTCAACTTAAATATTTGATTTATTATTGTCACATGTATTAACATACAGTGAAAAGTATTTTTTCTTGCGCGCTATACAGCCAAAAACATACCATTCATAGCGAAGGAAATGAGAGAGTGCAGAATGTAGTGTTACAGTCATAGCTCGGGTGTAGAGAAAGATCAACTTAATGCAAGGTAGGTCAATTCAAAAGTCTGACAGCAGCGGGGAAGAAGTGGTTCTTGAGTCGGTTGGTACGTGACCTCAGACTTTTGTATCTTTTTCCCCGAAGGAAGAAGATGGAAGAGAGAATGCGTGGGGTCGTTAATTATGCTGGCAGCTTTGCCGAGGCAGCAGGAAGTGTAGACAGAGTCAATGGATGGGAGGCTGGTTTGCGTGATGGATTGGGCTACATTCACGACCTTTTGTAGTTCCTTGCGGTCTTGGGCAGAGCAGGAGCCATACCAAGCTGTGATACAACCAGAAAGAATGCTTTCTATGGTGCATCTGTAAAAGTTGGTGAGAGTCGTAGCTGACATGCCAAATTTCCTTAGTTGTTTCTCAGCTTTTCCATCAGGAACACAATAAACAAACAATTTTGAAAAAAAGTCACAACAAATAATCATACAGAATGAAAGGAGCTGTAGAAGTCTTTTTCATTGCTGAGGAATTAAACCAGTCCCATACACTGAAGGACGCTATTCAAACTGCTCGTTCGAAATTAAATCTGGAGCTAGGGCTTTGCGGAGAAACCATTTTCAATTATTCACAGGGTTGTGTGCATCATTTCTCATCTGCTTGGGTCACAGTCTCAATATTCACCTCAGTTACCTGTTTTGCACAACATGTCCTCTCAGTGTAACTCCACGTGACTAATTCACGCTCCTCCACTCACATCTGTAGAGAAGCACCCATTCAAAATAACCCACCAGACATTTCCAACCTTTCCATGGGGAATAAAACAAATAGACAACGATGCCACCTCGCTATCTGTCTCTCTGAGGCCATCACTAAAATGACAAAAACATTTGAAAGGAGACAGGTATGCAACACAAATGACCCTTTGCTGAATTATTATCTTTTAAAGGATGTTCTCCCTTCAGTCAGTAAATTCATTAATACTGTACTTGCATTAATATAGAATAGAATAGAATCCTACAGTACAGAAGGAAGCCATTCGGTCCATTGAGCCTTCACCGACAACAATCCCACCCAGGCCTTTTCCCTGTAAGCCCATGTATTTACCCTGCCCTAGCTATGCATTCTGCACTCTCTCCTTTCCTTCTCTATGAATGGTATGCTTTGTCAGTATAGTGTGCAAGAAACAATACTTTTCACTGTATACATGTGACAATAATAAATCAAATTTTAAAAAATCCCCCTGACACCAAGGGACAATTTAACATGACCAATAAACCTGACCCACAAATCTTTGGAGTGTGGGAGGAAACCGGAGCACCCGGAGGAAACCCACGCAGACACAGGAGAGCTTGCAAACTCCACACAGACAGTCACCCAAGGCTGGAATTGAGCCTGGGTCCCTGGAGTTGAGAGGCAGCAGTGCTAACCACTGTGCTGCCCATGCATGAACATTAACTCATTAATGTACAGGGCATCATCTAAAAATGTGTTTGATAATGGATCCGTGATTGTGACCCTGTTTGGTCACTTTCTCAATTTGGTGTAATCTGAGGGAATTACTGTAGTACTTCCTAATCACAAATCTTGTGTTCTTGTATCAATTCCAGCATCAGCGGTAGCAAGGCATCTATTGCAGCGTTCCAACACACAATGGCCGGAATTCTCTGATCTCGTTCGCCCCACCACCGCTGCCAGCGAGCACAGAGAAATTGGCACTCAGCCAAAACTCCTTTCACTGCAGCGGGACTGGAGAATCCCAGCCATGGGTGAGTTCGGAGAATTCCGACCCATGTTTATTATTAAAGGAACTCAAAGTTTCTACAAAAGAAAACTGATCTTGTTTCTAGGGAATTCAAAAAAGTGCACTGCTCCTTTAATTGCTACACAGAATTGCAGAGGTGGCACAGTGGTCAGCACTGCAGCCTCTCGGTGCCAGGGACCCGGGTTCAATTCCTGCTTTCGGTGACTGTCGTTGTGAAGTTTGTATATTCTCCCCGTGCTCCGGTTTCCTCCAACACTCCAAAGATGTACAGGCTGGGTTGATTAGCTATTCTAAATTGCTCCTCAGTGTCAGGGAGATTAGCAGGGTAAATATGTGGGGGTAGGGCCTGGGTGGGATTATCGTCAGTGCAGGCTTGATGGGCTAAATGGCCTCCATTGAATGGCACTGCAGGGATTCAATGATCTACGATCACATTATTGTTTAATCACATGCTATAAGTACCACAACTTCTAAAGTCATCACTAGCGATAAGCAATGAAGAAAAACTCAGCCCAAGTTCTCAGAATAGAAGAGATACAACTTTTAATCTAATACTTATCCAATAAATGAGAAAATTGCACAAACTAAACACTTGGCACAACAAATTAATATACGAATTCATATCAGGTTTACCCTGTTTGAAATATATTTCTGTGAAATCATCCAACCATCTGTTATTTAATCAGAACAGTAACTGCACTAAATTTGGAAGACTGAGTGTTCACTGTTCAACGAGAACTTTAAATAAACCTGCCCTAAAATAGTTGTGGTGTATCGGAGTGTCGAAAGAAGAGTGGCTTTGGGGATTATCTATCGCAAGGTGATAGCCCAACATGGTGCTTGAAAACACAAATCTGTGCAAGCCAAGCAAAAGTAAGTTCCATTCAAAAATAATTACAGGACTCACCAAAATATAAATACGATAATTCAGTAGAACATAGATTTTCCACTCCTTCGCCAGACTTTGGCTGGATACCTAATATATCCCAGGTCCAGTGCAAGTTGCATATCACCATTCTTATTTAGCAGGGTGATTTTAGAACCATAGAATGCTTAGTGGAGAGGGAGGCCATTCAGCCCATTGAGCCTGCACCGACTCTCTGTAAGAGCATCATAACTAGGCCCAAAGACATCATATGGCAATGAGGGTGGAGGAATTCAATCAAAATTGTAATTGAGCAACTCCTCAGCATACAGCATCAAACAACATCTCAATGCTTTGGATGCTACCAATCGTTATACTACTGACAAGAGTTGCACCCAAGTTCCAGGTCAAATGGCTCAGAAGACAAGTGGGTTTTAACAATTGTTCCAAAAAGTCAGAGCACAGCAATGACCTGTAGTCAGTCATCATTGAAAAAAACATGAAATCAAGATTAAATTAAAAATCAGAAATTATAGATCTCCATTTTCTTGCTGGCATCATGCATACTGCAGGATTTTAAGATGCTGGGAAGCACCAGCTAACCTATCATAGACACTAGAACTAACATAGTATCAGAACTGTTAAACATACTGATCACCTTTCGATGCTGTAGATTTTCCCCAAGTACTTATGCTCCTTCCTTAATTGTCCTCAAAGGTTTGAAGTGGGAGGTACAGGGGGACATCTGTAAAAGTCATGCACCTGGCCAGGCTTTTATTTGTTTATTTGATATTTCAATTATTAAACACTTGCCTTTGAAAATATTTGGTTATTAATTTTGCATTTTACTATGCTATGACTGTCTGTCTCCAATAAGCCATCTAGAAATTACATCACATTTCTAATGTAGGCAGAAGTGGAGACAGAAAAATGCACTCTTTCCAAGTTATGCTCAGATCTGATTAATAAAATACAATCTATATAAATAACAGGTATATGCCTTCAAATATGAAAATTAAAGTTTTAACTTATTTAAACGTTGAACACAATTGTAGAAAACCTGCATACAAGACACTGCAACTATGTGCTGACAGACACATAGATGCATGAATTGTATAAATGTCCCCCTAAACCTCCCACTCTGAACGTTTGTTAAGAACAATTAAGAAAGGAGGGGGCCACTGATGAACACAGAAAGGCCCGAGAGATTTGGGCATACTGAACTTGTGTGTAAATTCTATAACCTTTAGGTCACATAGTTGAATGCGTCCCGATCACAGGCACAAATAAGCAGAAAATTCCAGGCCATATCGCTATGTCTGTATCAAGCATGCATTTGCCTACTTTAAGGTGAGTCAACTATCATCATTCTTGGCAGCAATCATTTTAGATTCGAATTTAATGTGCAGCTGAGTACAATTTTACTTACTGAGAAAATAAAAACTCAGAAAAGAACAATAAATGTTCCAAAGGGGCCTGCAACACGTTTTAAATTTTCTGTGATCACTCTAGGGTAGTTGAGAAGCCATCTGCAAAACTGAAAGCGTCTATGAGTAATTGTAGATCAGAAGCAGAATGTGAGCAAACTTTCCATTACTGTGTTATCTTGCAGAGTTCATCTATCACATGCTATCTCTCCCATTTTCTGTATCTTGGATTCTGTGTCTTGAGATCTTTTGGTTCTGGTTCATTCTGTCGGGGTGGGTGGGTGGGTGGGCACATGTTGATGAGCATATTTAGTCGTGTCACAACTAGGCTTACATTAACACTGCAATGAAGTTATTGTGAAAATCTCCTAATTGCCACACTCCGGCGTCTGTTCGGGTACACTGAGGGAGAATTTAGCACAGTCAATGCACCTAACCAGCACATCTTTTGGACTGTGGGAGAAAACCGGAGCACCCGGAGGAAACCCATGCAGACACGGGGACAATGTGCAGACTTCACACAGACAGTGACCCAAACTGGGAATCGAACCCGGGTCCCTGGTGCTGTGAGGCAGCAGTGCTAACCACTATGCCACCATGCCACCCTGATTAGTCACAGATCAGCATCAATGAAGGACAAGAGCACTTGCTTACCCACGCACTCAGTCAGGGCTGATCAATGTGGGTGGCACAGTGGTTAGCACTGCTGCCTCACAGCTCCAGAAACCCGGGTTCAATTCCCAGCTTGGGTCACTGCCTGTGTGGAGTTTGCACTTCCTCCCCGTGTCTGCGTGGGTTTCCTCCGGGTGCTCCAGTTTCCTCCCTCCGTCCAAAGATGTGCGGGTTAGGTTGATTGGCTATGCTAACTTGCCCCTTAGTGTCAGGGGGATTAGCAGGGTAAATATGTGGGGTTATGGGGATAAGGCCTGGGTGGAATTGTGGTTGGTGCAGACTCGATGGGCCGAATGGCTTCCTGCACTGTAGGATTCTATGTCGATCTTGGGGGGGGGGAATTAAATAAGCGCTTTGCTTGAAAATAATTATGCAAAAATAGCAGAAAGCTACTATGAGTCACATTTATTAAAATTTACATTTCAAACTAAATACCTTCTGAAAAAATGTGAGTGTTACATGTATCATTAAGAACTATTATTGAGCAAAATCATGGAAAACTGATTGTGCCATCATTAGTTACACCTTTATCTCATGTTCAAAATTCTGTAGGCTTGATTTTCCACACAAGAGTATCTCCACTGTCACAAAATCTAGTTTAGGTCATAGCCTGTTAAAAACCATACAAGTTGTACAATTGAATAACAATAAGTACAGGGCATATAAGAGCACGCCTACACTTAAAAAGGTCCAATAAATCTGCACAATGTCATGACTTAAGCATCAGATCATATCACATGGTTCAAGATGGCGAACTGGAACATACTCTGCCGCAACAAAATGCACTTCCATCAGATCCGAGGTATTATCTAACAACAACAAGAATGCAAAACCTTATCAGCATCAACTGACTCGGGGGCCTGCTTTTAGACTAACTGATTTGGAAGGGGTTACCTCTGTGTAAACATACAAAACAATGAGGGGGGGGGGGTTTGGGATTATTTGGGAGGCAGGGAGGGATGTAGCAAGATCAAATACTTTGGAGAGAGGATCCGAGACTTTAAGGACTGGATGATTGGCCTTTGATGAGAAGCAGACATGGACATGTTGGGAAAATTGCTCAGTTACACAAAATAATAATAAAATGTATTCAAAATTGAAGGATTGCACATGGCTCTGTTTGTCATTAAAGACCATACAGCTTCCAAAATGTCACACTGAAGTGTAAAGAACAAAAGACAGCCCAGTTTGGTTTAGTGTGTTGCAGAGTAGAATAGTCAAGGCCAGTTCAAATGACAATCAAACCCAGAGTTTATCGGTGAGGAGAGGGCGGTAAGACAGATGTGTTCTATCATCCCCTGAGGGGTCAGATTCTCAGCAGCCTAATGAAGGAAGAGGTTCAGCCAAAGTTTATTAAAACACACAATATCACCAAATAAACAGGCCTATTTAAATAGACAATGCAAGAAGATGTTTACTAGTCAGTGACAAAAATTCAGATTTTTGGCGCTGTAATCTTGCCGTTAACAGACCCTCAAAGAGAACGGAAAGCTGAAACTTTCTTCTCAGTAAGCTCGCTGCACGGCAATTTGACGCAGATCATAATTTCTGGAAAAGTCAATTGCAGATGATCACAAGTCTTGCAGCAGAGAAAGGAAATCCAATATCTTATCAGTGGGTTATAAGTTCATCTGGTAATAATCAATTCGCTATGAAGCTGGCTTGCAAACTGAGGGCTCCATACACATTCGCACATTCAATGGATCTCCAGAGATGATGTCTGTTCCAAAGAAAACCACTAGTGGAAATGACTGAGGCACTTCCCAGTAAGATTTTCATTTCTTGTGATGTTCAACTCTGGGCCTGCATAACCCCTGGGGACTTGAGAGAGTGTTACAAGGGAGATTTTCATTGTGTCAGAAACCAATATCCTTGTTTATTCTTGCCTTGAAATAATTAAATCAATTAATTTGCTGAATATCGATGAGAACGGGACTGACTGGATTGCTCCATGGAAGGCTAGCATAGACTCGATGGGCCGAATGGACTTCTTTTGTGGAGCTATGAGACCAATGCAATCAGACGGACAGAGTTAATTCAATAGTTGCTTCTCGATGCCATGCCTACTGTGCTGGTTGACCTCTCCCAATGATGTGGTTCTCCTTGTGTCCCCTTCATCACTCAGAAACCTGGCTGAAAGACCAAGGCCATAGGGTGCCAAAGTAGTTGAAAATAATAATAGAGAAGACAAAATCTGTTACGATTAATTGTACTCACACAATTGAAAATGAACAGAACAGTTAAGAAATCTAGATACAAATCTACCCATCACATCTAGGTGATGTAAAGCAAATTTGGGGGACTACATGCAATGCTCGCTCTCGGCTACACAGCAATGCAGAACTTATGGTGCAAGAAACAATTACAGGCCACACATAACTAATGGTCCCTGGAAGATGCACACAGCCATAAAAAGGATCACGCAGTACAAAAACCTGCACGGCAAAGTGAATTCGGAGGAACACAAGCCTACTCCTGACCTTTCTTCCAACCTTCTTGCCGTGAACTGACAGCTGGGAAACAGTTCCCTTAAACATCCCAAATCTCCCATGAACTGTAACCAATGTTTGTATACATGACGCAGTGTGATAGCTGCTACTCCCATGCTGCACTAAAACTTTAATTAAAATATAACACACCACAGGCAAAATGGGATGCTGCCATTCCCCAATCTTTTGCAAAAGTTGATAACTATGACACTATCAAGCACTTGCACTAAGACTAAAACTAATAGGGAGATTTATACGATAAATAATAAATAGAAGAAACAAATTTCTAATAGTACAAATCACAAGGGATTCAAAATGTGGATCAAGCAATCACTTGCAATGAGGAGCTTCTAGTTGGCAAGTTTCCATTCACTGTATGAAAATCAATTACAGTAAACTGAGCTCAAAATCATGAGAATAATCTGTGTTTATCCCGGGTCAAAGGCTTATAAATACGGCAATCAATTATCAGCCAAGGAATTTGAAATGAAAGATTTCTGCATCCCATCCACAGGATCATTTGCTGAACAGATGTGCATTTATCCACCAAGCTTTGCAAATGTATTAATGCCATTAGAGTTTGTTCAGGATTTAGGATAAAGAGTTTTTATCCTGGCTAATTTGCAGATCAAACAATCGGCCTTGCTCCCATCGCCAACTCATCACTGGCCTTCCAACTTAAAGCGGACCTGGCAGGCGGGGGGAGGGAGGCGGCACGAGAAGGAAGCCAATTTCCTTAATGCAACCAGTAAATCTGCTTATCCCCCTCATCATTCCTCTTGGCATCTCATCATTGACAGCGGGATGTGCTAATGCCAGGATGTTAACCTTATTCTGTCGGCTGCAATGCGCAGTGCAAAATGCACAGAGATAGGGCACTGATTTTACTGTTGCCCGTAATCTCTCAACAAAACAAAATATTGGTTTTACATAAAGATTTAATCTCCAATCTTACTGAAGAAACTTTTTCTGAGCAAGCTCCGTTTGAAGATGCTCAGTTGTTTTTGCCATAAACAGTTTTACAACACTGCAACTCTCTTGGGGGCATAAAGTCATCCAATATCTCACCTTGCTTGAAGTCTGTTAATTTTGTATTTGCACCAACAAAGCCGTAAATAATGGGACAACATTTCAATCAGGTCTATTTTTGTGAGGCAGCAAACTGAAAAATAATTCAGGTGATTCGCTCTGCAACATTACATTGACGCAGCCATACTCTGCTTTTGAGTAAAGTAATAACTATAGCTGCAAGATCAAACACGAGAAGAAAATTGGCTTGAACTGTAATGGATGGATTGTTCAATATGATTCTTTTTGATATTTTCTCCCCTCCTGGCCATTCACATTTTGCTGGGTAAATGTTGCATTAAAGCCAACAATCGTTGGCGATCATTCTTCATGCACAAGCCTGGATAGTGACAACTGTCTGACTGCACAGTCACACAGCATCTGAGGCACATTCATTTCTGCTTTAAGCAGATACCCACACGTGTGCTCACTCCAACGTACAACACAAACAAACAATGGCAACCTTGGCTGTTTTCTCCCCCCTCTTTCCCTAATTTGAGTTCATTAAGGCCAATTGGAGCAACCATACCTGTAAACCTCTACGATTAACCACACTATGACCAGGCCCAAAATAATTCGGTCAATATTTATCAAGAATTGAAAGGAAAACCTTCTTGTCTGTACAGGTGGGATTTTAACTGGAATAAAACGTGCCAGTTTGGGTCACGTGGATGGTTGGGTGATGGGGGATTAAAGGATCAAAAAATCTGCTCTCAAGACAGCACCCCCTCGTACTCTGCCACTTTTGGCTTTAACTGAAATCACAAGGCGAGTGGGCAGCCGACATGATTCAAGCTTCCAGCCTCACTTTCCTGCAGGTTTTGGACTTTAACAGTCAGCCAGGACTCCTGAGCCTCCTGGAAACCAACAGCTTCCTCAGGTCTAGGAGAGGCGATGGCCCAGTGGTATAATCGCTGGACTGGTAAGCCAGAAAGTCAGCTAATGGTCTGGGGACCCAGGTTCGAATCCTGCCACAGCAGATGGTGGAAGTTGAATTCAATGAAAAATATCTGGAATGATGACCATGAAACCATTGTTGATTGTTGGAAAAACTCATCTAATGTCCTTTAGGGAAGGAAATCGGTTGTCCTTACCTGGTCTGACCTACATGTGACTCCAGAGCCATGGCAATGTGGTTGACTCTCATCTAGGGATGGTCAATAAATGCTGATGTGGAGATGCCGGCGTTGGATTGGGGTAAACACAGTAAGGAGTCTAGCAACACCAGGTTTAGGTCCAACAGGTTTATTTAAAATAAACCTGGTGTTGTTAGACTCCTTACAATAAATGCTGGCCAGCCAGCGATGCCCATATCCCGCGAATAAAGAAAAAGTCAAGGACCACATCCATTCAGGAGCCAAGATGGTTCCCAGCAACTTCCTAACAGACCTGCTCCCTGTAGCTCCAAATATTCTGCCTTATGACTTGGTACTCTTTTGTACCTTGTGTCTCCAAGTCAAAGGAACTGCGAAATGAATTTAAAGCCAATCAGTATGGCAATTGTGATTTCAATCACGAGAAAGATTACTTGATTACAATTACAGCGTGGAAAATCCTGAATGAGGAACTTTGTTGTCTCTTTTGAAAGCTGAGATATAGCTCATCAGATCTTCCCACAGTTCAGTAAAGAATCATTTTTCCATGTAATCTGCAAGCCATAAGAACAGTTAACAATCTAGACAAGAACTGGGACGCACCCATGAAATTGAATTTGAGGGTATTAATCCTCAAATTAATCACTTTCTACACAGAATGAGATCATGATAATGTTTGTGACATTAACAGCCACTCAATCCCAGAGTTATTCAACTTGCAAAATTTTCATAAAACTGAGTTTGACCAAGATTGCAATTATCCTGAGGTTGGCTTTCACGTGCAACTGTAATGATAGACCAGTCAACAATAATATCAAAGACATTCAGTGTTTGTTAATCTCCCCACACATTCTAGTTCTGAATGATCATTTTGCTGGTGAAGCTAATTAACATGAATCATATTCTAACCTTCAATATTTTTTACAAAGTTATTTTTGGGAATATTATAAAGGAAAATGTAGCCCACCCACGAAACCCTAACTTTCGTGAGCGAGGCTTTCCTTGTGAATCAATTGGCTGACTGGATTCCAAATTTAACAAACGCTATGGGATCTTTATCATTGACTCAAAATAAAAAAAAAGGACTTTGGCAAGCAAATTAAAAACATTCAACTGTTTCTCACACCCACATGAAGGAACAAGCTTTTTTTATTCATGAGAATAATGCTGACAACTCACAGGGGAAATAATTGTACCTTGCTTTGAACCTCCAATCTCCTCGTCTCTGTAACAGAGCTTCAACCCCAACCAATAAAATATAGATGCCATTGGCATCAAACTGAATGTTCCGGAGAAGGAAATCCTGTTTTATGTCTTTGTCGGGTTAGCTCCTTTCATAACGTACTCACACCTGGATATGCACCTTTTAAATTTTGACCCTCACAACAGCTCATATTTCAAACTGTGACCCAGCAATTGTTGCATTGAAGAAGTTTTTTTTAAGTTTATTAATTAGTGTCACAAGTAGGCTTACATTAACACTACAATGAAGTTACTGTGAAAATTTCCTTGTCGCCACATTCTGGCGCTTGTTTGGGTACACGGAGGGAGAATTTAGCATGGCCAACGCACCTAACCAGCACTACTTTCAGACTGTGGGAGGAAACAGGAGCACCCGGAGGAAACCCACGCAGACACGAGGAGAACGTGCAAACTCCGCACAGTGACCCAAGTTGGGAATCGAACCCAGGTCCCTGGCGCTGTGAGGCAGCAGTGCTAACCACTGTGCCACCGCGCCGCCCTTTGAACTGAAAGTCCTGTCAACCATATGGTGTGCATCCCAGGACCTGAAGTTCAAATTCCTACAAAAGCAGTTGCCAAATTTTAATTTAGTTAATAAATCTGGAATTAAAGAGCTGGCATCAGTAATGGCGGTCATGATGTGGAGATGCCGGCGTTGGACTGGGGTAAACACAGTAAGAAGTCTCACAACACTTTCGCTCCGAAAGCTAGTGGCTTTTGCTACCAAATAAACCTGTTGGACTTTAACCTGGTGTGTGAGACTTCTTAAATCAGTAATGGCGACCACGTAATGGCGACCACGAAACAACTGGATTGTCATAATGTCTTTTAAGGATGGAAACCTGCCAGTCTAGCCAATCAGTGACTCCAATCCCTTGACAAGACGGATGATTCATAATTGCCATCTCCAATGGGCCAGCAAGCAAGAAAGGCAGCTCACCAGCACCTTCCCAAGAGCAATTAGCGATGGGTAGTAAAGAATGACTATGCCAGCAATGCCCACATCCCATGAATGGATAAGAAAAAGAGATTGACTGTTCATTCATCTCTGCAATTAGCAAAATTATCCCAGCAAGTTTGTACTCCCAACAGGCATCAGGGAATTCAGACACATTCTCCCCAGATGTTTGCGTCTTTTAATTCTAATGAAATAATAACAAATATTTTGCTATCAGATCCAAATAAAATCTTTGTAAACTTGTTCAAGGTGACCGTTCTTCTAACTCCCCCATTACAACATGAAATTTTCAGCTTTGCATCAGAAAATACAATTTTCAAATAGAAAAATGGTATAAACCGATACAAATAAAAATCTTGCTCGTCTTTCTTAGAACATAATAACCTATTATAGTTACGGTGCACAATTTATCTTCAACGTCATTGTGAACCAAGGCTCTTCTAACACTATTGGAAGGTATTAGCCAAGTGATTTCTCGTGGTAAAGTTCCAATGTCTTAAACTGGAGGTCCTTGTCTGCCTTCGCAGTACAAGCGATTAGTATCTATTGGGCTTTAAGTAACGTTAACAATATACAAACTAGAGTAAAACATCACACATATGCAAAGTGCAATAAGGACTGTGTCCTTGGCCAAATCGTTCCAATAGTTACCACACTGACATGTACCCAGCAATATAAAAATCTGCCCAGGTATGTCCTATATATGAAAGGCAACACCAATCCAACCTGGCCAATTACCACCCCATCATTATACTCTCGATCAAAGTAATGGAAGGGGTCACTGACAACGCTACTAAACAGCATCTGCTAACCAATAATTTGCTCACTGACACTCAGTTTAGATCCTACCAGTCACTCAGCTTATGATCTCATTAAGCCTTGATCCACTGGTTGTAGTCATGCCTGGCACAAAGGAAGATGATTGCTATTCCTTCACTTACTGGGTCAAAATCCTGGAACGCTCTCCCTAACAGCACTATGGGTACAGCAGTTCAAGAGAGCAGCCAACCACCACCTTCTTGAGTCAATTAGAGATGGGCAATAAAAATGCTGGCCTAGGCAGTGATGCCCACAACCCATGAAATGATAAAATCTCTTGACCAGGAGTTACTCCCTGACTAGTTAGAGCACAATATATGAATAAGCAGAAATGCTACAAACAGCTGGGCCTTAAAGCCGTGGGTACCTTCTCCTAGTTTGTTTAAACATGGTATTACAATGATAAATTACAAACTTATGAAGCCCACCAACCTTTCCATCTCAAAGGCTTGTTCTGGCACAGAAAATATGCGTGTCTCTCCAATACATAATCTCCTGACATTTCAGACTTAAGGGGACTCTGATTCCACTTTTTAAAAAAATAATTAAAATGCTGTTCTCCTAATCAGACAAAAGTTGACTGCAACCAGGAGTTCTCCTTCTGATGAATGCGTTCTGAGGGGAGGCTGGACAACGTGAAAGCTATTGTGCGTCTGCAATTTATCTGTGTGTGTTTTTAATTCCGACATGAAAGATTTAACATATATCAAAGCACTGTTCAGCTTTGGAATATCTTCAAGAGTGATCTACTTAAGAAAGCTTTATGATGATTACAGAAAAAAAAAGCTCTACAGCCTTTTCACTTTCATTATTTGCCAGCATTGCGGATCTCAGACATCTGATTTGATAGTTAAAACAAGCATTCCCTCGGCATCGTCACCAACTGTGGGAGTCTTCAACCAAACCCATTTCCTCTCATAATTAAGAAAAATCTGCAATACCAAAAAAGTCTCCCGTTTAACTATTGTGACTGTGATCTTCGTAGTATGTCAAGGTATACTCTTTGGGCTTGATGCATCTTAAAAAATCATTTTAGGTACACTTGACAATGCAACTCTTCCTGGATTTACTGCAATGCTGCTTTGCCAGAATATAATAGGTGCTATATAACATTTGGGTTATCCAGATGCAAAAATTAATTGCAGCAATGCATTTACAGTCCAGTAAGAAATGGTTACATAACCAATTTTAATCAACAAAGACTTTGGAACACAAGGTAAGGATAAGACCTAATGGGCCAAAACGTTAGTTGTTTCAACAGATCATACATAATCTATCCAGCACATTTAATTATCAAGTTTTATTCTTACTCTCCAAGAGATCAACAAAATTATCCGATCCCAAAGGTCCCCCACCAATCCCCTCCCCATGGCAGGATCCCCAGTGGCGGGATGGGTGAGCCATGCAAAACGCTGAAGACAGCAGTGGGACTGGAAAATCTCGCCAGCAGCCAATGGCGAGTCACCTCCACCATCGGAATACACGCCACAGGGAATGAAAAATCCAGTCCAGGGTTTTGCATTTGGATAGTACTTTATAGGCATCAAAACAACCCTAAACACCTTACAAGGGAATTGGTCAATACCATGCTGGAAGCAAGGTTAAAGGTTAAGAGACATAATTGAAGGTTCAGATGGAAAAAAAAGCAATGGTAAGACAGCCCAAGATTAAGGGTTTACAAGGAAGAATTCCAAGCTACAAGGGAATTGTGGTTGAAAACTCTGTCATTTTTGGCGGACTGGAGGAAGGTTGGGAAGCACAGGAGAATGAGTCAGAAAAGAGGAAAATACATTATGGCACAAAGAAGGATTTCAGAGAAAGAGTGAAACACTTTTAAACTGAGGATGAGCTTTCAGAAGAAAGACAGAAAATGGAAATCACTACAGAGCATTCTGGAAAGCAACCACCACTGGAGGTGACAAAGGTATAGAGATGAGAAGAGCAATGCCTCGCAATGAAGTTGGTAACATTGGAATTGTCCAAATGGGCAGTTATTATGATGGGGTTCAGCCCGAGTGATAATTGAAGAGGTTGAGAGAGGATGGAATTATCAGTCAAGATCCAGTGTGTCGGATGGAGATGAAATGGGCTGGCAGAATATTTTCAGCAATATTGAGCTCATCCATGACAACTGGCAGGAATGGCAGCAGGGAGGCAAGGTAGCACATTCGCACAATACAGAGGAAAGCTGCTTGTGCATGAAATCAAAGAGCAATCTGTGGATGAGTGAGGTTTGGGATATGCTGGAGATAACAGGAGGAAGAACGATTGAAGTTGCACCAGCTGTGTTTGCGCGTGTAGAAATGGAATTAGCTGGTGGAGGAGAATGGACCACATCAAAAGTCAAAGGTCAAGGCGGGTGTAACAAAATACCCTGTCACACAGTTGCAAAGTATTTTGTAGATGTCACTGGCCATATACAAGATGACATCGTCTGTTGTCCCGAAGACATTCCAACGTCAGTTATCAATTTTTAACCCATTGGCTGGAAACAGGAAACAGACTTTTAAACAGACTAGGGGTTTCAAACTACATTATGACAGGCATCAACTCACATTATTGCATTTTCCACATTCCAACCCCATGAAGGGGAAAGAGCAAATCTGCAAAGCCCACCATGGACAGCAGCAGCCCCCCGGGGGTTTATGAAAGACCTTACTTCCTGCCCTATCAATAAGGTCTATGGAAGCCACCTACAGTATTCAACAGCCGAAGACAGACCATTCAAAGGTCTCTTGGGCAAAAAGAGTTTGTTTAAGGTAGCTCTCCAGACGAGCTAATCGATTGGGATATATAATTATGGTGATTTACTGGCAACGGAGAGAGACCACAAGTCCTTTGTGTAGTTTAAGCAGATCTAGCTGAACTTCAGGGTAGTGTAGCTTGGGGGATACCCCAAAGACGTACAGGGACACCACTCACTATCCCCCCACCCTCCCCAAAATTTCTCAGGTAAGCACTGCACAGCAATTGCCCAGGGAGTACAAAATTCCACCGGGCAATTTTCCTGCACTGGGAACCATCCAAAAATGCAATTTAAATCGCAAACTTTGGATGGTTCCGATTGTGTTACATCAATAGTTACCCAGAAAAAGTTAAGAGAATTAAAACCAATTAACCCCCAACCTGCATGGGGACCCCCAACTACCCATCACGGCATCCCCTCGGGCTCCCCTCCAAGTCCCACCCCTCCCACCGGTAATATTTTAACTACAGTAAATGTTCAAAAATAATGTAATAAAATATTATTTTCTCACCCAGCTAGTAAAACGAACAAAAACTTGAGCTAATGGGATTTCTTTCTCAAAGAAATATTGCCCGATGTTTAAAAGTGTATAAATTAAGGAGCAGGAACAGTCTGGTGTAGCATACTCCAGGTACTCTGAGGTAAGGTTCACAGTGCAGGAAATATTTTCAGCTTAGACTGAGAGCAATATATCCACAGTAGCTGAAATTACTTTTAACTTGCAATAAAAAGGACAATATTGCTATTAAATACACTGAGAAAAAAAAAGCAGGCATGGGGAGAAGATTAAACCAAGATGGCAGCCAGTAGCACACTGATCTGTAAAATATTGGCTTCATTCTAGATAATGAATACTTCAACATACTGCCATCCAAACATCTACTTTTCCATCCTTTTGAAATATACAATTTTCTAAAAATACAAAGCACATAACTAAAGCAGACAGAAAGCTAGAAGGCATGGAAAGAATGTCTGTAATGCTTTGGAAAACATTTGAATCAATTCAATTTTGCTTTGCACAGACCCTGTTGCATGATCTAACTTTCAATTCCAGGCACCAAGAACATCACAGAATAAGGCACGCTGCATCCAGCAAGTATGTGGCAATTTTTCAAGCGTCACTCTGAGAGGTGTCGGTGTACCAGTAAAGAACAAAGCACATGAAAAGGCCCTCTGGCCCACCAAGCCTGCGCCAATATGCAGTTTCCATCCCTCTGTTCACTTCCTGTGCATGTGTTTATCAATGTTGCTAACGCGTCTGCTTCCACCAACGCCACTGGCGATGCGTTCCAGGTACCCACCACCCTCCATGTGAAAAACTCTCCCTGCACATCTCCCCTATAATTTACACTCTCTCACCTTAAACCCGAGTCCTCTTGTACTTGACCTTTCTACCCTAGGAAAAAGCCTCTAACTGTCCACCCTATCCAAGCCCCTCATAATTTTATAGATTACTATCAGGTCACCCTTCAGCCTCCATCGTTCCAATGAAAACAATCCCAGTTTATCCAACCACTTCTCATATCTAAAATCCTGAACAGGCAACTTTCTGGTTAACCTTTTTTTTGCACACTCTCCAAAGCATCCATGTCCTTCTGATAGTATGGCAACCAGAACTGCATGCAATATTCCAAATGCGGCTTAACTAAAGTTTTATACAGCTGTACAAGCTTATATACAGCTTATACAACTTGCCACATTTCATACTCGATGTCCTGGCTGATGAAGGGAAGAATGCTGTATGTCTTCTTGACCACGTTATCCACCATTGTTGCCACTTTCAGGGATCCATACGCCCAGATCCCTCCATGTCAAAGCTGCAAAGGGTTCTGCCATTTACTATATAATTTACACCTGAATTTGATCTTCCAAAATGCATCACCTTGCATTTGTCTGGATTAAATGGCACGTGTCATTTCTCTGCCCAAGTCTGCAATTTATCGATGTCAGTACCAATGACTTGTACGCTAAAATTCCAGTCCACTTGTGCCACCCTCTCCACTCCCACCCAGGGATGTGCATTTTTATTAGTACCCATAGATTAGGAATACCTGACAACAACTGCTGATATATAGGTAGCGAGAACACGCAGCAGACTGACTGTAAGGAAGTTTGTGCGGCACACAGGAACAGCAAACACGTGATAAAATATTATTTTCTCAGCTGAGCTAGTAAAACAGGCTAAAAATTTGAGCTAATACGATTTCCTTCTCAAAGAAATATTGCCTGATGTTTAAAAGTGTATAGGTTAAGGAGCTGGAACAGTCTGGTGTAGCACATTCAAGGTATTCTGGGGTAAAGTTCACGGTACAGGAAATATTTTCAGCTTAGACCAAGAACAATGTTTTCCCCTTTATACATCCACAGTAGCTGTTAATGATAAACTGAGATCTGAGTGTCATAAGATTGTTCCATTCACTGCACATGGACATGGTGACAATACTTCTGCCACAATGACTCCAATTTACTTGCAAGGCCATAGAAAAACATCAATAACGAGAGATTGTAATTTGAAAATTGTTATATTTTTGGTTGGTGATTTTCAATCATGCATTTGGTGACATATGGGTCCGAGTTTTAATTCATAGAATACCTACAGTGCAGAAGGAGGCCATTCGGCCCATCAAGCCTGCACTGACAATAATCCCACCCAGGTCCTACCCCCGTAACCCCACATATTTACCCTGTGGATCCCCCTGACACTAAGGAGCAATTTAGCATGGTCAAGCAACCTAACCTGCACATCTTTGGACTGTGGAAGGAAACTGGAGCACCCAAACAAAACCCACGTAGACATGGGGAGAACATGCGGACTCCACACGGTCACCCAAGACAGGAAGCGAACCTGGGTCCCTGACGCTGTGAGGCAGCAGTGCTAACCACTGCGCCACCATGCCGCCCCAATCAGAAAAATTCTCCTCATTGTTTCATAAATATATCTTCAGGTTTGTCTTGAAAACACGTTAAAGTAATGTGTAAGGCAATGTTTTGGCTTTGTAACTACCATTTGCCATAGAAAGTCAGTCTGCTGTAGGTACTATAGCTACTCAAGTACCAGAAGCTGTGGTCAGGTATTTCTGATTAATGTGTAGTGATAAAAATGCAAATCGCTGGGGTGCACAATAGCAGCATCCTGCCTGACACTTAGCCCACATGTCATCAATTAAGTTAAAAATAAAAATCGGTTTCTTAGTTTCTTGGTCATACAAAATTTGAGTTTTACTGAAACAAAGAGACATGCTGTCAAAGCTTTTCATCTTGCACTCATCAGGACACATGCAAGAATACCAAATTTCAAAGGGAACATCAATTTATACACCTTGAGTAAAGGGTGTTGATTGGTTGACAAGTGGACTCTGGTCAAGGTGTTTCCATAGAGAATGCCATTTCTTCACTGTGCAAGCTTGATGCTGAAATAGGGCACATCAGAGCTAACCTGCAAGATAATGGCTTCCCCCATTTGATAATTGCTCGCGACATATTGCATAAATTCATGAATGAGCAAATGGCTCCACTTTCAGTTCTAGAAAGGGTCCAGTCTACCTCACGTTACTTTGGAAGGGCAAGGGGTCACAAATGTTTCAGCAACACATGAAGCTTGCTGCTGCATGCTGCTCCTGTGCAACAGCAGCTCAACTGATAATTCTCCACTAACAGGAAGTTGCCGTCAAGTCAAAAGCAGTTATGTGGTTTATGAATTTCAGCGCCAGTGTGATGCCAAATACATCTCAAACAGCATGTCCCTTGGGCTGTTTGCAATAGGCAGAGTACTGACCAGACTCTACCAGCTGTGCTTGCAAAACTCAGACCATGACATCCAGCATTAATTGTGATTTCACGATTGGAAAGCATTTACCAAACAATCCCAAGTATCCAAGGATCATACTAACCACCAATTTAAGATCAGTCGAGCTCACAAAGTGACTCACTTAACTTTCTAAAAGCTACTTACATTTTTCTGCAGGGCCTTGACCTCTGAAGACATGTCTAGGCATTCTGTCCTTCTCAATTAAACAAAATCATGGGTGGCACAGTGGTTAGCACTGTGCCAAGGACCCAGGTTTGATTCAGGGCTTGGGTGACTGTTTGCATGGAGTTTTCACGTTCTCCCTGTATCTATATGGGTTTACTCTGGGTGCTCCGCTTTCCTCCCACTGTCCAAAGATGTGCAAGCTGGGTGGATTGACCAAGCTAAATTGCCCCTTAGTGTCTGGATAGGTGGCTTGGCCCTGCTAAATGTGCAGGGTCACGGGGATAGAGCAGGGCAGTGGGCCTTGGTAGAATGTTCTTTCGGAAATTCGGTACAGACTACATCGGCCGAATGGCCACTATCTGCACAATAGAAATGCTATGATTCTGTGTAACAACTGTTCCCTGGTACATTCCACATGGCACCTCATCAGCCACAGCCAACCTGCCAATCAGTACCCTTTTCACATGCAGCATAAACTGTTGTTCCTTTTGAAATGGACATTTTTGCCTCTGCACTGTCGATAACAAAACAAAAAGCTTCGACTTTTCATGATGGTAAAATGAAATGGAATCAGTTTGTTATTAAAAAGCGTTATTAGTAACTAATTGGGCACCATTTTATCCATTGACAATAATGTTATTAGAGCTGACTTATCACTGTCAACTACTATTCAGACTACAAGCAAACATCAACAACCACCAGCCAGATCATAGAATGCCTGAAAGTATACTTCAGTCATAGTGGCATTGGTGATATTTTGATGAGTGATAAAAGCCCTCAGTTCATGAGTGAAGAATTTAGGCACTTTGTCAATGATTGAAAAATTCAGCAGTTCACATAATCTCCATAGTAGCCCCAGTCAAGTGGAGAGGATGGGGTGGCAGCGAGCATTTCCAAAAGGTTCATCAAAAAAAAAATCAAGTGGATCCAGCACAGATGTAGCAATCTTCGAGTGGAGGAATACATTTTACTAAAGGCACAGCAAGTAGTCCAGTTCACAGACTAATGTCACGCTGCACTCAAACTACACTTCCATTAGCTGAAACTTCTAATGTCACCCTTCCTGTACAAAGACCTGAGAGCAGTAGCCATTTAATCCACCACTTAGAGCAGATTTAAAGGAGAATCTGAAAGGAGAGAAGTGGACAAGAGGAGAAATTTAGGAAAGGAATTCCAGAATTTAGGACCAAGACAGCTGAAAGAGCAGCCACCCATGGTAGAGCAATTAAAATGAAAGTTGCACAAAACATCATAATTGGAGTGCAGATTTTGTAGGGCTGGAGAAGGATACAGAGCTGGGGAGGGGGTGAAGCTAGAGGGTTTAGAGAACGAGGATAAGGATTTTGAAATTAAGGCATTGCCAGCCCAAGAGCCAATGTAATTTAGCAAGCACAGCGTGGTGGGCAAATGGGAATTGGTGCAGCTTAATATAGGAGCAGTTTTAGATGACCACAAGTTGATGTAGGATGGGGGGGCTGACCAGAAGGGCATTGGAACAACAAGTTACGTTGCAAGGGCCAAAGCTAAATTTGAAACCAGATTATCAAACAAAAAAGACATCTACATCATTTCGAAACATGATCCCTGATACTTTAAGCTGAAGAAAAGCAGTTTGTGTAAAACAATATAGCTGTAACCATTTAACACAGTCCTTTGCCTGTGTTAAAGCTAAGATTAGATATGAATCAAGAATGCTGAACAGTTCAAATATTATCAGCATGCTTGATAAACAATATACCACTGACACCTTGTCAGAGCATATTAACATAGTTCAAACAGCTTTTGAAATGAAAAGTACTGTTTTCAAGAAGAACAGTTTTCCAAGGAGATGTTTAAGGTGCCAAAAATCTGGAAATTCTGTTTCCTGCATGTATTAGATCATTTTTGGCTCCTCAATCTTCCCCCTTTTGGCTTCTCGTTCCTCTCCCTTTATGGCATTGAGCTGCTAGTGCTTTCAAATTGGACAAGCAAACTCTTCATCCAAACCCACTTTGAAAAGATGTCATATTTGGTTTCAAAATTGCTTTGTCTGATGATACAGTTGGACCGTTCAGCTAGCAATTGTGGTTTTATCATCAGTGGTTTTCCATCTGGCTCCAGTCACTAGGTTTCCAAGTCCCAGTGGCGAGAAGCTATAACGGTCATTCGAGATTGTGATCTGAATGCCCCTCAAGGGAACCAGCTGAATTTCCAGAAAACTATCTTAGCGATTTTCTGCTTCTTCTGGTTATGTCACAAGAGGAACAGAGGGAACAGTTAAACAGAGACCTTGGAGTTCAGATGCATGGTTCTCTAAAGGTGCACTGTTCTCTAAAAGTGGAGTTACAAGTAGATAGGGCAGTGAAGGTGGCTTTTGGCATGCTGGCCTTCATCAGTCAGGGCATGGAGTATAGAAGTTGGGAAGTTATGTTGCAGCCATACGGGACGTTGGTGAGGCCGCACCTGGAATAGTGTGTTCAATTTTGTTTGACTTGCTACAGGAAAGATGTTATTAAACTGGAGAGAATGCAGAAGAGATTTACAAGGATGTTGCTAGGACTCGAGGGACTGAGTTATAGGGAGAGATTGGACAGGCTAGTATTTTTTTCTGGAACAAAGGAGACTGAGGGGTGATCTTATAGAGGGGCATATGATCATGAGAGGCATGGATAGGGTGAATGCACTCACTCTTTTTCCCAGGGTTGGGGAATCGAGAGCTAGAGGGCATAGATTTAAGTTGATAGGGGAAAGAATTAATGGGAACCTGAAGAGCAGAGGGTGGTACATATGTGGAATGAGGTGCCGGAGGAAGTGGGTTCAGGCAGGGACATTGACAATATTTCAAAGGTATTTGGACAGAGTCACGGATAGGAAAGGTTTAGAGAGATAGGGGCGAAATGGGGTTAGCTTAGATGGGCTTTATGGTCAGCATAGATCAGTTGGGCGAAGGGACCCATCTCTGTGCCGTACATTCTATGATTGGTTGCCTTCACAGTTTATCATATACATTTCAGTTTACAAATTGTGTTCAGAGGTCTAGCAGAGAGTACCTCTGAAAAATGTGGCACCATTCACAAGCCAAATGTGGAAAGGAGAACAGGTAATAAGTTATACAATATCTTCTACACCTTGGCAATCGGACATTGATGCCAGCCATCAGATTTGGGGATTTTAGTGCACAGAGAAAGGTGTTTTGACATTATTGCATAATATTGCCTGTCTCAGCTTTCTGGACCAAAATGAAACAACCATGAGCAAACTCATGGTCAGTGACAGAGGAAGACTGAGCTTTGCAATAATAAACAGGGCGATTTCACAACTTCTAACAATTACAATTAGATTATACCAGTAATCTGCACTTAGCTCACTCAAACGTTTGGTCATGCATCAGCCTGAAAGCAGGCTGCACTCAAGTCGGTCCCTTTAAGTTGTTGTACATGAAAATTTAAAGATCTGTGCATTTAATTAAATCACTGTTACAAAAAAAAGAGCGTACATTGAAATTCACTCCACTTATATTTTGAAAACAAATAAGATATCACAAGACAGATTTAGGTGGAAGTTCATCAGCTCCTTCGATCTCATCCTTGCATTCACATGAACAGAACCAGCTAATTAAATAATCCAGTCTCGACTCCATTATCCTGCCATCTTCCTCTTGGCAAATTCTATCTTTGTAAAGAGTTTTTTCTGACATCTGCCCTAAAATCTCCAAGGTTGTGCCTTCCTCTCCTGCTGCCCAGAGTATCTGAATGTCTTATTTTGGGTCTATCTTTCCCATCTAATTAATTCCTTAGTCACCCCAAAGAGGCCCCTTTGCGAATCATTTGATGTTGAGGAACTTAACTGGTCAACTCATTACTTACAGCTCCTTCCTTCTTCCCAGAGTCTATTCTGCATTAAATAAATGCAAATGAATAAAGTTTAGGAGCTCCTGTTAACAAACAAACTAAGTGCTTTAGCTTTCAATGCTATCCATTATCACCGCCGTCAACATTGCACGTACTTGAGCAGAAGAAAATGTTTATTAAAATTTGATTGCAACCAGTCTTTGAACAGCTTTAAATCTACAGAGACCAGAGGAATGGTGCTTAGCAGCCAAGGAAAAGATGAAGTTCATTATTTTTATATTTGTTCGGCAGAGATTTGGATGACAATTTACTTACTGCAGCCAAAGCTCAAGGTACATGCCTTGTGAGTTCATAAAAACGTAAAGCATAAGGATATTAAATTTTTTTACTTGTGTTCACAAACCCAAAAAGTTATTGTATAGATCATAGAATCCCTGCAGTGCAGAAGGAGGCCATTCAACCCATTGAGCTTGCAACAACAACCCTGGCCCCACCCTGCTAACCCCACGTATTTACCCTGCTAACCCCCCTGAAACCCCATGTATTTACCTTGCTCATCCCCCTGACACTATTACCACGGCCAATCAACCTGACCTGCTCATCTTTAGAGTGTGGGAGGAAACTCCGTGGAGCACCTGGAGGAAACCCATGCAGACACAGGGAGAATATGCAAACTCCACACAGTCACCCAAGGCCAGAATTGAACCTGGGTCCCTGGCGCTATGAGGCAGCAGTGCTAACCACTGTGCCACCTTGCCGCCCCACCTTTGAAGAAATAATTTTCGTGTCAAAACTAATTAACAAAAGGTTTAAATTCCACGGAGGAAATCTTTGAGTAGATTGGATGGTTTTTTGAGATGGAACAGAAGATAGTTTTGGCAGTTTTGCTACAAAACTAGGCTTGATTTGAACACATTAAGTGCACTCAGTCTGGTTATAATTGGTTGATTTGCACCAGAAAATCAGATACATTTAATTTTATAACAAGGTTTACTGTGTGGTGCTGGACAAAATGTTCGGCTCCTGAAAAGGCCAAGTTTAAAATTTACTATCTTGACTGGAGGGCAGGATTGGGCTGCAACAGGTGCTCTCATCTTTCCTACTCATCTATTGTAATCTTTGCACTATGAAAGGTATTATTAAAAATGCTTCTGCATACGTAGCAGGTAGCAACTCAAGACATTTTACCTAGTGGACTCAAAGAACAGCACTTGATCTAATTTGGAGTCTCTATTCTGAAGTAGATGCAAACTGGGAGAAGACTGCCTAGACAATTTTAACTCCATCAAGAGGAAACATTTAATGTATTTGAGTCATCATGCCCGCAACGGAGCGATGTTTAAGTGATTGACCACTTTTCAAGAAAAACAATCCTGCATCAAGGACAGGGTCTTGTATATTAGGCAATTATAGATCACAACATACTTTAAATATCCATGAGATGCACTGATGCTGCTCTTGCACAAGTTGACTAACATCCATGGTAAGGGAAAAAACACATTTCAGACGACACCCAACCTAACTTGAACGTAAATGCCCACCACTCAAAACCTAGTAACCTGCACAATATGTCAGTTAGAATCCAGGCTGTATCCCTCAGGGGAATGCAGCATGAAGACAATACAATCAAAAATTATTTGCAGAGAACTTGCTCATTTATTGATTTAAGTTAACTCCAAAAGCAGGAATCCTCTGCTTCAAGAAACTTGGAGATGTACCCATTCAAAGCTGTTTTCATTCAGAATCTTATCTTCCCTAAGTTCTACAAAATGATGAGGGGAATCGATAGTGGACAGGATAAAATTGTTTCCCTTGGTGGAGAATTCTAGAATGAGATATTGATTGATTCAAGGTAAGTGGCAGTAGGTGTGGAGGGGACTTGAGGAAGAACTATTTATGTAAAGGGTGATGGGTGTCTGGAATTCGCTACCCGAGTTGGTAGTGGAGGCAGAGACCCTAAACTCTTAAAAATTACCAGGATCTAAAGTGCTGTAAGCTACAGGGCTATGGGTCGGGTGCAGGAAAGTGGGATTAGAAAGACGCCTGGGTGTCCTTGGACTCAGTAAGAAGTCTCACAACACCAGGTTAAAGTCCAACAGGTTTATTTGGGAGCAAATACCATAAGCTTTCGAAGCGCTGCTCCTTCGTCAGATGGAGTGGAAATGTGCGCTCAAACAGTACACAGAGACACAAAGTCAAGTTACAGAATACTGATTAGAATGCAAATCTCTGCAGCCAGCCAGGTCTTAAAGGTACAGACAATGTGGGTGGAGGGAGCATTCAACACAGGTTAAAGAGATGTGTATTGTCTCCAGACAGAACAGCTCGTGAGATTCTGCAAGTCCAGGAGGCAAGCTGTGGGGGTTACTGATAATGTGACATAAATCCAACATCCCGGTTTAGGCCGTCCTCATGTGTGCGGAACTTGATCATAGAATCATAGAAACCCTACAGTGCAGAAGGAGGCCATTTGGCCCATCGAGTCTGCACCGACCACAATCCCACCCAGGCCCTACCCCCACATATTTACCCGCTAATCCCTCTAACCTACACATCCCAGGACTCTAAGGGGCAATTTTTTTTTAACCTGGCCAATCAACCTAACCCGCACATCTTTGGACTGTGGGAGGAAACCGGAGCACCCGGAGGAAACCCACGCAGACACGAGGAGAATGTGCAAACTCCACACAAACAGTGACCCGAGCCGGGAATCGAACCCGGGACCCTGGAGCTGTGAAGCAGCAGTGCTAACCACTGTGCTACCGTGCCGCCCTTGGCTATCAGTTTCTGCTCAGCGACTCTGCACTGTCGTGTGTCGTGAAGGCCGCCTTGGAGAACGCTTACCGGAAGATCAGAGGCTGAATGCCCATTGTTGAAAGATAATAGAATTTATAGATAATCTCATTACGGGCATTCAGCCTTGGATCTTCAGGTAAGCGTTCTCCAAAGCGGCCTTCACGACACACGACAGCGCAGAGTCGCTGAGCAGAAACTGATAGCCAAGTTCCGCACACATGAGGACGGCCTAAACCAGGATGTTGGATTTATGTCACATTATCAGTAACCCCCACAGCTTTCCCCCTGGTCTTCCAGAATCTCACTAGCTGTTCTGTCTGGAGACAATACACATCTCTTTAACCTGTGTTGAATGCTCCCTCCACCCACATTGTCTGTACCTTTAAGAACTGGCTGGCTGTAGGGATTCACATTCTAATCAGTATTCTGTAACTTGATTTTGTGTCGCTGTGCCCTGTTTGAGAGCACATTTCCACTCCATCTGACGAAGGAGCAGCGCTCCAAAAGCTTATGGTATTTGCTACCAAATAAACCTGTTGGACTTTAACCTGGTGTTGTGAGACTTCTTACTGTGTTCACCCCAATCCAACGCCGGCATCTCCACATCATGTCCTTGGACTGGCATGGATAAGATGGGCTGAATAGCCTCCTTCTGTACTATTAGACCAGTCAAGCTTGATTGGTGGATGATTTGGTCTATGCAGTACCTTGGTTCTATTATCTACAAACAATATGTCCTGCATGTGACATGTTTTCACATCATTTGAATCTTTGACCTTTGATGGATTGGAGCTGATCAAGGCACTCCTTTACAACATGAATGGTCACTACAGACCAGTGATCATGTGTGAACAGTGACTGAGTTGAGCTGGATTGACAAGTGCTTTACAAAATGGGAAAGCACTGTTGCTCAAGTGTCCTCAATTGGCCTTTTGGCTAAGATCAAGCGTATATCCTGTTGTGCACTTGGTCGAAGCCAATGAGATCAAACTGAGGTTTCACTTGAAGCAATTTTTTAAAAAGCCATCTGGGCCTTTTGGCTAAGCTGAAACTCAGATCAAGCACTAGAGGGGGTGTAATGCCTCATAGAATTCATAGATTCATAGAAACCCTACAGTGCAGAAGGAGGCCATTCGGCCCATCGAGTCTGCACCGACCACAATCCCACCCAGGCCCTACCCCCACATATTTTACCCGCTAATCCCTCTAACCTACGCATCCCAGGACTCTAAGGGGCAATTTTTTAAACCTGGCCAATCAACCTAACCCGCACATCTTTGGACTGTGGGAGGAAACCGGAGCACCCGGAGGAAACCCACGCAGACACGAGGAGAATGTGCAAACTCCACACAGACAGTGACCCGAGCCATCCTGTCAGCTTGGATCTGGTTTGATCAAGCCCAAGTCAGGAGTATGGACTGTCTTGTCAGCTTGGAACTGTAATGTCTCTCATGTAGGGACTCTGTTTGGGCCAAATTGGATTTTTGATTGAAAATAAAGTACCAATAAGGTAGAAAAGAAAAGTGTCCTCATGAATGCACACAGTTTTCTTTTAGTTAGTCTATTGTTTTAAAAAACCTGGTGAACCAAAATGCATTTTGATCTGGCTGGCTTTGGTAACATTTGTGCAGGCATGATGCCAGATATTCAGTCTCCAGGCCAACTGTCCACTCGAGTTTAACTAGCCCAGCTTGTTTGATGTCATTACACTAATTGGAGCTCAGAATGTAGGATTTAATTTATTGCTCCTTATTAGTTGCCGGGAAGTAAAAATGGGGTACGAGAGGTTGTGTGATAGTGAACAAGAACACAAAGTGGAGAACCTATTATACATCATGCTGACAAGAGGAGTTTCATCTCTGGGCAGACTGACCAAGATACTATGCAAAATGCTGCAATGGTCTCAGTGTTGGGTGCTAAGAGGCCAGGGTTACACAGGGAGAAGTACTCCATTTGACCAGGACCCATTTGATTCCAATACTATATCAAGTGAGAGCATGTTTCATTTCCCACACCACTTCCTGGATAAGATTTAGGCAATCTATTTAATGGTTCTGTCACTCCCACTCTGGACACTTAATGTGACAGAGGCTGGAGAATTTTTATTCAAACTTTGGAGGAGCATTTTCCCTTGCCCTGGCATTTGTAGACAAATCAGCGAAGATCATGGAGAATAACATGCATTAACCATCTTGCATCACTCTGCAACATTATGCCAAAACTGCTAAACTCCTAATAAACAATATGAATACTCCATACACACATTTTTACTTAGCAAAGCTACGCATATCTTTTTGTCCAGTGATAGCTCCTCTCTGTACTGTATACAACTTACTTAACAGTGGTTACATAGAATTGATAATTAGTAAATTTTGCATACATTTCTTTTCCCATGTTGCTTAGGCCGAATTCATTTCAACTAACAAATTGAAAGCTGAAGAAATATAGCTTATTTGACTGTCTCACAGGAAGACAATTCGTCGGTTAATTGTGGAGGTGTTGTGGTTTTGTAAAGTGCAGCATTCAGCAGACTGCTTGTGACTACTTCCTTTGCCTTAAACTGACATTCATGAACTCCAACACGCAATATTCTGGTGGCCCTCGAGTGTCTTTAATACCAAGGATGAGAAATTTGTTCAATCAAGTACGCAATGTGAAATGTCCCACACTTTCAATTCACACTCTTAAAAGGTGGATTAAGCAATGGTTGATAAATTTGATGCAACCGCTCTCATTTCAGACACCCCTGTACATTACACTACAATGCATGCTACACACGTGGATCTAACAATGGATTAAAAAACCCACAACAACAGGAACTTACATTCATATTGTGTTTTTAATGTAATAACACATTCAAAGGCGCTTCACAGGGGCATTGTGAAAGAAAATTAGATTCCATAAACAGAATTGTCCCATCCCTCCCGCCATGGGAATCATAGCCGGGGGGGGGGGGGGGGGGGGGGGGGGGGGCTACCATGCAAAAGTCCATTGACCACGGGCAGGATTTTACAGTTTGGGGACAAAGTGCAGTCAGAAAATCCGGCCCCAAGTCTCTGAAGGCAATATTAGGGCCAATAGCCCCTGGTCAAGGAGATAGATCTTAATGGTTGAGGAGGTACATCTTAAAGAAGGAAAGAGAAGGATAAAGCTGGAGAGAGTTAGGAAGGGAATTCTGGAGCTTATGACTCAGGCAACTGAACCAACAATCATTGGGAAATTAAAAATCAGGGTTGCCCAAGAGGCCAGAATTAGAGTAGTGCAGATATCGGAGGTTTGTGGAGCTGGAGGAGATGAGAGATAAGGGAGGAGCAAAACCATGGAAGGATTTGCAAAACATAATTAAAACACATGCTTTCCTCCGTTTGTCCCCTTCGTCAAGCTTAATAGTTATTTTCTGAACTGCCGTGTGCAGTTTAAAATAAGCTACTTCAAAAGCAGGATCTGTACAAACAATGAAAACCATGAACCTCATCCTTGGTTGTTCCAATCTACTAAAAACTCTTCAAGCGCAATATGCGTAGGAAGGGTTTGCATCACATGGGTCCCTATGATCTACTGATCGGCAGGTGATCGCAATGGACACCTCAAAAAAAAAGTACGGGAAGAATTAGAGCCAGCATCCCACTCACATTACACTGCTACAATAGGATTACAGCTTAGCAGGTATGTCCAATTATCAATCATAAATCATAAGTGTTTACCAAAAAATGGTAGCTTTCTCCGAAAGACAATAATAATTTGGTGCTTTTTAAAGCTTTGAAGGAAAAAGGATTTTGGGCAAACACAGCCGTTGCTGTTAAACGGAAATATTCAAACATCGTCAATTAACATCCACGAGTGCCACACAATCACATGAATCCCCGAATGCTTATCTGATTATGATTTAGCAAGGTTCAGCAAAATTGAAGCTTTTCAAATTTAATCAATTGATATTAACGTCAACTAGAATGATAAATTGCTTCCTGGAAATCAAAGCAAATATTTATAGGAAAGGTTCGACTTAAAGCACAATAAAACTTTTACTCACTGTTCTGACTCTTCGCTTTGGTTTCAGTGACTGCTCTCTCTAGCTGCACTTCCTGTTGCTGCTGGTAATTAATGTGGGGAGAGACTGAATTTTCCACCTGTTTAGCTGGGGTTTCTTGATGCTTTGGCGTTTGCACCTCCACCTTCTTTGGAGATATCTCTGTCAGGGAAGGTCCAAAACTTTCTGTTCTTCTCGGAATGGATTCAGGGAGTTTGGATCCTGTGGTTTCCAACCTTCTTGAGGAGCTTTCCTGCAGTTTTGCTCCAGAAATTTCCGATCTCCTCGGCACCATTTCTGGAGGCTTGTGGCCTAGCAACTCCGTTCTTTTAAGGCCGATTTTTGGCGCGCCATGACTTGCAGCTTCTACTTGCTTCGAGGAAAGGTCGATGGAAATTTCCGCTCTTCGTGAAACAGGCTCTGGGTGCTTGGGTCCCGTAATTTCAATTCTCTTGACAGAGGACTTTGGTGACTTAGCATTGGGTGCTTCTGCTTGTTTTGGAGTTGGATCTGTAAACTTTGCCCCCAAATCTTGATATCTGTGTCCAGGCGATGGTGTTGCCCTCAGCAGAGGAGTTGGGACTCGTCTGGGTGGAATGGAGGGATTTGGTGACTGATCAACTTCCTCGACCTCGAATGATCTCTTCAAAGCTGATAGAAAAAAAATACACCAGTTGAACAAATTATTTTTTCGTATTATTGACATTTTTCCACATGCACCTGATAAACATTGTTCCATAATTTGACATCTTATCCTGCCAATTCAATTGCCGTTTACAGGCTCAAACTTGTAGTTCCACCAGATCCCTGGGAAAAAAAAAAATCAAGGATAAGTAGAATTTATGGCCATTGCTCAGACGCAGTGACCAGAATTTTACTGCCTCGCCCACCACAGGAATCGGAGCAGGCGTGGGGGAGAACATGGAAAGATCCGCTGACTTCCAGCGGGATTTTCCGGTCTTGGGCAAGCGCGGCCGGAAAATCCCACCCAGTGGGTGTGAAAGTAAAAAAAGTTTATTTATTAGTCACAAACAAGTAAGGCTTACATTAACATTGCAATGAAGTTACTGTGAAAATCCCCTAATCGCCACACTCCGGCCCCACTTCGGGTACACCGAGGGAGAATTTAGCATGGCTAATGCACCTAACCAGCACGTCTTTCACTCTGTGGGAGGAAACTGGAGCATCTGGAGGGAAACCCATCCACTTGCACAGGACTAAAATCAGGCCCAACATTGCCAGATTGGTGGCAAGCACGACTAAATTACACACACCAAAACTGGGGTGACATATCAAAACATTCCATAAAGGCTTCTTTTGGCCTTTAGAGAGTGTGGACTTTCATCACATCAGTCTGGGCTAAACTCAAACTTCAAACTGAAGAGACTAATACATTATGACCTTGAGACTTTTGAAAGAGTGATCAAATTCAACTAATTAAAAAAAAGAGGCCCATGACAGCAAATTCAATAGACAGTTTCATATCAGTATCCATTCCTGAAGGTGATTACATTCTTTAAACTATGACCTTGCACCATGAACTAACTAGGTCCTGCAGTTTTCATGAAAATGCCAGATTTATTCTGATGTATTGAGAGGCTTGTACCAGAAGCAAGCAGCGATCAGGGAATGTCATGATATCTTTTCAACCCCTCAAATTAGGCTACAGATTTGTTCTCCCCTTCATTACGACAGATGCAACATTGTGCATTATCCCATCACAGTGACAAGCTGTTGAAGGTCATGAATTACTATCAGTGGAAGAGTTAGTGTTGATATATCAATATTTATATTCCATAATGTTTCTAGTTGAACGGTGAGGGTGTGGGCAACTACTTTTGACATAAATATATTTACCCCTTGAGCTTCCCATCCGTCCAGGTTTCTGGCACACACCCAAGAATGTTTTACTCACTCAGTCTGCTCGATATGCTACAGCAGACTGAGTTTAGAAAATTAAGCACTGGAACAATTATTGCACATTCCTTAGATTACAAAGCAATGGACAATAGAAAAATGTATGCATATCTTAATAATAAACCAACAAAATGTAAAAGCTCCAAGTTTGTTTCCCAACTGTCCCAAGATTAGGGCCCAAAAAGGCGTCGAGAGGTTTTGCCAGTGTCTCACCATGACCACCAGGAATATGGCAGAGACTGAGTTTCACCAGGTCTCTTCAGAGGTTTCCTGGTTGCCTTGGAAAAGGCAGACCCTCTTGTCTGGCCCTTGACAAACAAATGACGACCAGAAGACAAAGTTTCTCTGGGAGTCCCTAACTCAGTTCAGACTTGTTTTTGTTTGTGTGGAAATCCAGAGAAGCAAGGCATAACCTCTCCAGGATGGATGTGGGCCCCCCACCTGCTGTGCTCTGCGGGCCCAATGAATCTGACTCACTTTTAAAGAAAATAATTTTGAACAGCCGAGCCTCTTTACAGAGGGGACTGAGAGACCTCAAGTGAGGGGAGCTGGAATTAGGCCACCCTTTGCCAGAAAGACGGACAGAGCCAGTAAACATCGACAAGTAGAACCCCCAAGAACCACCCAAAGCGGCACCTGTCCAGCTTATCCTCCGGTCCCTGTAAACTCCAATACAGAGGAACTCCTTTGTGTGCAATCTCAACCAAAGAACTGGAATAACTGGATACAACTGGATACCCTAACGATTCAGAAAAAGGAGATGATTTTTCAAATGCGCCTTGTCATTGGTATTCTAATGGGAACCCTGGTTTAAGATCTATCTGCAACTAAAGGTGATGCCATACAGCACAACATTTCCAGCATATTATCAGCAATGTTTTCCACAAGGTCAGCTTTACACAGCAATCATATGAACACTCTTTCATCGGGGGTTCAGTTGTTTAAAATTTATAGCACACCAGGCTCACATCCAGAGAACAAAAGATCAATAAAACCATCTCCACCTCAGTGGCTGCATTTCAGTGAATCTTGCACCTTTTTAAAGTTGAAGTTTTAGCGCAATCCCTCATCAAGGTTTCAAATGTGTCAGCGCTGAGCATTTGTCTTATTCATGCTGCCCATTGTCAGTATAATCGCAAAGTTCTCCTTTTATTTTTATTTTATTTATTAGTGTCACAAGTAGACTTACATTCACACTGTAATGAAGTTACTGTGAAAATCCCCTAGTCGCCACACTCTGGCACCCTGTTCGAGTACACCGAGGGAGAACTTAGCATGGTCAATGCGCCTAACCAGCACGTCTTTCGGACTGTGGGAGGAAACCGGAGCACCCGGAGGAAACCCCACGCAGACATGAGGAGGACATGCGGACTCCGCACAGTGACCCAAGCCGGGAATCGAACCTGGGTCCATGGTGCTGTGCGGCAACAATGCTAACCACTCTGCCACCATGCCACCCTTTTAAAGATTTGGAATTTTCAAATCAGCCTCATGTCCAACCAAAAGGGAAGAGGAATTGTCCTGGTCACTACCAGCAAAAAAAGAGTTCTAAATGCTTGGTTTGCTTGTGAAATTTTAACATGTTCCTCAGATCGTAGTCACCATTTCATTTAGAAGTATCGACAATGGAATTCTGAATAAATTCACTTACAATGCTGCTACAGATTAGTGTCCTTCACCCTATATGTTCCACTAATAGAAAGAATGACTGTCCCATTGGTAACTGTTACTTCACGAGAACAGTCCCTCAAAGCATCAGAGGTGAATAAAATACGCTCTGTACCAAAGGCTAAAGGTGTAAGAGCAGAGCTCTGTCATACTTCCTCCAGTGAGATGTGGATGATGAGTACTACAGAACCATTCCACAAACGCTGCCAATATCACACTGACACTCATAGCAGTTGTAGAGCTCAGCAAATAGATAAAATCACACAATCATACACAAAGAGAGGAGCCATTTGGCCAATTATGCCTGTTCCTAACTCTGTGCTGGTGACTGTGTCCACCTCAGTAAGCTGAAGAAAAACAAATCAAAGTGGTGCATCTGAGTGCCGCAGTCATGGTGATAATGGAGAACGTCTCAACCAAGACTTTCCTCAAAGCAGTGACCAGTCGCAACAAAGATCATCTATTGTGTTTTATTCTCATCCGAAACTGGGTGGCACAGCAGTTAGCACTGCTGCCTCAGCACCAGGGACCCGGGTTCAATTCCAGCCTCGGGTCACTGTCTGTGCGGAGTCTGCACATTCTCCCAGTGTTTGCGTGGGTTTCCTCCAGGTGCTCCGGTTTCCTCCCACAGTCCGAAAGATGTGCTGGTTAGATGCCTTGGCCATGCTAAATTCTCCCTCAGTGTACCTGAACAGGCACTGGAGTGTGGCAACTAGGGGATATTCACAGTAACTTCACTGCGGAGTTGAGAGACCACAAATAAATAAACTTAAAAGCGTAATCCAATGCTATTACTCCCATCTCAGATATCTCTCAGTGACATTCCTTAAAATGATCATTTTGTGCAAGCATATGCTGGAAATCTAAATTAGAACTGAAAATGCAGTGATATTTGGCAAATCTTTGGAGAAGGAGAAGATCCCTCTGCCCATTTTACTCATGGAATGAAAGCACAGAAGGAAAAAAAGTCTGTTATTTCCACTGACCATGTAAAACCAGTCCTCTATAAACACAATTCTTTCTTTCTCTTGAGCAATGGTTTCATACGATCATCTTGGAAATTCAAAAGTTCATCCATCAAGCATATTTATCCTTCCTAACATCCTCCACGTTCAATCCTGTCTGGCTGCTATCCACAAGTAGTGCTCTCTCTCCCCAAGCACAATGTCCCATGATATATCTAATCACGATGTGGAGATGCTGGCTGGCGTTGGACTGGGGTAAACACAGTAAGAAGTTTAACAACACCAGGTTAAAGTCCAACAGGTTTATTTGGTAGCAAAAGCCACGCAAGCTTTCGGAGCCCCAAGCCCAACCATCTTGTGTGGCTTTTGCTACCAAATAAACCTGTTGGACTTTAACCTGGTGTTGTTAAACTTCTTACTATATCTAATCACTGCAGTCTATGGCTCTTGTGTTGTATGCCCCGCCACCGCTGTCAGTGAGAACGGAGAATTTGGCGCTCAGCCAAATCTCTATTTACATCAACGGGACCGGAGAATCCCAGCCGTGGATGTGGACGGAAAATCCCGGCCTATATCTATAATCTCCCATATACGTATCTATTTTTAGGACACTAAAAGTAGTGACTCAGATAATAATCAATTTCAATGCGACTCATGCTATTACAGTTATTTGCCAGACTTGCTTTTTAATAAAGATCATATTTCAATGCAATAGTTTGTTTCAGATGTGGTGAGGTGCATTGGCCATGCTAAAGTCTTCCTCAGTGTACCCGAACAGGTGACTAGGGGATTTTCACAGTAACTTCATTGCAGTTGTTAATGTAAGCCTACTTGTGACACTAATAAATAAACTTTTAAACTTCAAACTGGAGATGCATTCATGCAGACAGCTGATACTGGGAAGGACACAAGAAGTTTCAAATATTTGGCAGGAGAGAATTTGAAAATTTGATCCTTAAATCAAAACTAGCTGAAAAAGCGAAGGCTGAAATTAAAAGAATATAAACATTTTGTCCTGTTTTCTTTATTTCTTCACATGTCTGTCTATAAATAAAGCAAGATAATAGAATTCAGTTTGCAAACAACCCCATAGGTCAGCTTCACAGGCTAAACTAGCTACTGTGGGACAAATTATATTTTTTGTCGGGCTTATCTGCATATCATCAGACCACCCGACAAGGGTTTCCACTTTGGTCTTTCTCCTTCCTTTATTTTCCCTCATTCTTGCAGAAAATCTGACCAGAGATTTGGAGAGGAGATAACTTTCGGAGAAAAATCAATGCAAACTAAGTGAATGGGAATGCACAGTATGTCAGAAATTACATACAGCATCACAGTTATGGGTTGTCAAGCCGAATTATTTTTGCTCGCTCCAACTACCCTCCGAATAATTTAATTTGAAATGAAGAGGTCATAGAATCCTACAGTACAGAAGGAGGCCACTTGACCTATCAAGTCTGCACCGACCACAATCCCACCCAGGCCCCATCCCCACAACCCCACGCATCTACCCCAGCCAGTCCCCCTGACACCAAGGGGCAACTTAGTGTGGCCAATCCACCTAACCCGCACATCTTTGGACTGTGGGAGGAAACATACGCAGACACGGGAGAATGTGCAAACTCCACACAGACAATGACCCAAGCTGGGAATCGAACCCAGGTCCCTGGCGCTGCGAGGCAGAAATGCTAACCACTGTGCCACCCGGTTTGTGGAGTGGATCACATTCTGGCCAGGCTTAGTTCCACTGTCATGTAACAGTTACATGAAAGGGGCTGGTTAAATCATGTTCTTGAGTCCCAGGTTCCTGGATTCAAATGTGTTAACTTCCCCAAATTCCTGAGATTTCCTTCTTCCATACCTCTCGAGTCCCAGAAGCCTCAAACTGTTCCCCTCACTGACTGGAGAGACAGATGATCCAATCTCAGGTCCGTACCAGAGCTTCCTAATTATCCCAAAGCAGGTATGCAACATATCCAGAGAATGCCAGAAAAATTTAACAGCTCAGGCAGTTTTTCCAACATTTGCCGCTTTTGTTTCAGGTTCCAGCATCCGCAGGATTTTGCTCATTTTATGCAACATTTCCAATTTGTCTTCCCGAACCAAATATCTCCGGTTCACTCACTATATGTACTAACATCTAATCCAAGATCGGAAACTCAATAAAAAGTTAGGTCCTAGGATTCCTTAGAAGATTTACAGATTTAGAAATCGGACAAGATAACCTCAGACCGCAACAAGCCAGACACAGAAACAGCAAAACTTACTAGCAAGTGGGAATACTCTAACATACAAATCAAAGAGTGAATAGACTAGATGTACGACAGGATATTAGTGTGATAGCAAATGAGGCAAGAAATAATTATACAATTGAGTTTGACCATGTCTTCAAATCTCCGAGAGGGATCAGACAGCATAATATTTTTATCTAAATAACTTGGGACACCAGTATTTCCTTTTGAGGTCGATGTAACAAAGGGAGCTGACATTTTAAAACTCTCCTGCATGCAATTTCAGTAACTAGTTATGAAAATGTTCATCTAAACTATAAAACTGACCTGCTACACCAAGTGCAAAATGCTGCCACAAATGTACCTCTTTTATGTCTTGTAGAAATTGAACGTCTGCTGTACAATAGCTTAATTTTTCCCCATCAGTCTGTCAGGCAAAACACAGGCTCAGTTTTTTCTCTGCTAAAACGTGAACATACAAGCAGCACTTGCTTAAGCAATAACCTGCTCACTGGGTACCGCCAGGGCCTCTCAGCTCCTGACCTCATTACAACCTTGGTTCAAACATGTACAAGAGCTGAACGCCAGAGGTGGGCCAAGAGTGACTTCAAGGCCACATTTGGCCGAATATAGCATCAAGGAGCTTTGGCAAAACTGGACTCGATGAGAATCGGGGGTGGGGGGACTCCCTGCTGTTTGAAGTCATACCTAGCACAAAGAGTGCTGGCTCTGGTTGTTGGAGATCAGTCAGCTCAGCTCCCGGACATCACTGCAGGAGTTCATTAGGATAGTGTCATAGGCCCAACCATCTTCAGCTGCTTCATCATTGACCTTCCTTCTCTCATAAGAACAGAACTGAGGATGTTTACTGATGATTGCACAATATTCAACACCATTCACGACTCCTCAAATACTGAAGCAGTCCACGTCCAAATGCAACAAGATCTGGACAATATCCAGGCTTGAGCCAACAGGTAGCAAGTAACATTTGTGCCATACAGTGCCAAGGAATGACCATCTCAAAAAAGAGAGAATCTAGCCACTGCCCCTTGACATTCAATGGCATCACCAGTGCATTCCTCCATCATCATGGGAGTTATTACCATTGATCAGAAACTGAACATGACTAGCCATATAAATACTGTGGCTACAAGAACAAGTCAGAGGCTAGGAATCATGCAGTGAGCAACTCACCTCCTAAAACCTCAAAGCCTGTCCACCATCTACAAGGCACAAGTCAAGAGTGTGATGTAATATTCTCCCCTTGCCTGAATGAGTGCAGATCAAACAACACTCGACATCATCCAGGACAAAGCAGCCCAATTGATTGACCTCTCTTACACAAACATTCGCTCCCTCCATGACCGATGCACAGTGGCAGCAGTGTGCACCATCTACAAGATGCACTGCAGGAACTCACCAAGGCTCCTTAAACTGCACTCTCCAAACCCACAACCACTATCATCTAGAAGATCAAGAGCAGCAGCTACATGGGAACACCACAACCTGGAGGTTCCCCTCCAACTCACTCACCATCCTGACTCAGGAATATATCACTGTTCCCTCACTGCTGCTGTGTAAAAACGCTGGAACTGCCTCCCTGACAACACTATGGCTGTATCTATACCACAAGGATTGCAGCGTTTCAAGGCGGCAGCTCAGCACCACCTCCTCAAGGGAAACTAGGGGTGGGCAACAAAGTGCTGGCCTAGCCAGCAAAGCCCACCATCACATAAATGAATCTTTAGGAGAATATCTGTCCTGTTCATGTTAATAATATGGATGTGATGTGGTAAGGTAAATAGAAGAAATGCATGATGTATAGATTTTGAAATAAATTGCCACATACAACTCTTCTTAATCTTGTCAAACAAGAACCCAAGATTATCAGCATGCATGATACTGATCATTTCCTACCAGCTTGAAGAGACGGTTAAGCTTCAAATAATCACTAAAAACTGAGGTAAATTGAAGAAATCCCCATACAATTAATCCATGTTTCCAGATGCAAATACAAAGAAAAATTACACATTGGGTTCCATTTTCTCACCAAAAAAATGCTAAATTGCAAAACAGCCAATTTACTACAAGCTCGACCAGTGTACCTATTTGACTGAACCTGAACAATGATTCTTGGAATTGTCTGGTACTTTCAAGATTAGTGCAGCATTGTGATGGAATACACAACTTTGTTTAAAATTAAAATTCCTGTACAATTAGATGCAAGAATTTCTAAAAGTCCAGAAAATACTGGCAGGAAATAACTTAATTATTTACATTGCATGTGACCAATAACCCCGAGATTCTAGCTGAAAATTGGAGGACTGGAGGATCATAATTCATTAATTTAAATTAACTACATTAAATTACAGCCAATTTAGAGAAGGTGCAATGTGCTGTAACAAATTTGTATTTAGTCATTCATTTCCAAAAGTTCAAATGTCATCCCCATGTCCCATAGTGTTGTTTCTCTTCCCACACTTAGTTTTTTTATTAGTGTCACAAGTAGCTTACATTAACACTGCAATGAAGTTACTGTGAAAATCCCCTCGTTGCCACACTCTGGCGCCTGTTCGGGTACACGGAGGGCGAATTTAGCATGGCCGATGCACTATCCAGCACTACTTTCGGACTGAGGGGGAAAACACACCTGGAGGAAACCCATGCAGGCAGGAGGAGAATGTGAAGACTCCGCACAGAGTGACCCAAGCTGGGAATCGAACCCAGGTCCCTGGCGCTGTGAGGCAACAATGCTAACCACTGCGCCACAAGGCACACTTCCATTTGTTCCCATAGCAAGATTTTTCCTGGAACAGGTCACTAGCCTGTCCCAAAGGGGGATAGCTTGAGGGGCACCACTCCACATCAAGGGTGGCAGACCAGGAATCTCTCCCGCTCCTACTGCCAGACATTGGCATGTGTTGGAAAGATTTCACAAGTTGATACTCAACCTATTGGCTGCATTATGAACACATCTTCCTTGGCCATCAAGTCCTGGGGTGCGACTCGAATCAGGAGCTTCTGGTTCAGAGGCAGGGACGCTACCCACTGTGCCACAAGACCTCCTGTCCCGTCGTGTGCACTTTTAGATAATGTTTTGCTTTCAAAAATAGCTCTTCTACAAGTTAAAACAGAAGAGGACCCATTTAATATTTTGAACATCTCACTCGGTAACATTTCTGCTGCCATGGGAGTTCATACTGGAGCAGAAGGGCAATAAATGCTGGCCTAGCCTATATTCTACGAACAACAAATAAAAACAAAAATCTATTCCGTCTCAAACGTTGCAACTTTAAGATAATTATTGACCTTCGTGATACTACGGTTTGTCAGCCACAAATGCCCCACAAGCCCTGCCAGATACGCACTCAATGTTCTGGGATTTTTGCCTCTTTTCTGTTCTTGCAGATTTGTTTCAGAATTCGGCATATTTTTCTTGTTTTTGAGGTTAACCTTGACGTCACAAATTGACAATATCTGCAGAAAGATCTTAGAAGCAACATAATGACAGATGTAACTGGCTGGAATTATTCTGATGTTGAAGATGATGCTAGGTCACTTCACTGAACGAGGGTTACTGAACTCGCATCCCCTTTTGGAAATTAAAACAGAAAATGCTGCTAACTCTCAATAGATCTGTCAGCAACTGTGGAGACAGAGAAATTCACAGATCCGAACCCTTAACTTTGTTTCTCCCTCACCAACGCTGCCAGGCCTGCTGAGTACTTCCAACATTCATGTCTTTTTATTTCCGATTCCAGTGATCTGCAGTATTTTGCTCTTGTATTTGGGTGAACTCAGATGAACAGTAACTAAACATTAGTGTGCACACAAGGTATTGGATACCTGGAAACATGTAATCAGCTCTGAGGAGATGCATAGGAAGATATTCCAGAAAGTGGAGCGCAGTTTCACAGAAGGAAAGGGTGGTGGGAGGGAGGGGTGGCGGTAAAGAGAAGGGGAGAGCAGCAGAAAATGGTTAAGAATTTACCTTTAATTTGACCCTTCAATTGAATTCATCCCCATGATCGTGAAACCGATATGGAAGTCTTAGGCAAAAATTTAGGTTCATTCACAAAGCATCAAGGAGTCAGTTGGAACCTCACGATCTATCTGACTGCAATTTTAATGGCTTAAGTGAGTTTTTTCATCTGGGTGTTTCAAATGGAGGGAGTAGGAAGATGACAATAATGAAGGGGGGGGGGGGGGAGACAGGGTACACTGCCTGACAGTCCAATGGTGGCATGTGTGGGCAGCACGCTGGCACAGTCATTAGCACCGCAGCCTCACGACGTCTGGGACCCGGGTTCGATTCCCGGCTTGGGTCACTGTCTGTGCAGACTCTGCACATTCTCCCCATGTGTGCGTGGATTTCCTCCGGGTGGTCCGGTTTCCTCCCACAGTTCAAAAGACGTGCTGGTTAGGTGCATTGGCCAAACTACATTCTCCCTCAGTGTACCCGAACAAGCACCGGAATGTGACGACTAGAGCATTTTTACAGTAGCCTCATTGCAGTGTTAACATAAACCTACTTGTGACACTAATAAATAAACTTTAAAACCTGTAGTCAGAGGTTGTGACTGCCACCACCATATAGAAAGGATAATACACACCTCTGATGGTAACAGCAATCTGATTTTATGCACATCCAGCAAAAACCATTCTTTCTTACAGTAGCTTTTACCAAAACTTATTTCGGGATACGGGTTTCTGTGGGGATTGTCCCTTTGATGATCCCTCTGCAGAGTAAGGTTCACATGACCCAGGAACCAATTGGGGAGCAGAGTGGGCATCCTGCTGAGCTGGGGTTTCTGTTCCAAACCTTTTTGGGAGCTGACTGGCAGCCATGAGGCTGCAAGCCTCTGTATTATAGCTATATGTAAATAAAAGTTGCAGTTGTTCTTTACCTAACTGATGAACAGGAATTATTCCAGTTTTGTGAACATGGGTGGCATTTATTCTCCTCTCTAGTTGCTTTGATGGTGGTGGTGGACTCTCAAACTGCAATTAGCCCCTTTGTATAACAGAGCATCTTGCAAGACATTTCAGGGGACAGTTACATCTATGTCTCAGGTCACATCTAGACCCAACCTGGCAATGGCAGCAAGTTTCCTTCCCTAAAAAGTACAATAATACCAGATGGAAAGGAAAAGGTGTAGTTTGTATGATAGACATCTGACCTACAACCCCAGTGTTATATCCAGTGGTAAATTGAAAACTAAACACCAGAAAATCCTCAACCCAATCTTATCTCACTTCCATGTTATCCATGGTGGGCCACTTAAGTTGCTTGCTCTCAGTATTAGTCCATCTTAATGAATGTCCCAGCTTTCAACTGAACCCGACCAATCCAGAGTTATGTTCATTGACAGAATAGAGTACTGAAAAAGGGGAAGCCGATGTTTAAGAAAGGGAATAGAAATTACCCTGGTAATTATAGGCCGGTTAGTCTTACTTCGGTGGTCGGTTAGTTGATGGAAAAGGTCCTTAGGGATAGGATTTACGACCATTTAGAAAGATGCAGCTTAATCCGGGATAGTCAGCACGGATTTGTGAAGGGCAAGTCTTGCCTCACAAATTTGATAGATTTTTTTGAGGAGGTAACTAAGTGTGTAGATGAAGGTAGTGCAGTTGATGTCATATACATGGATTTTAGTAAGGCGTTTGATAAAGTCCCCCACGGTTGGCTTACGAAGAAAGTAAGGATGTGTGGGATAGAGGGAAGTTTGGCCGATTGGATAGGTAACTGGCTATCTAACAGAAGACAGAGGGTGGTGGTGGATGGAAAATTTTCGGACTGGAAACCGGTTACCAGCGGAGTGCCACAGGGATCAGTGCTTGGTCCTCTGCCATTTGTAATTTTTATAAATGACTTGGAGGAGGGGGCTGAAGGGTGGATCAGTAAATTTGCTGATGACACCAAGATTGGTGGAGTAGTGGATGAGGTGGAGGGCTGTTGTAGGCTGCAAAGAGATATAGATAGGATGCAGAGCTGGGCTGAAAAAATGGCAAATGGAATTTAACCCTGACAAATGCGAGATGATTCATTTTGGTAGAACAAATTTAAATGTGGATTACAGGGTCAAAGGTAGGGTTCTGAAGAATGTGGAGGAACAGAGAGATCTTGGGGTTCATATCCATAGATCTCTGAAGGTTGCCACTCAAGTGTATAGAGCCGTGAAGAAGGCCTATCGTGTGTTGGCGTTCATTAACAGGGGGTTGGAGTTTAAGAGCCGTGGGGTTATGCTGCAACTGTACAGGACCTTGGTGAGACCACATTTGGAATATTGTGTGCAGTTCTGGTCACCTCACTATAAGGATGTGGAGACACTGGAAAGAGTGCAAAGAAGATTTACCAGGATGCTGCCTGGTTTGGAGGGTAGGTCTTATGAGGAAAGGTTGAGGGCACTTGGGCTTTTCTCTTTGGAGCGGAGGAGGTTGAGAGGAGACTTGATAGAGGTTTATAAGATGATGAGGGGGATAGATAGAGTGAACGTTCAAAGACTATTTCCTCGGGTGAATGGAGCGGTAACTAGGGGGCGTAACTATAGGGTTCATGGTGGGAGATATAGGAAGGATGTCCGAGGTAGGTTTTTTACTCAGAGTGGTTGGGGTATGGAATGGACTGCCTGCAGGGACAGTGGAGTCAGAAACTTTAGGAACATTTAAGAAGCTATTGGATAGGCACATGGAGTACTTCGGAATGATAGGGAGGAAATAGCTTGATCTGGGTTTCAGACAAAGCTCGGCACAACATCGTGGGCCGAAGGGCCTGTTCTGTGCTGTACTGTTCTATGTCTATGTCTATATATAATTTTAAGCAATGGTTTATTCTTTGGAATTGATACATGCTGTAGGTACAATACATCTCAGACATCATCATTTGTGGGTAATATAGGGAACTGCACAGATGTATTTCTATAGATTTAGAACCTACTTGGCTCAGTTGGTCACACTCAGGTGGTGCCCATCAGAAGAAATATTAAAGCAAAACTGACCGCCTGATGCAATGATCAATTAAGAATTGTGTTACAATTAACAGAGGTTCAAAGTATATCTTGCAAGTACAAATTATGTATACACATCTCCACCTACCTACACACAGACGCATTTAACTTTGACACTTAATATTTATCTAGCCTAGTCACTTATGTTGCTAAGTGGCAATTGGCAAGTTTCACTTACTGACTCATTCGGTGCCCGAAAAGGCATGCAGCCAAAACAGTGTAGCCTTGTACCAATCCAAGGTCATCAATGGTGAAGTTACTTATTAAGTATTCACTTCAACATAAGCAACAATTAAAAATAAGCACAAATTCAACACTCCACAATCTCAATGGCTATGCAATTTCCTGCTGCTTTTCTGGTTAGTGTCTGTCAGCACAGATTAAAAAGATCAGTAAATGACGTGTGGGATTCTTTAACTTCTGTTGGAAGTCTATTTTGTCTTTCTACCATACAACCAGCATTATAACTTGAGCACCAAGCACTAAAAACTTGGGACATTTCACCCATCTCCCATTCAATCTTGCCCAAGTTTCCAGTTATTGTGGATCATCTCTGAACGGTTTGCTATGTATCACAAGAGACGTGCAAAGTGGGAGAGAGGGGGGAAGCACCCGTTTCGACTAAGCTCAGCAGCTTTCCAGTTTGGCTAAAATAAACAAGGTCTGAATGGGAATGGGGCTGGAGGATTCCCTCCGAGGTGCCGAGGGGAAAAGCTGCACACTCAAACTGGTCATCTCCCCCCCCCAACCCTCCGCCGAATTTCCTGTGCTTTCATTTCAAACAGCCTGCTTGGCATATTGCACAGAAAGGAAGCAAAGGCCACATACGACAATTATCTGCTCGCTGGAGCATCCTGCAGGGAAGTGTGTACTTGGAGGAAAAATGGTCAGAGCAAGAGCAGAATACTGACAACGCAAGAATGCTGCTGCGAAGGATTAAATAGCATTAGTCCCCCTCCACCCACCCCCCTGATGCACTTCACAGAAACCTTAGGCACAGTCCTCAACATATCGGAGTTCTTGTTTTAAGGAAAAAGGTTGTTAACCAGTGTATTTAACACGGCAGACAAGAAACAATCACAGAAAGTTGATTTAGTTTGTTTAAACTCTAATCGCGAGTGTTATTCCACGGGTGAACTTTAGAAGTAAACAGAATCCACTTATAAATAATCACTGTCAACAGATACACTTACAAAAGAGCTAAACAAAGCACAGAGAGACATTACATTCCTTACTGCCTTGCTCTCCGGTATGTCCAAGGTAGAAATCACAAACAGGTAGCAATTAGAATCGAGTCACAAACCTTCGAAATCTGATATAATTCCCTCCAATTGGTCATTTACTGATATGTCAGACATCTTCCCAAAAAACTTTCCGACCCTGATTTAGTCTCACTCCAGATACAGATCCCAGGGAGAGAGAGAGGAAAACAAAAACTTGCAAATACAATCCCAGCAGCTTGTGTTTTTTTGAGCTGAGTGTATGTTTGGTCTTCGGTACTTAATAACAAAAAACTTTTTTTTTGGGGGGGGGGGGGTGTGGTGGGGGAAACTTTGACGGCACTGAACTATCGCAAAAGCCAACCAAAGGCAAAAAAGCATGCAGGATGAATGGATAAGACCCACCCCTCCCCCAGTTCGCAGAGGCAAGCAGAGAGAGCTGGCCAGGGACATGACTGGTTGAATGAGACGCCTGTCAAAAGGCTGCGGATTGTGGTACATCGCTGAGACGGTAGAGCAGCAGCTTGGGGGCAGCACTGTGTAGTGGCGGGGGCGGGGGCGGGGGTGCGGGGGAGGAAGATTATTCTCATTTGGTACAAGTAGGTATGGGTCAAGGTGTCGAACCACATCGCAGCTTTAAAAAAAAATGTAATGACATTGGATTCATGTACAATTTCTGACTTAAATACCTTGCCTGGTGCATCCCTCAGTTGGGTGGTTAATTTTGCTGTGTAGTATTGCTGTGAACAGCCAATATTTGGAGGTTGTAAAGGGCATCGAGTCCTCAAGAGTTATATTTGTGCACATTAGTCACATCCTATTGACCTCAAATCATGACCCTGATTAATGAGAAACAAGAATGCATCCGTTCCTTCAGCGTTACTTAGAAGTGTATAATCTAACAACAGAAAGATGGTATTTTTTTAAAATCTGATAAAATTTGTCTACTCATTTACACAAACCACTAAACCAGTCTGTAGCACACGCCACAGTTACATTAATTTATATAAAATACAATATAGCCTGATTAAAGTGCACATTGCAGTTTAATCCCCTTAATTTAATAATAGCTCAGTAGCATCTTAAATGTATGTTAATGCTCTGTTGCCGGTGTTATTCATTTACATAATTCAATTAGAATCACAAGATGACTCAAAATACAGTACTCAACAGCTTCACTGAAATAATAATGATGATTCTGTGGATTATGGTCTCCTTTGGGAGAATGCCTATTGTTCTGGTCTGAAACAAAAAAAACTAATCACTAAATAATGTCAAAACAAATTATATTTTGCCTCTTGGTCTGATATGAAACCATCTCGATGGTCAAAACAACAAAGCAAAGACATTTGGCAGGAGACATGGAAAACAAAGCAAGTCAGGCCAAGCACTGCTTTCCTGAGTATTCCTACTTCATTTAAGTATAAATATTATGCAGCTGTACAGATAGTTTCCAAAGTTGGATATGTATTGTTTAGCCGAAGTACCTCGTGTAGGCTTGGGTATGAGATTGATAGCTTTCATGTTTATATTTCTTAGTTGTGCCTTTTTCCTTTTGTAACTTTATTTTTAATCAGTTATCTCTTACCTCAAGCTTTCCTGCAGGGCAAATGGGTTTGCTATGTCATGGAAGAGCAATTTCTGTTCTTCCCCCACCCCCCCTACTGGATGATAGTTCAGACTGTTGCTCCTGAGCCAAACCTTATCAACATACCAGAAAGCAACCAAGTTTATTTGGACAAATGTAAAAGGTTTCCAAATTATGCTGGGAAATGTAGTTTACTTGATCGACTTTCACAGGACTCAAAAAGCAGAGGGAGGAAGCTGTGACCTTCCAGTCATAGAGTAGAACCATAGAATCTCTACAGTGCAGAAGGAGGCCATTTGGCCCATTGAGTCTACACTGACCACAATCTCACCCAGGCCCTATCCCCGCATCCCTACTTATTTACCCTGCTAATCCCCCTGACACTAAGGGGCAATTTAGCATGGCCAATCCACCTCGCCGGCAAATCAGTCAGTGCATCTGTCAAACTGCTTCTAAATTTCTTCAGTCACTGGCCCCTGCTTCTCTGTTGTTTGTTTGTTTTTACCTACACCACAGATTGTGAATTTTGGGAATTGTTTTGTGTTGTGTAGTCATGGCTACTGGAAAGTTGTCAAAATAGCTGAAACTCACTTCACAAAAAAATAAGTGGCCCAGACACAGCCATTCATTGGACAAATGTTTCCTCTCTTCACGGACCTGAGTTTTCCATGTGTGGTAAAGGGTTGAGAGATGGGATATGCTAGTATATTACGTCAATGATGATGTACAACTGATATCAGTCAATCAGGTGTTGGACTCAAGAGAAAAAGGAGAAGTTGGAATCATGCCTAGGAACATTGTGTCTACTCTGTGACCTCTTTAGATGTATTACTAATAAACACGTGTTTAGCAGACACACACAGTATGTTTACAGTCTGTCTAAGAACCAAGTTCCATGCCTAGAGTCCAAAATAGAAGAACACAATTCAGATTATGCTGGCAGCAGTGGGGACCTCGATGTAAAAGATACATCAGTGTTATCAAAGGAAGCACAGAGTGCATGAAGCTTTTGAAAGTAGTTCTTTAAAAAAAAAAAATCAGCAGAGGAGGCAGCACTCAGGAGAGTTGTAATGATGACCGCACCTAGTGAACAGTCCCTGTCCTTGTCTCACCCATTTCACTGCCTCAAGGTTCCACAGAGGCCAAAAGTAGGAGCTGTGGAAATACCATTTTTTCCAGTAGCAAGCAGCATCAGTTCAGTCACAACAAGTCTGTTCCTTTCTATATGCGGTAGTTCCAGTAGCAGACAAAGTTCTCCTATGGCACCGGGTGCAGGAGCCACTGTGGATTTCGAATTCATTCTTAAAGCCTTTGACACTTATTTAACCCAAAGCAAATCTAGTAATCAAACAAACACATTTTAACCAGTGGTCACAACAAACCTAGGAAATTGACTGAATTATTTCATGCTGACTCATATCACTGGCCAGTTCTTGAGGCCGCTGAAGGCCAAGCTAATCCACGATCGCAAAGTTGAGGTGGTCAGGGTGCAAAACTCTGACTTTCTGCAGACTAAAGGTGATCTTACTTTGGATCAAATGGTTCAGCATGTGAGGCAGGACGAGTTTAGAGAATTTATCAAGACTATAATTCCACACAGCTCTGATGCTTCACTTGACTCCATAGATTGGGTAGGCTCACAGACAGTGGCTCCACACAAGTCAGCTAAATCAGGCGTAATGGCAGGGAACTCCAGGCCGGCAGCCATTTTGAGATGCTTGCGTCGTGGTATGAAAACCAAGTATAGACGCCAAGACTGCTCAGCAGAATGCTTCCAGAGTGGCTAAAATGGACATTTCCAGGGTTTTGGCAAATCCAATCATTTTAGTCAAAGTTAAAAAAAAATTTCATCCAAGAAATGGAAAGGCAAGGAAAAGACATAATTACAGAGTTCCTAGGGGAATTTGATCATCTTTGTCCAGACTATTGGTCAGTTACAGTCCAAGTCTAAGGCTTCAATAGTACTTTTAAAATTGATACTGGAGTTGAAGTTAATGCATTGGTGGATGACCTCCATTGGCTTCAGCCAATGGCCCTTCATCCATTAGACATTGATTTACAAGGTCCAGGTGGCATAGACCTTCCCATCTAAAGGCAGCATTATTGCTGCTCTTTGTTACAAGGGGTGACAGATCATTGATTCTCTCTGTTGCTCATAATTAGTGCACATCCTTATTGAGTGATGATGTTGGCATACTTTTAGAAATCCGAGAAAAAACAGACTACGCTCATCATTTGAATGACTCACTGACTTTCCTTCGCTGAGGAAGGAAACATGGCTGTGAAAGTGAGTTTTGGTGAACACCAGGAGGGAAATGGAAAACAATGAAGGTGCACAGGGTAAAAAAAAGAGAAGAACGGAAATCCTGTTGGAGAGAATCATAGAATCCTGCAGTGCAGAAGGAGGCCACTCAGCCCATCAAGTCTGCACCGACCACAATCCCACCCAGACCCCATCCCCACAACTCCACACACTTACCCTAACTAGTCCCCCTGACACTAAGGATCAATTTATCATGGCCAATCCACCTAACCCGCACATCTTTGGACTATGGAAGGAAACCAGAGCACCGGGAGGAAACCCATGCAGACACGGGGAGAACGTGCAAACTTCACACCAAGCCGGGAATCGAACCCTGGTCCCTGGCGCTGTGAGGCAGCAGTGCTAACCGCTCTGCCACCGTACCACCCCGAGAAGAGCAGTACTTCCTGGAAGAGAAGTGGCAGTGAGTTAAACGCCAAGATAAAGGCAAAATGCTGCAGCTTCTGGAATCAGAAACAAAAACAGAAAATGCTGAAGAAACTCAGGTCTGACAACATCTATGAAGAGAGAATGGAGCTATTCCCTCTCCGCAGTCAGACATGCTGAGTTCCTCCAGCATTTTCCGTTTTTTTATTTCAGATTCCAGCATGTGTAAATATACTTTTCTAGCTGCAGCCTCTTGATAACTATAAATGCACTGTGGCTGCAAGAGGATTTCAAGAACAAAACTCAGGAACATTCCAACAAAGATGATCCCTCCAGGAGAATAAAAATGTGACAAGATGATTTGCACCAAGAATTTGTTCAGATGTCATACAAACTGCTATTGCATTATCCAGATCAGTCAATAAAGTCTACCACACACACTGGTATAAATATGACAGTGCAAGTAGTTGTGGACTGGAACAGACTTAACACAGGTATTCCAGTGTAGAAACGCACATTTCTCGGGAAGTGCCTGAAAACATTTCTGATTTCATTTTGTTCCTGTGTCACACTGGAGTGATTTCATTTCAAACAACAGAAGAGTCTATCTAGAATCAGAAATGGCAGCATACTGTGACGGTATCCCAGAAAATAATCAATTTGAACATTTTTGGAAAAATGAAGAGTTGTTTGAAGAAAATGATGGTTGGGTGTAGTGACAAAGGCAACAAATATCATTTTTTAAATTCATTGAGGATGTGGGCGTAGCTGGCTCAGCCAGCATTTATTGCCCATCCCTAATTGCCCCTTGAGAAGGTGCTGGTGAGATGCCTTCTTGAATCACTGCAATCCACGTGGTGTAGGTACACCCACAGTGCAGTCAGGGAGGGAGTTCCAAGATTTTGACCCAGTGACAGTGAAGGAACAGTGATAGATTCCCAAGTCAGGATGGTGAGTGACTTGGAGGGGAACTTCCAAGTGGTGGTGTTCCCAGGTATCTGCAGTTCTTGTCATTCTAGACAGTAGGGGCCATGGGTTTGGAAGGTGCTGCCTCAGGAGCGAGTTCCTGCAGTGCATCTTGTAGATGGTACATATGGCTGCCACTGTTCGTCGATGGTGGAGAGACTGAATGCTCACGGAAGGGTTAGCAATCAAATGGGCCGCTTTGTCCTGGATGGTATCGAGCTTCTTCAGCATTGTTGGAGCTGCACTCATCTGGGCAAGTTGACAGTATTCCATTACACTCCTGATTTGTGTCTTGTAGAGTATGGACTGGCTTAGGGGGCGGGGGTGCAGGAGGGGAGTTATACGCCACAGAATTTCTAGCCTTTGACTTGCTTTTGCAGCCAGTGTTCATATGGCTAATCCGGTTCAGTTTCTAGTCAATAGTAATCCCCACAATGTTGATAGTGGGGGATTCAGTGATAGAACATAGAACATAGAACATTACAGCGCAGAACAGGCCCTTCGGCCCACGATGTTGCACCGACCAGTTAAAAAAAAAACTGTGACCCTCCAACCTAAACCAATTTCTTTTCGTCCATGAACCTATCTACGGATCTCTTAAACGCCCCCAAACTAGGCGCATTTACTACTGATGCTGGCAGGGCATTCCAATCCCTCACCACCCTCTGGGTAAAGAACCTACCCCTGACATCGGTTCTATAACTACCCCCCCTCAATTTAAAGCCATGCCCCCTCGTGCTGGATTTCTCCATCAGAGGAAAAAGGCTATCACTATCCACCCTATCTAAACCTCTAATCATCTTATATGTTTCAATAAGATCCCCTCTTAGCCGCCGCCTTTCCAGCGAAAACAATCCCAAATCCCTCAGCCTCTCCTCATAGGATCTCCCCTCCATACCAGGCAACATCCTGGTAAACCTCCTCTGCACCCTCTCCAAAGCCTCCACATCCTTCCTGTAATGTGGGGACCAGAACTGCACACAGTACTCCAAGTGCGGCCGCACCAGAGTTGTGTACAGTTGCAACATAACGCTACGACTCCTAAATTCAATCCCCCTACCAATAAACGCCAAGACACCATATGCCTTCTTAACAACCTTATCTACTTGATTCCCAACTTTCAGGGATCTATGCACACATACACCTAGATCCCTCTGCTCCTCCACACTATTCAAAGTCCTCCCGTTAGCCCTATACTCAACACAAATGATGGCAAATGGCACTGAATATCAAGGGGTGATGGTTAGATCCTCTCGTTTGAGATGGTCATTGCCTGGCACTTGTGTGGTATGAATGTTACTTGCCACTTGTCAGCCGTAGCCTGGCTATTGTCCATGTCATGCTGCATTTGGACATGAACTGTTTCAGTATCTGAGGTATGGTGCTGAACATTGTGTGCAAACATTCCCAATTCTGACCTTATGATGAAGGGAAGGTCATTAATGCAGCTGCTGAAGATGGCTGGGCCTAGGACACCATCCTGAGGATCTCCTGCAGTGGTGTCCTGGAGCTGAGACGATTAACCTCCAATCACCACAACTATTTTCCTTTGTGTCAGGTCTGATGAATCCAAGCAGCGGAGGGTTTTCCCTCTGATTCCCATTTACTCCAGTTGTGCTAGGGCTCCTTGGTGCCACACTCGGTCAAATGTGGCCTTGATGCTAATGGCAGTCATTTTCACCTCACCTCTGGAATTCAGCTCTTTTTTCCACGTTTGAACCAAGGCAGCAATGAGGTCAGGAGTTAAGCGACCATGGCGAAACCCAAACTGGGCATCACTGAGCAGGTTATTGCTGAGTAAGTGCTGCTTGATAGGGCTGTTGATGACCTCTTCCATCATTTTACTGATGATCTAGAGTAGACTCATTGGGCGGTGATTAGCAGTGTTGAATTTGTCCTGTTTCTTGTGTGCAGGACATACCTGGACAATTTTCCATATTGCCGGTTAGATGCCAGCTGTACTGGAACAGAACTCAACTTAACTACTTCAAAAACAAACTAAAATTAGTGGTATTTAATTGTATATGTTTTCAAACAAGCAGATTTTGCCTTTGACATTGCTTACACCAAGCCACGTGAATCTGTTTTAGCATGACAGGACTCTGTACCATGTGAAACACAATGAATGTGTTTATTATTGTGAGCTTTGATTCTTAACTTTGCAAAGTCTGAAAATTGTTAGGTTAACAAATCAGCATTTAATTGTTGTTTGTCAATGGAAATGTACAGATTGAAAAACATGTAAATTCTGGTTGTTTAAAAATACACATTAATTGACAGGTTTTCCTGTCTCCTCCATCACTTCAAAAAGAATTGTTTTTGCATTTTGCAAAAGTGTGATATCAACTGTGAAGAACAAACAGCTCATTAAGCACACCTTTTGTGTTACTACTTAGAATATGAAAGGGTGGGAATATATTTTTATTAATTAATTTTTTACTCTTCTCGGCCTTTTGGCTAAGATCAAGTGTAGTATGCGGATGCTGCACTTGGTTGAGGTCATTAGGTTACATTTAAGCTTCATTTTCATATGAAGCAATTTTTAAAAGCGACATCTCGGCCTTTTGGCCAAGATGCAAATGAGATCAAGCCTTGGAGGAGGAAGACCTGCACCTACTCCAATCAGCTTGGCTCATGTAGATCAGGCCCAAGACAGCGGTTGCATACCTTGTCTTGTCAGCTTGCATCGGGAATGTCTCGACTTATTGAGACTCTGAATTGGACTTGATTTGATTGAATTGGAATTTTTTAAAAATGTTTTACTCCATTCATAAAGTTACAAAGCCAATACTCAACGGACCAGGCAAACCCAAATCCATTCCAATTGATCTTGATTTGTCACATGTATTAGCATACAGTGAAAAGTATTGTTTCTTGAGTGCTATACAGGCAAAGCATACCGTTCATAGAGAAGGAAAAGGAGAGGGTGCAGAATGTAGTGTTACAGTAATAGCTAGGGTGTTGAGAAAGATCAAATATATGGTAGATGCGTTCAAAAGTCTGATGGCAGCAGGGAAGAAGCTGTTCTGGAGTCGGTTGGTACGTGACCTCAGACTTTTGTATCTTTTTCCTGACAGAAGGTGGTGGAAGAGGGTATGTCTGGGGTGCGTGGGGTTCTTGATTATGTTGGCTGCTTTGCCGAGGCAGCGGGAAGTGTTGACGGAGTCAATGGATGGGAGGCTGTTAATTTTCATCTATAGACTCGAGGTTGTAAGAAACGGCAGACAGTCTGCCGGAATGTTAACACCCCCTTCCCCCAGTCATCTAGCAGATACTAGGAAGCTCACCCATCCGCTGCCAGCCAGATCTGGCTGAATACATATTTTAAACTGCATTCAGCCACCCAATGCTATCAGGATTCTCGTTCACATATGAATAGTAGGTCACATATCCAGATGATGTCATAAGGGCCCAACTGCAAACTTCACACCTAGCTTACCTGACAAGCCAAACTCATTAAGAAATGGATCCGGGTCCAAGAGGCCCAGAAGGGAAGGTTTTGATTATTTTTAATAAGAAGTTTGATTCCTTGAGTCAACCATCCTTCTCTGGGATCCAAATAATAACTTTGGCCTTTTCTTACCCCAGTTGACTCCCATGCCCACCACAAATGAAATCCCCTTTAGTATCAGTGGGGGAGAGGCAGTCACTATTTGATATTTGTGCTGGAGATGGTTCCTTCTGACTTGCAGCCCATTCCCATTAGCCTGCAGGGAACAGTTACTGGCAGGTTTGGGCAGAAGTCTAAACTCTGAAAATGGAAAATAACCCACCAGCTTAACTTTCTCAGGGCTCCATGTGGAAATGGAATGGGTGCTTTTGGCTTACTTCAATCCCTTTTAAAGCACCAATGCCACTCCGCAGACTGTCTTCATTTCTGTGTACGTTGTGATAGAAAGCCAAGTGCAGCAGGGAACCACAACAGACGGTAAATGTTCAATAGACGGTAAATGTTCACCACACGCAACACCTTCATGAAATGTGATTTTTATGCTAGTTGTCAATCATTGTTAGTACGCTTCAGAGTCCAGTGGGAAGACCATAAGAAATTTTGATGAGGCTACATGGACACAAACAAGATGTGAACTGGAAACAAGCATTTAAATCTGCTCCAGCCAACACACCATTAAAAAGTAACTGGGCTTTTTGGATCAGCAACAAACTAATTAATTTCCACAATCAGTCCACCGGTAGTTTAATATTCACTGACCAACACCTCTTTCACTTTATAGTTTTGACTGGCTGTATTTGTTCTCCAATAATGTCAGCTTTCAAGTAATCTTTTTCAATAGTGCTCTGCACAGTAAAAAAATTACAGAACACCAAATTAAATGAACAGGAATAAACTCCATGAAACACAAAAATGTGACTTGACAGTAAAAAGCCTGCCATATCTTAATATTCATGCTTGAACTACACTAATCAAAACATCAGCTCTCAGAGAACTTTCAAAAGCTACCGAGGTATGCAACAAAGCTTCTCAAAATAACTTTAACTCTTTCATGGAATTTTGCATCCTTGTCATTTCAGTGTTATAGACTCAAATTTGGCTGGACATTTACCAGCACACCGCGGGCGAGGCTCGCAGAACGGAATTCTCGGGTGGAATTTTACAAGCCTCGCTTAAGCGAGGTTGAAAAAATTCTGGCCAAAGTCTATGACACAGAAAAGAGGCCACTTGGCCCATCGGGTCCGTGCTGGCTGAAAAATGAGCTACTCAGCCATATCCCACTTTGTAGCATTTAGCCCATAGCCTTGTGGTTAGTACACGAGAGGTGCATATGCAGACACCATTTAAATGAGTTGAGGGATTCTGCCTTTCAGGTAGCAAATTCCCCCACAACACGCTAGGTAAAAAAAAAAAATCATCCTCAGCCATATAATCTTCCCACCAATCATCTTAATTCTGTTATAAAGAACCTGGTAGCCTATCAGCACCACATATTTTGGAAGTTTCACTCTGAAAATTATTTTCCAGTTGTTGTAGAATGGACAACTAAAGGTCAGAAAAATCAATTGCATAGCTATTTTCAGAAAAAGCTCGGCACAACATCGTGGGCCGAAGGGCCTGTTCTGTGCTGTACTGTTCTATGTTCTATTTCACTGGCTCCGCTTTCATCTTAGTCAGTGCTGTAACTTCTGTCCTGTCCATTACATTGGCTAAAATCACTCCACAGATAGTGCAATCATTTCATTTTAAATGAAAAATTAAGGCAACTGGCAACATAATTTTCAAAGCTAGAGAGTGTTTTCCCACATTCACCATGGCTAATCCCCCTAACCTGCACGTCTTTGGACTGTGGGAGGAAACCGGAGCACCAGGAAGAAACCCACGCAGACACAGGGAGAACATGCAAACCCCACACAGACAGTGACCTAAAGCCAGAATCAAACCTGGTCCCTGGCATTATGATGCAGCAGTGCTAATCACTGTACCAATGTGCCAGTAAGAGTTTTAACAATACTAGGTTAAAGTCCAACAGGTTTATTTGGTAGCAAATACCATTAGCTTTCGGAGCACTGCTCCTTCGTCAGATGGAGTGGAAATCTGCTCTCAAACAGGGCACAGAGACACAGTGTCTCTGTGCCCTGTTTGAGAGCAGATTTCCATTCCATCTGACGAAGGAGCAGCGCTCCGAAAGCTAATGGTATTTGCTACCAAATAAACCTGCTGGACTTTAACCTGGTGTTGTTAAAACTCTTACTGTGTTCACCCCAGTCCAACGCCGGCATCTCCACATCCTGACTACCAATGTGCCAGGCCAGAATCGAACCCGGGTGAATCCCTGGTGACATGGGGCAGCAGTGCTGACCACTGTGCCAGGCCAGAATTGAACCCGGGTCGCTGGTGCTGTGAGGCATCAATGTTAATGTGCCACCATGCTGGGTCCTTCCTCCACAAGAACATGCTCACATCTTCTGTCCATCAGATATTTCTCCTGCAAATGTTAAGTATGCAAGATGATAAAAGGAGCACATAGGAAACCTGGCCAAGTGTCCATCCATGTCTCTGTAGGGGTGTGAAAAATTGAACATAGATCATGCACCTCGCTTTTCATGAAAGATTACTGTTAGGGAACAACTTTATAGATGTGCTTGAGAGAAGAGTTTTAATTTTAAGCTCCTGTATGGATGTTCATGTGAAATGAAGAAAGAGATGCAAGGTGGGATTTTACCAGTGTCTGCAGTCAAGGTGCAAGTAAACATAGAATCCCTCATGTAGAAGGAGACCATTCAGCCCATCGCGTCTGCATCGATCACAATCCCACCCAGGCCCTATCCCCATAACCTCATACATTTACTCTAGTTAGTCCCCCTGACACCAAGGGGTAATTTAGCATGGCCAATCCACCAAACCCGCACATCGTTGGACTGTGGGAAGAAACCAGTGCACCCGGAGGAAACCACACAGACACGGGGAGAATGTGCAAACTCCACACAGACAGTGACCCAAGCTGGGAATCGAACCCGGGTCCCTGGCACTGTGAGGCAGCAGTGCTAACCACTCTGCCACCCTTAAAGAGAAAGGCGACTTGGCATTTTGCCCATTTACTTGGTACAAGGCAACGCTGCCAAGGCTACCTTGGAAGATTTTCTCAGGCTAGCGTGTTCTTGGTAACCTACTCCCAAATCATTTCCTTTATTTCCTCTGCTGCAGTCTGAACTCTTCCCTTGGTGTGTGGGCACAGAGGAACCTGCCTTTCACATAGCACCTGAAGCCATAACACTACAGCACTGAGTGTGAAAAAAGTATTGGTGGCTGCTATTGCAATAGCAGTGTGAGATGAAGTATACGTTTGTCACCAGTGAGATTTAAGTTTAGGCTATTTTAATGAACCTCCTCTTGCAATGGTTTCACCACATCCTACATGTTGACCTTAAATCTCCCATTAGACAGAAGCTGTGGTTTTCTGTACACACTCGAGCTTGGTTTAAATTCTGAACGAACACATTAAATATATCTACAGAAGACACGTACGGAACGCATAAATCTGCGTCAATAGCAGGCAATCCTTGTAAGTAGATAGAGACAAATTGAGCTTCATGTCTGAATAAGCTTGTACATTTCTATATAGCATTAAATTTTAATTTATATATACACCTCTAAATCACCAAGTTTCCCCACTTCGACATCCTGGGATCACAATTAGCCAGAAACTGAACTGGGCCGCTCCCATCTACATTGTGGCATTTTGGGGTACAAGAACTGGGCAAAATCCGAGTGCTCTGCCTTGAGTGGTTCACCTCCCAACCCCTCAAAGCCTTTCCATATTTAACAGACTCAAGTTAAGAATATGATGGAATGCTCTGTGCTCATTTGGACGGGTGCCACCTTAACACTCAAAGTTCAGCACCATCCAGGACAAAGCATTGCTGCTTGTTTGGCACACATGATTGAACTGACACCATTACTCTATTGTATCTAGTATGTGTTATGTATAGGATAATAGTGTATAGTGTATTATGCACTGCAGCAAATCACTACATTTACCTTCTACACCTTCTCACCCTAAGACCTCTATTATTGAGAAGGGCAGGAGCATCTATAACATGAGAGCATCGTCAAGTTCATCCTCACAGTCCCACCATCCTAATTAAACAGATTTTGCTGTTTCTTCATTGTCACGCAGTCAAAGGCCTGGAATTCTCTGCATAACACTTATCGTGGGAGCCCCATCAGAACAAGCATTGCAGTTGTTTAAGAAAAAAGCCCACCCATCTCTCTCTCTCAGGAATTTTAGAGACTGGCAACAAATATGATCTTAGTAATGTCGCCTACAAAGTGTAGAAAACAAACATATTCTTTCTTTATCTCCCAAAATATGCCTTTAATGCGGTGGAGTTTTTGATTTTCATGAAGGGATATTTTTGACTGCTGCTGTTTCATTTAGTTGGAAAGAGATTTTCAGAGACTGCAGAGATAAATAGAAGCAAAATGGCAAAGGAGCATTCATTTGAACAGCCGCTGTAACCTGTATGAAGACTGCAGCAGTGCCAAGGTTCTGCCCACACAATGAGGTTACAATCCAAAGGATTAATCCCAGCCAGGGGAGTAACACAACCACGTAGACATGACCCTTAGATTATGCAACAGGGTCAGCTACGTACAGCACAGACGAGCCATAAATTGAGTTGACACCAAGCCAACTTCAGAAAATTAACATTTGAGGAAATATTTAAAGTGCACCAGATACGATGCCTTCATTAGCATCGTTGCCAATAGCAACCAAGACAGGATATTAAACCCAGTCTTTAGTTCCTTTTCATTAGCCCCATTTTCTTTCAACAATATTATTTCACAGACAAAAAACAGCTGAATACTTACTTGTAAAACATAAAGGATTACAGACAGGAAATGTAACTTGCCTGGAATATTCAGAACTAATGCTACAACAGCTTTATTTAGACTCATCCAAAGTCCGAGCATAAATAACCATTTCTCCAGCTGGGTGCCAAAAGATTTGCATTTACCAAGGCAAATTCCTAGCTTGCCTAGTCTCAATAATTGTGGTAATAGCATATCCAGAGGTAAGACATCTTTGCAAAAGAGTTTGCGGCTGGTACGTTAAACAGTCTTCCTGCTAGACTGTTTACACCATTAAACTTCTGCTAAGCATCTTAATCTTAGAGAGTAATTCCTTTCCTGTCATACCATAAGACAGCGCTGTCTTTATGACTCAGGGTGGAAAATATTAGGGTAGGAAAGCCAGATGACCTGTTTGACTTTCGCCAGTGCTGTGATGTGCGAAAGGAGAAAAGAGTGTCTTTCACTAGCCATGGATTACAATACTTATTTACTGTTTGTGATATTACAGGTAAACAGTATGACATTCCCTTTTTTCATATGAGATTAACTGATGTTCAAAATAAAATGGGTTAATGCCTCGGTGTTGTAATTGCAGGTCAGATATTCTCCAATGAGCATTCCCTTAATGTCTAGTGTCTAATTGCACAGTAGTATAAATGAGTGTGTAGGAATGGAATGCTCGCAATCCAAAAGGGATTTGTATTTTCCACATTTGCTTCTTCAGTCTTTCAGTAATGGACTGAGAAACACTCGAGAGTTGAGGCTTCTTGCAAATTATTTCAGTTGCATCATTTTTCATGCAGCACGTGATCTCACAGCTGTTCAGTGAACAAATTCCACTTTCTTCCCGTCCTCAAATAAAAAAAAACATGTCCTGTATCTTTTCCCTTAGTTTTAACTTTGCTGCAAGTTCTAATTGCAAAAACTGGCACCCTGCATCTTAACTTCTAGCTGTCAGGCAGCTGGGAGTTTCCGACATAAAACCCGACCGACTTGCCATGTGTCCTTATGCCTTGATTTCCTATAACCAATAAGTGGGAGGGCAGCCATTATGACTACTCCTCTGTTCACTGACTTGCTAGTGGGCTCCTCCTACCAAGGAGAGTAGGGTCTCAGGAGACCACCTCCTGCTATTTTCAAAAATGAATAGGGCCCACCCTGATTCACTGAGCCTGATACGAGCCAGCTGACTCACAAGATATCTCAACTTGAATTTGACTGTGACCCCACAGCATTCCCCGTCCGGAATGTTCCCTTGCCCCGTCAAGCTTTACACTGCGCCATGAACAAATCCCTCATCTCAGTGTTGTAGCCGGTTAAACTGCACTTTGGCTTCTCAATACTTGAACCCCTACTGAGAGAGACAGACAGAACACAAACTCAAACGCTATAGAAAATTGCAAAAGTATGTGAAAGATATGCTGGCACGAAAAGATAAACAGTAAGAGACGACCAAAGAAAGAGAATGAAAATAAATAAAAAGGCGCACAGTTAAGAGGCTCTTCCAGGATTTTCAAATTTGTGTCCATGAGCCATAGCACCAGGGATCAACTCTCATTAAGGCAACCAATTTTGTGCAGTTACATTTTCCAAGATATCTCATCAACTGCGCTTCATTTTCCAAGGTCTCAATTACAGGATATACTTCAATCATCCACATTTCCAAACCAGTATTAACCTTGTTGAGCATTTTTAAATCAGCATGTTTTAAAACACCCATGTGCGGCTCTCTCATGGCCTCCTGAACTTTAAAGGAAGTTCCCCAGCCGATCATGAGCAGCTGGGCACACAATCAGCAATTACTTTGCTCACCGGCTGTTTATGATTCACATTTGGATTAAATTGCAAGTAACCGGTGCATGAGCAGTTGTTACAGCAACCAGCAGGAAGGTTCCTTCAGTCTTGATCAGGTTAAGGACGAGGCAAAACACTGATGCTTTAAAATACTTGACTAAGTGCTTATGAAGGTTGAAGGAGGCGCACGTTAAAGTGCAAAGTTGCACTTTAAAGAGATTTGCCACAACACATTGAATCTCAATAGATCACCTGTCTTAACTATACTACTTCCTGGGGCTCATTATTTGATGCTCCAGTCTTATTGTGAACAATGCTAGGGTGGGGTGCAATTGGGGAAGGGGGAAGAAATATGATATTTTAATGTAACAGATGAAAAAGAGAGTTACATTACAAAATGTTAAACAAGAAAGAGTGATTGTTGCAATATGCTTTCAAGGGATAGCAACATGTCATCATTAGAAGAGTAGTGTGTCATGTGATCCAACCTCAATTTCACTTTGGATTGTAAGCAAAAGACAGCACACACAGCTCTGCTTTCTGTCCATCTATACAAGTTCTTATGTGCCTAGTTTAAATAAATGAATACACAACATGTTGACACAATCCCTTAAGTGATTGATGTTTTTATATCAACATTAAAAATGACTTATTTCATGATAGTTTCTTTTAACCTGGAGTCAAAAATTTGCCAAAACATCTCAACCAGCAGCCCTCCCTCATTAATAGGAATTAATCTAGAATGATCTTCAAGTTGTTCTATTCACAAAAATTAAACTTTCGCACTGATAGTCGCCAAGCCAGATAAACACAATTTTGTCCCAAAAGACAATACTACTTCAATCTGTATTTACGATATTATTCTTGCATGGTCCATTGTTACTACTCTGGTTACCAAAACGGCAGCATGGTGGCACAGTGGTTAGCACTGCCGCCTCACAGCGCCAGGGGACCTGGGTTCGATTCCCAGCTTGAGTCATTGTGTGGAGCTTGCACGTTTCCCTGTGTTTGCGTGGGTTTCCTCCGGGTGCTCTGGTTTCCTCCCACAGTCCGAAAGACATGCTGGTTAGGTGTATTGGCCATGCCAAATTCTCCCTCAGTGTATCCGAACAGGCGGAGTGTGGGAACTGGGGGATTTTCATAGTAACTTCATTACAACGTGAATGTAAGCCTACTTGTGACTAATAAATAAACTTTACTTTAAAAGGTCCATTATTTAAATGACCATGATCATTGCCATGGCTCATCCACTATATGTTTGGGAATTTATTTAGAACTGTCACGTGTTCTTGTGATTGAACCATCTTCTCACAGTTGATGTCAGGAGCAGAGTCAATCTTTTTAATTCCCTTTCTTATTTCTCATGAAATGTGCATGTTGCTGGCACTTACTGTGCAACCCCAATTGTCCTTGGGAAGGTGATAACGAAATACCTTTTTGAATCGCTCCAGTCCATGTGGTGCTCAGAACGGTTATGGAGAGATTACGTTTTGGAACAAATTACAGCGGAGGAACAGTGATACAGGACGTCAGAAAGATATGAGGCTTGGAGGGGACTTTGTGCTGTTCCCATGCACCCACTTGTCATTCTAAGTGGTGGAGGTAGCAGATTTGAAAGATACTGTTGAAGGAGGCTTGGCGAGTTGCTGCAGTACCTCTAGTAGATGGTACATTTTGCTGCTGCTGTGTCCTGGTGGAGGGAAAAATGGATCAAATGGGTTGTTCTGCCCCGGATGGTGTTGAACTTCAAGTGTTGTTGCAGCTGCACTGATCTAGACAGGTGGAGAGTATTCCATCACACGGGTGTCTTGTGGATGGCGGATATTGTGATGTGCGTCAGCATGTTACTGTAATGCACAGATGCTCAGCAGACCAAGGGTAAACGTGAGACTGGAGAATAGCACTGCCCATGGTATGATGCACAGTATCACACGGTAAGAGGCTCTGGGAGAGAACAGTCTAGAAACAGAACTCACTAAGTAATCAGCCTGCCTGCATGGAGGCAACATCTCCACGCATGACCATACCCTGGATCTGTGAATAGGTAAAGACTTGCAATAAATGGTTCATGTTTAAATATTCAAGTCTCAAGATCTCCTCACTGAGGGACCTTCACAGCAGTGAGACACAATGTTACGACATGCTGTGTAGCAGTGGTATTGGCAGTGATGACCAACGATGATAGTACCATGGTGATCGGTGAGTTGTGATCTATGACAGTAAGAAAGACGGTAGCTAAACGCATGAACCCAGAACAGTATTTCAAGGTAGAAGAAACTGAAGCCAGAGGAGAGAAACATGCACCTCTAGTCTGCAGACTTTGAAGTTGAGGACTCCAACAGAATGTGAAGTACATTGTGACATGCCCTTGTGAGGCAAAGGCATCCAAATCCACATAATGAGTGAACAAAACTACAGAAAATTGCAAGATCCTGAGTGACATAGTCCACAACACAGTGAATAAAAATACAAAAAAAAACTGAATTTAAATTTTGGAACAGGTGATAGTCCCAAGGTTCAGCATACAGAGGGCAGCTGAAAGAGAGACGCAAGGAAAAACATGGGTTTTAAAAATAAAACCTGCAGAAAAAAAACACTGGGCCAAATTAAATACAGAAACCTGCAAAGCACATTTTTAAAAAAAGAGGGGAAAGTCCTGTCAAGTTACAATACACGTGGAATCCAATCTTCCAAGCACTTTGGAAATACTGAAATTTTCAATTTGAAAAGCACTCCAAACCAAAGGGAAGATTTTTTTATAAAACAAAGAAAGTAAATTGTGTCCCAAACTAAACTAAAGGTATAACCAGGTTTTAAGCCCAGTGTAGTACAAAGAGCTGCAACCTTCATCAACAAACTTCTTGCAAAATACAACACCCCGGCAAAGCTGTTTCCAAGATCTGCCCAGCAAACAAGACCTCAAGTACAGAGGGAAGCCAACTGCATCATAGCAACTACAGCCAGTGTGAGTATATGGAAACTACACTCAATCTCAAAGAGGTAATGAAATTTAAAGTGATAACTACAAACCAAAACGGCTATTGACAAAAAATTCAAAGACACCCCACAATGAGGGCAACTCTCATTGAACTCTCAGGAAAATGAATGGGTGGATTGTCCCTCACAGGCAAATATCAAAGGACCATTCAGCAACATGAAGAAACGAAGACAGTCTTTGTAATAACCTCAACGAGGCCCATGTGTTTGGCCTCTTGGAGTATGAGCTTCCTGATCGCGGTAATGATTGCCTGCACCACCTGGTGCAGAGGAGGGGGTGGGGAAGGAGGAGGACCACCTCATGAACCTGCTCCTGGGCCTGGCAAAACTTGCCATAAACAGGTCCAGGCAGTGGGTGACTGAGGGGGTTGTCCGACTCAACTGTCTGCCTCTCTACCGCGGCTATATCCGCAGCCGGGTGTCCCTGGAAAGGGAACATGCAGTTGCCTAGGACATTGTTAATGCCTTCCATGCCTGCTGGGCACCGCAGGGACTGGGGTGCATTATTGACCCCTTTAATCACATTTTTTGGTTTGATGTTTTAAGTTTCCTTTCCATTTTGTCCTTTGTTTCGGGCGGTTCCCCTCCTTCTGCGAGCTGCACATTTTAATTTATCCACTTGTTAATTCGATTTAGTCTATGATGAAGGAACAGCAACCTCGGAGGAGTTATGTCAGTCTTAAACAGAAAAATGGAAGCATAGCAGAAGAAATTTGAGGAGATTCTGCTGAATTATTTGAAAGCTCAAGGTGAAGCAAGCTAGCTTCACGAACAAAAAAACCTGTTAAAACACCTTCACACAATACAAAAATTTCTCAGGTCAAAGTTTATTCCTCTGCAAGATTATGAAGAGAAGCAGAATGACTTCGTCATAAACTCCGAACAAATGGATAAACCTGTTGACAGAGAAGACGCCAGCAAAATGTTCCATATTCCAGAAGGAAGCCAGAGCTGCAAGAAACAGTTGGACGAAAGTGAGAAGGCATTGAAAGAAAAGCCTTGGGACTTCCCATGTTACAAGCAGCCACGAGTAGCACATTTACAGAACTGAAACCATTTGGCCAATGGTGAAGCCCAAAAAGAAGGACAAGACAAAGTTCTACTGTGAACAGAGAAACAAAAGACAGAAATAAGACGTAAAATGTAAATCCAATGAAGCAGTGCAAGAACTAAAAGAAAAAGCACTGGCTGTTTCCGATGCGCTGAGAAACATTGAGCTGAATGAAGAAACTCATAAGCTTGCGAAAGAATTTGGAAATGTAAGAACAAACAAATGTTTGGCCGAAGTTATGAATGAAACAAGTAGAAACGAAGGTTCCATTTGTGACACACCAATGTCCAATAAGAACATGGCAGACACCACAGATAATAAACTTTAAACCCACTCTCGGAAATAACATTCCCTTCAGGAGGAACCAGACAAATCCACAAGTGCCTGAAAAAAAGAGAGAAACACAACTCGAACGAGTGCAGAAAGTGAATCAAATAGAGATAGCAAAGTACCAGAAGCACAGAATACTATGACATTCCTCCATACTTGACAGTCCAAGATGTGGAAGAACTGTCAAGACTCAAAATCATCTGAATTTGTTAAGTCAGAGACTTGAGTTGGGGGAGCAGGGTTAGCAAGTTAAAAAACTGAATTGTAATAATCCGTCGAGGGGTGGAGGAGAGAGTTTTCTTTGAAGAAGAACGGGGAAGTTATGATATGTACCTGTGTGCCATTGTAATGAAATGGAAATATGACTTGTCACAGCAAGGGTTAATATGGGACTGGAGAAGAGAGCCATCCACGATATGATATATAGAGTCAAAGAGAGAATAGTCTCGAAATAGAACTCTAAATAAACAGCCTGCCTGCATGAAGACAACAGCGCCATGCATGACCACACCTGTGAATAGTTAAAGACAAGCAATAAAAGATTCATGTTTAAATATACAAGTCTCAAGGTCTCCTCGAGGACTGAGGCATCTTCGCAGCAGTGAGACACAATATCGGTATTGCAGAAGGGCTTTGGGGAAATCAGATGGAGAGTTGTCTGCCACAGGATTCCCAGCCCAGCCTCTGACCTGCTCTTGTAGCCACAGTATTTCATATTGCTAGGCTAGCTACGTTTCTGGTGGATGGTAATGGCAGGCAGTAAGAGCGGGAGAGATTCCCAGTCAGCCAAGTGTCAGAAAGAAATCAGAGCCTCTATCATCACTATACATTGCTACCATTTATTCAACTGATCTTTCTTTTCACCCTTCCTGTAACTGCAACATTATATTCTGCACCCTCTCCTTTCCTTCTCAATGTGCTCTGAGCGGTATGTTTTGTCTGTATAGCATGCAAGAAACAAAACTTTTCACTGTATCCCAATACATGCGACAAAAATAAATCAATTTAATTCAATCCTATAATATAGATGCCACAGCAACTTGGATGCCTCTGGGGGAAGTGGTGAGGGAAAGAGTGGGGAGGTGGGTGGCGCGGTTGATTCTGTTAGCTTGACAGCTGGAATGGTTCAGGCTGGTGCCAACAGTATAGGGTTTGATTCCCCATTCTGGCTGCTGTGGATTCAGGACCAGCCTCATTGCCCTAACCAGGGTAGGGGGTTGGGGCACTTTGACTCAATCTACTTTCAGGCAGAGAACTCGAAGTCTGTCTTGATGCGATTCACCTCCGCATCTGATTTTTATAGCAGACTGTCACCTGCTGGTCATTGGTTTCCTTCAAAGCCGATTTTCTTTTACACAGAATCATTTGTTTTGAAGTAATCAGTTAAATGAGTGACGGAGGTTATTATTATGATTGAAGTGTGTAAAAACAGAGCCAGAAAAAAATAAAGGGAAAACGAGTATCAAGAAAAGAGTGAATAAAAGTAAAATTAAAAAAGGAACCACGGGCAGAGATAGATAATGAAAATTAACAAATCATACAGATTGAATGAGTTAAGGAGGCAGAGGAGATGGCTGGAAGTCTGGTAAGAAGTTTAACAACACCAGGTTAAAGTCCAACAGGTTTATTTGGTAGCAAATGTGGCTTTTGCTACCAAATAAACCTGTTGGACTTTAACCTGGTGTTGTTAAACTTCTTACTGTGTTTACCCCAGTCCAACGCCGGCATCTCCACATCATGGAAGTCTGGTGGCAGAGGTGTATTTTGAGGCAGTTTATGACTGTAGGCACATACAAAGTAAGAATTTTAACAACATCAGGTTAAAGTTCAACAGGTTTATTTGGTAGCAAATACCATTAGCTTTTGGAGCGCTGCTCCTTCGTCAGATGGAGTGGAAATCTGCTCTCAAACAGGGCACAGAGACACAAAATCAAGTTACAGAATACTGATTAGAATGCAAATCTCTACAGCCAACCAGGTCTTAAAGATACAGACAATGTGAGTGGAGGGAGCATTAAGCACAGGTTAAAGAGATGTGTATTGTCTCCAGACAGGACAGCCAGTGAGATTCTGCAAGTCCAGGAGGCAAGCTGTGGGGGTTACTGATAGTGTGACATAAAACCAACTTCCCGGTTTAGGCCGTCCTCATGTGTGCGGAACTTGGCTATCAGTTTCTGCTCAGCCACTCTGCGCTGTCGTGTGTTGTGAAGGCCGCCTTGGAGAACGCTTACCCGAAGATCAGAGGCTGAATGCCCGTGACCGCTGAAGTGCTCCCCCACAGGAAGAGAACAGTCTTGCCTGGTGATTGTCGAGCAGTGTTCATTCATCCGTTGTCGTAGCATCTGCGTGGTTTCCCCAATGTACTATGCCTTGGGACATCCTTTCCTGTAGCGTATCAGGTAGACAACGTTGGCCGAGTTGCAAGAGTATGTACCGTGTACCTGGTAGATGGTGTTCTCATGTGAGATGATGGCATCCGTGTCGATGATCCGGCACGTCTTGCAGAGGTTGCTGTGGCAGGGTTGTGTGGTGTCGTGGTCCCTGTTCTCCTGAAGGCTGGGTAGTTTGCTGCGGACAATGGTCTGTTTGAGGTTGTGCGGTTGTTTGAAGGCAAGAAGTTGGGGTGTGGGGATGGCCTTGGCGAGATGTTCGTCTTCATCAATGACATGTTGAAGGCTCCGGAGGAGATGCCGTAGCTTCTCCGCTCCGGGGAAGTACTGGACGACGAAGGGTACTCTGTCCACCGTGTCCCGTGTTTGTCTTCTGAGGAGGTCGGTGCGGTTTTTCGTTGTGGCGCTCGACTCATCATATATGGCGTGTATAATATATATGTTTTTAATGTATTATAACCAATGCAGCAATGAAAAATATAAAAACTGGAAACATTAAATCAAAGTAGAAAAAGTAACTTTCGGATGATTTATACAGCATAGTTAACAGATGACAAAATGCAGATCTGGGACCACCTGTTGGGTTCCAAAATAAATACCTTCTGCTGAACTTGGAGAATGTTTAGAAAGGCAGGAGTGAGTCTCATTAAAAATATAGACCAAGCAGGTATTGACAAATGTCAATTCCGCACTATTCACTCAGCTTCACTGTCACTAGTCATGTGCTATGTTGCCAATTGGTGTTAGATAACTGGACAGGACGATCTCAGAATGGAACTCTGGCTCAAAGGACCATAACATTCATTTTTCTTTTGAAAACATGGAGGAACAGACTGGCATGACTGCTAATTAGTTTTAACAAGGAAAAAACATTTAATAAACATAAAAAAAGTTTGATTATGGTACAATATTCCTTCTCTTCCCCCCCTCCCCCCAGCTTCATAAGTACTTCAGATCTTAAAGTTAACACAGGTTACAAAATATATCCGGAGCTACAAAGGTCTCAGGAACACAAAATCCCTTTAAACACACAGCTGGCTGTGCTGAGACACACACTCCACTCTGAAGCCGAGTGAAGTTCTATGGATTTCTCAACAGCCTCCCAGATGATCGCCACATGAGTTTCTAACCACCACTCCCCAAAATGGCATGCTTTAAAACCTTCCTTTCCATCCGCATTACACATCCATTCCAGATTTTCCAACTACACTGTCAAACAAACATTCCTCTCTCCACTTTTAACAAGGTATCCAGCATCCAGATTTTAAAGCGCCCCCTTCAGGATTTCTTTGCCTTGACTGTTGCAAACTCTCATTGCTTTAATTCTCGATTCCCAAGACTGTATCAAGATGGCACCAAACTTTTGTTTTACCTCTGAAATCTGCTTTCCCACTTTGAATCTGGTTACTACAGCTGTCTCTTTAACTCAGAACATCTTACCTGTTTTTCCCTTGAATTTTCCTGAGCATAATTTTGTTCAGCTTCTAGATGGCAATTTTCCCATACTGCCCGCTACGATTCTGGAGCAGGTGGGCTGGGGGGCAACAAAGAAAGTCCATTGACCTCGAGTGGATTTTCAAGTGTTGGGGTGAGCACAGCCAGAAAATCCCACCTCCAGGTCTCTGTTCCCTTAACTTCAGTCTTCCTAAGATACTCTTTCTGTCCCAATTCTCTGCTTGACTGGACTTTATCTGGTACTTTGGGAAGTCTGCCTCTTTACAGTCCCCTTGTCCTGTCCAATATTTCTTCTGGCAGAGTGAGAGATTTTCTATCCCTGGCATCCTATCTCCAACTGCAAAATAATTCAGTTAAAACTAAACCCAAAACCCTTCCTACCTTAAATAGGCATGTGGTTGCTAAGCAACAGCCTCATGCTTCTGTCAGTTTTTATATACTTTTCAAACCATAACCTCTCTAAGCACAATGGAAGCACGGTTTGTACTGAAACCAAAACCCCCACACATACAAAGACCTTTGTGCAGCATGAATCCAACAATATGTTTACCCTTTCTTACACAGAAATACTAAATTAAACCCACCTAAAACTATACTTATTTCTAATAAGTATCAATGCAAATAAGACCATCTTTCTTTTCTTAATACTTGCTCTCTCATGCTCTCCATGATCTGGGGTATAATTTCCCTGCATAGGATTCTTGTGAAAGATTAGAGTAACATAGCATTTAGGTTTTTCTTTGTGTTTGAGGAGTCATGAACTACAGTCTGGATTCAAGAACCTTTTGAAAAATATGATCAGAAAGTCTTATCCACATCCTCATGTACCCTCCATACAAATTCATGGCCCCTCATATCCCCAATGCCAATGGTATTTGCATGTCCATTCTCCCAGTATATACTCTATACAGAGCCAATGATCCCTATAATAATTATGGCATGGTTAGAACTGCTTTTAAAATACCCATTCATAATTTTTGTTTAAAATAACTGCTTTTGTTATTAACTATAAAATGTTAAATTAACTAGACCTTTAAAATATTAACAGAAGTTATAAACACTTGACACTGGTTTATCTTGTGCAAAAAACTATTGAATTATTGACAAAGATCACATAAAATAGCTTATAACGTCATAAAGCATGGCATAATCCTTTTATGGGAGTTTGGGCTCTCAGCCAACATTTATTATACATACTATTATATGGGGTTCTGCACATAGTGTAGATAGGGGGACCCATGTGCAGGGAGTCATCTGTTTGTAATTGGATGGGGGGGCGGTCCAGATGTTTTCGCACCAGAACTGACATTTTGCCAAATTTTGGTGAGAACACTCCCAACATATTTTGATTGGCAGTTACATTAGGCTATTTGATGTGGTTACTAAAGTATGTTTGTTTTTATAATAGATTGTCCACTTGAAGGGCTTTAAAATATTCAAGTATGTTTCATGAATGATAGATACTTTTCAGTTTCAAGTGTGTGTGTTAGATTGTTTTTTTTCATCTGCACATGGCTTACCAAGGCTGCTCATACAGGATACTGGGTAAGCAGATATGGAGATGGTTTGGAGTGGTAACATCAAGGGACCCAATTGCCTTTTATAAAACTTAGCAAAACTCTCAGAGAACCAAAGTAGGCCTGCTAACCACCCCACCTCAGCACTTACTCTGAACTTTGGGGGCAGCAAGGCCCACTCAATTAGGCTCTCCATCTGCTTCCAACACTCCCCTTCCGCCAAAACCCCCCATTCCAGAGTGAAAAGTGTGTGCAAAGGCTGTAGTATAAAGGGTTAAAAGATGGGATATGCTAATACATGATGTGAATCATGAAGTACCATTGACCTGAATCGGCTATGAGTTAGACTCTTGAGAGAGGGTGGAATCATATCTCGGAGTAACATGTTTAATGTAAAATCTGTTTAGATGTAGCGCTAATAAACAAGTTTTAAGCAGATACCAGATATGTCTACAGGCTGTCTAAGAACTAAGTCCCATGTCAGGAGTCCAAGATAGAAGGATAATCCAAGAACATGACAGCAGCAGAGGAGACATCGGTGTTATTGAAAGAACCACAGAGTGAAAAGAACTTTGACAGCAACGCATAAAAAGAAAACTGGCAGAAGGAGGCGGCACACAGGAAAGAGGTAATGGTGACCGTGCCTGGTAAACTGGCCTTGTCCTTGCCCTGTCCAGAGGATCTGCAAAAAGGCCAGCAGGGGGAATTACGGAAACACCATTTGCCCTGGAACCAAGCAGCATCTGGTCTTCGTGAAAAAGGCCAAGGCTGAGACCATTTCATTGGGCTACAAATCTGCACAAATCTCAGGCTACATAGACTCCATAATTGATGTAGGCCCATACTCACCCATAAGAAAGCCCAACAAATCAGGCAAAAGGCTGGGAAAATGCCTTTCTTTCTGCTGTAGGAGAATGGTATCTGCTATTGGATCCAAGGGATCCACCATGGACTTTGAGTGATGTCTTAAAGCCTTTAGCCTTATTTTAGCCCAAAGCAAAATTCAGTAATTGAGTGACCACAATTTAACCGGTGGTCAGAACAACCTAGGAAAAATGATTAAATTATTTTCGGACTTTCTGCAGACCAAAGATTATCTTACATTGGATCAAGTAGCCCAGCATGCAGAGGCAGGCCAAGCTTAGAGAATATAATTGGGATACAAATCTGAGGCTACACAGACTGCGTAGGCTACGTAGACCCAGGGATCGCTGCCCCACCCGTAAGAAGGCCCAACAAATCCGTCAGAAAATTCACATGGTAGCCATTTTGAGATGCTGGCATTGTGGCGCACAAGCCTAGCAGAGATGGCAGAAGTGCCCAGCAGTGGGTGCGGAATGCTCCCCATGCAGTAAACCTGGACGTTTCAAGCACTTCTGAAAATCCCTCAATATTAGGTCATGAGTCAAAGATAGGAAAATATTTATGAGACATATTCCAAACAAGAAATGGAAAGTCAAGAAAAAGATGAAACTACAGAGTTCCTAATTTGATAGTCTTAGTTCAGACTATTGGCCAGCAACAGTCCAAGTTCGTGGCTTCAATCGTACTTTTAAAATTGATACTGGAGCTGATGTTAGCAGATGACCTCAACTTACTTCAGCCAATGACATTTCATCTATCAGACATCATTACCAAGTCCAGGTGACATAGATTTTACAATCAAAAGGCAGGATTATTGTTCCAGTCAGTTACAAGGGGAAATAGATTATTCATTCTCTCTATCTTGTTCATAATCAATGTACGTCCCTATTGAGCAGTGATGTTGGCCTATTTCCAGGAATTCTAGAATAACCCACATGATGTTCATCATTTCCATGACTCACTGTCTTTTATGCAACAAGCTTCACCCTTCCGTTTAGAAGTAGTGAAAATTCAGCCTTTGGAAGTTGAGGAAGTTTATACTCTCGACAGCAAGTTCCTTCCTTTCACAGAGACACCTCCACTATACCCGGGGTGGAGATTGAAGTTATGAATCTCCCAGTTCTTCATGAAGTAAGGCTAGAGATGGTGGATACAGAAGGGGCTGCAGCAGACAGTGTCCATCCCATGAAGACCTGCTGGACCCAAATTGGCTGTTCCCAGAGAATGAGGAGGAAGAATCCCTTGCACCACAAATACTGATGGTCCTGGTGAAAGATTCAAATTCCAATTGATGGATACAGCAGAGAAAGTCTCTGTTGTCTGTTTGGCAGAGTCAGCTGTCTTTATCGTGACTGAGCGGCCTTCAGATCTTAGTTCCACCACATCTACCAATGTTTTGCTTACTTTATCTCCTGTTGTCCATGAAGAGTCTTCCAGAGAGAATGCAATGCCCGAGTCCAAAAAGGATCACACTGCCAAACAACTGGTACTTTCCAGGGTGAAAGGCAATTGTCACCCATACATCCGTCACGGCTGGAGTTCTGCCCTCCAGAGTTGGAGGTCAGCACAGAATCTCTGGCACTTCCGAAACCTTTACAGCAATCTTATCCAATTTAATGGTCTACAGGAAAGTTACCTCATTACAGGTGAGGCTATCTCGTCTCCATATTGTCAGCAATTATTCCCATTGCCCATGGTAGAATAGGTTCACATTATTGAGAGAGAAATGTGGCTGTCGTATCACCACCTACAGAAAGTAAACAGTCCTCCCAAAATGTTAGAGAGAAATCATCTCTCTTTTCCAACATTCTTACATGAATTTGGTCATTATTTTCTTTGCTGTCTAAGTTCATTGAGGTCTTAAATCTTCAATGTTTTTTTATTCTTCAATACAATAGGTGATAAGCTGTGACAGTCTTTACTGGAGTTGAAGATCATTCTTCTTCTGAAGCTCTTTCCCTGTCTACTTCAAGGAAGATGCTTTTCAGTCTTCCCTCTTGGATCAGTCTTTCAATGGAAAGTCTTTGTTGTCCTTGCAGCTCAGTCATTCTGCAACTTATACTCGACTTCCCAGCAATGCTGCCAAGGTTCTGTCCCGGTCTGCAGATGATATACTACCAGACCCAGAAAAAAGCCCTCATGTCTCTTCCTCAAGGGCCAAGAATACTATTAAAGATTGAATCCCACAGGACTTTGACCTGGGGAGGGGAAGAATCAGTAATTGTAAAAAAAACTAACAGAAAAGCAAAGTAAATGGTTAAATATGTAGTTGTTGAAAGTAGGATAGCATACTCAAGGGAGGTATAGTATAAAGGGTCAACAAATGGTATATGTTAATGTATGATGTAGATAGAATCACTACAGTGCAGAAGGAGGCTATTCGGCCCATCACATCTGCACTGACCACAAGCCTACCCAAGCCCTATTCCGTAACCCCACATTTTTACCCTGCTAATCCCCCTGACACTAGGGTCAATTTAGCATGGCCAATCAACCTAACATCACATCTTTTGTACCACTGACAGTCTATCAATCACGTGTTAGACTCTTGTGAGAGGGGTTGGAATCAATTCTACAAGGAACATGCCTCCTCAGTAACCTGTATGGAGTACTAATAAACAAATGTTAGGCAGTACTTCTACAGTTTGCCTACTAACCAAGCCACATGTCTAAAATTTAAGATAGACGGACATTTGCAGACAATGGGGCTCTTTAAATTGTGGTCTGCCGAGTCAGGACATTTCTTGACTCGATAGCAAAAATCCAGTCCAGTGTATCTGTTCCAGAAATATCACCTTCAGCCCAGTAAAGAATCCCATCATCTGCACACTCTCAGCTGAACATTAGATTCTTATCGACTGACCCTCTAAAAAAAATACTTTGGTTTCATGTCAAGCCCCAAGTAAACACAACAAACCAGAATTGTTGACAGCCTGAGTGCATTTTCGTCCAAGTTTCCAGAGGACTATCATTCTGTTCTGCTGTTATCAAGGAGACATCAGCTGCCTAGCTTAATGAAGCAATCCTGAGCCTCCAGCATGACCAAACATGGAGAATCCCATCATCCCCAAAGCAAAAATGAAAAAGGGAGAAACCCAAAGTTAAATTTTGAAACAAAAACAGAATCGATATCAATTCATAGAAACTAGAAGCAAGAGTAGACCATTTGGCCCTTCGAGCCTGCTCCGCCATTCATTTTGACCATGGCTGATCATCAAAATTCTGATCCCCCCTTCCCCCCCATATCCCTTGATCCCTTTAGCCCCCAAGACCTCGATCTAATTTCTTCTTGAAATCGGCCAACATTTTGGCCTCAACTATATTCTGTGGTGGTGAATTCCACACATTCACCACTCTTTGGGTGAAGAAATTTCTCCCCACCTCAGTCTGAAAAGGTTTACTCCTTATCCTCAGACTATGACCCCTAGTTCTGGACTCCCTCACCATCAGGAACATTCTTTCGGAATCTACCCTGTCTGAGCCGTTAGAATTTTGTAAGTTTCTACGGGATCTCCTCTCATTCTTTTAAACTTCAGGGAATACAATCCTAACCGACTTGGTCTCTGCTCATGTGACAGACCTGCCATCCCAGGAAACAGCCTGGTAAACCTTCACTGCACTGTACAGAAGAAGTTCAGAACCTCAACCACCCTTTCTCCTGTAAACTTTTAAAGGTTTTAATTTGACGTATTCTCAACTCACTTTCTGGCCTGAGCCAATGGTGGAATATTTAAATGGGGAACAGTGGAAGCTAACCTGACTTTAAAAAAAAAAATCGGATTACGTTTGCCATTAAAAATAAAACAACTGATTAATCTTCAAATCATACACTGAAACTGGCCAACAGTTGATTTTCTGTGCCAAAAGGTGTGGTTCTGAACACCCAGTACTGCAGCTTCCTGAAATACAAAACTATTTTTGAACTTTTGCTTTGTTAGAAACAAATACTCTGGCTCTGGGAATCGGAACAAACTGTGGTCACAAGAAAAGAAAATCATTATGTTTTACTTTCCCCTCCCCTTCAGTTAAAACAAATGAGTGGAGGGAATCTGTCAGTAATTATATTGAAATTCATCAAAACAAGCTTCTTCTCAAAAGTTGCCATGACCGGTCATCTGTTATTCTGAAGCACAGATCCAGTTCGAATTTAAACTCTCCTCATGCAAAACATCTGCTGTCCAAATGCATGAAAAAAAGAGGCATTATAAGGCTGCACTTCCCCTCAGGGAAGTAGGGAATAACTGAGGAGCGAGTCAACCCAAACTGCTTTTATTTCTCTCTTGGAGGTCAGTAACAGATCAATATTGATGGAGGCCCAGTGACAGCCTTGTTGCTGAAAATCTTGGCTTGAGAACAGTATTAAAAGGAGGGGAGGAAGGAAAGGAACGAAGAAAGATCAAGCATGATTGATCTCCATCTTATCTCTGTTCACCTGGCTTTATCCCACAATCTTTTATATCATTGGCTGCCCACATTTATTCACTCCTAAGACATAACATTTTTATAATTATAAAATTGAGTCGGCATCTACCACTTTTTGAGTGAGAGTTCCACACTTCCACCCTCCTTTAATGTGAAGACGTGGAGATTGGAGATACCGGCGTTGGACTGGGGTGGGCACAGTGAGAAGTCTCACAACACCAGGTTAGAGTCCAACAGGTTTATTTGGTATCACGAGCTTTCGGAGCGCTGTTCCTTCATCACCTGATCAGTAGACTCACCTGATCGAGGAGCAGCGCTCCGAAAGCTCATGATACCAAATAAACCTGTTGGACTTTAACCTGGTGTTGTGGGGCTTTGTAATGTGAAGAAAGCACATCCTAAACTTGACTCTTGAATGATCTGGCTCGGATTTTAAGGTTTTGTCCCCTTGTTCTGGATTCCCCCAAGAGTAAGGGAGCTTGAGAGAGTGGAATAAAGAGGGAAATAGGAAAGGGAAAGGGAAGAATTTGGGCAGGAAGGGAGGTAAGGGAAGGAGGGGGAAAAGAAGAAAGAAAAGTAAAAATAAGGTGAGAAAGGGAATGGAAGTGAAAATCTCTCAATATGGATTTTGGTACCTTTAAGAGCAGAGACATTGCTTGGCGGGCTGAGCGAGAGCCTTGCTTAGAGTGATGAATATGAGGAGTGTCTAAAAGGCATGAATAGAGGTAGGTGAGGCTTAGGGAAGGATATCTAGCTGGCGTGAAGGCACAATCCTTAAATTTACTTATATTCAATTCCATTTTTTTTTAAGACAGGTCTGAAGTAAGATTAATGGGGCAAAGTGGTTAATTACCCTTTTTTTTTATAATGGGCACCATTTTAGCCAGTTACCAGTGTTAGCAACTCCCTCAATAATCAACACTTGAATCTCCTCCATAATTCAACTCAGCACAGATCAGAGATCAAATGTGGAACCTGTTTGGTATGTGCGCCTCAATTCCATAAATACTTACCAATTGAGCCATCGGGGGATATTTGTATTGCTGGAATAATTGGTTAATTCTGTAGTAGGTCTGGTGATGGTTTAGGTAATTTGGAAGCATCAGCCATTGCTCAGTTGATTGCACTCTCACCTCGGAGGAGTCAGAAGATAGTGGGTCCAAGTCCCACTCCAGAAAGCTGAGAAGGCTGGCACCTCAATGCAGTAGTGAGGGAATGCTGCACTGTTCGAGGTGCCGGCTATTAGAAATGTTAAACTGAGACCCTGTCTGGTTTTCTCGTCCACTGGCAGGGGGGTGGGGGGGGGGGGCTGCAGAGGACCCTGTCTGGTCTTCTTGGCGGGGGTGGATGTAAAAGATTCCATGGTGCTACTTGAAGCAGAACAGTTCTCCCAGTGTCTGGGCCAATGTTTATCCCTTACTCAACACCAAAACTGTTTATCTGCTCATGATTGCATTGTCAGATGTGGGCCCTTTCTGCATTATAATAGCGAGTACATGTCAAAAGGTTCACTGACTGTAAAGCACCTTGGGATTCTCAAGGTTGTGAAAAGTATTTTTATGTGAAAGCAAGTTCTGTTTTTTTGTTCTATTTTAAACAACTGTTCCAGTCTAACTGATCTATTCAGGTTTATTCATCAACTCACGGATGGTGAAAGACTTCATCCAAACTACTCAAATTAGTTTTAACTACAATTCAGACTAAAATAAGACACCTTAAAGAATGAGTCATGTTGAGGAGCAGGACTGTGGGACGGAATTTGATGCAGGCATTATTTTACAGTCCTGCCAAAGGGAACTGCTCCCCATATTTTATGGCCCCACCTCCACCACAGCAGGGTTGTAAAACTCCCCCTGCGGATTCCATTCAACATTCTATTGCCGACTGAAATTTTGCTTGGAAACCTTCAGGTAAAACAAATGCCCCAAATTTTAGGAAATACACCTCAATGCAGAAGCACAAGGCTGTCTTTTTTTGTATTTCAGTCTTTTTTGTAAAATATAAGCAGAAGAGAAAATGAAACAAACTGAACCCCATTCGGTAATTGGTATATTTTCAATATTGAGCAAGAACTGAAGAATAAAAAAAAACAACTAAGCAAAAATTCTGAGAAATTGGAACTTGAAAGGTATGGAGTGTTTCTGTAGACATGGTTCCACTCTGCTCAAGATTTTACAAGCAGCTAAGATGTTGTCTGCATCATGTTGGATTCTGATTGCCAAAAAAATGTACAAAAGGATAAAATCTTGATCCAAATTCTCAGGATCCTAGAAAAAGGTTTGGTAATCCAATAAATGATTTGGGATCCAAAGCTACAAACAGATTAACACATTTGCCTTGATGCAGTAGATACATTCCTACATTAAATTCTTCCACAATCTCTGAAACTATTCAAAATACATTAAAAATCTGATTCTGTATCAAGATTCTCTGGCACCTGACTGCAAAGACTTTTGATGGAAGATTATATAGTTTCATCAGGGAATGTTGTTCCAACTAGGTCAACATCCTGTAGGGAGAAGCTACATTCATGATGGGCAACCTTGGCTAATGAGTGGGTTGCATGAGTGGCCCTCCTTCATCTCAGTGGGTCGCAATATTGAAAATCGGGCATGTTCACCAAATATGACCCTTGAATAAGATTGAATACATACTGAATATTTCATAAGTTATAAAAACACTTAGTCATTCATATATTAATAGAACTGTAATCAACTTCAAAATAAATATTTACCCTTGATTGGGCAGAGAGGGAGCACACTTCTCTCTGTCAATATTGTTTGCAATAAGCATACCCCTCACTTCAACATGCCCATGCTTTACACCTCAGTTTTGCTGGTAGGAAAAAAGCTACATGGATGGAAACTAGGATAACGTGACAACCCTGCACATGGGCAACAGTCAACAAGATCTCATGAGCCGCACTCAGAACCCAGATGGGCCACATGTGGCCCCTAGACCACAGGTTGACCATCACCGAGCTACGTGCATGTCACAAATAAAGAAGAAATGATTCCTTTCCTCCCAATGAATAATTCTGGAAGTTGATTCCGCACCACTGGTTATTTGGGCCAATGGTGAAGCAACCACTCATTGTGCGAGTCAAAAAACTATTCGGCAACACCAGAAGTTGAATGATCTCCATTGCTACCTCAAGTTATAGCGCAAAGGCCTGAATCATCCTTTGGCAGTGGTCACCTACATGTTGGACATTCAGGAATGAAAGTCCTTGTGGTTCATGAATTCCTCTGGCAGGTCCACGTGTCCCTCAATAAACAGCCTGTGCAGTCGATGACTTCCAGCACATTAGGGAATCCCATTATGGCATCAAACCCTCTCGCTTTTTGACTGTATTTATCTGTTATGCAATGGTTTCATGGTCATCAGTTGATTCTTAATTTCAGATTTTTATATTGAATTCAAATTTTATCATCTGCCGTGGTGGGATTCAAACCCGGATCCCCAGAACAATAGATTATTAATCTAGAAATTCAGCTAATGATGATACCACGAGGGCATTGCCTCCCCATGTTCAACTGCCAAGACTCACTCCCCCCAATTGACCCTGAGCATGGAAATTTTTAGTCCATTGCAACTTTAATTGCCTTAACTACCAGATAATTGCGTGTCTTTAGAAAGTGCGTGTATGTGTATTGGGGGGGGGGGGGGGGGGGAGGGGGGTGGGGGGAGAGAAAGAGCAGGGTGATGGGGGTGTGAGGGTTTGGTGGGCTTCCAGTTTTACACCTTTCATATTATTACAGATAGGCATTATATTTGGACGGGGGGGGGGGGGGGGGGGGCGGCGGTGGAGTGAGGAGCTGTTTCCTGACTCAACAACATCCAATCTTGCAGAGGGCAGTCATTCGATTTATCACTGTCAATTTCAGCCCCGAGTCCCATTCCAACACATGAGCAGAGAATCGACCAGTGCAATCCAGGGTGTGGTTATAGTCGATGCATGTGCGGTGGGCCAAATGGCCTCCTTCTGCACTGTAGGGATTCTATAATTCTATGAGGCGGGGTACTCATTTGGGATTGTTAAAAGTTGATATCAACCCGCTTAAAAATGGAAAAGCTCTGTGAAACGGTCAAGCTTTCAGGTCATTTAAATTCCCTGCTCTTTAAATTTTAAAATAGAAAAATGGGGTGGCACAGTGGCTAGCACTGTTGCCTCACAGTGTCAGGGACCCAGGTTCGAATCTCAGCTTGGGTGACTGTATGTGTGGAGTTTGCATGTTCTCCCCGTGTCTGTGGGATTCATCCGGGTGCTCGGGTTTCCCCCCACAGTCCAAAGATGTGCAGATTAGGTGGATTGGCCATGCTAAATTGTTCCTTAGTGTCAGGGGGATTAGCTAGGGTAAATGCATGGGGTTATGCGGATAGGGCCTGGGTGGGATTGTGGTCTGTGCAGACTTGATGGGTCAAATGGACTATTTAGCATTGTAGGATTCTACGATTCTAATACTGAGCAAGTGCTGCATTCTTGATGATGGAGACATTCAGGTGATATGCTCAGAGATGACCTGATGAATATAAATCAATTCCAATGAACTGGGATTGCTATGATTTATTCATCACCACAATATTGCACATATTTGGTTGAAGGACAACTGCAGCCACTACAATAATTATTTCATTTATCTGTTTTTATGGCTGATGTTCCCTCCTGTACTGACATTTTAGTTTCTCTTTCCTTCAAAACAATAACAACTTGTATTTATACATGTGTTTAATGTTATAGAATGTCTCAAGGCATTCACAGGAGAATTCTAAAGCAAAATTTGACATCCAGCCAAGTACAGTGATATTAAGACATAGCCAATGCTTGATGAAAGGTATAGGTCTTTAAGGACCATCATGTTTATCAGTGCATCTTCACAAACACACACAATCTTCACAAACACACACACACACACAAACTGTACCTAAATTTGTCAGAGTGTCAGGACGTTACAAAGCTGCCGTGTATTTCTCTAGATGCCCAGCCGAGTTTTCAGGCCAGATTTCAGCACAGAAATTCTGGGGTGTGGTTTATGCCATCACTCTGGTGTAGTGGCTCCATAGAGATCGGGATGCCATCTTTAAAGGGTGCTCCGATCTGCACTGGAAATAAACTTCCACCTTCAGCCCCCCCCACAGGCATGGAGGAGCACACCCCCCTACCCCCCACCTCACCTCCCCGGTGACACAGTGGTTAGCACTGCTGCCTCACAGCGCCAGGGACCCAGGTTCGACTCCCGGCTTAGGTCACTGTCTGTGTGGAATCTGCACGTTCTCCCCGTGTCTGCGTGGGTTTCCTCCGGGTGCTCCGGTTTCCTCGCACAGTCTGAAAGACGTGCTGGTGAGGTGCATTGACCATGTTAAATTCTCCCTCAGTGTACCAGGGCTGTTACCGCTCTGACCATCACAGAAGTGTCGGGCACTCCCTTCATCCTCACAGGTATGAAGGACATTGGGCTTGTCCCGCAACACACAAAGGTGGAACCCCCCCTTCTCCCACTGCCTCTCCAAGGGACTCCCCACAGGGCCCACTCCTGACACTACCAGGTTGGAACTGCCCAGGAATGTATCTCTATCCCTGGGGCTAGACTTACCTTGGCACCTCCGGCAATGCTCCTCAGCGGATTCTTATTTTTATATAGATGTTGTGAAGGTCAGTGAAGGGGGATGTAATGAGATGTAAATGTATTAAAATATATTGAAATGAGATACCCACCCTTTCTGGGTGGGAATCTTGTGATGTCACTGGCTAATGGTGGGGAAAAATCAGGAATTGCAATCTCACCAGTGAGAACCTGGTTTCCTGACGCTCGTAGGATTTAGCACCAATGTCACCAATTATGCTGATGGCAAAAGGTGTTTTTTACTCTTTGGGGTATAATGCGGAATTGGTGGAAAGATTCCCGAGTTGATTATCAGCGCATTTACACTTTCTGAATGCTGCTTTGTGGTCAACAAGTCTTGGTATTAGACTTGAATCTGGAGCTTCTGGTCCAGAGGAAGGGGTGCTATCTACAGCACCACCAGATCTCCAGGGACATCATAAATGGAGGAAAAAGAGGCAAAGAAGCAGAGAGATTTAGGAAGGGATTTCCAGAGCATATATTCTAGACAGCTTAGGACAGGTCCACCAATAGTGGAGTGATTGAAATTGAGGATGTTCAAGAAGCCAAAATTAGATGAGTGCAGCTATATCAGAGGACGGAGGATGGAGGAGATCACAGCGGTAGGATGCTATATTGAAAACAAGGATGAGAATTTGAGGCAATGGAGGCATTGCTTGATCAGAAGCCAGTGTAGGTCAGCAAGCACAGGGCTAATGGGCCAATGGGACTTGGCAACAGTTTTGAATGACTTCAAATCTATGGCCGGAATTCTCCGGCCGTTCACGCCGGAACTGCGCCCCTGTCCGCAGGTTTCCTGCAGGCATGGGGTGACATCAATGGGAATTTCCATTGACTGCAGTGGGACCAGAGAATCCCGCTGCTAGTGAACCACACGTCACCTTCTGCCAACCGAAAGCTTATGGTAATTGCTACCAAATAAACCTGTTGGACTTTAACCTGGTGTTGTGAGACTTCTAACAGGAAACACACAGTTGTGAGGCCAGAGAATTTCACCCTATGGATTTAGAGGTAGCAGGCTTCCAATGTACATGCGATGTTGAAAAAGAAATTTGACATCAAGTTAACTCCACCCAGAGCAGTGAAAATAGTCAGTATTTTTAAATATATATATTCGTCCATAGGATGTGGGCGTCTCTGGCTGTATAATGCAGTGTCGCGACTCACCCAGCAAAAGGAGGTAACACTGATTGGCAAACTCCATATGACGTGGGCATTAGTCTGCAAAGACTGACCTGTCACCATTGTATGTATGTGCTGTCCATTGCCTTTGACATCTTGCAGCACAATTTTATTACTAAAGGGTCTATCCTCTGTGCCCCCCTACCCCCTACTCCCAAAGAGACTACCAGAGGCAAATCAGAGGCCACTACACAACGGATGGGGCAGGCCTGCAACAAAGAGCTGGAGATTTTGCCTCCCAAAGTACGGAATGCATTCCCCCCTTTAATTATTGACGTGAAGTCACATCGCTCAGAGAGAAACCACCTGAAACACTTCAGATGATTGTCTGCCCCTCGTTTTTAAGTCCCAGATTACAAGATGTTGCGGAACAGACTACAGCTCCTCACAAACAATGATCATATCTGCTTACTCATCATATGATTCCTATTTTAAAGTTGGCAAAGGCCACAATCCCACAAAAGAAATTGTTTCCATATGCTTAAGGAAGTGCTGTTTTCCAGCCTAACAAATCCTCGAGGGTTTCGCATTTTAGGCTATTTACAGACAAATGGTGAAGTCCTCATTAGGAAACTCTTTTTTTCAATGGTCAATTTTGTCAGAGTTCGTGGCATCAGATTGAACACAAGGAGCACAGAACAATTGCAACTTTTGTTATTTCTAAAAGGGCTTGGCTTCAGAAATGTTTTTCTTTTTCTATCTGCTTTTGACTTCTTAAAGTGAATCTGTAAATGTCATATTGCACATAAATTGATCTTTCAGACCAATAAACACCAGCAGAATGAATGTGTACAAGATAAATTTCCAGCAGCAATACAAAATTAAACAATCATTTTAAATATGCATTTGAAAAAGTGGGAAATTAAAGACTTTGACAAAGAGTTGATAAATGCTTTTCTGGCAGGTTAGGTGGATTGGCCATGGCAATTGTTTGTTATGTTTAAGTTTATTTACTAGTGTCACAAGTAGGCTTACATTCGCACTGCAATGAAGTTACTGTGGAAATCCCGGAGTCGCCACACTCTGGTGCCTGTTCAGGTACACAGAGGGAAAATTTAGCATGGCCAATGCACCTAACCAGCACGTCTAAGACTGCGGGAGGAAACCGGAGCACCCGGAAGAAACCCACGCAGACACAGGGAGAACGTGCAGACTCCTCACAGTGACACAAGTTGAGAATTGAACCCGAGTCCCTGGCGCTGTGAGGCAGCAGTGCTAACCACAGTGCCGCCCATAGGTATGGGTTTACGGGAAGAGGGTAGAGGGGAGGGCCAGGGTGGAATGTTCTTTCGGAGAGTCGGTGCAGACTTGATGGGCCGAACGGCCTCTTTCTGCACTGTAGGGATTCTATCTTTCAGAGAAATCAAGGGGCAATTCTGGAATTTTTTAAAAAAATGGAAGTTGATTTTTTTTAATAAACAGGTCAGCAGAACAATTAAAAACTTTTAAATCTCTTTGGACTCAGACTAGCGGAAGATGTTTTACTGGGAATGTTATTCTGTTTTGTTTTACTTGAAAATGTTACTCAGTTCTCAGCAGAATGGATTATACATCAAGAGCTGGCAACGCTCAACAGCTGATGTCAAATGCCATCTAGTGGATATTGAAATAATGCCCACCTTTTTTGTCAGCCCAGTTTAATTTCAACATGACATACAAATCAAACATTATACGGGCACTGGATCAGGTTCACGAAGTTGCGAGGTGATCTTTTTCAACATTGTGAGCACCGAAACTCTTTCACAGCCTTATGCCGATCATACGGTAGCACAGCGGTTAGCACGACTGCCAGGGACCTAGGTTCGATTCCCGGCTTGGGTCACTGTCTTCGCAGAGTCTGCATTTCTCCCCATGCCTGCGTGGGTTTCCTCCGGGTGCTCCGGTTTCTTCCAACAATCTGAAAGACGTGCTGGTTAGGTGCATCGGCCATGCTAAATTATCCATCAGTGTACCTGAACAGGCACCGGAGTGTGGCAACTCGGGGATTTTCACAGTACCTTCATTGCAGTGTTAATGCAAGACAACTTGTGACACTAATAAAATAAAACTTTAAATCACAGACCTTTAGAAAACTAATTATGCTTGCTTTTGTTCCTTCGAGGGTGGCATAAAGCAGAATTGGAAGCAAAGAATTCTTTGATAGCATCACGACCTCTGTACCCAGAAGGACAAGGGCAGCAGATGCATGGGAACACCATCTCTTGCAGTGATCCCAAGTCACTCACCATCCTGACTTGGGATATCACCATTCCTGCGCTGTCAACTGGGTCAAAATCCAGAAACTCCCTTCCTAACCATGCTGTAGGTTTGCCTACACCACACGGACTGCAGCAGTTCAAGGCGGCAGCTTGAGGTTGGGAAATAAAGTTTGGCCTTGCCAACAACGTCCACATTCAAAGAATAAATCATTAAAAAGTAAACAAAGCAACATACGCAGATGAAAAATTATCCTCTTCATTAAACTGTTACTCAGTTACATTATTTTTAAATGTTGAACAAGTTTTGGTCTATTGCTGTGTAGCCAACAGTACAGAAAAATCTGGTCAAAGCAGACACAGAGGCTGCAAGTAGATCCTTACGCCAACAGGCTGAGAGCGTCTTTTATCCATAAATCTGAAAACTGAACACTTCCAAACACCATATTACTTTTGAATATCAACCTTTAGCATGGGAAGTCTGTGACCCGAGCTGACACGAACCTCACCAGACTTTTATTATTCAGGAGCACATCTTACTTTTCTAGTCATTTTATTTATTTTCGACGATAACTGGTCTAGGCTTCAGCCATTCTAACGTAGCCTTCATGCAGTATCCAAAAACATCTGAAATCTGAAACACAATCAACCCCAAGAGTTTGGATAAAGAATATTCGACATGTACACAGTTCCTATGTAGAAACAGGTTGTATTTTGCAACTATTTAGTTCAAATGTATCATTCATTAAAACAGCCTAATGAACTGTGAGGGAAGATGTCAGAATCCTACAGAGCAGAAGGAGGCCATTCGGTCCATCGAGTCTGCAGCAACCACAAACCCACCCAGGCCCTGTCCCCATGCATTTACCCTAGCTAGTCCCCCTGACAATAAGGGGCAATTTAACATGACCAATCCACCAAACCTGCATATCTTTGGACTGTGAGAGGAAAATGGAGCACTGGGAGGAAACTCACGCAGACACAGGGAGAATGTGTAAACTCCACACAGACAGTGACCCAAGTCAGAAATCGAACACAGGTCCCTGGCGCTATGAGGCAGCAGTGCTAAACACTGTGCCATCGTGCCGCCCACTTGATCATACTCCATGAATAAGGATGTCTAACTGTCTGCCGACATTATTAACCATGCCACAACAGTCTGGAGTCTGCCTTGCCACTTCCTGAAAGTTACCTCTTACAGGCTATTTCTGAGTCCTTTTGTTTTCATCAACAACTGTTGCCGCAACCACAAAAATGATTAAATACACCGTCAAATACTCAAAACACCATGGGGAAGTGGAGTTCCTTTTCCAAACAATTTGAAGGTTTATCAGATTAATATCAAGGAAGGAAGTTCCAAGATTTGGGTCCAGCAACGGTGCCCAGCAGAGCTCAGCAGCTGGCTTAATTGGCAAGATTAGGCTCTTCCCTCCCCTAGTGGTGAGAATCGCATCCTGGCACTTCTTTTTAACTAAGTGCTATAACATTGCTTTTTTTAAAAACGCACCCAAAAAACGAGTCTAAAACTCTCGTTTTCTCGCTCGTTAAGCACTTAGAATTCTTTTGGTAAGATTGCCCTCTTCATCTTTAATTTTCACCATGAACACATTGACTCCATCCAATGTCCTAACCCTTGTCTCAGATCATTACAACCTCAGCATATTTTTCAATTCCAAACTCAACATCATCTACCTCCAACTCCAACAACACCTTGCCTCTCTGGCCCTGTCTCAGGCCGTCAACTACTGGAACTCACCAGAATCAAGTTAGTCAAACTTCCTTTATGGTCACCCTCTATGCTCATTCAAACATTTCCCAAGCCACTCACAGTCATGCTTTCCCATCACCTTGTCCTCAGACTTGCATTGGTTCATCACCTCTCAATCTGTGTCTCCACTTCCTGCTGCCTCAGAAAAGCAGCCAGCATAATCAAGGACCCCACACACCCCGGGCATACTCTCTTCCACCTTCTTCTGTCAGGAGAAAGATACAAAAGTCTGAGATCACATACCAACCGACTCAAAAACAGCTTCTTCCCTGCTGCCATCGGATTTTTGAATGGACCTACCTCGTATTAAGTTGATCTTTCTCTATCCCCTAGCTATGACTGTAACACTACATTCTCCACTCTCTCTCCTTTCCTTCTCTATGTATGGTCTGCTTTGTCTGTATAGTGCGCAAGAAACAGTACTTTCCATTGTATACTAATACATGTGACTATAATTAATCAAAATCAAATTAAGATTCTTAGCATTATATTTGGATTCCCACCCTCACCTTGCCCTTTCCTGAATCTGATATTTTCTTCAACCCTACATCCACTCTCATCCCTATCAATCCCCAGTGAAAACCTGTTCATCATTGACAGACATGTCTTCATCTGTTAAGGTTGCGTTCCGGAATTAATTCCCAAAAATCCTCCCTGACCCAGTCCTTCTTAAAAATGTAATGCCTTGACCAAGCTTTTGGTCACCCTTGCTAGATTTAAAATCCTCCTTTTCCTTTGAAGTACTTCGGAAGTAACATGGAGCATTTCTCACATGTTCAAGATCCTACAAAACATCTACGTTATGTTGAACTGCAACTTGCCAGTTGCCCCCTGCCACACGCGAGTTCGGCTTTCTAATGTCAGACAGCAACATAGCAGAGGCAGAAAAAGCCTTTACATTTTCTGAAATCCTAAACGTATATTCCTTGACATGATTGGAATGGAAGCAACTCCATCTACATTCCACACAAACCTATTTTACATTACCCAAGTTGCAAAATGCCTAAAATGTATGGCTCGAATATAATGCTCTTCCCCATGGCAAGTTTAGTATCAGAGGGCATTTAATTATGTTGGAGGGTGGCAGGTGGAGATACTGTTACCTTCCCAACTCTGCCCTGATTAAGTCTGAGGTAGGAAGACTCATGGGTAGCCTCCCTACTCTGCCACCAATTGAGGCCCTAAAATGGGAAATTAATCCCACTAAAAGGCCTCATTCTGTCACCACTGTATTCACTCAGCAGGCAAGAGAATTGCCATGCAGGAAACTCAAAAAGCAAACCCTGTTGGGCTTGCAATGCTTTGAAGGGGAACTTGCTCAGAGCCACTCTCCAGCCCTTGCTGTAGATCTCTCTCTCACCATTACTGGGTGATCCTGAGCCTTGGTGTGTACCATTCAGGCAGCAGCTGCCTCCTACCTGGTGACACTGCCAACCAATGAAAGAGTTGCTGGCCTCCGATTGGTCAGCAACTCTCAGCAGTGGAACCTCTGTCCCTGGGGTCTTTGATCCTGGGGAACACCTGTCACTGCCCAGTTAAATGCCTGATTGGCATGTGACGGGCCTTCCCGAAAGAGGCAACATGGTTCTCCAGCCAGTGGGCAAAAACCCCATTGTCGACATTAAAATCCACCTTGTATTGGAGGTATTCAATTATCCTCACTGACATGATTAACACACAATTCTCAAAAGTGATTTCCAATCATTAATTGTGACCGAACTCTGACAATTTAAGATTCCCATTCATAATCTTTACAGATGGTCTTATAAACAGTGCAAAGTCTATTCACTTAAATAAAAAGATCACTTCACCAGAGCAACTTTTTGACCATATAAAAATCAGTGGTGGGCAACCTGCGGCCTATGGGCCACATGTGGCCCATCTGGATTGAGCGCAGCCCACGAAACATTTTGTTCACTATTGCCCACGCACAGGGTTGTCACATTCCACTGATTTCCATCTGGGTAGTTATTTTCCTATTGGTATGACTGAAGTGATCTGCATGCAAAGCAAGGGCAAGTGAAGTGAGGTGCATGCTGATTGCTCACAACGTTGACCGTGAGAGCCATGCACTCCCTCTGCGTCTAAACTGTAAATATTTCTTCTGCTTTTACCATTTGAAATTGGTGAAAGCTCTATTAATATATGATTAGCATTTTCTGTAACTTATGAAATATTTGGCGTGTAGTAAATGTATTTAATCTTATTTAGGAGATCATAGAGTCAGAGGTTTACAGCATGGAAACAGGCCCTTCGGCCCAACTCGTCCATGCTGCCCTTTTTAAAAAAATCCCCAAGCTAATCCCAATTGCCCGCATTTGGCCCATATCCCTCTATACCCATCGTACCCATGTAACTGTCGAAACGCTTTTTAAAAGACAAAATTGTACCCGCCTCTACTACCACCTCTGGCAGCTTGTTCCAGACACTCACCACCCTGTGTGTGAAAAAATTGCCCCTCTGGACCCTTTTGTATCTCTCCCCTCTCACAAACCTATGCCCTCTAGTTTTAGACTCCCCTACCTTTGGGAAAGGATATTGGCTATCTAGCTGATCTGTACCCCTCATTATTTTGTAGACCTCTATAAGATCACCCCTTATGCCCCAAGAATGAATCAAAATAAGATCCCTCAGGGGATGTTTTATGAAAGGATGCGAGGGTACTAAGGGTTTTATTTGACTTTGAGATTGTTGTTTTCAAGGATTTATCCGGACAATGGAGAGGTGGTTAATTTTGCCACATGGTTTGGCTTCTCATTTCCCAACATGCTGATCATTTTGTTTCTCTGCTGGATATGGCTACAGATTTTATTGCTGGGAATAAAGTAAGTGACTTTTTTTTACTGAATAAACCTGTTTTCAATATTACGGCCTACTGCTATGAAGAAGGGCCACTTGAGGCCCACTCTCTAGCCTAGGTTGCCCATCGCTGATATAAACTGTCCAAATATTGCAAGATGGCTACACAATGTTCCAAAATGTGTTGTTCTGTTTCTTCTTACATATTTGACTGTGGATGCGAATTTAGAAAAAAGAAGTGTTCTAGATCTGTCATTTTAATCCTGAGGAAATGAAGCAGCATAGAATTCTGTAAGACTCAAGGAGTTGGATTTTTGTGGAGTTGGGAAGATTCCATCCACCTTTAAAATGGTAGGAGACACCAGATCTGAAAACGCTGCCCCCATTTCTGACATTCATACAGGTGGAAAACTCGAACTCCACAGGGTCATTTGAAATTACTGCCGAGTGTTCCTCTGGGAGCGGACCTGCGGGGTGGAGACTGTGAGCGGTGAGAGAGAGAGCGCGGACTGTGAGTAAATTCTGGGTTTTTTTTGTCTAATTTTCGGGAGGTTTTTTGTAATTAACGGAAACCGGAAGGCCGCATCGCAAAGCCTGCCGGTAGCTGTAGTTTTTTTTTCTCTCACTTACCTTATAAGTACTCGCCTCGGGGTATCGGCCTCAGTGTTCCTCTGGGAGCGGACCTGCGGGGTGGAGACTGTGAGCGGTGAGAGAGAGAGCGCGGACTGTGAGTAAATTCTGGGTTTTTTTTGTCTAATTTTCGGGAGGTTTTTTGTAATTAACGGAAACCGGAAGGCCGCATCGCGAAGCCTGCCGGTAGCTGTAGTTTTTTTTTCTCTCGGGCCCCTAGCCCTATAAATTGGTGCAGAGGAGATACCCGATCCTCTACACTGGTAGAGGATCCCACCCTTCCATCCTCCTCTAACCTAATTATAAGTGTGGGGAAGTTTTTTGTTTTCTTTTTTTCTTGCTGGTAATGGCTTCAGGGATGGCAGTTCAGGCAGTATGCTGCATCTCCTGTGGGATGTATGTGGTGAGGAAATCCAGTAGTGTTTCAGGAGATTTTAGTTGTAAGAAGTGCATTAGATTGCAGCTTCTGGAGGAGCGTGTAAAGGAGATGGAGGGGGAGTTAGAGGAACTCCGCATAATTCGGGAGGCGGAGGTGGAAGTTGATAGGAGTTATAGAGAAATAGTAACTCCTAGAAATGAGGCTTGGGTCAATGCCAGGAGGAGGGGTAAGAAGCAATCGGGAAGACAATCCCCTGGGGCGGTTCCCCTCCATAATAGGTTTTCGGTGCTGGAGGCTACAGTTGAGGAGGAATCAACTGAGCATAGAGAGCAGATCTCTGGGGGTGAGCCGAGTGAGAAAGCTCAGGTGGTTAGGGGCTGTAAAAGACTGGGCCTTGTGATTGGGGACTCCACAATTAAGGGGACAGATAGGAGGGTCGGAACTAAAGGTAGGGACTCAGGGTTGGTGTGTTGCCTACCAGGGGCTGGGGTCCGGGATGTGTCTGACAGGGTATTCAGGACTCTTAGGGGGGAGGGAGATAAACCACAAGTTATTGTACATGTGGGGACACACGACATAGGGAGGATAGGGGAAGGGGATATTAGGCAGGGATTTATGGAGTTGGGGTGGAAACTAAAGGCCAAGACTGACAGAGTGGTTATCTCTGGACTCTTGCCTGTACCACGGGATAGTTTAGAGAGGAATAGGGAGAGGGAAGGTTTGAATTCATGGCTGAGGGGATGGTGCAGGAGGGAGGGGTTCAGGTACTTAAGCAATTGGGGCTCGTACTGGGGAAGGTGTGACCTCTATGAGAAGGATGGTCTACACCTTAATCAGAAGGGGACCAATATCCTGGGGGGTAAATTTGCTAAGGCCATGCAGGGAGGTTTAAACTGATTCGGGGGAGGGGGGGGGGGGGGAGGGATCCTGAGTAGTGGGGCTGAAAGTGAGGGATGCATGGATGGGGACTGCAATGCACGGCATTGCAGAGGTGGGGTGGAGCAGGGTTTGAAATGTGTATACTTCAATGCCAGGAGTATTCGCAATAAAGTGGGTGAACTTGCAGCGTGGATCAGTACCTGGGACTTCGATGTTGTGGCTATTTCAGAGACATGGATAGAGCAGGGGCAGGAATGGATGCTGCAGGTCCCGGGGTTCAAATGTTTTAGTCGAAGTAGGGAAGGAGGTAGAAGAGGGGGAGGGGTAGCATTATTGGTCAGAGATTGTATCACAGTGTCAGAGAGGAGGTTTGATGAGGACTTATCTGTTGAGGTAGTATGGGCGGAGATTAGAAATAGGAGAGGAGAGGTCACCCTGTTGGGAGTCTTTTATAGACCTCCTAAAAGTTGTAGAGAGGTTGAGGAAAGGATTGCGGAGTCAATCCTGCTTAGGAGTGAAAGTAATAGGGCAATTGTTATGGGGGATTTTAACTTGACTAATATTGACTGGAATTGTTATAGCTCTAGCTCGTTAGAGGGGTCAGTTTTTGTTCAAAGCGTGCAGGAAGGTTTTTTGACTCAGTATGTAGACAGGCCAACTAGAGGTGAGGCTATATTGGATCTGGTGCTGGGAAATGAGCCAGACCAGGTGCTAGACTTGGAAGTTGGTGTGCATTTTGGTGATAGTGACCACAATTCGGTTACGTTCACCTTAGTGATGGAAAGGGATAGGCATGAACCTCGGGCCAGTGGTTTTAGCTGGGGGAAGGGTAATTATGAGGCTATTAGGAGAGAATTAGGAAACATAGGTTGGACTAGGAGATTACAGGGACTGGGAACGTCCGACATGTGGAGTTTTTTCAAGGAGCAGCTACTGCGAGTCTGTGATAGGTATGTCCCTGTCAGGCAAGGAGGAATTGGTAGGGCTAGGGAACCGTGGTGCACCAAAAAAGTTTCTTTGTTGGTTAAAAAGAAAAAGGAGGCTTATGTTCGGATGAGACGTGAGCACTCGGGTAGTGCACTAGAAAGCTTTAGATTGGCTAAGAGGGAGTTGAAGAGCGAGCTTAGAAGGGCTAAAAGGGGACATGAGAAGACTTTGGCGGATAGGGTTAAAGAGAATCCTAAGGCGTTCTATAGGTATGTCAAGAACAGAAGGTTGGTTAGGGCAAGTTTAGGGCCAGTTATAGATGGCAGAGGGAAGTTATGTGTGGAACCGGAGGAGATTGGTGAAGCATTGAACCAATATTTCTCTTCGGTGTTCACGCAAGGGGACATGAATATAGCTGAGGAGGACACTGGGTTGCAGGGGAGTAGAATAGACAGTATTACAGTTGATAAGGAGGATGTGCAGGATATTCTGGAGGGTCTGAAAATAGATAAATCCCCTGGTCCGGATGGGATTTATCCAAGGATTCTCTGGGAGGCAAGAGAAGTGATTGCAGAGCCTCTGGCTCTGATCTTCAGGTCGTCGTTGGCCTCTGGTATAGTACCAGAAGATTGGAGGTTAGCGAATGTTGTCCCATTGTTTAAGAAGGGGAACAGAGACTTCCCCGGGAATTATAGACCGGTGAGTCTCACTTCTGTTGTCGGCAAGATGTTGGAAAAAATTATAAGGGATAGGATTTATAGTTATTTGGAGAGTAATGAATTGATAGGTGATAGTCAGCATGGTTTTGTGGCAGGTAGGTCGTGCCTTACTAACCTTATTGAGTTTTTTGAGAAAGTGACCAAGGAGGTGGATGGGGGCAAGGCAGTGGACGTGGTATATATGGATTTTAGTAAGGTGTTTGATAAGGTTCACCATGGTAGGCTTCTGCAGAAAATGCAGATGTATGGGATTGGGGGTGATCTAGGAAATTGGATCAGGAATTGGCTAGCGGATAGGAAACAGAGGGTGGTGGTTGATAGTAAATATTCATCATGGAGTGCGGTTACAAGTGGTGTACCTCAGGGATCTGTTTTGGGGCCACTGCTGTTTGTAATATTTATTAATGATCTGGATGAGGGTATAGTTGGGTGGATTAGCAAATTTGCTGATGACACCAAAGTCGGTGGTGTGGTAGACAGTGAGGAAGGGTGTCGTAGTTTGCAGGAAGACTTAGACAGGTTGCAAAGTTGGGCCGAGAGGTGGCGGATGGAGTTTAATGCGGAGAAGTGTGAGGTAATTCACTTTGGTAGGAATAACAGATGTGTTGAGTATAGGGCTAACGGGAGGACTTTGAATAGTGTGGAGGAGCAGAGGGATCTAGGTGTATGTGTGCATAGATCCCTGAAAGTTGGGAATCAAGTAGATAAGGTTGTTAAGAAGGCATATGGTGTCTTGGCGTTTATTGGTAGGGGGATTGAATTTAGGAGTCGTAGCGTTATGTTGCAACTGTACACAACTCTGGTGCGGCCGCACTTGGAGTACTGTGTGCAGTTCTGGTCCCCACATTACAGGAAGGATGTGGAGGCTTTGGAGAGGGTGCAGAGGAGGTTTACCAGGATGTTGCCTGGTATGGAGGGGAAATCCTATGAGGAGAGGCTGAGGGATTTGGGATTGTTTTCGCTGGAAAGGCGGCGGCTAAGAGGGGATCTTATTGAAACATATAAGATGATTAGAGGTTTAGATAGGGTGGATAGTGATAGCCTTTTTCCTCTGATGGAGAAATCCAGCACGAGGGGGCATGGCTTTAAATTGAGGGGGGGTAGTTATAGAACCGATGTCAGGGGTAGGTTCTTTACCCAGAGGGTGGTGAGGGATTGGAATGCCCTGCCAGCATCAGTTGTAAATGCGCCTAGTTTGGGGGCGTTTAAGAGATCCGTAGATAGGTTCATGGACGAAAAGAAATTGGTTTAGGTTGGAGGGTCACAGTTTTTTTTTTTAACTGGTCGGTGCAACATCGTGGGCCGAAGGGCCTGTTCTGCGCTGTAATGTTCTATGTTCTATGTTCTATGAGTGCAAAGAGACCCCATTATGGCTGTTCAAATCTGCAGTACGGGAGTGACAAAATTATGGATTAAACATCAACAATCTTGAAGGCGGATGAAGTCTTTCCAATTGTCACAACCTTAAATTGAAATCCACTTTTCTGCAAATTTGGAGAAAAAAAAACTTAAGTTGACAGTGAGAGTTTAAACAAGTGGTCCACTAGGCTGTTTTAATCGACAGGCCATCTGGTATATGTTAGAGAAAACTCATGAAAATCTGTTCCACAGTTCTTTGGGGGCCTCAGACAGCTCAATTTCACCACTGTAGAAGCTATTGCTTGGCTTGGTGATTATTGCACACAATGGAAAATATAAAGTTCTTTGTTAACATTTTTCCAAATGCTGTTATAACGTTATTTTGAAAGTTTGCCTGAGTTTCAAAAGCTAAAATTATCCCAGCAGTATTTTGGAGTTCACAGTTCAATTAAAGAGGCTATTAAAGGGTTAGCTGTCTTTGATGTGGAACAGATTGTCTTTTTTTAAAAACAGATTGACTAGTAGATTTTTTGAATGGGAATTTTTTTCCCCACCGCCATGTGTGAGCGAGAGCTGTATTAGATTGCTCAAAGTTTATTTTTTTTCCATCTTGTAGCACCGGAGGTCTGCCCATGGTGGATACTGGCTGAATGGTTATGGAGATGGAATGGAAAGGTAGAAAACAACATTGGGGTTGAGTTGGGGACATGAGTTGGCATGGAAGAATGAGATGATATGGGGGAGGGGTGGGGGGGGGCAAAGGGGCATGACAATTTCTAAAGCAACTGGGACACCATTTCCAGAGAACGAGGCAGGTGTTCTTTCCAGCCTGCCTTGGAACCTACTCAACTCAGTGGCTGCCTGCAAGAATCAATCAGCGGGCCCAGTTCATCCCGCCCCCACCTCTCGAGTCAAAATGGAGTCTAATGGGACCCTTTACGACAAAGCGAGTCTGTCAAGTCGGGAAATTTTCCAACTCGAGCTAGCCACTTGCGTAACAAAAAAAAAAATCAGGCCCCAGATCTTTGAGGGAAAGATGATGTTTAAATAAACGATGATTAGATATTAGTCATTTCTGACTAGCAACATTCTGTTACATCCACATAAAGGGCCACTTTAGTCTTTGTAAAATGAATCAACTCTTAGTGGCTAGAAGGCTGCCGGTTAGGAATGTCTTTCCCCAGTCAGCAGCATTGCATCATTTTAATCTCCACCACAGACCCTTTTTCTATTCACATTAATTTAACTGTTTGGTGTTAAAGACAGCTGGTATTAATACTTCTCTTCCATGACACATTCACTGCAAAGTCATTTTTTAAAAAGTGATGATAAACGATTGGCAAGAAAAAGAGAAGTTTATATCAGATAATTTAGGAGACACTGGGCTCCATCATATTAATTCAACTGGAAACAACCTCAAGTGAGTCTCAGTCAGTGTGTTTAAAACAGTTATAAAATTACATTCCCTGCTACCAACAATTGTCCTGTAACAAGCGTCACTACCCAGGACAAAAAATAAAATCTTTTTTTATTCTAAAGTTGGCATGTAAAGCCTCAGATGTAAAATCTATGGAACAAATGCCACTGTTTTGACCCTGTCATACATTTAATGACAACAGGTGTTTTGTTGGAATATATATTTCCAAAGGACATTGCCACAAGCCTCAAAATTCCTTTCATAAAAAATTATTACCCTACATTATCACGTTTTGGGATGTGTATGAGGAGTCAGTAGGGAAAAAGAGATAAAGCATAGTTACTTAAAAAGGTTAGCAATCCACAAAGTTGGGAAGCCACTTGGTCTGGATGGAACGTACACAGTAGTGGTTCCATCCACTTACCTGGGAGCTGGTAAAAGCTCCCACTGCAGCCATTTCCAGAAGATTACATCCCAATTAGTCAATTACTGGTCAGCTGCTGGGGGCTCCTGGGGCCTTTGGGTTGAGGATCCTGCTTCAAGAGCTGCCAGCAAACTGGCAGCTCCTCAGCCCCAACAGTGCCACTGGGAGCAGTGGCCACTACCGGGACTGCAGGAAGCCTGGGACAAGGAACAGTTTTTGACTCAAAACATTCGCTGAAAACTCTGACTTCATCCGCAGCTGGGATTCTGAGGTGCCACTGCAATGAATGGAGTTTTGGCTGAGTGTCAAATTCTACATTCTTGCAGGCAGCGGGGCAGCTACAGATGAGATCGGAGAACCCTAGCCATAAACTATGTTTCTCTCCACACAGATGCTGAGTATTTCCAGCACTGCTTTAATTACACTGATGGAGGTCCTGCAGGAGGCCGAGTCAGAAATGCCCTGGTGAGAGGTGTCAGGGGGCAGTGTAGGGGAGGGGGTGGGATCTTCCTATGGGGGTGGCCTTTGTCACAGGAAGGGCTATTCATGAGGCAGAGTGCCCACACAGGAGGGAATCCCCCAAACCCACAGGCAGGCCAAGATGTAGACATTCCCCAGTGCTGTTCATACATTGGTGGGACGATGCCTGTAAGTAGTCACTTAAGAGTCCTCACTGGCACAGGGACAGATAGGCTGACCTTCCCCACTCCTGACTAAATTAGGGCCGAGGGGGAAGGGGACTTGGTAAGGCAATAGGCTCTCCACACTTTCAAACCTGACTGAAATCAAAAGAAAGCTCTTTACAAATGGCTGTCCCATCTTCAACCACCCTTTCCTCTCCAAAGTCTTTCAATGCACTCTCACCTTCCAAACCAGTGTTTATCTTTATCTGAACTCCATGTTTGAATCTTTCAAATCAGGTTTCCACCCCCAGGACAGTACCATAACAGCTGTCATCCTATGTGACTGTAACAAAGTTGAACAATTCCTCCTTGTCCTTTCCACGGGGTACCAGTCTTTGATTTGGTTGCCCACAACTACCCTCCTTTAGAGTCTCTCCATTGTTGTGCGGTTGGGTGCGATTGCTACTCACCTGACTCCATTCTCATCAATCTATACTTGGCTAGAGAATCGCTTATCATGTTTTCTTCTTCTGCTCTCACACAGCTACATCTAGTGACCCCCAAGGACCTTTAATTGACCCCCTCCTCTCTCTTTGAGAAGCTGACACCATCTGAAAACATAATACCAGTTTCCACATGTACAGTGACGCACACCAATTCATCCACTAACGCTTACTTGTCAGACTGCTTGTCTCACATACAGGATAGGATGAATAAAAATTTCTTCTGTTTAAATATTGGGAAGAGTAGAGCCATTGCCTTTTAGGCATCATCATAAATTCGTATCTACATCCATCTATTCCAACCCTCGGTCCCTGGCAACTGGCCGAGACTAAAACTGATCGTTTCCAACCTTGGCACCTTTTGTGACCCGGATATGAGATTCTGATTACATATCTGTCTCATCTCTAAGACGACACATTACCACGTCCAAAACATTGGCTCAGCTCATTCAGTGCCAAAACCCTCATCCGCACACTTGTTACCTGTTCCAATACACTGTTGGCCAGCTTCCCACATTTTGCTCTCTGTAAACGTGAGGCCATCAACAACACTGCTATGCTTGTCCCTGTTCACACCCAGGCCCATTCACCAATTTCTCATGTGCTATGCTATGCTGACCAACCACACACACAGCTGCCCAATGTAGTTCCATGGCACTGATGTTTTTCCCCAAACCTCTGCACACTGGTCTTCACAAATGTTGAATGAACAATGGGATCTATGGAGTGCTAACTATTAACAGGTACTTTTCACATCAGTGCATGATTACTTTCAACCATCATGGAATGCAGGATATTAGTACAGTGAAATGAATGCACGCTTCTGAAGGTAATTGTTCTTTGCAGAAAGACTGCAGGAAATTTGGAGTCCCATAAGTCCTTTTGGCTACAAAGCACATTAATTTAAACAAAACCATTTCACTTCTGGCAAAGTGCATTAATGCTCCAAACCTTAACTCAGACATTGTCTAGCCACAGGCCTTTGGTTTAATAATTGGTCCCGAATTGCCAAAATACGTCAGTGCAAGGTAATTACAGTTAAATGCTTGCAAACATTTTCATTTATTCTTAGGACATGGCCAACCTTCCTAAACAATCAAAGATGTTTTGCATGTTTTAAACCCTTTACATGCTGAATTAACAAAACTTTGCAACGATAACAACTACATTTGGACAAAAACAACACTGTTCCTGAGGAAGCACTAAAAATGTGTCTAAACAAGTTCGCATTCAATGATGTTACCCTTCCCTATTATAAGTAAAGCCACCTACATTCTTCAGTTCACATTCATACCACACACGAACAAGATGATCAGAAGAAACTACCGTCTCCAGCAACAAATGTAGTGGCACAGTGGTTAGCACTGCTGCCTCACAGCACCAGGGTCCAGGTTTGATTCCCGGCACTGTCTGTGCAGAGTCTGCACGTTTTCTCTGTGGCTGCGTGGGTTTCCTCCGGGTGCTCCAGTTTCCTCCCACAGTCCGAAAGACGTGCTGGTTAGGTGCATTGGCCATGCTAAATTCTCCCTCAGTGTACCCAAACAGGTGCCAGAGTGTGGCGACTCGGGGATTTTCACAGTAACTTCATTGCAGTGTTAATCTGAGCCTACTTGTGACCCTAATAAAAAAAAAAATCTTGTTTTTGTTCTCAAAGCCATACATCACAGCAAAGTCTGTTGGTTAAACAATTTTCCGTTTGCAAATGTGTGGAATGGAATTATGGAAAAACAATTCAATCTTGCGCAATGTTTGTGAGGTATCATGATGGAATTTGCACACAGTTGGGTTTGGATTCCTGTGCACCTTTACGCACCTCCTTCACTCTACCCCCATTGCCGCAAATGCTCCTTTAAAAGTGCAGGATAATGTTTGCAAGTCCACGGCTGACACAAAGATATACACTGGTGTCAGGACTGTGACAGAAAAATATGATGTGGAGATGCCGGCGTTGGACTATAACAGTTTGACTTAAATGTTATGGGAGAATAGGCTTGCAGCTGGCAGGTGACATTTGACATTAAACGTAAATATGTGTAGTAGAATTCAAGTGTCCAGGGGTAACTCCAAGCATCAGTTTGGAATTCTGCTTTCTGTAATAAGATACTTGAGAAGGAAAGAGACTTGCGTCTTACACTAGTATTTACAGTACAGCAATGACAAGGTTGATTGGCTATGCTAAATTGACCCTAGTGTCAGGGGGTTAGCAGGGTAAATGTGTGGGGCTACGGATATAGGACCTGGGTGGAATGAGATCGGTACAGACTCGATGGGCTGAATGATCTCCTTCTGAAATGTAGGGATTCTAATGAATAATGAACAACGCCAAGGTGATTCATAAGAACATTATTAAACAAAACAGGACACCGAAACACACCATGCCAGATGACAAAAAAAGTGGCTTAGAGAGGTAGGTTTTAATACTGTCTTAAAGGAGGAAAGTGAGGTGGACTGGGTGTTCAGTTTGGTGGTTAGACAACTGGAGGCATGGCGTCAATGGTAGAGCGATCAAAATTAGGGGTGCACAGAAGGCTAGAATTAGAGGAGCGCAGATATCTGGAGTGTAGTGGGGCTGGAAGAGATTCCAAAAATAGGGAGGGGTAAGGCCAGGGGGAGATTTGAAAATTTTAAAATCAAGATGTAGTTTGTAGTGCAACAAAGCTGTGGTGAATTAAATAGAGTGCGAGGTTGATGCAGCATAAAATAAACAACAACATTTTATACCTGTACAAGAATGTGGTACCCAGAATATCACGTGTTTTGCGTGTTAGTCTCATAGCTTTATCTATACAGGGAAGGTTTCCTCTTACCGTGAATAACTCTGATCTGGCTCAAGTTACTTAATTACGTTAATTATGCAATATAAATGATGAGTTACAAGGTGGGCACATCTCTCTTAGCCGCAGACTGTTCCATCTGCTCCAGAGTCGCTCGCACATGACTGCCAATGTCACTTTCATCACAATGCACATCACTAACTCATTGCCATAATTATTAATCCACGATGCCACAGTGTCTAAGTCTGCCCCCCCCCCCCCCCCGCCCCCTCAGGTTGGGAGTAAGAGAGTTATAGGGAGGGTTCAGAGGAGGGCAAAAAGATTAACATCTAGACAAAAGCACATTAATGCAGATGCTGGAATCTGAAACAACAGACAAATCTCAGCAGGTTTGACAGCATCTGTGGAGAGAGAATAGAGCCAACGTTTCGAATCTGGATAACCCTTCGTCAGAGCTAGATTAACACCTAGCTGAGAAATCCTTAATTTTAACACGAGGCTCAAGAAGGAATGTCATCCCACTCACAAAATAAAATACTTGAGACTTTATTGAAGTATTTAAAATCGATCACATACATGGACAGGTTATTTGAATTCCAAAAATTAGGAAGAATGAAGGGACACGCGTTCAAATTAGATAAGCACAGAATTATGTTAGCCATCAGGAGTTTCTCTCTTTTCTCAGAGTGTCATTGACCTTTTGAAATAAGTTGTCAGCTTGTGCAGTGGGTGTAGATGCACTATAAACATTCCAAAGTTCCTGGAGGAGGCGGATATCGCTGGAGTTTGGCCAATATACCACATGGTCATTGTTCCCTCTTGTATCAGTTTTTGATAAATCAACTTCACAGATTGGAGAGGAATTGTGCAAAATTATTTCCCTCCCCAAAATTGCCGTTGGGTTTTTTCAATTCTAATTTTGTCTCTCCCAGAAGATTACAGCACTGTTAATGGGTCAGAAGTATTGGAGTTCCGTTAGCTGGCTGCAGCATTACTGAAATGAGATGGACATTGCTGGGCCAGCTGCTCGTCATGTGGAGATGCCAGCGTTGGACTGGGGTAAACACATTAACCTGGTGTTGTGAGACTTCTTAAAGTCCAACAGGTTTATTTGGTAGCAAAATCTACTAGCTTTCGGAGCGCTGCTCCTTTGTCAGGCAAGTGGGAGTTCTGTTCACAAACAGGGCATATAAAGACACAAACTCAATTTACAAAATAATGGTTGGAATGCAAATCTTATTAGGTAATCAAGTCTTAAAGGTACAGACAATGCGAGTGGAGAGAGCATTAAGCACAGGTTAAAGAGATGTGTATTGCCTCCAGCCAGGACAGTTAGTGAGATTTTGCAAGCTCAGGCAAGTCGTAGGGGTTACAGATAATGTGACATGGATCCAAGATCCCGGTTGAGGCCGTCCTCACGTGTGCAGAACTTGGCTATCAGTCTCTGCTCAGTGACTCTGTGTTGTCGTGCGTCATGAAGGCCGCCTTGGAGAACGCTTACCCGAAGATCAGAGGCCGAATGCCCGTGACCGCTGAAGTGTTCCCCAACAGGAAGTGGTGTTCATTTATCCATTCGTTCACCACGCGAGAACACCATCCACCAGGTACATGGTACATACTCTTGCAACTCGGCCAACGTTGTCTACCTGATACGCTGCAGGATAGGATGTCACGAGGCATGGTACATTGGGGAGACCATGCAGACGCTACGACAATGGATGAATGAACACCGCTCGACAATCACCATGCAAGAGTGTTCCCTTCCTGTTGGGGAACATTTCAGCGGTCATGGGCATTTGGCCTCTGATTTTCGGGTAAGCGTTCTCCAAGGCTGCCTTCACGACACACGACAACGCAGAGTCGCTGAGCAGAGACTGATAGCCAAGTTCCGCACACGTGAGGACAGCCTCAACCGGGATCTTGGATTCATGTCACATTATCTGTAACCCCCACGACTTGCCTGGGCTTGCAAAATCTCACTAACTGTCCTGGCTGGAGACAATACACATCTCTTTAACCGGTGCTTAATACTCTCTCCACTCACATTGTCTGTACCGTTAAGACTTGATTACCTATAAAGATTTGCATTCCAACCATTATTTTGTAAATTGAGTTTGTGTCTTTATATCCCCTGTTTGTGAACAGAACTCCCACTTACCTGACGAAGGAGCAGTGCTCCGAAAGCTAGTGGATTTTGCTACCAAATAAACCTGTTGGACTTTAACCTGGTGTTGTGAGACTTCTTACCCAGCTGCTTGTGTCAGTCTTATTAATGTACTTAACCAGTGCGACAACTTTTCCATTTCCTCCATCAGATTTGCTCGTGGACTGCAAGCAAGATCGCAAAGGAGCTGTGACGAAGGGCCATCTGGACTCGAAACGTTGGCTCCATTTTCTCCCCACCTGATGCTGTCAGGCCAGCTGAGATTTTCCAGCATTTTCTGTTTGTGTCGCAAATTTACTACGAGTTAACTGGTTAGCTTTGTATCACTGACACACACTTGCAAGATTAAGATTGTTCTCACTTGGAGTCAAACATTAGAGAAAAGGAACACTCACAATTCATTAGCCCAGTTTTGAACCTACAAATCTGTGTTCATCAACCGATTAGGAATCACTCACTTTTTTCGTGAAACATTGTTCATTTTTAATGCCTACCATTTAACATTATAAATGTGAACTAATAATGCAAGATTTACTTAATTAATGTTTAACATAGTATTTAGAAAGTACGTGTGTCATCACCGGCAATATTACGGAATTGCAACAATTGCAGCCACACTATTTATCAATAAATGTAGAGATTCATTTAGAATAACCAGATTTTTAATGCATTATCTGCTGCACAAAGTCATATTAGCAAATATAATACGTTCAACAAAGCTTTGTTCATACAAAGAACTGACTTAGGAAGCAACAGTCCAGGCAATGGAGAGCTGCAAATGATGATGAAAATGGAGAAACCAAGCCATTCCAGGTTAAGGAAATATTCAATTGGTTCTACTTTTCAACACTGGCAACAAAAGAGGTTTGACAACAAAAGGTTTGGCAAAACTGAGTGAAACTTTAATAACTGCCAATATGGCTTCTCCGAAGACATATTCATTGAAACCAGCACTGATTTGGACCAGTGCATCCAGGTAGCAACTTGAAAATCTATCCCCAGGTCAACATTTAAGATTTTAAAATAATAGGTATTTGGTGATTGAAGGGGACTAAAAGGGACATGAAATCGGGGTGGGTGTATATTGCATTCAGACTAATACCTAAGCTGCCTGTATCTGGGTTGTCATTCTATGGGAGGTGCTGATGTAGTAGTATTAGTAATAAGTAATTCAGAAACCCAGGGCAATGCTCCGAGTTCCCACTCCCACCACGGTGGATGGTGAAATTTGAATTTGTTCAAAACCGAGAATTAAAAGCCTAAAGATGACAATTGTTGTAAATACCAATTTGCTCCACGGAGGGAAGGAAATCTGCTGTCCTTACCCGTGACTCCAAATCCACAGCCCTCTGAAATGGCCTAGTGAGCCACACAGTTCAAGGGCAATTAGGAATGGGCAACAAATGCAGGTCCAGCCAGCAATGCCTACAACCCATGAAAGAATTCCTTCAAAAGTAAGGCAATTCTAAGTAGTGACTGTAGCAGTCCTCAGTTCTGCTGTAAGATTTACAGTCAAAATGTTAGGACCTGCTTCTTCTCTTATTTTAGGCCATATCTGTTCCTAATTCAAGAAAAAAAAATCAGCACACAATATTACTCTTGCGCCACATGACTTTATTTCATAAGATTACCTCCAGCTGCACCGTTCAACGTTTAACAGGAATTCAGAAACGTATATATTGTTGTCATTGTCCAGACATGTATTTGGTGAACTATTGCAACAAAAAAATTGCTGGTTTAGTAAGATAAGCTTTTACTGGCACTTCACCTACAACTTGCACCAACTTGGGTGAAACCTCCAGGCAGACCTTTCCAAAGTAGTAACATCACATGCACACGCACGCGCACACACATGCACAAAACACAAACCTTTCACCAATAAAACAAGTTACAAACAGATCACTTCAGGAGAAATAGTTTCCTTCAAGAAAGAATCCAAATGGTGTGTGGCCTGTCAGTGCTTGGTTTCTTTTCTGCAAGCATTAGCATTTTTGGAAGGCAATCTTTGCTAGTCTCACGTACAGAATTTTCTTCATATCGAACAGTGCAGGGAAAAAAAAGGATGCATCTATCATTTTGTATCAGAAAATAGTATATTAACAAAGCCAGGGAATCTAAAGTTTACAAAAATAGATGTGATAGATATGCACAGATATCAAATTAAATGGAAATTTGGGGAGTCCCACTGCTGCTGTCTGGGAATCCTGGACCAATTTTGTCCATCCCAACACAAATTTTCAGATTGATATTTTATGAACAGTCTCAGTTTTACTCAACAGTAAATGACCATGGGTAATTGTTGTACTGGAATAGAATCACAGAAAGATGTCACTTATCAAAACAAATGAAAAGCTTAATTAGTTGAGGGGTTGAGGTCACGTAAAAAAGTCCAAGAGCAACATTCGCTTCCGCGTAATTCCCAATAGAATACAATAAAACAGATCTAATATGGCACTCCTAACAGAAGAGCCAGTCTCTAATAAATCATTTACGAATGCAGGCATTTTCAGCCACAATCATTTAAATGTGGACACCACTACAATATGCATTAAAGGGAGCAAGAGTCAATCTCAGCATAAAGAATACACCCAAAACAGAGTATAATAAAATTCCCTGCATGCCTTTGTTGCTAGGGGGAACATTACAGTTATATAGAAAAAAAATTATAAAGTGCTCTTTGTAACAGTCTTCAGGTCACAGAAATGACCTCTGACACTATGCAGTCCTACTCCACACAAAGTGATTTCAGATCATAAATGGCCACACAGACAGGAATTGTGGAGAAAGTCTCCAAAAACTGAGAGAGATTGCTCTATCATTTTAATAACCCTATGTAAACATTTCACATTTTAAAAGTCAGGAATTAATTTTAAGGTTAAGAAAAATGTAATGGAGCCAATGCCTTTATTAAACAGCATTTGTTGTGTCTGTATGCTCTTTATAATTTCCCCTCATTGCACCTCCTATATTTCAGTGAGGTCTTCTGACTAGCAAGGTTGCAGTTGCAGGTTCTGGCCTGGCTCCACAAGCACCGTGAATACCAGAACTGCTTCCAACTCCGAATTTCTGCAGAGTAGCTGAACCTTCTTCTTTGTGCTCAGTGAATCAGCAAGACAGTTTGAGCAAGGGAAGCTAGCAGTAACAGAGTGAATGTTAAACAGATATCTGCAAGGTTGGGGCCAGTTGGAGCAAAATTCTATAGAGCCTAACCCTTCCTGAAGTATAGTCAGCACACACCAGATGTCAAACATTTATCAAACAATAATTTCCAGGCCTTTGATGAATATAACAAATCTACCCCAATAAAACTTCACTTATAATGTGACACCAGAGTGGTTGATTTACCCAGTTTTCAGCCATTATATTTACCTAATTGCAGTTTCACTGCATCCTGGAATAAACAAGTTATGTGCCAGGGGTTTTAAGTATTTTAACACCCAAGTGTGCATTTCATGCCGTTCTTTTTAACAAAATGCACTTTATAGTGAAGTGAATTCTGTTTTATTTAATGTCTCATTTCCACTAACTCCTAGATTTTTCTCCACACATAGCTTGGAAGGGCCCATAATCTCTGGGGCATCCCAGTTGGTACTTTGCCCAACTGATATTTCTCACCTTATGTACAGTCACTATTTACCTTGAATTCCCACTGCATCCAATTTCAACAGCAGCCTTTTGTGAGGAATTTTATCAAAGGCCTTTTGGAAATCTGTGTACACCACCTCATAGTTTATCACTGTCAACTGGGAATGTCAGTCCCTCAACAATGTTAAAAAGAAGCTGGTTAATCAGGCAGAATTCTAACCACATTAGCTATTTCTTAGATTATTTTCATACAGCTAGCCCTGGAGTTTGCCTCTGATAAACAAGTAATTAAATATATTGAAGTTATTTAATGTACGAGAAATTAGTTGCCAAACTCGTCACTGAAATTAATATAAATGTGACGTCATCCACATATTTACATAATTTCTTGTTAGCACTGTTGCCTCACAGTGCCAGGGACCCAGGTTCGATTCCCATTTGGGTCAGTGTGTGGAGTTTGCATGTTCTCCCCGTGTCTGCGTGGGTTTCCTCCGGGTGCTCCAGTTTCCTCCCACATTCTGAAAGACATGCTGGTTAGGTGCATTGACCCAAACAGGCAACGGACTGTGACGACTAGGGGAATTCCACAGTAACTTCATTGCAGTGCAAGCCTTACTTGTGACTAATAAACTTTTAAGCTTTAGCAGGGCAAACGCTTAGTTGGAGCTACATTCATTTATAGCTGCTTAGACCATGTAACACTTTTAATATCCTGAAAGCTCCTTAGAATAAATACTAAAGTAGGATTATGATAAGGCAGCAAATCACCATCTATCAACAGAGAACAGAACCAACACATCATTCAATATTTACTTGTTTAGCAGCATGTTATTGTTGCTGTGGTGACATTGGATGCCTTTATTAGATTAACAGTATATAGATGACTAGGTCTCTCCAGGTCTATCTTTATACCGTCAGCACAGAATAAAAATCCATACATAAAAATTATTGACAATTGAAAGAGCACAGATGGAGTTAAGCCTCTGCACTGCTTCAATCATGTTCACTTGGCAAGTAGCCCTTGAAGCCAACAATTCTGATGTTAATTCTTAGCAATCGAAGTCAAGTATCAATTAACCATTACGTTTCCTAGTATTATCATTTGCACCAGTGCTTGCTCTCTTTCTGAAATGTCAATATTTCCTAATTCAATTAAATGTATAATGCATAAGATGTTTTAAAATTGAAAATAGCTTTCCTTATATTGAGGAGATTACTTGTGACCTTAACTAAATACATACAAGAGAATAATGGATACCCCAGAGAGAGCAGCAAGCAATGATTTCATTTAAAGGGTCAGGTAATATCATTAACAGAAGAAGCTGGAGTATTTTGAATTACTTGAATCCTTCCAAGCTATCAATTGCTGGAAACAACACCATCTTCTAACTGGATTCTGAAGCATATGAGGGTACACATTTTATTTTTTTAAAGTTTAAAGTTTATTTATTAGTTACATTGGGGCGGCACGGTGGCACAGTGGTTAGCACTGCTGCCTCATAGCGCCAGCAACCTGGGTTCGATTCCCGGTTTGGGTCACTGCCTGTGTAGAGTTTGCATGTTCTCTCCGTGTCTGTGTGGGTTTCCTCCGGGTGCTCCGGTTTCCTCCCACAGTCTGAAAGACGTGCTGGTTAGGTGCATTGACTCAAACAGGTGCCGAAGTGTGGCGACTAGGGGAATTTCACAGTAACTTCATTGCAATGTTAATGTAAGTCTTACTTATAATAAATAAATTTTACTTTTTTAAAAAAAAAGTCGGCTTACATTAACACTGCAATGAAGTTACTGTGAAAATCCCCTAATCACCAAACTCCAGCAGCTGTTCAGGTACATTTGGATTATTTGCTATGCCACGTACAGGTATGATGCTACATATTACGATATATCCATTGGAGTGATCGACTATTGAAAGTAATCATTCTTCCTTATTGAATGAGGTTAGCAGTCGGAGAACATTGTAATTATATTGTGAATCTCATTAGCGTATTCATTTCCTGGAGAACTGTTTCTTCCCATCACAAGACCACTTTCTTTATCTAAAGTACATCATATGACCTGAAAATAGTAACAAATTGGACATTCAGGATGATAGTTGTGGGAACTGGTTGGCTTAGCTGGGGGAGGGGGAGAAAGAAAACTCAATACACAGGATGTGGCAGTTCAGGAATATTCAGGGGACCAGATCGCAGCTGGAAGCATGGCATTTGCTACAAGGCATCCTCTGCCTATTAATCAATACAGAAACTAGTCAACATTTCCTCTTGTGGTTATGGCTGTTATTGGAACTGCACGGTTATGCCTTGACCTTATAAACAGAATATCACTGGCATTGACTCATTTCAACATAAAATGTTAAAAAGAAATGCTGTGATTCACGCCAAAAGGCTATCAAGTTTCTTGGTCAAATATTTCACATGATCAAACAATTTCCAACCACATTTAAGCAGCAATTTTATTACACAGCCAAGTAATTGCATTTGTAAAGCAACTTTTAAACTTTAGTTAGGTTTTACTAATGTGACAAATATTTGTGACCGCCCACTGTTAAACAAGAAATAAAGTTTTAAATTAACATCTTTCCCAACTGCGGTGGCATATTTCCCATTATTAAAGTCATAAAAGTGTTCATATTGCAGTAAGAGAATTTCAATAAGAGAATGTTCACTCAAGGAAAAAAACATCAATGCAAACAAATAGGATTTATTTTATGGAAAAGCTTACGATGAATGGTTAGGAAGGCAAACTACTGTTACTGCTGCCACTGACGACTGTCAGCATTCTCTCAGTCTCTTCCTTATTTGGGACACCCTTCTATGGCAAGTGCAAACTATATATCTAACTTTTTGTAAACCTATCACCAGTCAGACAATACAGGAAAAAGACACACTTCATGTCAATTTTTTTAAAAAAAGTAAACTTCTTGAAGTTTACAAACTGCAGCACTGGGTCTGTGGCAGAATTATGAGGAACACATTCCTCTCTGTAGCTCAGTACATATCGCTACAGTTCAGATTGAGATCCATTTCGGAGATTAAACTTGTTGCTGTTGACAAAAGCTACAAAAGATTTGCCGATACTGGAAACAAGTCATGAAATGAAGAAAAATACTTCATTATTTCAGCATACGGCATCAAATTTTTGAAAACTCCAAAAAAAAGTCTCAATAATTCCAGTAGGAAACATAAATGAAAGACAGACACTGTCTGCTCAGGAAAAGGAATCATGGCCAGCAATATACAAACTTCAAATGGAGCAATTGCCACAGTTAGCAGTAAGCACATAAAACGACTCTAAAGTAAAGACTTCTGTAACTTACCTGAAATTCTGACTCTGTCCATTAGTACAACAAACAGCATTTACAGTAGTATCCACAGCAATATTGTTTATCTTATCAAGAGTTTTCTGTAAGTGTTCTGTCTGATACAATCTCTGCAATCATGAATACACCATATTACCACATTACCATGTGCTGATCATATGTTTGTACCACACACTGAAAGCAGCATTGTCAGCTTGTGGCTTAAAAACTGAGCACGTGACTACATTCATAAGCTTAAAATAACCTACCAGAAGGAGGCAACTGTACATCCTAAATATACATCTGCACAGTAATGCTACGGATAATCATTTTTAAAAATAAAAGATTCAAAGTGTTCAACTCCAATTACTGGAGTTTAAAATCATATTATCACAGTATGAAATAAAACAGAATCCACAATATGGATTGTAATAATAACGCAACGTTTACCTTGGGGGGTAAGGTTTTGGTTAAATATATCCATGAAATTGTCTTGGAGCAGAATGACCATTATATTAAGAATTTAAAAAAAACAAGTGGGAGTACGATGCTTGGGCTCCAACTTACTGGAAGGAATTCTGATGACGTTTTAAACCACAAGAGGGCTACTCAGAATGATTAACAAATACATCAGGAAGTGAGGCTATGCTAGAGCCTGTAACAGTCACAAAAGTCTTACTTTATGTTCAATAAAATGTACGGTCTCTCAGTAGTTGCATTTTATCTCGATGCCTCAAGTCTTCTGACTGACAGAGCAGCAGTTTGAGGCCATCAGAATAGAGAGAGAGAAATGGGCTCTATACATGTCAGGTGGTATAGAGGTCAGTTAGTTCATGTGGCGAGAGCACTGATTCCCAACCAACGTGCCGTGGCACGTGTTGGCGGGGGTGGGGAAGGGGGGTGGAGCGGTGTGGTTACAGGGCGCAAAGTGTGCCACGAAAAAGGATTCTAAAATGATTCAAAATTCATGCAGCTAAACTAAAACTATCCTTTGTCTTCAACTCTGTGGTTGGCATCTCCTAGACCCCACAAATCTTGGGCCTCCCGCACACACGACAGCTGGGAAAGAGCCACACATGTGCGGTTTAGATTTTGTATGTTAGTCAGGCCGACGCGCATGACCAAGGGGACTTGGAGCTGAAGACATAGGTCCCATGGGCCTGCACAAAAAGTGAAAACTCAAAAAAGGGGGCAAAAAACCCAGAGAGAAGCGAGAGGCACAGAGGGAGGCTAAAAATAAAACAGATGAGAGGACAGGGAGAAGTTAAAAACGAAGTTCTCAGAATAAGACGACGACAGGAAAATAGGTGGTGTGCTACAAACATTTTTTTTAATATATAGAGATGTGTGCCATGACATTAAAAAGGATGGGAACCACTGGGCGCGAGTGTGGTGTAGAATGACATCAGCAGCACAGGTTCAATCCCTATAGTCGCTGTGGTAGGTCATAGAGGGCTACCTCTTAATTTTGCCTCATGATTGATGTGGAGTGATTCTAATCAAGCTATGTAACCACCTCTCTCTCTCTGAGCTGCCTCAGACTACAGCTGATTACCTTATCTTACACATCAGGTGATAGAATGGTAAATTACCAAGTTACCTGCCCGTGACAAATGTTTCATGCAGTGTTTGGAAAAGAGAGCACGCTGATAAAAAGTTACAAGGCTTCTGCACAAGAGGGAGTGATGACAATCAAATGCAGGATAAAAAGGTGAAATTATTTATCATGCTACTAACAACTCCACAATTCTAACTCTAATTTTCAAAACATCTGCACGTTATAAAGTAATCAATTTTTAAAAACAAAACATTTTCAGAGCTTCTTCATAATAAGAATCTGCGTCTTCCAAATTTTGCCACGATTGCCAAGTTTGTCAGTCCAACTCGTTGCTTTGTGACAGGAAATAGGGGCGTTCTACAACCTATTGTCAGCAGGCTAAGGTCACAGTCACACATTATTTTTCAGTAACATCTATTCATCCGGTCAACCACCCCCAGTTGATAGGAAGAATAGAGATTGTACTGCACTTTGTTTCACAGATACTAATATGCAAGAGTGTCATGAGGGTGTAAATACTTAAAAAAAATTAAACAATGAAAATGCTGAAGAGTAATTTGTTTATAAAGTTCCAATGCTGGAGTTTGTTGCTGGCCCACTAGGTCACCTGTCCTGCAAGCTAGGACAGATAAATTGAATAGCAAAGGATACAAAGTGTAAAGAGGCACTTTCACAGACTTCCTTCTTGAAGGAGAGGCTGGATAGATTGGGACTTTTTTCTCTGGAGTGTAGGAGGCTTAGGGGTGATCTTATAGAGGTCTATAAAATAATGAGGGGCATAGAAAAAGTAGATACTCAACATCTTTTCCCAAAGGTAGGGGAATCTGAGACTAGAGGGCATAGGTTTAAGGTGAGAGGGGAGTGATACAAAAGGGTCCAGAGAGGCATTTTTTTTCCCACACAGAGGGCAGTGAGTGCCTGGAACAAGCTGCCAGTGGCAGTAGTAGAGGTGGGTACAATTGTCTCTTAAAAAAGCATTTAGACAGCTACATGGGTAAGATGGGTATAGAGAGATGTGGATCAAACGCAAGCAATTGGGACCAGCTTAGTGGTAGAAAAAAAAGGTGGCATGGACAAGTCGGGCCGAAGGGCCTGTTTCCATGCTGTGAACATCTATGACTCTATAACACAAAAATATATTTATTAATAAGAATTGTACAACACCCTCATGGCTGTACCTAGCTATCAAAATGTCTGTCGAGGAGCTTCTCTCACCATTGAGTCATTCCAGGCTAGGTGACCCTTACTCTGTTGTGTTGCCCTTAAAGGGACAATCACCAAACAGAGCAAGTGGCAAGAGCCTCACAAAGAGGATGAGAAAAAATGGGGGTGGTTTTCCCAGTTTTTGACACAGGCAAAGGCGTGAACCTGATTAACATTCATTTAAACATATTTAAATATTAAAAACTGGCTTAACGCCACATCTTCAAGGGAACGTCACATATTCCTTCCCGCTGGTGTGATGTAATGCTGGTGGGAAACAAAACTGGTCTCCAAAATGGAGACCGAACACGATGCCTATGCTGGGGGCTTGGAGGTCATTGAAGCCCCTGGGTGATTGTGGAAGTGCCTCCTGGCAGTGCCAACCTGGCAGGGTGAAAGGCCTAGAGGGGGTGGGGGCTCTAGGTTACCCCCATAGCAGGGGTTCACTTCACATGAAGGGGAGGGGGGTTGTGGGCGCAGTTGCCCCGAAGACCAGAAATTAGGGGGAGTTCGGTGGGGAGGTGGGAGTTGATGTGCCAAAGACCTTAGAAATCTTAGAAACCCTACAGCACAGAAAGAGGCCATTCAGCCCATCGAGTCTGCACTGACCACAATCCCACCCAGGCCCTACCCCTATATCCCTACATATTTACCCACTAATCCCTCTAACCTACACATCCCAGGACACTAAGGGCAATTTTAGCATGGCCAATCAACCTAACCTGATGCTGGCGACGATGGGGGAGAGAGGTCTTTAACATAGGTTTGTGGAGCTAGGCTTGCAGGTGTCTTTAGGCTCCACTCCTCTCAATGATGGCACAAAACACACACCACTGCTTTAGAATGGCAATGTGTGGGAGGATCTGGACGGAAAACCTGCCTGTTTCTCTGGGAGGAACACACTGGTTTTCAGTCTGAACCTGACACTTTGCCACTTTTTGGGAAAATTCTGAGCAACACGTGAGAGATGTCAAGGACAACGCTCAAGGATTTTACAACTATGTTTGAAGAAGAAGACGGCTAAGTGTAAGAGTGGGGAAAGAGTATAACTAGAGGCCATAGGAAGATGGTCACCAAGAAGTCCAATAGGGAATTCAGGAGAAACCTTGTTACCCAAAGGATGATAAGAAGATGGATATCGCTGTCACAAGAAGTGGTTGAAGTGAATAGTATAGATGCATATTCATTCATAGAATGCGGGCCTTGCAGACCAGGCCAACATTTATTGCCCATTCCCTAATCGTCTCAAGAAGATGGAGCTACCTTCTTGAACCATGCAGTTCACGTGGTGTAGGTACACTTACGATGCTGTTCGGGACGGAATTCCAGGATTTGACTCAAGATGAAGGGACAGCAATATATTTCTAAGTCAGGACAGTGAGTGACTTGGAGGGAACTTCCAGGTGGTGGTGTTCCAATGTACCTGCTGCCCTTGTCCTCCAACATGCTAAAGGTCATGGGCTTGGAGGATCCTGGCTCAGGAGCCTAGAGGAGTTCCTGCTGTGCATTCTGTACATGGTACACACTGTTGCCATTGTGCGTCAGTATTGGAGGGAGTGAATGTTGGTGGGTGGGGTGCCAAATCAAGTGGGCTGCTTTATCCTGGATGGTGTTGAGCTTCTTGGATTGTACTTATCAAGGCAAGTGGAGAGTATTCCATCATACTCCTGACTTGTGCCTTGTAAATGGTGGACAGGCTTTGGGGAGTCAGGAGGTGATTTACTCACCACAGAATTCCTAGCCTCTGACCTTCTCGGTCACCACTGTATTTATATGGCTGGTCCAGTTCAGTTTTAGGTCAATGGTAACCCCCTGGATGTTGAGAACCATACAATGAAGGGAGAACTGCCCATGCCGCTGAGCATCCCACAACATCAAACCAAGCATTCCGGTCTTCACTCAACAGAAGTGAGAGTAATGGAGTTTAACCTTATACTTAAACAGAGGTGGGAAAGCTAAAAGTCGAAGGTTTGAGTCATGAACGAAGGATATCCTTTGCACAAAAATCCAAATAGATTGCTTTCAGGAAATGAGTGATGTTTAAAGTTAAATTATTAGTGTCACAAGTAGGCTTAGATTAACATTGCAATGAAATTACTATGAAAATCCCCTAGTCGCCACACTCCGGTGCCTGTTCGGGTACACTGAGGGAGAATTTAACATGGCTAATGCATCTAACCAGCACATCTTTCATACTGTGGGGGGAAACTGGAGCACCCGGAGGAAACCATGCAGACACGGGGAGAACGTGCAAACTCCACACAGACAGACAGTGGCCCATGCCGGGAATCGAACCTGGTTCCCTGGCATTGGTGAGGTAACAGTGCTAACCACTGTGCCATGCTCAGTCCTCAGGCAAACATACACACTTCTGCTTTCATTGCCAGTAAAGTTTGCCTCTGAATTGTGTCACTGACGTTTTTAATCCTTCATTATCTGTGCCTCTCAAAATCACTGAATTTTGACACATGGCTTTAAACATAACTAGGGTCGGAATTCTCTCGTCTCTCACATCCCGCTACCTCTGCCAGTGAGAATGGAGAATTTGGCGCACAGCCAAATCTTCATTTACTGCAGTGGGTCCAAAGAATCCCAGCCGCGGGCGAGGTCAGACAATTCCAAACTAAGTTTAAAAATTCAAAGATCCATTTAGTCAGTGCTATCTTTGCAATCGAGAGGAAGTTGCTGAAAGACTGTACCCTCTTTTACTCAGCTAAAGTATAAGTGACATGTTTAAATTTGCACTGTATACACAATATTGTGGTAAATTCAGATCCACAACTCTAATCCCATGCTGAATCCATCAAAAGCAGTTCGGGTATTCCCTCTTGAAACGCACAAATTTAAATATTTACTACAAAAATAAACAATACAAAAGAGAATCTAAACTCACAGTAACTGTTACCTTAAACAGCTACTGTCCTCATTAATAAAAGGTAAATCTTCATGATATTGGGGGAAGGGCACAAATCATAATTTAATAATGTTAACAGTATCATGTCTTGGCCTTTTAGCTTCATAGGAACTTTTGGCTAAGATCAAGTGTAGTATGGTCGGCAGCTCATGGTCGGCCGCACTTGGTTGAGGTCATTAGGTTGCACTGAGGCTTCATATGTTTCATATGAAGCAATTTTTTAAAGCGGCATCTCGGCCTTTTGGCTAAGATGCAAATGAGCTCAAGTCTTGGAGGAGGAACCTCCCCCTTCTCCAATCAGCTTGGCTCATGTAGATCAGGCCCAGGACAGGGTGGTTTGGTCGCTCGCCCTGTCTTGTCAGCCTGGATCTGAAATGTCTCAACTTGTTGAGACTCTGAATTGGATTTGATTTGATTGAATTGGAAAAGTATTTTTTAAAAATCATGTCTTGGCCTTTTAGCTAAGATCAAGCATCAGATCAAGCCCAGGAGGGGGGGGTGCCATGCCTTACCTTGTCAATTTGGATCTTGATTGTCTCTCTTGCAGGGACCATGAATTGGATTCAACTGGAATTTGAATTTAGGTTTTTGGAGCAAGCAAGGAATGGATTTGCCCGGTCTATTCTGAGCATTGGCTTTGTAACTTGTAAGAATGGAGTACAAAGAGAAGCGTTATCAGTATTGCTCGGATCCAACTAAAACAGAACAAGCGGACACAAGATCAGTGCTGGGAAGATAAAGATAACAAGAAATATTTGTGTTGCCAGCAGGTGATCAGTAGCTGCAATAGGATGCCAAGAATTTAAAGATAGGGAGGTGGGATAACCGGAGCTGCCCCTGTAGATGACAAGCCGAACGGCAGCCTCTGGTGCGGTCACCACTCCATCATTTTATTCGATATGACATAAAGTGCAAATATAGGGCTGGAATTCTATTGACTTCCGTGACAGTGTGCCTGACCTCCTGTTTTTGCTCACCCCTAAGAACTATGCCATTCTTTTTCAGCATGTGTATTGAGACACGCAACGTGTGTTCAGAGAGAAATGTCACATTTCACAAAATGAATTTGATTCAAACGTTCGGCAGTAAAGACTCTGTTAGATTTGGATTTGAACAAAAACCCAAGGCTCACACCTGGTGTACAGCTAAAGATAGATTTCATGATAAAGAGGACAATTGGTTGCGCAAAGACCTCAGCAATAAACACAATCAGGCAGTAAACAGCAAGAAACAGATACTGCAGGGAAACAAAAGCTAGAGTCAGCTGTTCAAAACCAGTTAAGATTTTTGAACCAGGTTAGCAAACAAGAAGGATTTAACTAAACATGATTGATCTGTTGCTCAATTGCAAGCTCTTCAAATTGAGGGGAAAAGCTGTATTGCAAAACTGCAATTAGCAGATGCAATGTCGTGAACAATGAAAACTGTTCCTGCCGCACCTGGCAGACATTAAACAGATGTAAGAGGGTGGAATTTTCCCATTCCACCCACCACGGGAATCGTAGCGGGCGGGACAGGACCACGCAAAGGTCCATTGACCTCGGAGTTTCCAGTTTTGGGGCAAGCACGGCCAGAAAATCCCGCCCAGAGTCAGAGATATACAGAACGGAAACAGGCCCTTCGGATGTTGACTTTTTGAAATTGGAACCTTTATTTCCACTAGCCAGATGTATGTTTGCTTTATTTTCCAATGGTTTTATAAAGCTCATTGAACCTTTTAATTCAGTTTGGCAATAACCCTGGTGAGTTTAGTCGTCTTTGTTTTGGAGTATCTGCAAAATTCTCATACACACTTGTGACTTTGGCAGTCAGTTGCTTTTGGAATCTTCCCTCCATGGTCATTGACTGCTCTTTAGATTTCTTAAACATTTCATTTACTGTTTTTGTCATCTGGATTTTTCTCTTGCATACTGCACCTCATTTTTACACTTTTCAGATTAGATCAAAATTCAAGAATTTCATTACACTTTTCACAACGAAGTTCCAACATTTCAGCAAGCTCATCTTTCGTAGGCAAATGTCAGTTCTCCACACAGACCAGTTTTTCCTTAGTGGAGCCTAATTCGTGTGCGCTACTCTTCAAATTCTTTAATTTTACTTCTGCTAGTTGTTTCTGAGAATCTTCTTCACCCCTTTGTGAGAACTTCTACTTTCTCTTGCAACTGCTCAACTTTTTCATGACAGCCAAGGTTCTAAATTTTCATTTCAACCATGTCATTTTTCAGAAATTGAATGGTTCTTGGTTTGTTCAAGGAACCCAGTGATTCTTTGAATTCCTTGAGCGTCTGCACCAGCTTTGCATTTTCTGATCTTATCGCTGCTTTTACTTTGCCCACCTTCAGCAGAGCTTTGTTCAGAAGAACAAACTTTGACACAAGGGATCTTTCTAGCAAAGGAAACTTTCAGTTTGGTATCACTGTTGGCCAGCTGTCTCCGCTGAAGTCTTAACATGCTTCAATTCTGTAATTGTGCTACTCACGGCTTCATTAGTGGCTTGCAGCTTGGAAGGTTGCACTGCCTTGCCTTTTCCATTCTTTGGATTTTCAGTCTCGTGCTTTTTGGCCTTCTCCTAAAATGCGGAACACACTTTTTTTTGCCAACTGCTTCTTCAGTTTGTTCAGAGGGATGGTAAATTCAACTTGCTTCTTTTTGTAATTTTCCAGAAGAACAAACTTTGACGCAAGGAATCTTAGTAGTGTGTAAAGGTTCTTCAGCAGGTTTTTACTTTTCTTTGCAAAGGTCAATTGCTTCACTTTGAGTTTTTTTGAAACTCTGTCTCCTCAGCTGTTCAAAACACTCATCATGTTGGAGGGTTATATATTCTTTTTTTGCATTTGATCTTGAAAAGGTAATCAGCTGTTCCTTCAACTGCTTATTTTCTTATTGACCTCCTGCCAACTCATCTGCACTTCAGTGTGTTGCTTTGTTGCCACTGATAGCTCTAATGCTGCTTTTACTAAAGTAGAATTCAACATTTTTTAATCTAATTTTCCCATGGTTACATATTGATTCTTCAAAGTGCCTTTCAGGGTTGCAGATTCTGAGTGTCTTTTCTGCCTGCTGTTGTGCCTGGCTATACACCGAGTTAAGTTTTCCTAACTCCTGCTCCAATTTGCCAACTGTGGAATTGAGGATTGGTATTTCCTCCTGGACCTCCTTGTGCTATCTGTTCAAACAACTTGAAGACTTCTGTTTATTGTGCATTTTCAAAATATGGATACTCTGGCTTGAAATCTGGTTTCAAATTTGCTATGATTTTCAAGTGGGATAGTGTAATAAGTTCATGGGGGCAGAAGTCCCTTCACCAGAATCCTTTTATTTACAATTCCAACAACAGTATACGGAGTGCTGTCAGTCAGCAGTCGACCTTCGGGAGTGGCAGAGGAACTGACACTCCCGGTGATATGCAAAGTAAAGTTTCTCTGATTAGCCTGTCAATTGGCCCTTTAAAATCAGGAAGTTCATATTCCAATAGGCCAATTTCAATGGCCTGATTAAAGTCATTACAGATAGCTTCATTTTTTTTTGCTGGATGTGTTCCTTTTGGGTGACCTCACATACATTTCCTTCATTCCCAGCCACCTGTTGCTGCGGTTTGGATACTCTGTCAGCATTCTCAAAAAGCTCGCCACTGGCTACTTTTCAACCTTTTCTTTCTTCTGCACTAAACTAGTCAGCTCATACGCTTCATTGCACTGACATGTTCTACATCCATCTTATGGTTTGCTTGAGTACTGTCTTCCTCACTCTCTGCTGCTCCTTCAGTGCTTCAATGGAGATTTATGAGATCTGCTTTTGAGGTTTGCTCTTTCCGCAACTTGGAGTTTAAAAGTTTTGTCAAAGCCTTTTAATATCTCACCAAATGTGGCAGAGGATTCATTTACACCTGTTTTTATGGTTACTTCATCCACATATATACACACCAAACAAATATAGAACCTCACCAACTTGTATTTCTTATTAATCCTAGTGTACTCCTGTAATCTAGAACTTTTCTTCTCTAAGACTCCCAATTTTGTGTATGGACGAGTCCTTTCCTTGGCCAAAATGGATCGGGTGATTTTCATTTTCTCTTCAAGGCTGTGTTTAATTTTCTTTGTGACTGCTGCTTTGAATTATTGTTATTTTAACAATATCTGCATGAACCATTTCATTCTCTCAAGATAGCTCCACAGCTGCTGTTTTTTTTCATCTGAATTTCCTGCACTGCATTGTCAAGCTCCTGTTTTGATCACAGGCCCTTTTTCTTAACAAAATCCCTGCACAGCAAAGAAAAGCCTTTTAAAACTGCAGCAATTTGCTTCTCCGAACTGTAAAAAAAAAATCACAGGACAGTTCTTGTTTTTTCTGCCCGCCATTTCTTTAAAAATCATATTTCAAAAACCTCAATCCAGCTTGGCCACCTCGAGTTATAGTGCTGGATATAGCTCTCCCATATTCCTGTTCTGCATGTGCAGATCTGGAGACTTCCACCTGTTTGAAAAAGCAAGTACAGCATTCCTTTTGTATTTTACTCACCTTTCTTGGCATTAGGCCACATCTCTTGGACTCTGCTTTCACTCAGGTCTGTCTCACCATCTACACAGCCTAGTTCCTTGACCGCCACTTTTGATCAGGTCTGGCAATGGACCTCCACGCGCTCTGATGGAATCCTTCACCCTCCCCATCTGCAATGGAACTTACTATCCAGCTAATCTCAGATTGTGTCTTCAGTTTAGGTGCACTTCTCTCAGGTCAAGTTTCGGTTTCTTTAGTTTCTCATACTTTGGGATTCCATGGTCCTTTCCCAACCTCGAGATCCTGGGTCCATTCATTTAGCTGCTAACATGATGTAAATATTTGTTTGGGTCTCTCACTAAGAGGTTGCGGGACTTGTTAGTTTAAACATGAACCATTTATGGTTAACCCCTGATTATATACAGGTACCTGGGGGCCAGTTGGCTCAGTTTACTGGTCACCTGGTTAGTGATTTAGAGCAACGCCAACAGCACGGGTTCAATTCTCGTACTGGCAGAGGTAAATTTTGCAGGCCTTCTCAAACTTGCCCCTTGCCCGAGTCGTGGTGATCCTCAGGTTAAATCACCACCAGTCAGCTCTCCACCTCAAAGGGGAGAGCAGCCTATGGTCATATGGAATATGGCAACATTGCCTTAAATATCCCAGGTACTGCCATACATGGATGCTGCCTCCTTCTAGACTGCACTTTTACCGTGTGAGTTTATGCATTACATAATGGGCAGCACTGTTCTCCAGTGCTCTGCCAAAAACCTTTGTATCACAATGGCATGCTACTCAGGCATATACAACACACGATGACAGAAATCTAAGGAACAGGCTTGGCTAGAACATTGTACCTTCACTTATTCAATTGACTATGGAGTTCAGCCTTGTAAAGACACTGGGCTGCTAAACGTTTGAGGTCTACACCAAAATGTAAACAGTTTAAATCAGTAAACAAAAAGGGCAATAGCTATTGTGCTCATGTCTTTCTTATTCAGTTGGTGGATTTTACCTTAAACTTTCAGCCCTGCATTCCTGTTTCTTGTATCAAGTACTGGCAAATGTTGTGGTATTAGTTTCAGATGTGAACAAACCAGGCTATGGCCCTTGGCTGTGCAGTGCACATACTGTATCAACTTGCTGGCACATGGCCACCAGCCACTACAAGACAGGTTCAATCAACGCTGTAACGCAGTCATGTGATTTGGATTCTCACGCATGCGTCCACTTCAGCAATTATATTTGAATGGAGTCAGTGCTGCCCCTGCACTGGGCCAATTGTCTTGGTAAAATGAAAGCTGGAGTGAGTGGCTGTGAATTTATAGATTTTATAAAGTAAACTCAAATGGAAACAGTTAAAAATTTAAACCCTTAAAATGTCCCTTTCTCTTCCACCCAGAGATTTCTACCCCAACGTCTTTTTTAAAGAATTGTCAGTGAAGTCAGGCACTTTATGGGATTTTGAATTTCAAGTTTTTCTGTTCTTTTGTGCTTCTGCACGTAGAGTTCATACAATAATAAATTGCCTAAATGGCTATCACTGAATGTTCCTGTTGCATGAACTGGTGAACAAGTCCCATGCAGAGTTCTAAAAATGAAAGGCAAGCTGAGGTTACCCAAGCATCAGCATGGATCAGCACTTCTGACACAAGCAATGGTTAGGTTAAACAGAATTATAAGGTCCGCGAATCCACAATTATGGGGCTGTTTCTCCAACAATGTCACTCAGCATCCTTACAAGTTTGGTCACAGAGGTTCACAACATGATATTCTGCCTGGATGAATGCCTGCACATGGCCTTGCACATTCAGATGCAAGTGCATTAGTGAAATCTATTTGCCAATCTTATTGGCAAGTCCCAATCTCCTGGGTCCAGATCTTTAACCTTGCACCATAAATGTCCTCACCCTTGTATAAGAGCAGAACTTACAAATCGCACTATATCTGGTCCAAAAGCTAACAGGCACTTCTCAAACCTGGAGTTTAAGATCCAGATGCTAAATAAAAAGTTTTTTTTTAAAAAAGGAGGGAAGTGGCTGAAAGCATAAAGAACGAGGGCAGTGGTTGCACAGGAAAACCATCACCTGCAAGTTCCCCTTCAAGCCACACACCATCCTGACTTGGAACGATATTGCCATTCCTTAAACGTTGCTGGGTCAATATCTTAGAACACCCTTCTTTCTAGAACACTGCATGTATACCTACACCAAATGTACTGCAGTGGTTCAAAGTGGTGGTGAGGCACATCAGGGATGGGCAACAAATGCTGACCCAGACAGCAATGTTTACCTCCCGTGAAAGCAGAAACTAAAAATGTTCTTTGCATGATACAGTTGGTCAAGTTATCAGCTGATGCATAGCTTTGAAATTGTAAAGGGACAGTGGGCTTGTTTAGGAGAGGGGAGAAGCTGCTCTGCTCAAAACTTTAATGTTTAAGTTAAAAGGATGTAGTTCGGGTTTTAGAGTGAGAATTCATCGTTATAGAAAAATCAATCCAAGAGGTTCTACTGGGGTCATCCATTTCCAAGTGGATGCTGAGCAAACAGGTCAGGGAGATCAAGCAAAGATTTAAAAAAAATTCTGGATAACAAAATCTTCACAAGGCAGTAAAAAATTGAAAATCCTAGTTTTAAAAGTCAAAACATTATTTTACACAGCACTGTAACAAGGTAGGGAGTTCATATTTTATCAAGATACATTCTCCACATTTATCCTTTTTTTAAGGAGATTGGTTCAAAGTCCCTGGAGTCAACTCAGGAATACAACTGGCTAAAGAATGAGGGCACATCATGTGCATGGCATTAGAAATTGGAAATGGAGCGTGGCAAGTTAGAATGTTAAATGTTATTTATAATACACCTACAAAGGCACACAATGTGACTATGGTGTAGTTTAAAACCAGAGCTTTAGTGGAACTGCCAAAGACAGATCTCCCACTCAACTGAATCAGGTCTAAAGGCAGCAGCGGACAAGTCTAAAATCTTTGCATTTTTGAGCTGGAGTGGACCGGCAATCATAGAAAAGTTGTGGCTTATCCTGAACTGAACTCATTTCCTTCCTCCCTCCCACAAGACCAGCACGAAACCCACTCCCTTGGCAATACTAGACCATTTGTCTTTTGCCAGGTGCTCTTGGCCCATCCCTGGGCAGAAGAGTGGAGAAGTCACATTTAAATGGAGGCCTGAGAGTTAAGCTACCCCAGGCCTGAAACGGACTTGGATTAAAGACTTTGGTTTTTAAAAGTCAGGCCAGCTTTACAGCTCAAAATAGCCTTGTAATTCCTCAGAACACAGAAATAGCTAAGGTCCATGAATCAATCTACCTATTTAGCAGGCAGGGAACAGGACAATAATACAACAGTTAGTCTTGATCTGTGTCATAAAATGGGCGATAGTGAATTGAATCCACAGAAAATAAAAATAAAAGGCACATGCGTGTCCTTTTGGTGTTTGCAGTTAAGATAAATCTGTCTTTAAAACTGCCACAAATCTATCATGTTTCCTGCTCTTTATCATAAACATTGTCCAAACAGATGAAATTACTTAGGAATTGCAATGTTCTTCTTTGCTCAACAATGCTCGAAAGTTTTCTCCTGGTTTTCTATCCTGTTGTTTCACTAACTGCATAATAGAATTGGATTGTATCTGTTCTCCGGTGACAGTATACCCATTGACCTCACTGAAGAAGCAATTGTTTTCAAACAATATTACCAATTCACTCCCAACTAAAAAGGAAACTAGATTAAATACTGTGAGAAAATTCTACAGCAATGAATGAAGAGCACAACATATGACGTGTGTCATATGACAAAAGGCTTCATAATGTAACTGACATAGGACATAGAGGTGACAATTCAAGAGTACTTCATTGGTGGTTAAGTATTTTGAGTAGTCTGGTGACCATGAAAGGCACGATATAAACATTTTACTCTTTGAATTCCTCACATACCAAAATGATGACAGATGTGGGGTCCCACAAGGAAGAATGTTGGGGGTCACTTTGGTTCATAATTTAGATTCTGGAATCAAATCACAACTTCTTATAAGTTAAATTATAGTGTCACAAGGCTTACATTAACACTGCAATGAAGTTACTGTGAAAATCCCCTAGTCGCCACACTCCGGCGCCTGTTCGGATACACCGAGGGAGAATTTAGCATGGCCAATGCACCTAACCAGCACATTTTTCAGACTGTGGGAGGAAACTGGAGTGCCTGGAGGAAACCCACACAAACACGGGGAGAACGTGCAGACTCCACACAAACGTGACCCAAGCCAGGAATCGAACCCTAGTCCCTGGTGCTGCGAGTGCTAACCACTGTGCCACCATGCCGTCCCTAAATCTGTAGGTGATTTTGTGGGATGCAAGATAGTCAATACCAAGGAAGAATGCGACAGTTTATATGACACCACTAAGAAAGTTGCCAATAATTGGCAAATGAATTTCATCACAGGTATATATGAGGTATTCCATCTTAAGAAAAAGGAGAAAGGAGACCATGGATAATTTGGAAATTTAAGAATGTAAATGGGGTTGAGGTGCAAAGGAATCTGGAAATGCAACAGCAGCAACTTATATTTACTGTTACGAAGCACTAAAATAAAGCTAAGGCCATCAAAAAAAAAAGGCAGTCTATTTCTAGCGATAGAACTGAAAAACAGAAGTGATACAAAACTTGTATCAAAACACCAGTGGAGTACCGAGCAAAACTCTTGGTCCAATACAACAAAAAGGGATATAGAAACACTAAAAAGTGTAAAGATTATTTGCAAGGATAATACTAGAAATGCAAGGTTATATCTATCAGGAAAGAATGAACAAATTGGGTCTCCATCGTCTTAGCAAATAGCCTGAGCAGTGATCTAATTCATGTATTTTAAACCATGCGAGGTTTTGATGGTGAACAGAGTGGATGCTTCTACATGTGAGGAGGAGCAAAATGAGAGGCCATCAATATGATCATAGAAATCATAGAAACCCTACAGTGCAGAAGGAGGCCATTCGGCCCATCGAGTCTGCACCGACCACAATCCCACCCAGGCCTTACCCCCACATATTTACCCGCTAATCCCTCTAACCTACGCATCCCAGGACTCTAAGGGGCAATTTTTAACCTGGCCAATCAACCTAACCCGCACATCTTTGGATTGTGGGAGGAAACCGGAGCACCCGGAGTAAACCCACACAGACACGAGGAGAATGTGCAAACTCCACACAGACAGTGACCCGAGCCGGGAATCGAACCCGGGACCCTGGAGCTGTGAAGCAGCAGTGCTAACCACTGTGCTACCGTGATGTAGGCATGAAGACATCAAATTGGGAAAATGAGGAGAAATTTCTTTACCTAGAGTGGGGAGAATGTAAAACCCACCACTACAGGGAGTAGTTGAAGTGAATAGCAGAGGTAGAGTTAGGGGAAGCATAGAAGGAAGAGGGAATAGATGAGGAAGGGTGGGAGGAGGCTTGAGTGCATGGATGCATTGGGCCAAATGCTCTTTGTATATTTTATGTAAAACTTGACAAGCTGCTGATGTTGTATTAAATGTTAACTTTGTGATTACTTACTTGGACTTGTGATATCAGCGGTTCTTCTCAATTTTCCACTAGCTGTCCTTGTAATTCCTAAAATAAATAGTAAAGCATTATATTCACATTATGTTGATACACTCATCCTAGATTCATTGCTCCTTTCTATTCACTAATTTATTACAATCATCTTTGTTCAGTAAGAGAGAATGATGGATTGCAAAGATCCTCTCTGCTTGACAATTCAGTTCATTTCAAAGACATATAAAGTGGTGTCAAAGCTACATCTTAAATTAAACTTCAAACCCGATCACCAGTAAAAATGGTTGAAGATTCTGCCAAAAAAGTGATTCTGATGATATTTCAGAAGTTTATCGCTGAAGAAATTGGTCAGGCAATGACTCATATGTCTATCCCCCTTCCTAATTATTGACTACAACTCAGCCTTAAACACCATTATTTCTACAAAACTCATTTCCAAACTCCGTGGCCTAGGGCTCGGCTCCTTCTTGTGTGACTGGATCCTAGATTTCCTAACCCACAGACCGTAATCTGTAAGGATAGGCAACACCACCTCCTCCACGATTATCCTCAACACCAGTGCCCCACAAGGCTGTGTCCTCAGCCCCTTACTATATTCCTTATGCACCCGTGACTGTGTGGCCAAATTCCCCTCCAACTCGATTTTCAAGTTTGCTGATGACACCAAGGTCGAAGGTTGGACCTCAAACAATTATGAGATGGAGTACAGGAAAGAGATAGAGAATCTGGTGAACTGGTGCAATGACAATAATCTCTCCCTCAATGTCAGTAAATGAAGGAGATAGTCATCGACTTCAGGAAACATAGTACCCAAAATGCCCCTGCCTACATCAATGGGGATGAAGTCGAAATGGTTTTGAAACTTGAGCTTCAAGTTTCTAGGTGTCCAGATCACCAACAACCTGTCCTCGTCCCTCCATGCTGACACTATAGTTAAGAAAATCCACCAACACCTCCACATAGGCGGCTAAGGAAATTTGGCATGCCAGCTATGACTCTCACCAACTTCTACAGGCGCACCATAGAAAGCATCCTTCCTGGTTGTATCACAGCTCGGCATGGCTCCTGCATTGTTCAGGACCGCAAGAAACTACAAAGGGTCACGAACAAAGCCCTGTCCATCACGCAAACCAGCCTCTCATCCATTGACACTGTCTACACTTCCCGCTGCTTCGGAAAAGCAGCCAGCATAATCAAGGACCCCACTCATCCCGGACATACTCTCCTCTACCTTCTTGTCAGGAAAAAGATGCAAAAGTCTGAGGTCACTGTGGTAAACCACTGTTAAGCTTATTGCCTGTGTGTGTGTGTGTGTGTGTGTGTGTGTGTGTGAGAGACATGCCTGGGCATGCCCCTTCCGGCCCTGCCCGAGACTCCTCCCCCCCTGGTCCAGGTATAAAAGGTGACTGCACCCAACCCCCCTGCCTCAGTTGCGGGACCAGTTCATCAGCATGGGTGTGCTCCAAGTCTTTTGCGAATAAAAGCCTATTTGTTCTTGCATACAAACTAGTCTTTGCTTGATTGATAGTGCATCAGTCACTTACCAACTGACTCAAGAACAGCTTCTTCCCTGATGCCGTCAGACTTTTAAGTGAACCTACCTTATATTAAGTTGATCTTTCTCTAAACCCTAGCTATGACTGTAACATTACATTCTGCATCCTCTACTTTCCTTCTCTATGCATGGTAGGGCAGCACGGTAGCACAGTGGTTAGCACTGCTGCTTCACAGCTGCAGGGACCCGGGTTCGATTCCCGGCTTGGGTTACTGTCTGTGTGGAGTTTGCACGTTCTCCTCATGTCTGTGTGGGTTTCCTCCAGGTGCTCCGGTTTCCTCCCACAGTCCAAAGATGTGCGGGTTAGGTTGATTGACCATGCTAAAATTGCCCCTTAATGGCCTGAGATGCGTAGGTTAGAGGGATTAGCGGATAAAACGTATGGGGGGTAGGGCCTGGATGGGATTGTGGTCGGTGCAGACTCGATGGGCCAAATGGCCTCTTTCTGCACTGTAGGGTTTCTATGATTCTATGCTTTGTCTGTATAGCACGCAAGAAACAATACTTTTCACTGTATACCAATACGTGACAATAATAAATCAAATCAGTAGCAAGAACCACCTGATTTAGACCTGCACAGGGTGGGGCTAAAAAATCATGCAATTGTCTATTTGCCTCAGTTTTTTGCCAGATTTTATTTAAAGAAGTGTAGATATTACAATAGAAAGACATAAATTGGTAGCTTGTATAACATGTACCCTGGCCCACAAATCTTATTGTGTAACTATAAAATAACCAACAGTGCTTAACAGAGTAAATTACTTCCAAAACAGTGAAGTGCAGGAACTGAACATATCAGCAATTATCGTCACACCCCATGGTAAATTGACGGTGAGGAGATACTCAGGCCATGAAGATCAGCAAATATTAAGTTCCACATCCCCATAACTTAACAGTTGGAGTATGCAACGATTTCTTTGCAATGGTATGTCACACTTTTGTGCCAGGGTGAGGGGCGATGTAACATGGTTGTGAGCCCCAAAGAGAAAAAAAACAGCTTCAAGAATAAAAAAGGTCACACAGGAATCAATGACGTAGCAAAGAGCAGAATGAAGCTCTCAGTGGGAATTAACTTTCAAATGAGAGGTCCAAGATTTCAAAGCAATGTCAGATTTACTCCAATCAAAAAGGAGAAAATGCTGGAAAATCTCAGCAGGTCTGGCAGCATCTGTAAGGAGAGAAAAGGGCTGACGTTTCAAGATGACCCTTTGACAAAGCTGTTGGAGAGAAATGCAGTACTTCTTCAGGGTAGGCATTCCTGGAAGAGAAGTGGCAGAGAGTTAAACACTAACCCTTTGACAAAGGGTCATCTAGACTCGAAATGTCAGCTCTTTCTGCTCCTTACAGATACTGGAAAATCTCAGCAGGTCTGGCAGCATTTTCTCTTTTGGTTTCAGATTCCAGCATCTGCAGTAATTTGCTTTTATTCAGATTCACTCCTGATTCTCTACAATAAATTGCTCAAGTTTAACCAGCTAAATACATTGCTGCATGTCCAGAGATACAGTAGAGGGAAGGTTCAGATTCCTAGAGCATTAAGGCAAGTTCAGAGGACTTTGGAAATTTTCAGGGTGGAAGCTGGGTTTCACCCAAGGTGGATTGCTAACTGGAACCATTGCAGGATAGGTAAATATAGTAGTGAAAAAAATTAAACCACTGAAAGGCAGAGCAGAGATAATCAAAAGAAAAGTCAAAATTGGTTTTTTAAAAAAAGTGACCTGATGAGTATATAATACAAATGCTATGAAGAACTAAACATACTTGACCAGACTTTTGGTTACCCCTAATATTGCCTTCACTGGGCTAGTGGCTGATTAAGTTGCTGTGAAGTTCCTTGGGGCATTTTTCCATGTGACAGGTTGCTGTAATTTCAACTTATAGATATAGCTGTGTGCTGGATGCATGTCCAGTTACGCAAGAAACCAAAGTTGGGAGGAAGAGTTACTATTTGAATATCAAAGTGCTGGAGGAATTGAGCAAGTCTTCCATTTGAAATAAAAGCAATCAATAATTGTGAAGATGCAATCTGAGGCTTCTCAAGTTAAGCAAACAAACTCTATTTCTATGATTGCTTCGAGCTAGCCCACAGCACACTCCTTTTAAAATGAGAAAAACCTCCTTTTCTTAAGGAGGTGATTGGTTGTTCAGACCACACGACCCTTTCTCAGTAAGGCTGGTCATAAAGTGGCAATCAATACATCCCTTCCTCTAACTCCTTTTTACAATCCTAATTTACCAAATTAGACATGGTGGCACAGTGGTTAGCACTGCTGCCTCACAGTGCCAGGGATCGGAGTTCAATTCCCGGCTTGGGTCACTGTCTGTGTGGAGTTTGCACATTCTCGCCGTGTCTGCGTGGGTTTCTTCCAGGTGCTCTGGTTTCCTCCCACAGTCGAAAGATATGCGAGTGAGGTGGAATGCTAAATTGTCAGGAGGATTAGCAGGGTAAATATGTGGGGTTAGAGCCTGGGTGGGATCGTTTATGGTGCAGACTCGATGGGCCGAATGGCCTCCTTTTGCACTGTAGGGATTCTATAGGAAAAAAAATTACTTTATGCGGATGAACAGAAAACACTATCAAAATCTGAGAAATAATTACGTGTACCAAGTCCCGAATCACACGCACGCACAATAATTATTCATCAAGTCTTTGAGGAGGTTTTCTGTTTCCAGTAGAGTGTGACTTAATGCTGTAGTTTGAGATGCTTCCACAGGATTGACGTTAACAAAAACTGTAACAACGGTACCTCTAACACATGCAGTTCATTACTATTTGCTTCAACGGAGTTGTGTCTGTAACAGGTCCATCAGGTACTTAGGGGTTTGAAATGATTTCTAAATGTTAACACTGACTGCTGGAGCGTCCCTCTACCCTATACGTGGTCTACACGTGTTTACGAATGATCCGTCCCTTCACATCCATTTGGTACGACAGAGGTCCCGTCTCAGAGACAATAATTCCTGACATCCAGCTTGGTCCATTAACGAAGATTTTCACATATACGGCCTCATCTGCTGTAAATTTGTGCTCTAATATGCAAATCATGGCTGGTTATCTGATTACCTTGGCTGGTTTCTACCCTCCTTGGCAAATTTGGAAACATGAGGCTCAGTACTATTCTGAGACAATGTTTTATTAGCAGTTCTGCTGGTGGAACTCCCGTTGTCGCATGTGGGGTGTTACGATAGCCAAGAAGGAAGCATGAGTCTTTGGTTTCCAGGGTTTCTCCTGACAGTTTCTTTCGGCCAGATGTGAAAGTTTGGACCGTTCCCTCGACTAGTCCGTTTGATTCTGGGTGGCAAGGCACAGTTCTCATGTATTTAATACTGTTGAAACTGGTGAAGTTTTGAAATTCAGCACTTGTGAATACGGTTCATTGTCTGATTCGGATTTCCAGGAGTTGCAAGGCATTGGTGAAATCTTCCAAATGGTAACATGTGATGTAGGTGACTTCACCTCAAAAAGATCCAACCATTTAGAGTGTGTAGCAATCACGAGCAAAAACATTGTGCCCAGGAATAGACCAAAATAATTGATATGGATTCATATACATGGCTGGCCACGCCATTCCCAAAGGTACAGTGGGGCTGTAGCAGGCAACCTTTGTTGCAGTTAACACTGTTGACGCGCTTGACTAGTTTCTCAATATCAGCATCAATACCAGGCCACCACACGTAACTCATGGCAAGCACCTTCATCTCAGACATGCCAGGATGAACAGTGTGTAATTCAATTAGGAGCAGCTCTCTGCCTGGTACAGGACTGATTATGCTTGCTCCCCAGAGTATGATGCCATCCTGATAAATAAATTCATTATTGCGGGTAAAAAATGGTTTAATTTCCTTGGAAACTGGCTCATTTGTCCATCCTATAAGCATTCGGTCTCTCACTTTGGATAGCAGCAGATCTCGATTGGTCCAATACCTGACTTGCTTCACACAGGCTGTCTAAAAAGTATAATGCCAAAAGATTTCTTAGAGTACAGCTTTACCGCAAGGGTAGGCAGCTAAGTGCATCTGCATTTGCTATGCGTATTCAACTTTGGTGTTTGATAGCATAGTCATAGCTGGACAAAATTTCCATCATTAAATTCTTGCTGAAGTTATTAACGGAATAGACTTATCTTCTCTGAAGAGGCCCAAAAACAATTTGCCATCACAAACAATGGTGAAGTGTCCACCATGTAAGTACTAGTGGATTTTTTTGATGCTGAAAGCTATTGATAGTTCTTCCTTTTCAATTTGTGAGTAGCCTTTTTTGGCCACAGAGGGTCTTGACATGTACCCTATCGGCCTTTCAGAGCCATCGTCCATGTTGTGGGACCATACCACACCAACTCCAAAGATTTTCACATGTACGGCTTCATCTGTCGTAAATTTGAGCTCTAGTATCCAAATCATGGCTTGTTATCTCATTACCTTGGCTGGTTTCTACCCTCCTTGGAAAATTTGGAAAAACAAAGCTCAGTACTGTTCTGAGACAACGTTTTATGAGCAGTTCTGCTGGTGGAACTCCCTTTGTTGCATGTGGGGTGTTACAATAGCCAAGAAGGAAGCATGAGTCTTTGGTTTCCAGGGTTTCTCCTGACAGTTTCTTTCGGCCAGATGTGAAAGTTTGGACCGTTCCCTTGACTAGTCCGTTTGATTCTGGGTGGTAAGGCACAGTTCTCATGTATTTAATACTGTTGAAACTGGTGAAGTTTTGAAATTCAGCACTTGTGAATACGGTTAATATCAGTTCTTTAGATGGGTCAAAGTGCACTAATAGGTTTGAGGAATGCAGCAATTCCTTTACTCTATTTAAAGCCTCTTCCTGGGGAGCCTTCCAAGATCAATGATGGCGTTTCTTTAACAGACTATGCAAGGGGGCCAGTAAAGTCGATAAGTTGGGTGAAAATCTTCCATATTCGTTTACCATCCCCCAAAATGATATAGTTTTGGTTACATTTATGGGAGAAAATGCTTCCTTTATCACTTTGACCTTTACATCCATGGGGTGTAACCATTGTGCATCTACACTGTGCCCCAAGTAGGTCACTCGGTGCCTTGAAAGGTGCACTTCTGTTTCTTGAGGCAAACACCAGCCTTCTAAATGCGAGATGTTCGCCTCTGTCGAGCCAGTTATAAGGCAATTGGCAAGGTATATACTACAATCCACGGTAGCCCCTTAGCAAACTTGACATCATCCTTTGAAATATTGCACATGCCAAAATGCAGGTGTGTGTATTTATTATGACATACCCCAGCAAGTGTTATCTAATTCGAGTTGCTGGTACGCGTGACTCATACCCAGCTTTGTGCAAAATTGACCTCCTGGCAGCTCTGCACACAGGTCTTCGATTCTCAGGATTGGATACTTATCCACCTTGGCGGCCTGATTAACTATTAGCTTATAATTGCCACAAATGTGGACGGTCTTATCCAGTTTCAATATGGGGATGATGGGAGCTGCCCATTCTGAAAACTGAACCGGCTGGATAATGCCCAATTCCTCCAACCGGTTTAACTTAGCATTCACTTTTTCCTCATAAGGCATCCTGTCCTAACTGGATCAATTTAAGTCTTAGCTGGCAAACCTTTAATTTTGCCCAATTCATTACAGAAGATGTTGCTGCATTTTCTTAATTCTGACAGATCCCCTACCCACACTTGAGGGGTCTCAGACCAATTCAAATTGTTTTCTTTAAGCCAATCATGACCCAGAAGTCTTGGTCCTTCACTCATCACTATATAAGTCACAATCATTTCACCTCAGGCTCTCACCCTCAAATTAAATTTGTGTCTCTGGATTATCACTGACGGTTTGTGTTAAAAATGACCCTTCACCAAATCCACGGTGTCATTGAAATGATTTGGAGTCAGGTGTACTTGTAAGACTGCGAATATGATTGTGGGTCTGACTTCCACAGATGCTTAGGAGAATTTCCAAGCACTTTGCCTCCTCCCCATTTAGATTGCCTCGAAATAGGTGCTCTATGCATTGACTCCAGTCGTTTGAGGAGTCGAGTAGGTCTATTCCCCTGAACAGAAGCATCCTGGTGAGTATTTCTTTTTCCTTCGGTCTTCATTTGTGATACTCACAGGTGTAGGGCTAGAGGCAGCTCCAGGATCATTTAGCCCTATCGCCAGATGTGGAGATGCACTCCTGAACGTTTTAAATTGAACAAGTAAACTTTATTTACAAGGTTGCTTCATTAGATGCATGCTTCAAACTAGCCCATATTAAACTCATTCTAATTAGCAAAATTCCTCCACTGAGAGATATTCCCCATGCTAGGTGTTGATTAGATGTTCAGGTCTTAACGTGTCAATTACCACAACAACTAAAAATATTAAAATTGTGCCTTCATTTCAGACAACAGCGTGATGATACTGTGCCTTTAAGGAATGTACAGAGGCCACACCTGGAGTAGTGTGCGCAGGCTTGGTGTCCTTATCTGATGAAGGAAATCCTTGCTATAGAGGGATTACAGAAAAGGTTTACCAGGCTGATTCCTGGGATGCCAGATCTGTCATGGGAGGACAGACTAAAGTCAGTTAGGATGATATTCACTGAAATTTAGAAGAGTGAGAGGCAATCTCATAGAAACTTATAAAATTCCAACAGGGTTAGACGGGGCGGATTCAGAAACAATGTTCGCCAATGGTGTGGGAGTCCAGAATAGGGGTCACACTTTGAAGAAAAAGAGGTAAACCTTTTAGGATTGAGGCGAGTAGAAATTTCTTCACCCAGGGAGTGGTGAGTGGTGGAATTCACTACCATAGAAAGTCGCTGAGGTCAAAACAGTGTTTGATTTCAAGAAGAAATTAGATATAGCTCTTGGAGCTAAAGGATTCGAGGGATATGGGGAAGGCGGCGGGATCAGGATATTGAATATGATCAGCCATGATCAAAATAAATGGCGGAGCAAGCTCGTAGGGTCGAATGGCCTACTCCTGCTACTAGTTTTTATGTTTCTATATTAGCTGACCACCTCAAATCATTTTGACCCAATTGAGGTGGTCAATTAACATAGAAAATAGAAGTGGGAGTGGCCATTTGGCCCTTTGAGCAGCCCCACTGATAGATGGCTAAGAATGACTTGAATCCATTCCTAATTAAGTGCTGCGAAGGGAAGCTTATTGTTTTCCTAGTCTATTGACAGATCCCTCTCCCAAACCTTTATCGGGCTGTCCTTTTGAGCGTTCATTCCATGGTTCTAATACAAATTCAATATCTTGTTAGCCTCAAGGAGATGGTGGGTAGGGGGGCTCAAATGAAATTCAACCAGATTCCCATAGATCAGCAGAAAACAGCACACTACTTCGAACTGGAAAATGTTTTCATCTCAAACCCAATTATTGCAAGACATTTTCTCAGAAGCTTGTTCCTTTTTTTTTAAAAAAAGGACAGAAGGCAAGGAACCGAAGTAACAAGTTATGCTAAGTTTCATATTAAATCTTGGTAAACTGCCAGGTTCTGACGTCTGCCTCCAACTGACACAGCTATAAAGAACAGCAGCAGCAAACAGCCCACTTTTTACCTGTTCACAAGTTTTTGACCAATGGATAGGGGGACCGAATGAACTAGATGACAAGATTCTTATTTTTCATTTCTGGAAGGAAAGGAGAGAGATTTGCATCTTCAAGAACTATTACAGCGCCCATTGCATAATGCAATTTGAAATGAATGAAAAAAAAATCAAGAACCAACTTGCAACTACGAATGCTTTATATGTTAAGAAAACAGTGGCTTACGACCGGATGTTCGATGTCTAGGGCTGCAATCTAAATGAAGTGTCAGCCTGCCAAAGCCTGGGAGTTTAAAGCTGATCTGCTGAGTGGCTTGAAAACCTTTAGCTCCTTCCACACCCCGGTCCCGGTTGCAGTTTAACCATTTCACTTGGTGATCCCCATTGTGCGTTTTCTCCAAAAAAATCTCAAACTCCTATTTGGTTGAGGGCAAACTGAAAAAAAGTACTGGCAAGGTCAAATGCAGGGCTTGAAAAGAAGACTTGCTCGGTGGGATTGGCAGGCCAGTTGGAAAAATGTATTTCATGTTCAAAAAAACTCTTTAGTGAAGCCCATGTGGATTGAAAAAGTACTTAATTTGCCACTGAATAGAGACCACAGAATTTAAAAGAAATACATTTTAACCAAAACCAAAATGATTCTTCTAATAAATCTCTTCTGTTTCACAAACGTGGCAGGACTGTCGGTGAGTCAGTGTGTGAGACTCAGTCTACAGATGGGTTAGCTTTCTTCAAAAGAAACACACAAAGGAAGGTCATTTATATCTTAGAAAATAATTTGCTTTTTTAAAAATTGAATAATACCTTCAAAGTCATATTCTGTTCCCCATATTCAGAATGATTTGATTTATTCACTGCAGCAGGATACAGTGAAAAGTACAGTTTCTTGTGTGCTATGTAGACAAAGCATACTATTCACAGAGTACATAGGAGAGAAGGAAAGGAGAGTGTCCAGAATGTAGTGTTAGTCATAGCTATTGTGTAGAGAAAGGTCAACTAAATACAAGGTAGGTCCATTCAAAAGTCTGATGGCAGCAGGGAAGAAGCTGTTCTTGAGTCGGTTGATAGGCGACCTCAGACTTTTGTATCTTTTCCCGATGGAGGAGTGTATGTCCCAGGCTACATGGGATCCTCGATTACGCTGGCTGCTTTTCCAAGACAGAGGGAAGTGTAGACAGAGTCAATGGATGGACTGGGCTACGTTCATAACTCTTTGTATTGTCTTGCGGTCTTGGACAGAACAGGAGTCATAATAATGATGTCAATGTTGATTTATGGATTTATTTAAAAATTACATGCGCCGGTACCTTCTTTATTCATGTTTACAGTCAAGGGACAGCTGCAAAACATGAACCCAGTTTCACCACTGTCCATATAACCAGAGAAGGCTGAGTTTTACTCTTCTCTGTTGCTACACCCGACAGCTGATCAGACACTGAGGGAACAGTATCTTTAGGCTGTGTGCTAGAAAGCACAGATTGTATAAACATCTTGCTTTTACTACAAACCAAGTGCCACAGAAAATGAAAGCAAGAGGAGAGAAATTACAGCAAACGTCTTGGAATAAGTTAGACAATGCTCAATTGCAGAATAGTTTCATTTTGATATGTAAAAAGTGAACCATTTGGAGTTGAAATTTCAAACATTTCATTAAAGAATTCGACTACAATGACTCAAGATTTTATCCCCCGTAATAAAAGCAGGATTTTCCTCGTGGTGGTTGGGAAAGAGATTTTGAGCATGAATTTTATACACTTCCCCTCCCCTAGAGCAGGCTGGAAGGTGGAAAAGAAGCAGCACAATCAGTTGGCATGGTGGAGGGCACATGGAGTAGGCATCAAGTAATCCACCTATCCTTGGACCAATTCAGGCCCTGAAGTGGCCAATTAACAATCACTGGTATTTTAGCAGAGTCAGGGGTTGCTGATGCCTCATGGTGAAGCCATAAAGTAAACCGCTGGGTTCAGGAAGTATGAATTCCATCCTGTTTGGGGACCCTGTGCTCAGAGATCCCACCCCACCAAATGATGATTGTGCTGCCATCCTGCCCCCACCTTTGGCGTCGATCAGGCCCCTCCAACCCTCTCCCAATTGGGCTGGCCTGACTGACCCCAACAAAGCCATCTGACATATCTTGCCTCCATATTGTTCCGGTGTGTGGGATTGTTTGCTATGCCAATTGTAGTCATTGCTCCCTGTGGTGCTGCCGGGACTGCAGAGCCATCTGATAGACCAGGAGCTCTTGGAGGGGAGACATTTTCCAAAATGGGGTTGAAAGCCTGAGACAGATAACCATGAAATTCAGGTTGTAGGGGTTGTTGTGGCAGCGTCCCTTTCTCTGAGCCAGAAGCTCCAGGTTCAAGCCTCACGCCAGGTTTTCTGTCCATGGAAGGAGCATCATGACGAGTTTCAACAGGCTGATAATCAGCCTGGACCACCACCATCTTTCAACTATTCTCCGAAGGGAAAGGTGTATGTGTGTGTGAAAATAAATTGAAAAGTAAAATATGGCAGATCGGATTGCGACCCTAACTCCCCTTCTTTCCTGCTCCCCCATAATTTCAACTCCCTTGTAAATCAACAAATCTAAAATCAAGTTGTGACTTCCTGAACCTGCAGAAGTGGGCTTGACCCTGACTTTACAGCTGTGGGGCATACTGTAATATACCTTTAAGAGATGTTAGTGACATCACTAGAACAAATGTCATGTGATCTAGTCTTAGTTTTACTTTTGTTTTGAGCAGAGCACATGCACACCTCCAATGCCTTCAAGCTTTATACCGATGTATAACTGTTCTTATGTGCCCAGTCTTACTAATTGAACCCACAATGCATTTACCCAACTTCGTACAAAAGTGATTGGTGCCTTGTGTTTTGACAAAGTAGAACAATCAACTCCACAAAAAAACTTTAGACCTGGGACTGTTCTGGTTTCTGAATGTGGTCCGGGAGGAAATATTTAGGGGCCTTGATTTTGGGGCAGCTCCTTAATTAGCTTGGAGCTAATTAAGGAGCTGCCAATTAGTGACCACAGATACAGGGACTAAATTGTACAAGTGCAGGCCAGATTTAATCAGACCCCCATTATTGTGACTGCTATTTCAATGCATTAGTTTATCGGAGTTAGGTGGCTCGGGGAAGCAGAGGCCTCGAATCCAGATAGGACAGCCTCTTGATCCATGGATGTGGAGGACTTAAGAGGCAATTTGGGGGGGTGGGGGGGAGGGGCGGCGGAGGGGCGGCGGAGGGGCGGCGGAGGGGCGGCGGAGGGGCGGCGGAGGGGCGGCGGGGGGAGGGGCGGGGGGAGGGGCGGAGGGGCGGGGGGGCGGCGGGGGGGGGGGGGGAGGGGCGCGGGGGGGCGGGGGGGGGGCGGCGCGGGGGCGGGGGGATGCGGAAGAATCCTGTTCCAGAGATGGTGGCAGAAGGAAGCCATTTACCCAGCAGGAATGGATTGTGATAGCTAACACTGTCATCTGGCAGAATGCAATGCACCAGAACTGGATCCAAATGTAGAAAAGATTCAGTGACCTTCTTCATTCTGCCAAGGGGGAGGTACAATGGCAAACCATCAGGACACACCAACCGAGCAGTCTCAGGGTGCATGCTGCACCTGAATGACAAGGTATGGTCCATCAGAACAGCTCAGGAGGCTTTGTGCTGCTGAGGACCTACCAGCAGTCTAACGTGCAACTTCTACTGAGTGGGAATAACTCTCATTGGGTATACGAGAGGACAGCAGTTTCTTATCTCTCACCTCAGTTGTCATTGGAAGAGACTTTAATGCCAGATTGAGGGTACTGAGGGAAGAGTTCCCTACCTCATGTCATCGCCACCATGAAGGGAAGGAGGCCTGGACATCCTCAGCATTTATGGTGATTGGCTGGAGTAAAGCGTTCATTAATGGATGCATTACCCTCCACCCAACAGCACTCAAACTTCGACACTGCACAGGCTTCTGCTGTCCGAGGCTTCTCATGTCTCCCTCAAGAGGCAATCAGGCTAACTCCCTCTCCATCACTGTGCAGCGCACAGCCACAACAGAGCTCAGAGGAGCTGCCATCAAAACTTCCAAATGCACCATCTGGATACAGTCATCTTATTGGATCTTCGCATGTGGTTAGATAGTGACACTGTATTGAGAGAGGGGGGGAAGGATGGTGGATGAGCACAGCCCTAGCTGGAAGAAGGTGCAAGAGGCAACTGGGGGCTGTCTGGATTGAAAGGAAGAGGACAGGCACAGCCCTGCTTGTTGAAAACAGATGCAGGGCCTCAGAAATTACTACAAAGGAGATATGACCCGGGCTGGCAGCAACAAATGGGCTCCCTCATGTCAGAGTTCCCTGAGGCAATCCATCCAGTTCATACACACTTCAATAACTCAGGGCTTCAAGTTCAGAGGCTCCCTCGTTTCAAGGGTGACCAACCTCATCAAGAGGCAGACGTTGAAGAATTTTGCATCATGAAGGAACTCCACACAAATGCTCACAGGATGTACAATATAACCTGTGTCAATTAGTGGCACAGATGTCTGGAGAACATGCCAGTTGTACCCAACTGGTGCGCTGAAAAACCAGACAAGGGCTGTGACTGCGACCCCTGATGAGGCACCATCATTGGCATCTCTGGCCCATCTGACTCTATGCTCTATGCAGCAGGTTCCCAGTAACAGAGGCTGCCCCTGCAATGTTAACACAACAGCCTCTGGAGATGCCCTCACTGGCCCCTGTACAACCAGGACAACTGCATCTCAGCTAGAAGCAGAGATAAATCACAATACAATACCTACAGAGGTAGTAAATGAGTACTTTGCGTCAGTATTCACCAAAGAGAAGGACTTGGTGGATGATGAGTCTGGGAAAGGATGTATAGATAATTTGAGTCATGTTGAGATCAAAAAGGAGGTAGTATTGGGGTTCTTGAGAAACATCAAGGTAGACAAGTCTCCAGAGCCTGATGGGATATACCCCAGAATACTGAGAGAGGCAAGAGAGGAAATTGCTGTGGCCTTGAGAGAAATCTTTGTATCCTCACTGGCTACAGGGGAGGTCCCAGAGGATTGGAGAATAGCCAGAAGGGTAGCAAGAATAATCGAGGTAATTACAGGCCGGTGAGCCTTACATCAGTGGGAGGGAAATTATTGGAGAGGATTCTTCAAAACAGGATTTATTCCCACTTGGAAATAAGTGGACGTATTAGAGAGAGGCAACATGGTTTTGTGAAGGGAAGGTAGTGTCTCACGAACTTGATCGAGTTTTGAGAGGAAGTGACGATGATGATTGAGGGTGGGGCAGTGGATGTTGTCTACATGGACTTCAGCAAGGCCTTTGACAAGGTCCCTCATGGCAGACTGGTGCAGAAGGTGAAGTCGCATGGGATCAGAGGTGAGCTGGCAAGGTGGATACAAAACTGGCTCAGTCAAAGAAGACAGAGGGTAGCAGTGGGAGGGTGCGTTTCTCAATGGAGGACTGTGACAAGTGGTGTTCCTCAGAGATCAGTGCTGGGACCTTTGCTGTTTGTAATATATATTAATGATTTGGAGGAATGTGTAACTGGGTTGATTAGTAAGTTTGCGGACTACCCAAAGGTTGGTGGATTTGCAGATAGCAATGAGGACCATCAGAGGATACAGCAGGATATAGATCAGTTGGAGACTTGGGCGGAGAGATGGCAGATGGAGTTTAATCCGGACAAACGTGAGGTAATGCATTTTGGAAGGTCTAATACAGATAGGAAATATACAGTAAATGGCAGAACCCTTAAGAGTATTGATAGGCAAAGGGATCTGGGTGTACAGGTACACAGGTCACTGAAAGTGGCAATGCAAGTGGAGAAGGTAGTCAAGAAGGCATACGGCATGCTTGCCTTCATCGGCCGGGGCATTGAGTTTAAAAATTGTCAAGTCATGTTGCCGCTTTATAGAACCTTAGTTAGGCCGCACTTGGAATATAGTGTTCAATTCTGGTCGCCACACTATCAGAAGGATGTGGAGGCTTTGGAGAGGGGACAGAAAAGATTTACCAGGATGTTGCCTGGTATAGAGGGCATTAGCTATGAGGAGAGATTGGAGAAACTTGGTTTGTTCTCACTGGGGCGACAGAGATTGAGGGGTGACCTGATAGAAGTCTACAAGATTATGAGAGGCATGGACAGAGTGGAGAGTCAGAAGCTTTTTCCCAGGGTGGAAGAGTCAATTACTAGGGGGCATAGGTTTAAGGTGCAAGGGGCAAGTTTTAAAAGAGATGTACGAGGCAGATTTTTAAAAAAAAACAGTGGTGGGTGCCTGGAACTCGTGGCTGGGGGAGGTAGTGGAAGTGGATACAGTCGTGACTTTTAAGGGGCGTCTTGACAAGTACATGAATGAGATGGGAATAGAGGGATATTGTCCCCGGAAGCGTAGGGGGTTTTAGTCAAGACGGGCAGCATGGTCAGTGCAGGCTTGGAAGGCCGAAGGGCCTGTTCCTGTGCTGTAATTTTCTTTGTTCTTTGTACAGAAGGAGGCCATTTGGCCCATCAAGTCTGTACCAACCACAATTCCACCCAGGCCCTAGTCACGTAACCCTGCTAATCCCCCTGACACTAGGGTTAATTTAGCATGGCCAATCAACCTAATCCACACATCTTTGGACTGTGGAAAGAAACCGGAGCACCTGGAGGAAACCCATGCAGACACAGGGAGAAAGCGCAAACTCCACACA